>NC_143509.1:69602658-70302471 GCF_031878675.1 Megascapheus bottae
CTTATCTCCAATTAAACACCAGAAAACATGAAGTGGTGTTGAGGATCAAGGGGTAGGGTGCTAGCCTTGAGCTGAAGAGCTCAGAGACAACACCCAGGCCCAGAGTTCAAGTTCCATAACTGACAGAAAAAAAAAGAATTTAGGATGGGGTAAAAGTAATTGCTATTCTGCCTCAAGATATGACTTGTTTTCTGTCTATTGAAAGTACATACATTCCTTTCCTAAGAAACTTCCATATCATTTTCACTACCAAGGATAAGAAAATATAAATATGAAGCCAATGGGAAATATAGTTTAAATAAGCATGTAGCCTCCAAAGAGTAACAATTTTTCTCTTTGTTAACATAGTTATATATATATCACCAAATTATATATAGCTATACATAATTTTTAATAGAGTCTGTCTGTGTAGTTCACGGTATCCTCAAACCCCTGATCTTCCTGCATTCTCCTAATTACTAGACTTCCATAGTTATACACCACTACATTTAAGCATTAGTTGACATTTTTATGCATCCACCAACTATGCATTCCAACTGTTTCAATCCCTTCATAAACTCAATGAATTATAAAATGACAGCAGTTTCTAGTTGCTTTGGTTATTAGGAAAATCACAACCAAAGTAATGACATATATTTAAAAACATTCTCATAAACTTGATATCACTGCACATAAATTTGGTAGCTCATTTTTATTGATTGTAGTTCCACCTTTATTTGTACTTTAGATTTCACCTATTTCTATCCTATTTTAAACATATCAGTTTTAATTATTTCAGATTCTTCTAGGCTTATTTTTTTAATTATAAATTATCTTTTTTATTGTAATTACTAAAAGGGTTACATGATATTTGCCAGATAGAAGGTGCATTAATTCACATACATTGATACCCTTTCACATGTCTTGGTACTCATTACCCTCCCCCCCCATCTTGGTTTTCCCCCCTTCCCTATGAAATTTCAAATAACCAAATACAAATAAATTCAATATATCAGATAACAAAGTGCAATACTGTAACAATATGAGATACCCACGGGAGAGCAAAGGAGATGAGAGATAACATAATACATTAAGGACAACAATCATTCGTTATATGGCTTTTGTTTCAATATCCTGGAGGTCCTTTCAATTAGATTCATACTATATGGCCTTATGTATCAAGGATTTGCTCTATTGCAGATCTCTGCTAGTAGAGCCCAAGGTTTCTACTGATTATGACAAATGAGGGAAACCATTGGGCCTAAGTTCCTTTGAGTCTGGCTTACTTCACTTAATATGATTTTTTCTAAGTCTTTCCATTTCCTAACAAATGGGTCGATGTCATTTTTTCTGACAGCAGCATAGAATTCCATTGTGTACAAATACCATAATTTGTTGATCCACTCATCAACTGAGGGACATCTAGGTTGGTTCCATATCTTTGCTATGGTGAATAATGCTGCAATGAACATTGTTGTGCTAGTGGATTTAGTATGCCCTAGATTCTGGATGGTTGGGAAAATGCCAAGTAGTGGAATTGCTGGGTAATAAGGGAGTTCTATGTTTAGCCTTTTGAGGCACTGCCATACTGCTTTCCATAGTGGTTGAATGAGTTTGCACTCCCACCAACAGTGTAGTAGTGATCCCTCCTGGCCACATCCCCTCCAGCATAATATCTGAAATAAAAATGGCAATTAGAGAACTTCCACCTAAGAAAAGCCCAGGGCCAGATGGATTCACAGCTGAATTCTATAAGGTTTTCAAAGCAGAGCTCACACCAATAGTCCTAAAGCTCTTCAACAAAATTGAAAGAGAAGGTTCTTTACCAAACTCATTCTATGAAGCCAGTATAACCCTCATCCCCAAACCAGACAGAGATTCATCAAAGAAAGAGAACTATAGACCTATTTCTTTGATGAACACCAATGCAAAACTTCTCAACAAAATAATGGCCAATCGTCTACAACAACTCATCAAAAACTTATACACTATGATCATACAAGATTCATCACAGGGAGGAAAAGCTGGTTCAACATACGCAAATCAATTGATATAATTCAACACATCAACAGGAGCAAGGACAAAAATCACATGATTGTCTCAATAGATGCGGAAAAGGCATTTGACAAGATCCAACACCTCTTTATGTTAAAAGCTCTGGAGAAACTAGGAATCCATGGAACATTCCTCAGTATAATAAAGGCTGTATATGACAAACCCACTGCTAGTATTACACTTAATGGTGAAAAACTAAAGCCATTCCCTCTAAAATCAGGAACAAGACAAGGATGCCCACTCTCTCCACTCCTCTTTAACATAGTATTAGAATTCCTAGACAGTGCAATAAGGCAAGAAGCAAGCATAAAGGGGATCCAAGTAGGGAAAGAGGAAGTAAAACTTTCCCTCTTTGCAGATGACATGATTCTGTATTTAAAGAATCCTATAGACTCCATTCCCAAGCTCCTTGAGCTGATTCAAAACTTTGGAAAGGTAGCAGGCTATAAAATTAAACCTCAAAAATCAACTGCCTTCCTCTACACCAACAGTGAGAGGAATGAGGCAATAATCAGGAAAGCAATTCCTTTCACAATAGCCTCAAAGAAAATAAAGTACCTAGGAATTAGCTTAACTAAGAATGTAAAGGACCTTTTTTGATGAAAACTTTAAAACCCTAAAAAAGGAAATTAAAGCAGAACTGAGGAAATGGAAAACCCTCCCATGCTCCTGGATTGGAAGAATCAACATTGTGAAAATGACAATCTTGCCAAGGGCTATCTACAAATTTAACGCAATACCCATCAATATCCCAATGGCATTCTTTAAAGAAATAGAAGAGGCAATTCAAAATTTCATATGGAATAATAAAACACCCCCGTATAGCAAAAACACTTCTTAGCAGAAAGAACAGCACTGGAGGAATTTCAATTCCAAACTTTAGACTCTGTTACTGGGCTCTAATTATCTTCTAGGCTTATATAAATCTATTCTTTTAAACCTTAAAGATACCTCTCATAATAATTTATTGAAAACTATATGATTTTAATAAAATGACTAGGAGAAGTAAAAATAATGAGAGATGATTCAATGAAATTATTAAAAAGTTATACATGCCATAAAGTCTGTCTTTACTACATGAACCCTAGAAACCCTTTCAATTTTATAACACTTTTCTAAATATCTAGCATAAGATTAAACAACATATATTTATTTCTTAGCATCCAAAGTATAGCAAGAAGTCCAGATATATCTCTTAATTTTCCGGTAGAAGAGGTTCTTGGAAGCCACAAGAGCTATCTATGTAGGTGTAAGGCATGGCTTAAAGGATCTGTTTATGGATATTTGTGATGGAATACACATATTTTATTGCTCTCTCATACACACACATGTGCTCACATGCAAGTGTGTGTACACAGTCACAGACACAAATACAAACATCTATTAAAATTTCAACCTATCACCAACCAGTTTTGTACAAAAGCTTACCTTCTTTGAGCTTCTGTGACTGAGTTTTAGCATTTGAACTAGTGAAGTAACTTTGTGCACATGCCAATTCATGGCAACAAGGAAGTATTTCCAAATGATATCTTTTAAGTAAGTTGTTTGAGGGTCAGAAAATAGTTCTAAATTCAAAGTAACAGTGAATGATGATCCATTTTTTCATCTTAGGAAGACTGTTAAATGTTGCCTCAATTAAACACTGGAATTCCTTAAAGATGCTAAATTCTGTGCAAAATATTTTAATAAATTATCACAGCTATCTTGTTTCTGAAAGCTTAGGTATTAAATTAGCTGATGACTCATAGTGGTGTGAGGATAGATTTGCTCTCACCCTCTTATCTTCCTCATGATACATAAAACCTTAGAATTTTAGAGTAAGATTGGGCTCCATTTATTATTTAATAAATTAAACCATCTCTTTCTTTATTGCTTAACTTATTGTAATAAATGTGAAAATTATAGTTCTGTATAATTAGGCATGTAATTATATATTATATACTAGTTTTAAAATTTATGCATGAGTAAATTACTGAGCTTGGTATTCCATCAATAAACAATAGCTTTTATTACTATTATTAGCACTTGTGGACTTAGAACCAATAGAAATAATAGCAACATTGGCAATTATTTGAAAAAGACTTGATTACACATTGCATGCTAAAATGTAAATACTACATAATATTTCTTCTATAAAATGTTATTACGCTTACAGTATTATTCGGTATTTTGGGGAGTTTGCCTAGTCTGATGAGACACGCATGCGTGGGGGAATGAAATGGACAAGCAGCAGACATGCCTTATTCTATGGATGACTTCACGTTGACTAATCCTTCCCAGTTAGCAAACACTGCTGACACTGAAGCTGAGAGTTTGGCCTAGTGGTAGAGTGTTTGCTTAGCATGCACAAAAACCCATGCTCGATTTCTTGGTACCATGTACATAGGAAAAGCTAAAAGCTGTGCTGTGGCTTAAGTGGTAGAGTTCTAGCCTTGAGAAAGTCCAAGGATGGTGCTCAAGCCCTGAATTCAAGCCCTAGGCCTGACCAAAAAAAAAAGAAAGAAAAAAAATCACCCCTATTATCTTCCCTCAGGGCAACACATCTGCTTGTCTCCCCAGATTTCCTTCATTATTAAGAGATATTGGGTTATGAACAACAACAATAACAGCTAGAAGGTTTTGGGAAAACACTTTGGATAACATGCAAATGAGAATGCTGACTCAGGTCTCCTTTTGGACAAATGGGAAGATAAGCATAGCTATCCATGATTTCACCTGTTCATTTGACACTTGCTGTCAAAGGCTATTAGAGGACATGGCCTTTGCGACAAGATGTAGCACTGAATTTCTAGGGAAAACCATTCAGCAAAAAGAAGATTCTTTTACTGTGAGCAAAGAGGCTGTGAGCAAAGAGATTGTATTCAGTAGGGAGAGACTATCCTGAGTCTGTTGCAAAAAAAGTTTATGTGAATAAGAGGTAATAATATTCACTGGATATCAGTAGATAGTTTAATAAAAACTGTAATATTACCAGATTATTTTGTTACCATATCAAACATATCTTGATTAACATAGACACAAACTATTTTTATTTTCTGTTTCTCTTTCCCTTTTTCCAGTATTATCTTTAGCATTTCTTGTTTAAAGAAAAGGTAAATTGAAATGTAATTTTCATTTGATTAAAAAAGGAGCTCAGTTTTCCTCTGATAATGAGAAAAAATCAGCAAAAGAGACTTTATGAAAATATATAGGTTAGATTTCTTACACTCTTCTTCCTTTACAATACAGACACCTTCCACTTACTGCCAATTAGAAAACCAGAAAAGAAAGCTAGTGAGACAGAGTTAAACATTTTAACAACTATAATCTAGTCCACTGACTTTTTTGTGATGTAAAAACGGTCTATTATAGCTTTTTGTCTCTCCCTGTTCTAAACCGAAGAACTCTGAAAAAACATTAACTAAGAGCATCACAAAAGTGAAGTACCATTTATTATAAATGCTCCATCCAAACTAGAACCACTTAATTATCAAAATGTATGAAATTCTTTGAAGCTCAGAAAGACAGATGCCAGCAATTATTATTGTTGGGTCTTAGTGTCTTGCTAAGGCCCATGATATTCAAGGTTTAGATTAAAGGCCCAGTTTGGGGTATTGTTTTACTTGCAGTGGTGATAGCGATAGTTAAAGGGAAGAAATAAATTGTATTTTTTTCAAAATTTGTGAAATATGTGCACAGGGATCAAGCTAACTTCTTTCCTTATAGGAAAGTTGTACATGAGTGATTTCTTTTCAAAAATATGGTCTCTGACAAGGAACATTCCTCAGTATAACAAAGGCTGTGTATGACAAACCCACAGCTAGTATTATACTTAATGGCGAAAAGCTAAAGCCATTCCCTCTAAAATCAGGAATGAGACAAGGATGCCCACTCTCTCCACTCCTCTTTAACATAGTATTAAAATTCCTAGACAATGCAATAAGGCAAGAAGCAAGCATAAAGGGGATCGAAACAGGGAAAGAGGAAGTAAAATTTTTCCTCTTTGCAGATGACATGATTTTGTATTGAAAGAATCCTATAGATTCCATTCCCAAGCTCCTTGAGCTGATTCAAAACTTTGGAAGGGTAGCAGGGTATAAAATTAACCCTCAAAAATCAATTGCCTTCTTCTATGCCAACAATGAGAGGAATGAGGCAACAATCAGAAAAGCAATTGCTTTCACAATAGCCTCAAAGAAAATAAAGTACCTAGGAATTAACTTGACTAAGAATGTAAAGGACCTTTTTGATGAAAACTTTAAAACCCTTAAAGGAAATTAAAGCAGAACTGAGGAAATGGAAAACCCTCCCATGCTCCTGGATTGGAAGAATCAATATTGTGAAAATGACAATCTTGCCAAGGGCTATCTACAAATTCAACGCAATACCATCAATATCCCAATGTCATTCTTTAAAGAAATAGAAGAGGCAATCCAAAATTTCATATGGAATAAGAAAAGACCCCATATAGCAAAGACACTTCTTAGCAGAAAGAACAACGCAGGAGGAATGTCAATACCAAACTTTAGACTCTATTACAGAGCTATAATTATCAAAACAGCTTGGTACTGGCACAAGAACAGGCCTGAAGACCAATGGAATAGAACTGAGGACCCAGATATTAAACCACAGACCTATGGCCAGCTCATCTTTGACAAGGGAGCCAAAAAAATAGAATGGAAGAAGACAGCCTTTTCAACAAGTGGTGCTGGCAAAACTGGAAGAACCTGCAGAAGACTACAGTTGGATCCTTCTTTGTCACCCTGTACTAGAATTAACTCCAAATGGATCAAAGACCTCGAGGTAAAAGCTGACACACTGAAAACTTTACAAGAAGGAATAGGAGATACACTATGTCTCCTTGGCACAGGTCGAAACTTTCTTAATAAGGACAAAGTATCACAACAAATCAGAGAAAGTGGGACTACATTAAACTACAGAACTTCTGTATAGCAAACGACATAGCTATTAAATTAATTAGAGGGCCTACAGAATGGGAGAAAATCTTCACCAACCATACAATGGGCAAAGGCCTCATATCTAAAATATATCAACAGCTCGAAAAATTGAATCAATCCAAAACTAATCTCCAAAGTAACAACCATCCCATTAAAAGATGGGCCAAAGACTTAAAGAGAGTCTTCTCTGAAGAAGAAACAAAAATGGCCTATAGACACATGAAGAAATGCTCAACATCTCTGGTCGTAAAAGAAATGCAAATCAAAACAACTCTAAGATTCCACCTCACTCCAGTTAGAATGGCCAGGATCAAGAAAACTAATAACAACAGATGCTGGAGGAGATGTGGCCAGGAGGGATCACTACTACACTGTTGGTGGGAGTGCAAACTCGTTCAACCACTATGGAAAGCAGTATGGCAGTGCCTCAAAAGACTAAACATAGAGGTCCCCTATGACCCAGCAATTCCACTACTAGGCATTTAGCCAATTGTCCAGAACAAGGACATACTAAATCCACTAGCACAACAATGTTCATTGCAGCACTATTTACCATAGCAAAGATATGGAACCAACCCAGATGTCCCTCAGTTGATGAGTGGATCAACATTATGTGATATTTATACACAATGGAATTCTATGCTGCTGTCAGAAAGAATGACATTGCCCCATTTGTTAGGAAATTGAAAGACTCAGAAAAAATCATATTAAGTGAAACAAGCCAGGCTCAAAGGAACATAGGCTCAATGGTTTTCTCATTTGTCTTAATCAGTAGAAACCTTGGGCTCTCCTAGCAGAGATTTGCAATAGAGCAAAACCTAGATACATAAGGCCATATAGTATGATGCTAATTGAAAGTACCTCTAGGATATAGAAACAAAAGCCATATAATGAGTGATTGTTGTCCTTAATGTACCATGTTAGCTCTCATCTCTTTTGCTGTCCCTTGGTTATCTCATATTGTTACAGTATCTCACTTTGTTATCTGATATATTGGATATATTTGTATTTGGTTATTTGAAATTGGATAGGAAAGGTTGATGAGGGGGAGAAATGGGGACGAAAACATGAGAAAGGGTATCAATGTAAGTGAATTAATGTACCTTCTATCTGGCAAATATAATGTAACCCTTCTATTAGTTACAATAAAAAATACATGAAAAAAAATATGGTCTTTGCATTTGAATGTATCCATACTGTTCCACGCAGGCATCTCTTTATCTCTTCTGTGGAATAAGAAGTATTATTTCTTGCCATTTTATATGATTATATGTGCATAGCTACTAGCTTTTTTGATCTTCTTCTAGGCATATGGAGTTTTAAACCTAATACTCTCTAAGTAGTTGCACAAAGGAGTTTCCATATAACAAAGCAGTTTATGAACACAGTGCATCTTGGTCAATGTCATCCTTTTCAGCATTGTCACACCCCTTGGACACACCACTTCCTTCTTCTTAGTTTTGTGGCATTCTCTCCCTTTCACCACCCATCCATTGTCTTTCTACCTCTCCTCTAATAAGTACCCATTTCCTCATGTTGATGAATTAACTGACATATAATTGACTCTACCAGGCTCAAATAGTATAATCTTTTAGAAAGACTAAGTCAACAGGAAGTTTATCTTTGTTATTCTTAATGTACTGTGTGAAGTTACATCTTTTCTCTGTTTTTCATGTCTCTTTTTATTTTTATTTTATTGTCTGAACAATGTATAGAGGGGTTACAGTTATATCCGTTTGTTAATGGGTACATTACTTCTGAAATCTTGATATCCCTTATGTTTTTGTCCCCTTTTCCCTCCCTCTTCCCCTCCCAGTCATCTTGTTTCCCCCTTCCATTCCTTATTTCAAATAAACATATATACAATATACCAGATAACAAAGCCAGATATAGTAGCAACATGAGATTAACGATAAGTGGGAAAAAAGAGAAAAGAAATAACTTCACATAGTACATTAAGAACAACAATCACAAAGATAAGCCTCTTGTTTCCATATCCTAGAGATTTTTTCATTTAGTCTCATCCTACAAGACAGTATGTACATAACTTTTGAGCTATTGTGATCCTCTGCCAGGAGAATCCTAGATGTTTACTAATTATTACAAATGAGAGAAGTCATTGATCCTATGTTCCTTTGGGTCTGGCTTACTTTTTTCCAAGTCTTTCAATTTCCTTATAAATGGGGCAATGTTATTCTTTCTGATGGCAGCCTAGAATTCCATTGTGTATAAGTATCACATCTTGATCCATTCATTTACTGAGGGGCATCTGTGTTGGTTCCATATCTTAGCTATGGTAAATAATGCTGAAATGAACATAGTTGTTCTAGTGACTTTAGTATGTCTTTGTTTCTGGATGTTTGGGTAAATGCCAAAGAGTAGGATTTCTGGGTCATAGGGGAGCTCTATGTTGAGTCATATGAGGACTCTCCAAACTGCTTCCCATAGTGGTTGAATGAGTTTACTCTCCCACCAGCAGTGTAGTAATGATTCCTTCTGGCCACATCCTCTCCAGCATCTGTCAAACTCTGAGATTCCACCTCACTCCAGTTAGAATGGCTATTCTCAAGAAATCAAATATCTTTTGTCTTTTTCCCCCTTATGGTTTATCTCACGTTGTTACTGTATCTGCTTTTGGTACCTGGTAATTTGCATATATGTTTATTTGTTTATTTGAAATAGGGAAGGGAAGGGTAAAAGCAAGATGATTAGGGGGGAGTGGTGGAGGGAAATTGTGAGAAAAACATGAGTAAGGGTGTCAATGTTCAAGTGGTAATGTACCCACTGCCTGATAAATAACTGCGACCCCCTCTATACATCCCCCCTACAAAAATACAATTCAAGAAAAGAAATATTATTTCTGTTTTTATTTTAAAGGAAGGCAACTATGACAAAAAATACATTTCTTTTTCTTTTCTTTTTTCTTCCAGTCCTGGGGCTTGACCTCAGAGCTCGGGCACTATCCTTGAGCTTTCTCAAGGCTAGGGCTCTATTACCTAAGCTACAGGTGGGCTTTTTCTATGTATGTGGGTACTAAGGAATCGAACCCAGCAAGCACTCTGCCACTAGGTCATGCCCCAGGCCCAAGAATACATTTCTTTACTGAAGTCCTAACACAGTTGGTAAAATGAGAGTTCTGGTGTGTTATCACACTGACTTGATCCCAAATCAGTCTCTAAAGAAAATTGGTTCTTTTATTTCTCCTGATGTTCCTGCAAACAGAAACACAACCTAGGTTATGGTTATCACTCACTGTTTAATTTTCTCTTAAATGGCCATATATACCATTCCCAACAAGTAAGCCAGTAAGAATATCTCAGAAAGGGCTGGGAGTTTGGCCTAGTGGTAGAGACCCAGGTTCGATCCCTTGGTATCACATACATATTAAAATCCAGAAGTGGTGCTGTGGCTCAAGTGGAAGAGCTCTAGCCTTGAGAAAACCCAAGGACAGTGCTCAGTCCCTGAGTTCAAGCCCTAGGACTGGGGGGAAAAAAGATTATCTCAGGAATGTCTTTTCATACTCTGTTGAAAGTTTAAAGTGTTTTTTTTTCTCGTATGGCATATTGTACTCAGAACTCTTGAAACTATTTTGAGGATTGGGATATCAGCCTGATGGGGCAGGTAATCTGTCACAAAACTGTCAAGTATTATCTTTTCAGCTGGTTACATTGACTTTCCTTTTCTTTCCTGGGTATGTATCTGGATTACGAGATGATTATTTTATGCTTCTCATTGTAGCTTTGACTACAACAATGTGGTGCCCTGCACAGCTACTGTTTGAGTCTTATATGTTGACCTCTAGCTGGGAGAGTCTCAATCTCAGGGTCTCAGGTAGTTAGGATTACAGGTGTGAGCCACCAGCAATTAGCATATATTTACCATGTTTTAACATTTCAGTATGCTGCACATCCTTTATCTACAGGATAAGCCTACAACCTAGAACCTTAATAACTACATTTAAAGTAGTTCAAGTGGTTACCCTGGCAGCATGCGTTTTGCTAATAGTCCTAGTGAATGATTGGTGTCAGTGGACAGCTAACTGTCCAAGACCATACAACTGGTACTCAATACTGAATCTACAAGTTGTCATCCTGACACAGCAATCAGCCGTAGAGATGCTTTCTGCAAAACACTCTCTTTCTATTGTATTATTCCTGCCAAATGTATTCTGGTCCCTGACACTCTCAGGAGCCTCCACACAACCTTCTAAGTTTCCCAAGTCCTAGCATTCCATCCCCTGACATGGGGTCATATTTCACAGAAATGGTTATAATCATAGGAAGTCAAAGCATTCCTTCTTGGAGCTGAATTTCAATATGAGCTCGATGGTTTTATGGTCAGTAATAAAAACTAGTAGTTATGAGAGCTAACGTAAAAAAGCTAATCAGATCTCATGTTTCAGGACATAAACTTGTCACCATGAGCATTAACAAGATCCTTCCCTGCTCCCCACCCCCAGAGGTGGCAAGGCAGTATTCAGGAGAAGATTTTCACTTTTTAATAATCTGCACCATATGTTTGTTCCTGGACAAACTCAATTCAAGATGCACTTATTAGCTGCCTGGTGTGCACAAAGTATCATCCTAGCCAAGGTTTCCTTGGGGGCCTGAGACATTTGAAAATTAGTATTAGCAATAATCTAATTGCAAAAACAGATGTTTGTAGCCAAAGCCTGTATCTTGAAAAGCTCTGAGGCTTCCGGAATTATGTTTCCCATGGGTTTGAGTTGCAAGCATGCATGAAATATTTCTCAAGATTCTATCAAGGGGATATTATGACCTTGAGTTAATCTTAATTATCAGGCTTTTACATACATCTATGGGACTAGAGGTCAGGAGTTAACTAAAGGAGAAATGCCCAATGTGCCTTGGTGTGATATGAATTTCTTTAGGAGATTGAAACAACTATAACATTTTAAAAGCATGTTCATCTTTGTGAAAGCTTTGTCATATGTGGGATAAAGGCTTTTTCTCTCCTATTTATAGTACCAAGGGTCACAATTTCAGTTGGGAATTCATCAGAGAAGTGAAGAGATAAGATGATGTCAGTGATCTTTGCGTATGGAGACCAGAAGAGTAAGGTGTATCCCAGGATACAGGAATTCTAGATGCTAAAGGAGAATTCAAATAATAATAACTACCACTGCAGATGTCGGGTATCAGTTTTCTCTGTTACTTACAGGAGACATGATGGTAGCCTGCTTTATTTTCACTGTACTGATAAACAGCTGATAAGGAAGACTCCTTTGCAGACTAGAGTGTGAGACTGTGAAGTCTATTGGAAAAGACTGTGGTGTAACTGAGGCTGCATCTATAAACAAATAACTGTCTATGAGGTAGAAACAATGGGTGCTCTATACCAGAGCAGAACAGAGTGGGAGGTGGAAGTTCAAAAAGAAAATAAAAGCAATGAATTCTGAATGGATGGCCAAAAGGAAGCTTTTCAAGCAAGTTTGTATTTTAATAGAGATTTATAGAATACATAGAAATCCAATTGAAGGAAGAGGCATTATTGTAGAGGGTTTTCAGTAGACCCTGATAGAACAAGCAACAAAGAAAAACAGGTCACTGTCCTATTTGTTCCCCAAAGGTTGGATACTACAGTGAAATTGATCTTGAGTCTCTTCTCTGAGAAGATGAAACTGGAAACTTAATTATCTATCTATCGATCGATCGATCGATCGATCAATTATCTGTCTGTCCATCTGTCTGCATATACTCAGACTCCAGGATGATTTTTTAGATGGGCAAGTTTGAATACGATTCTAGTGTTAATTAAGCAGGATCTGATACTCTTGGTGGAACTGTTGACTTCTTTCCTTCCCACAATTCTAATGAAAATTAAAGGCAGAATTAGAGGAGTTAGATATGACAGTAGCCAAGAAAAATTGTCACTGGCCCATGTCTGTATTCAAATAATACATCTATGCAAAGTGAGTATATTTTATCAATAATTTCTTTGGTGACATGACTCAAGTATATAAAAGTTCATAATACTATCACAATTGTCATAGTCCATGGCAAAACACCAGCCCCAGAGTTAATTATGGTACCTGACTAGAAGATAAATCTTCCTTAAAAGATAGGTGTTTGGGGGAAGATATGTTAAATGATTTACTATACAATGAAACACGTTGGATGTTTATTACAATAAAAATCCATTCTTTCAAGAAAGAAGAAAAATAAGTCTATCTTTTGTAAAAAAAAAAAAGTTAATTTTCATCAAGAAGACATCTGCCTAATTCAGTAGCCAAATATTAAAGTGAAAAAAGAGAAAAATTCTCTAAGCTGTAATTCAAAACTTGAAATAATTAAATTCTTAATTTAGAATGGAATTATTATAACTGGGTATATTTTTCTGCACATTAATCTAACAGAATTTTGTATTTGGATGATTGTGTCTTGTGTACCCAAGCACTTGGCGATTTATCTTTTGAATATGCACCTGCTTCTCAGATTGGCAAGGCAACAATTCGCTGTGAAGAATCAGTTGTTTTGAATGGCTAATTGGTTACAGGTGCAATGAATTAACCATCTGCCTAAGAGACTGACTCGACTAAGAGGGAAGGAAAATCCCTTTTCCTTCTGTCACTTTGGGAGCAAATAAATGTAAGCGTTCAGTGAGACATGCTTCTAACTTGGAATTTGTGGATTCTGCGGTGTGTCTGGTGAACAGTTGAGTGGAAGAAAAATAAAGTAAATTTGGCTATTATTAAAAGGAAATATAATTTTGCCCTATATAATAGTGCTTTAATAATTATCAGCATTAACCTAATTATGTCTTAAAGTTAAGACACTTTCATGCATCTCAACATAAAAATAAAACTGGAATGTATCTAGAGAAGAATAGTACCACACTATAGGTGAAGGTAGCCTAGTTTAATGAGTTAAGTGTTGCCTTAAGGTTATTTCCTAGATATTATTTCTCAATGTCATTTTCTAAATTTGTGAAGATTCAAATGTTAACAAGTTGACATGAATACTGAAAGCCAAACTATTTAGGTGACTTTCTGATAGCTTATCCTAGATGGTAGTATTTCTGAATAAGTATGTCATTTTTCTTCCTCCTTTGTTGTGAGGACCTACCTAAAGGAAAAGAAAAATGCAACTCTTGGAATACACATTGGGTAAGTAGATATGCACATTAGCTCATTAGGTCAATTTGTCCTGACTAGGTTTTGTTTTGTTGGTAGGTAAGTACTTCATTTTTCTCCCCTATCTCAATGAATTCATGTTTTGTTATTTAGCTTACTATGCATAGCTCCTAATAGACCTCATTTCTTTTTTTGCAGTGGATTTAATATATTTTTATTTCTTTCCTGCTAAAGCAAAATATCTTCATATAACTGAAATCTTTCTGATTTCTATCAGAGTCTTGCTTCCTCACATTTATCTCAAAGATCTGGCAAAATGAAAATACCTTTTTAACAAACTAATGAGGAAACTTTCAAAGCATCCAGAAATAAAGTTTTCCTTCCAGTAAGTTTTATATGTATACCTCCTAAGTTTCATTTGAGTTGGTTAAACAAAGGAATATTCTTACTATCTTATATTTTCAGAAAGTATCATTATTTGTTTTTCTATGGTTATACTATAAAGCCAAGTGAGTTTTGGTTATGACTACTATTAATATATAAGTAAGTTGGAGGGGTGCTACATCATTTTAAATATTGAGATTAGTTGAAAATGAGTAGGAATGTTTAGGCATGGTTTCTTATTTTCCAAATGTTCTTTCTTCCTTCCTTCCTTCCTTCCTTCCTTCCTTCTTTTCTTTCTTTCTTTATTTCTTTCTTTCTTGTTAAAATATCTTCTAGAACAAACAAAATGATTTGGGTGAATGTTATTTTCAAGACTGTATATGGTTTAAGTTTGGGATTACCTTATACTCTGTCATATAGCAGTTGAAATTTGATTATGTGAGGTAGGATATAGTTTTCAACCATGAAAATGAGAGGTGATAAAATAGGAAGTCTTTGAACAAACTACCTTTCCATTGAAAGCTTCCACTTATCATATACATAATATACATGATATACACATTTATTGAGTTTCTCTTTGACTATGTAATAAATTTCTTGCAATGAAAGTTTACACAAGAAAATGTTTCTGACAAATTACATTATTTCAAACACCATTTAATGAAATGATATTCATCATATCAGAAAATAATTTCAAGAGTCTCTTGAAATCATTTTAAACAGCTACAATTTATTTAAATCTTATACACGGCTCTAGAAATCATTTGAATCACTAATTAGCACTACAGGAAAAATGCTCATTTGTTTTTGTATAGACAGTTCCTATTCTATTCAGCTTCCAAGTTATAAAATAATAGCATTCTTTTCAAGAATTATTTAAGGTCCATGCAAATGCTCTCATTGATTGTCTGTTAACAAAGTGAAAACATTCCATACCATATCTCCATTATTTTCCCTTTCTTCATATCTCTTTTGGTGACACTCATTCCTCAGCATTCATTGGTGTTGAAGAACATTCATGTGTTGCAAAAACATAGCAACAAAGATCTTATGGTGAAGTGTACAAATTGCATATTTTATCTGAAATACTTATTATATCACCATATGATTCAGTCTACTAATTTTTTAATGTTTTTATAGTAGCAGGACTTCTACAGTTGAAAGTCTAAATTACAATAGAAATATACAATTCTATTGCAAGCAGAGTGAAGCTAAAGTTCTCCACTCCATCTTTCTTTTTTCTTTCTTTCTTTGTTGGTCATGTGGCTTTAACACTGGGCCTGCGTGCTGTTTCTGAGCTCTTCAGCTCAAGGCTAGTGCTCTGCCACTAGAGCCACAGAGGCACTTCCGGTTTTTCTGGTGGTTAACTGGAGATAAGAGTCTTTCCTGGCTGGGCTGGCTTTGAGCTGCAATCCTCAGATCTAGGATCACTGGTGTGAGCCACTGACAGCCAGCCATTCCACCTTTTTTAATCCACTTTCTGGGTGTTTCGGGATACCTCATGTTCAGAGTAGGAGTATAAGAATTGCTGCTGTTTTGCATCCACACATTTTGTTTTCTCACTTTAAAGAAACTGAGCCAAAGACAAATAATGTGTTGTTATAGAACTAGTGTTGTTAAGAGAACCAGAAACAAAAAGTCAATCGTACTAAATTCTAATCTAATCTGCATCTCTATTGTCATTTTATAAACTTTCCTGTTGGAATCATTCATATATTCAGATAATTTCATTCTCCTCTTTTCTTTCTTCTTCCTTCTCCTCCTCTTTCATCTCTCCACCTGATCCTCCTTCTTCTTCCTATATAACCTCTTTCTCTTCTTCCTTCGCCTCTCCATGCTCCTTCTTTAGGTGGCATGAGCATTTGAATTCAAGTGCTATGGCTGAGTTTATGCTCCTGAGTCTTAAAATTGGGTCTCACTTAGGCTCATTTGATTCACCTAAGTCTTCTCATTCTTGCTGTGATGACAACTGACCACTTCTCTGTTCAGCTTCCTTCCATGGAGATGGAATCTTGAGAAATGTTCTTCCCAAATTGGAATGAAATCTCTGTCCTTCTCATCTCAGCCTGCAATGTAGTTTGGGATGACAAATGCACATCACCCAGATTGTAAAAGGAACTCACAAGTTTTCTGTCCTATTTGGCCTCACATTAGGGTCCTCCTGACTTCAGCTTCCCAAGGATCGAAGTCCTAAGCCACTGGTGCTTGGCTCAGATTGTTTATTACTTTTTATTTTATTTTGTTTTTTATTATTGAGGGAATGTATAAAGGGGTTACAGTTACATTCACCAGATAATAGGTGCATTACTTCTCACACATTAATACCCCTTCTTATGTTTTTGTCCCCATTTCTTTCCTCCCATCCCCTCCCAATCATCTTGTATTCCCCCTTCCCTTTCCTATTTCAAATAAACAAATAAACATATATAATTTTACTAGCTAATTTTCTCTGAATTACATTTTACTTCATTTGATCTAACCTAATGTAGACACAGATACTCTATCAACTTCTTACTAACTGCCCTCTCATCTGATTTCATGATAATCTTAAACCACAGTACCTATGCCTTTCAATCACTTAGACAGTTGATTATGCTAAATGTTTAACACAGGACCCCTAACTGGCTGGCTTCGGGCTATTGAAGATTTCATTAAATCTTTCCCAATCTATTTATTTATACAATTTCAACTGGGAAAATGCGCTGAAATGAAACATCTCATTTCCAGTACTGTCCTGAGGCCAAAAAAAGACAATGATGTATATCACCCAATTCAGACTAGAGTCACGAGGAACATTTCAAATGGAAAAGTCACAAAATGAGTATCAAACCATGTTAGCCTTACAGGAGACACTGTCTTTCTGAATATTTGTGAGCAACTTCAACTAGTGGCACTGTGAACTCCACATAGGGATAAGAGGACTTGTTCCTAAAGAAACTTGAAAGCTAGTAAATTAACTCACATACCTGCTTCTCTAGAGCCTATTCTCTATTGCTATATTTTCTGTAGTGATCATCTCCATGGCAGTTCAAAGGAAGAAACAAGTAAAAGTGTGTCTCTGTGAATTATTTTGCTGGCTGTATTGATCAGTTTCTGGTGCTTTGGTTCTTAAACACAGCAGTTTAAAAAAAGTAAAAGAAAAAAAAATCAAGTAAGATTTAACTTAAAAAAAAAAGCAAAACTGGGATTCCAGAGCAAAGAAATTTGTCCAGGTAAGAAATAATAAAGATTTGTTTTTTAAATTTAGAGGTATAGCCTTTGTTTTCTAAGGAGGATTTGCCAATAAGTCAAAAATGAACCAGACCTCATTTTCTTGAGAGTCATAAAGTTGGATGGCTAAATGGATGAGCCACATTCATTTTATGTTTATTCTTTTATACACCTGAATCTTTTCCCTGTTGTGTTCCAAATACTTACAAGCATTAAATTGTTAACAACCAATCAACATTTTAAAAGTAGGTATAACAAGAAATGAAATTATAATTCATAATTGAATTCTAGATAATGTGTGTTTGTGTAGAAGTTCAGGTGCTCAGATTACTTTTCAATTTTCACTTGCCATCTGCTGAAATGCCTTCTCTCACTTCAATATTCTAATCAGATATCAAAATTTCTACACTATCTTTCATTATTCAAGACTCTTTCTGAATTTTAAGTACCGGGTTGGCTTCTTAGTCTTCTTCTTCTCTATGTATGCTTGTGGTTTTATGTAAGAAAATCCATTTCTTATTTATTAGGCACAATCATATCAAGATTACTTTACTATGCTGTAGTTAACAGTATGCTCTTTTATAACATCTCATTGGAAATATTTATACTCTCAAACATTATTTTTTGAATTGTTAAATATAAATCATTTATACTGCAGTACTTTATGGTAGAAGCATATGCTGAATTTTAATCGTGTTTTAGTTTGCAAATCCAGATTGTGAATATGTGCTTATGAAACCATGATTTGACTAAATGAAATGTTTCTATCAAGAATAAAATGACTATAAGATTATATTTCCTGTACAACTATTATCTATTTATCATATACCCACCTACTTTCCTATCTACCTATTTACTGGTATGTCTAAAAATTATTTGACTGTCACTTGATAGGTTTTTTTTTTTGTCATTCCTAGGGCTTGGTCACTGCCCTTGGGCTTTCTCAAGGCTTGAGCCACAGTACGACTTGCAGCTTTTTCTGTGTATGTGGTACTGAGGAATCAAACCCAGGGCTTCTTGTGTGCAAGGCAAGCACGCTACCTCTAGCCACACTCCCAGCCCCACTTGGTAGTTTTTGAGTGTCTCATGTATACAATAAGGATTGAGGTTTAGAGCACAATTGTTCCAGGTACTCAACAATTTTGGTAGCAAATGGTAATGGTGTAAATTTGGGATTGCCACTTGGATTCAGTAAGAGCCTTTAGAATCTGACTTTCCATAAATAGACAATAACCTTTTTTCTGTCTTTTGAATGATTTTGTCTAGGTGAGTCTGGCAGTGATATTGAGGTAGAAAGATTTTTTTTCAATATGACAAGGTAAAGAACTATGACACCTTTGTTTACTGAAAGACATGTGTATGTTTTTCCACTGTGAAAGTCATCTCTTATTGTGATTTTTCCCCTATGAATCTGTAGAGAAAATAGCTGGGAGGTTTGAGAGAAGATTAATAATGTATTGGACATTTTTTCATATTTGTGTGTATGCCAAATCACTGATAATATTGGCAGCAGTATCTTCATATAGACAATCATGAGGTTCTCAAACCGATGATTTGATATTGTGTAACTTATCAGAATACTGTTAGTCTTTTAGAAAACTCATTACTCTTATCACTTGGAGACTGCATATATTATCTGCCTGTATTATCTCTTATTATACATTAATGTGTATTTTCTTAATTTAGTAAAATATACGTATGTTTTATACTAATAAAATAAAATAAGAATTGATTTAAGGAATAAAAATCTGACTTCTACTCCTATTCTTTGTGTGTGTGTGTGTGTGTGTGTGTGTGTGTGTGTGTGTGTGCGTGCATGCTGTTTCTAGGGCTTGAACTTAGAGATTGAGGATTATCATTGAGATTTCTTGCTTAATGAAAATATCTAACACTTGAACGACACCTTCATTTCCAGCGTTTTGCTGGTTAATTGGAGATAAGACTTCCTTACCTGGACTAGCTTTAAACCCTAGTCCTCAAATCTCAGGTTCTTGAGTAGCTAGAATTACAGATGGGAGCCACCGTGCACAACTTTTAATTCTATTTTTGATTTGCACAGACATTTAACTAAAAGACGAGTAAATAATTTAGAAAATTTGACAAGTATGCCTTGAAACTTCCTTCTAACTTTAAAGGATAGATGTGTTTATGTATCTTCGATACTTATGTACCTTTTCAAGCCTTTCATTTCCCTTTTTTAGAAGAAAATAAAATCTTTCCTTGTGTGTTTGGTCACAATTCCTGCATTATTATTGCTATTGTAGTTTCCATCATGTAACTCAGGGCTTTTAGAAATAATCGACTTCAAATGCAATTCTTCCATTAGGAAAGTCTGAGTCTTCAAATTGAGCAACTCTGAAGAAAGTAATGAGTTTCCAGCACATGGCTCACTTCTTATGATATTATGTCCATGTTATGTTAATGTTATTAGTCTTGTATTATGTTAGTATTAGTTAGTATGACCAGTAGGCAACAATTTATTCAATGGCAATATTACAATTGTAGAGACAATATCCTTCTCAAAATCTAATGGCAGCATACAACAACAACAACAAACTAAAAGCCAGAAAGTAAGCTCTCTACTTTCATCTTCTTAATGCCAGATTGTAGCTGTGTGGATTTGAATCTCAGTTTCTTTGTATGAAGAAAAGTTTGGCTGATAGTTCAGGCTCCCTTGCCAGACTAAGTTTAAATTCAGAGCATAGTAGGGTCCTGATTTGGGGACTGTTATTTAACTTTCAGTTCTTCAGTTTTCCAACATGTAAACTGGATTTTGCCTCATGGTAATGGTTGTGGACATTACATTATTCAATGTGAGCAAAGGTCCTGGAGCAATGTTTGCCTCTATAAGCATTAAATAAAAGTTATCTCTATTGAATTTATCCTCAAAACTATGACATGACAATTTAGATTTTGATAGATGATATGACAAAGAAAACGGCTATGGGAGCAAAAGATAACCCTGGCACTAGACACAAACCTGGGGAAATCCAGAAGTTTAAAAGTCCCTGCTGTTCTGTTAATAGAATGAGTGGCTTACGTCTGAAAATGTTTGCTTTCCTTAAAAGGTTTTAGAGCCAAGGCAACATGAATGATGACCATCATAGGCCTTAAATAGACCTCTCCTAGAGAAAGTCACCTGGTAAGGAGCTGGGCTAAGTAGCGTTGTTTGAAGATAACTGGAGGTGCAAACAGTGGCGGTGAAAGACTACCCATCAACAGCAGCAGCAGGACTCATTGCTTAACTGAAGGAAAATGGATCCTGTAAGAGAGGGTCATGAAAAGACCAGGTGTGAAGATTTTCCAAGTCAAGAAGGTCAGCTATAAAGGCTTACCCATCTTAAAGAAGATGGAAAGCAAAGAGCATTAATGCTAGTCAAGTGCCACGTAGTTTGCCCCTTCCAATGCTTTTCTTCTCTTTACCGTCTTTTCATAGCTGGGGACCCAGCTCTGCTTGAATTAGTGGAGTGGCAAAGTACAGGAAATGGCCATGGAAAGACAGAGTCACTAACAGCACTCTGTGTCACTGAAGCTTTCCTTGGGCTGAAATGGGATTTGATCCCATTTTTAGTGATTTGAAATGACATTTCAATACAATTAAGAAATGACAGAAATCTCTTTTGCTACTTCTTTGTATAGCAAAGCCCAAAAGGGTTTTTAGTATCTGTTTTTTCATTTTCTCTTTAAAATCCCATGTCAGTGCACTATTTACCCATTCAGGTTATAAATTGCCCTTATTGAGATTTAAAAAAAAATAAACAAAACCTAACCATTCTTGAATCCAATAATCTTATTATGATCCTCATTTTTCTTTGTTGGTCTAGGATTTGAATTTAGGGCTTTGTTCCTATTAAGCACATCACCATTTGAGTCACCACCTCAGTCATTTATCCATTCACTTATTTACTTCATTTTTATGACTATTTTGTTTATGTTCTTGTGTTTTCACCAAAAGCGAGCCTCAGATTAATCATCCTATCCCTATCTCCTACCTAGGTAGAATTAGAGGCATGCATTCCTGCATGTGGCTTGTTTTTGTCCTGGGGTTTCAACTCAAGGCCTAGGCACTGTCCCTGAGCTTCTTTTGCTCAAGGCCAACACTCTACCATTTAAGCCACAGTGCCAATTCTGGCTTTTTCTGTTTATGTGGTATAAAGGAATAGAACTCAGGGCTTCATGCATGGGAGGCAAGTATTCTACCACTAAGACATTATTTCCAGCAATGCTGGCTGTGAACCACGATCACCCCAAATCTGTGTCTAAAATATGTGTAGTTACAGACACAGGCCATTTACTCAGACCCTTTTAATTTGTTTTGTATTGAAGCCAGAAGATAATAGTCCACTACTATGATGAAAATGTTGTCTCCCTGTTCTCCAAGACTCTAGGTGTTGAAATTCTTTCCTGCCCCCCCCTTGAATAGTTAAGAAGGTAGAAACAATGTAATTGTGATTGCATGTTTAAGGCTATTGGTAACTATTAAGACTGGATAAAGCCATCTTTCTGGAACCATATATATTAAATATTTATACATAACCTTGTACATTATTAGAAATTTGTTCATTAAAATTAATTTACAAAAAAATAAAATTCATTTGCTCATTCTCATAAGTAGATAAATATAGTAAGTTTTCTCCCCTTTTTAGTAAAAAAAAATCACAGGATTTCCATCCTAATGTGAACATGAGAGATGAAAGAAGACAGAGAAGTCAAATGCTTTTGATTTCTCATTCAGTGTTTCCCCTATAATTCGCAGTTTATGTTGAAACATGTATCTTATGTAACTTTTCCTCACAGTCATAAATTCTATAGTGTGCTGTTTGAGAAAGGGGGGGCAGGGAAGGAGAAAGAGGAGTATGTGTGAGAGAATTTTGATACATAGTTAAAATATAGAACTAGTTGAATTATATCCCTGTGTGCCCTAAATAAATAGCAATAAGAAACTATAAACTTTCTGATGTAATAGTGTGGATCTGACTGCAACATTTTATGCATGAGTATATCGATTATATATTTGTCAGTCCTAAGGACATCTGGCACTTCAAAATAAAGTCTGACTATTTCCATCCCTGATTACTTCTAATCCTGCAAGACCTCCAGATAAACTTTCAAATAAGCCATGACTATCACTTTCCTTACCTAGCCTCCTCAGGGAGCATGTGACAGAGGATTATCTCTTCAAAGATAGACTATCACAGAATCATATAACTTAGTGTCTTAAAAACAAGACTTCCTTTTTTTGTGGGATATTTTAAATGATTCATGATATGTGTTAAAATTATTAGATACATCTTAAAATTATTAGATAGGCTTTGATTTCTAATCTTTAATACAAAATAATGAATATAATTTATTTAGATTTTAATATTTTAGCCTGTCAATTTTCTCATATATTTTCACCCTTAGGTGTTTTTTCACTCATTCTTATTCCATATTATAACCATAAGAGCTATGAAAAGCCATTCAAAAAGCTATTCAAGTACATATTTCAGCTACTATTTGAATTAGTGCCATTTATTCTTAATAAGTATTGGCTAGAATGACAGGGATTCAACAGGAATAAAATGCTCAGGAGAACTCAGAAACAAAGACTGAATTGACTTACTGGGTATATAGATGAATGTAATAAACATTCTATTTCTGTGAATCTTTCCAATGTTTTCAAAAGAAATAAAACATTAAGCAATGTGTGGTTACACATATGCACGTCATTGCAAAGTGTAAATGATATGAGAAAAAAACAATGTTGGAAAATAAACTTAGTAACTAATATAGAATTGGAGCTGAATCTTGGTGAAGGATAATTAAGTGTAAGTTAGAAAATGGGAGACAGGAGACACACATCCAGGTAAAATTCCACTTTACTAAAGACCTACATGAAAAGTGCTTTTCCTAATTAAAGAACAAAAGCCAATACAGACTTTCCTATGGTTAGATCTGAGTGAAAGAGAAAGAAAACAAAAGGCTTATTTCCTAAAATTATTAAGCACTTCCAAATGTGATCTGAAATGCATTCCTGGTATTAAATGATCAAAAGCTCATTGAAACAGATTATATTCTAGTGCATTAGAAAATCAGTAAGTGGCTCTAACTGTGATGGCAATATTGAATTTGCATTTCTACAACACCAGCTCTGGAAGCTTAGGGGAGAGTAACTGCAGAGAACTGTTTGAACTCCAGGAAAATGACTACAGTTTATTAGTCCAGACACAAGGCAATCACATGGAGTAACAACTATTAAAAATCACAAGCATAAAACTCGTTTAACCTCTATGGAAAGCAGTATGGTGGTTCCTCAAAAGACTAAACATAGATCTCACCTATAACCCAGCAATTCCACTATTTGGCATTTACCCAATCATCCAGAAACAAGTACATACTAAAGCCACTAGCACAACGATGTTCATTGCAGCACCATTTACCGTAGCAAAGATACAGAACCAACCCAGATGTCCATCAGTTGATGAGTATATCAACAAGATGTATTTATATACAATGGAATTCAATGCTACTGTCAGAAAGAATGACAGCACCCCATTTGTAAGGAAATGGAAAGACTTAGAAAAAATCATATTAAATGAAGTAAGCCAGACTCAAAGGAAGATAAGCTCAAAGGTTTCCCTCATTTGTCATAATCAGAGAAACCTTGGGCTCTCCTAGCAAAGATTTACAATAGAACAAAACCCGGAGAGTTAAGGCCATATAGAATGACGCTAAATGAAAGGACCTCCAGGATATAGAAACAAAAGCCATATAATAAGTGATTGATTGTTGCTTTTAATGTACTATGTTATCTCTCATCTCTTTTGCTGTCCTTTGGTTATCTCATATTGTTACAGACAACTAGTCACCTGGTTATCTGACATATTGTATATATGAGTATTTTGTTATTTGAAGTTGGATAGGGAAGGGAGGAAAACAAGATGAGGGGCTGGGATGTGGGGAGGTAAATGAGGACCAAGACATGAGAAAGGATATCAATGTATGTGAAGTAATGCATCTTCTATCTGGTGAATATAATGTAACCCTTCTATTAATTACAATAAACATAAATAAAAAAAGAATCTTTATAGACCAAAAAGAACATACAAACAAAAATGATTCAGATTCAGAAACACTGAAATTATTCCCAGCACTCTCTCATACCACAAAGGCATCAAATTGGAACTGAACACCCATCTCTACCAACGAAAACTCTGTAAATCATGGAGAATGAATAACACATTGTTGAATCACCAATGGATCATCGAAGAGATCAGAAAAGAAATCCAACAGTTTGTGAAATTTAACAAAAAGGAGCACACAAAATACCAGCTCCTTTGGGACACAGCAAAGGCAGTACTAGGAGGAAAATTCATAGCTCTGAGTGCCTACAATAACAAAATGGAAAAATCGCAAAGCAACAATTTGATGTGTCACGTTAAGCTCCTGGAACAAGAGCAACAAACCAACCCTAATCCCACTAGAAGGAAGCACATGATTAAAATCAAAGCAGAATTAAAAGAATTGGAGTCTAAAAAAACTATAGAAAGAATCAAAAAAACAAGGACTTGCTTCTTTGAAAAAATTAACAAAATTGACAGACCCTTAGCAAATCTTACCAAAAAAAGAAGAAAGCATACCAAAATAAACAAAATCACAGAGGAAAATGGTAATATCACAACAGAAATTACCAAGATCCAGAATATCATGAGGGAATACTTCTAAAACCTTTATGCCCACAAATTTGAGAATCTAGAAGAAATGGATGAATTCCTAGCCAATATTAACAAACCCACACTGAAGCAAGAAGAACTAACGCAACTAAACAGGCCTATTTCAAGCACTGAAATAGAAATGGCAATAAGAGACCTTCCACCTAAGAAAAGCCCAGGGCCAGATGGATTCACAGCTGAATTCTATAAGGTCTTCAAAGAAGAGCTCACACCAATACTCCTCAAGCTCTTCAACGAAATTGAAAATGAAGTTTTTTTTACCAAACTCATTCTATGAAGCCAGTATAACCCTCATCCCCAAACCAGACAGAGATTCAACAAAGAAAGAGAACTATAGATCTATTTCTTTGATGAACACCAATGCAAAACTTCTCAACAAAATAATGGCCAACCATCTACAACTCATAAAAAAATTATACACTATGATCAAACAGGATTCATCACAGGGAGGCAAAGCTGGTTCAACATACACAAATCAATTAATATAATTCAACACATCAACAGGAGCAAGGACAAAAATCACATGATTGTCTCAACAGATGCAGAAAAGGCATTTGACAAGACCCAACACCTCTTTATGTTAAAAGCTCTGAAGAAACTAGGAATCCATGAAACATTCCTCAATATAATAAAGGCTGTGTATGACAAACCCACAGCTAGTATTATATTTAATGGCAAAAAGCTAAAGCCATTCCCTTTAAAACAGGAACAAGACAAGGATGCCCACTCTCTCCACTCCTCTTTAACATAGTATTAGAATTCCTAGACAGTGCAATAAGGCAAGAAGCAAGCATAAAGGGGATCCAAATAGGGAAAGAGGAAGTAAAACTTTCCCTCATTGCAGATGACATAATCCTGTATTTAAAGAATCCTATAGACTCCATTCCCAAGCTCCTTGAGCTGATTCAAAACTTTGGAAAGGTAGCAGGGTATAAAATTAATCCTCAAAAATCAACCGCCTTCCTCTACGCCAACAGTGAGAGGAATGAGGCAATAATCAGGAAAGCAACTGCTTTTGCAATAGCTTCAAAGAAAATAAAGTACCTAGGAATTATCTTAACTAAGAATGTAAAGGACCTTTTTGATGAAAGCTTTAAAACGCTAAAAAAGGAAACTAAAGCAGAACTAAGGAAATGGAAAAATCTCCCGTGCTCCTGGATTGGAAGAATCAACATTGTGAAAATGACAATCTTGCCAAGGGCTATCTACAAATTCAGTGCAATACCCATCAATATCACAATGGCATTCTTTAAAGAAATAGAAGAGGCAATTCAAAATTTCATATGGAATAAGAAAAGACCCCGTATAGCAAAAACACTTCTTAGCAGAAAGAACAGCGCTGGAAGAATTTCAATTCCAAACTTTAGACTCTATTACAGGGCTATAATTCTCAAAACAGCTTGGTACTGGCACAAGAACAGGCCTGAAGACCAATGGAATAGAACTGAGGACACAGATATTAACCCACAGACCTATGGCCACCTAATCTTTGACAAGGGAGCCAAAAAATAGAATGGAAGAAAGACAGCCTCTTTAACAAGTTGTGCTGGCAGAACTGGTTAAGCACCTGCAGAAAATTAAAGTTAGATCCTTCTTTGTCACCCTGCACTAGAATTAACTCCAAATGGATCAAAGACCTGGAGGTAAAAGCTGACACACTGAAAACTTTACAGGAAGGAATAGGAGATACACTAGGCCTCCTTGGCACAGGTCGAAACTTTCTTAATAAGGACCAAGAATCACAACAAATCAGAGAAAGGCTGGATAAGTGGGACTGCATGAAACTGCAGAGCTTTTGTATGGCAAAGGACATAGCTAGTAAATTAATTAGGAAGCCTACAGAGTGGGAGAAGATCTTCACCAACCAAACAACGGACAAAGGCCTCATATCTAAAATATATCAACAACTCAAAACATTGAATCACTCCAAAACCAACCTCCAAAGTAACAACCATCCCATTAAAAATGGGCCAAAGACTTAAAGAGAGTCTTCTCTGAAGAAGAAACAAAAATGGCCTATAGACACATGAAGAAATGCTTGACATCTCTGGTCATAAAAGAAATGCAAATCAAAACAACTCTAAGATTCCACCTCACTCCAGTTAGAATGGCCAGGATCAGGAAAATGAATAATAACAGATGCTGGAGGGGATGTGGCCAGGAGGGATCACTACTACACTGTTGGTGGGAGTGCAAACTCATTCAACCACTATGGAAAGCAGTATGGCAGTGCCTCAAAAGGCTAAACATAGAACTCCCCTATGACCCAGCAATTCCTCTACTTGGCATTTACCCAACCATCCAGAAACTAGGGCATACTAAATCCACTAGCACAACAATGTTCATTGCAGCACTATTCACCATAGCAAAGAGATGGAACCATCCCAGATGTCCCTCAGTTGATGAGTGGATCAACAAGTTGTGGTATTTGTACACAATGGAATTCTATGCTGCTGTCAGAAAGAATGACATCGCCCCATTTGTTAGGAAATGGAAAGACTTAGAAAAAATCATATTAAGTGAAGTAAGCCAGACTCAAAGGAACTTAGGCTCAATGGTTTCCCTCATTTGTCATAATCAGTAGAAACCTTCAGCTCTCCTAGCAGAGATTTGCAATAGAGCAAAACCTAGATACATAAGGCCATATAGTATGAAGCTAATTGAAAGGACCTCCAGGATATTGAAACAAAAGCCATATAACGAATGATTGTTGTCCCTAATGTACTATGTTATCTATCATCTCCTTTGCTGTCCCTTGGGTATCTCATATTGTTACAGTATCTCAATTTGTTATCTGATATACTGAATTTGTTTGTATTTGGTTATTTGAAATTTGATAGGGAAGGAGGGAAACCAAAACGGGGGGTGTGTGGTGGGTGGGGGCAAGGGTAATGGGTACCAATACATGTGAAATGGTATCAATGTATGTGAATTAATGCACCTTCTATCTGGAAAATATCATGTAACCCTTTTATTAATTACAATAAAAAACATAAAAAAATAAAAGATGGGCCAAAGACTTAAAGAGAGTCTTCTCTGAAGAAGAAACAAAAATGGCCTATAGACACATGAAGAAATGCTCAACATCTCTGGTCATAAAAGAAATGCAAATCAAAACAACTCTAAGATTCCACCTCACTCCAGTTAGAATGGCCAGGATCAGGAAAACGAATAATAACAGATGCTGGAGGGGATGTGGCCAGGAGGGATCACTACTACACTGCTGGTGGGATTGCAAACTTGTTCAACCACTATGGAAAGCAGTATAGCAGTTCCTCAAAAGACTAAACATAGAGGTCCCCTATGACCCAGCAATTTCACTACTTGGCATTTACCCAATCATCCAGAAACAAGGACATACTAAATCCACTAGCACAACAATGTTCATTGCAGCACTATTTACCACAGCAAAGATATGGAACCAACACAGATGTCCGTCAATTGATGAGTGGATCAACAAGATGTGGTATTTACACACAATGGAATTCTTTGCTGCTGTCAGAAAGAATGACTTCACCCCATTTGTTAGGAAATGGAAAGACTTAGAAAAAATCATATTAAGTGAAATAAGCCAGACTCAAAGGAAGATAAGCTCAATGGTTTCCCTCATTTGTCATAATCAGTAGAAACCTTCGGCTCTCCTAGCAGAGATTTGCAATAGAGCAAAACCTTGATACATAAGGCCGTATAGTATGACGCTAAATGAAAGGACCTCTAGGATATAGAAACAAAAGCCATATAATGAGTGATCGTTGTCCTTAATGTACTATGTTATCTCTCATCTCTTTTGCTATCCCTTGATTATTTCATATTGTTACAGTATCTTACTTTGTTATCTGATATATTGGATATATTTGTATTTGGTCATTTGAAATTGGATAGGGAAGGGGGGAAAACACGATGAGGGGTGGGGGTTGGGGGGAGGGAAATGGAGACCAAGACATGTTAAAGGTATCAATGTACGTGAATTAATGTACCTTCTATCTGGCAAATATAATGTAACCCTTCTATTAATTACAATAAAAAATATATGAAAAAAATTTTTAAAAAAGAAATACACAAAGTTATAACTTCAGTCCTTTTCCTTAACAATTTTAGCATTATGGCATAGATATCTGGTTAAAATACTATGATTAGAAATTATAAAGATATATTAATATTTTTCTAAATTCTGCTGTAATTGATTTGTTTTGAAATATAATATTCAATATGAAGAGTAAATAATCATTGAAATAATTAAAAAAATCACAAGCATATGTGGTTTTATTGCTCACTGGTTTGCAGATGAACTAAGACTGTTCTCTTGCCTAGGACATTGGGTGGAAGTGTGTTCCAGATTATCTCTTCCTCTTTCATAGGGTCAGAAATCTCCTATGAATGTCCGCGTTTTGATCAGAAGTGTGAGTCAAAACAAATTACATAAATACGCTAAAGCCCTTCACAGATAGAGAATGTATATCTACCTACATTTCAATACTTAATACAAATAGCATAACCTAGTAAAACATTGGTGAGAAAGTACTTGAATTGCATGAAAAAAATCTTATGGTAAAGGATGCACATATCTAATTCTGTAAGAGAGTGAGTGAAGAATACAATCTAACACTGGTTATTACCATGAGTTCAATGCATGGCATATTTACCAGTGTAGTATTGAGGCAGACTTGGTAAATGAGAATTTGATATAAAAAGGTGATTGTCAATCTTGGAATATACAACTGGGTAGGTGACAGTGTCCTTTGCCAACAGAGGGTACAACAAGAAAAGAAGAAAGAGAAGGAGGAGAAGCAAAAGAAAATTTCAAAATATGATGAAAAGAAAGAAAGAACTAGCAAGATAAAGGAAGAAGGAAAAAAGAAAGAGAAAGAATATTTCATAGACGTCTTATTGGGAAATGTGAAAGAAATAAAGAAGTATGTCATTGAATATTCATGTTTGGAGTGAAAAGTGTGATCATTGGATCTTTTGGCATATCTGTGATGTCTATAACTGTGAAATGGATAAAGGTCACCACAAGGGAAGGCCAGGGTCTGGACCTTGGAAAGCCTAAACATGTAGAGTCTGTGAAGAATACATAAAAGGAGAATGAGGTGACACCAAAGACAAAGTAGAGAAAGAACCGTTTTGAAAGAGCCAATAAAAATAGTTTTAAAAAAATGGAGATAGTAGTCAATATTGAATTTTTGTGTAAGTAGCTGACGAGGACTGTATGCTGAATTTGGCAGCCAGAAAGGCATTGCTGACTTCAGCAAAAGTAGTTTCTCAGAAGTATAATGACAGAAAAGTAAGACTGAGGTAGTTGAAGAGTGAAATTTTCCCAAATTGTTCATTGGCTCAGGGGAAGTAAGGAAGAAACAACCAGATAACCATAGAGTCAGCTAGGGCTGGAGCCGTCTCTGTATCTGTAAGGTCAAAGAAAATGGCAAGGAAAATTGACAGTGTTTTCAAGGCCAATTTTGTAAAGATGAACTTTATAATACAACTTTCACAAAGAAAATTAAAGTAAAGAATTACAGGTGGTGAAAATGGGTTAGTGTTCTTGAACTGAAAGACCTATGGTAGTGCCCACGCAAGAGTAAATTAGCTTGTAGAATAAGAATACAGGCATATGGAGCCAGGAGTGGTAGAGTGCTTGCCTAGCATGCACGAAGACCCCGGTTCTATCCCTTGGTACCACATACTTAGAAAAAGGCAGAAGTGGTGCTGAGGCTCAAGTGGTAGAGCTCTAGCCTTGAGAAAAATCCAAGGACAGTGCTCAGGCCCTGAGCTCAAGCCCAGGACCGGCAAGGCGGGGCAGGGCGGGGCGGGGAGGAAAAGTAGGAGAAGGTGTGACTTGTGATTTCAGAGTTGTTAAAGTTCTGCCAATGATAGTCGATAATGAGATACAAAATATATGCATGAATGAAAAGGTCATAATGAAACTCCTTTAAAAATTTACAAGGTAGGGCTGGGAGTGTAGCCTAGTGGTAGAGTGCTTGCCTAGCATTCACAAAGCCCCAGGTTTGATTCCTCAGTACCATATACATAGAAAAAGCCTCAAGTAGTGCTGTGGCTCAAGTGGTAGAATGCTGCTAGCCTTGAGAAATCTCAAGACATTGCCCAGGCCCTGAGTTCAAGCCCCAGCACTGACAAAAAAATTGCAAGAAACAAAAAAAAAAAAGAAAGAAAGGAGGATCAGAAATTGTACTAGTAGGCCAAATATGGTCAAAACAAGTTTTATGTGTATATAAAAATGTCATAATAAAATATCAGTTTTTACAATTAATCTACATTTATTTAAATTATTTTTAACAAAGGTCTAAGTGGTAATGGACTGAATGGCTCATACACTGCTAAGTGAGAGTAATTTGTGTAACCTCTATGAAGGAAAAGTTTTTGAAAGAGAAGTTTCAAAAATCTGATAGGCCATATATATATATATTTTTTTTTTTGCCAGTCCTGGGTATTGAACTCGGCCTGAGCACTGTCCTTGGGTTCTCTTCAAGGCTAGCACTCTACCACTTCAGTCACACTACCACTTCCAGCTTTTCTTTTCTTTATTCTTTTTTGCTGGTACAATATTTTATTTTGAGAATTCATATTTCTCAACTCAAATCAGTTGACTGTAGGGGAAATTTTCCACCAAAAATAAATGCTTCTGATATAGATGGGAATTGATAAAATATATTCTAGGTCTGTTCTATTTTGTTTTCAAATCTGAATAGTCCTTACATTTCCAGGTTTTCTATATATGTGGTACTGAGAAATCGAACCTAGTTCTTCATGCAATGCTAGACAAGGACTCTACCACTAGGCCAAACTCCTGGCCCATAGGCCATATATTTTTTTAAGTAAAATAGTTTATTAACACTGATTGTAGGCAATGATTTTTGTTATTTTTGTTTTTGTGTTTGTTTGTTTGTTTGTTTGGACTTGGGGCTTGAATTCAGGGCCTGGTCATTTTCCTTGAACTCTTTTGCTCAAAGCTAGCACTGTACCACTTTAAGCCACAGCTCCAATTCCTGTTTTTTGGTGGTTAATTAGAGATAGTATCACAGACTTTGCTGCAAGGCTGGCTTTGTCCATGTACACTTTAAGCCACAGCTCCAGTTGCTGTTTTTTGGTGATTAATTAGAGATACTATCACAGACTTTGCTGCAAGGCTGGCTTTGTCCATGTACCACTTTAAGCACAGCTCCAGTTCCTGTTTTTTGGTGGTTAATTAGAGATAGTATCACAGACTTTGCTTCAAAGCTGGCTTTGTCCATGAGATCCTCGGCTCTCAGCCTCCTGAGTAGCTAGGATTGCAAGTGTGAGCCACGCATGTCTGGCTGATAGGCCATTGTTGAATGGATGTTGAATGAAGTCATAGAAAATGATTACATGGATTTGGATGGAACCAAAAGAAGGTAAAATCAGATTTCAGGGATTTTTTAATGAAGGAAAATGGCCAGAACTGAGTGAAAATGTGATGAGGAGGAAAACAATAGATGTACAGCAAATAGTATACAAGTAATATAAATGCCAATATCTGTTTGCTTCCCTCCCTCCCTCCTTCCTTCTCTTTGCCCTCTCTCTTTCCTTCCCTCCTTGCTTTTCTTTTACTGAATAAGCAAGTGATATTATCACACTCCCTGGTAATGTTGATGTGATGGGGAGTGTATGCCTTCAGCCTGCAGAAGAATGCATATGCCCAGAGCCAAACAATAATCACCCAGGAAGGGTCTCTGATATGAGAGTCAAAGGAAGCATTTCAGAGGATTGAAGTTTGAGTGAGATGAAAGGGTGTATGGAGAAAGTGGAAATAAAGTTTGGATAAACAAATAAAAGAATCTTAGAGATCCAGTATTGAACACAATAGAGATTAAGTATCTGTTCTTAGTTTGATTTTTTTAATTGTGTCAAAAAGACCGTATTATTCAGCACACCTGTAGAGGAAAAGAATAACCAGTATTTCATTTTGCTAATTTTTCATTGTTAGATTACTTTATTGGGCCAGATGATACAGACACTAATAAGGAAAAATGTATTGATCATTTTCAACTTCTTTCAAATTCTAATCATTCACAGGAACAATGTTAAGGAGCTAAGTATTCCTATATATTCCTTTATGCATATGTATGTATATTTATTTATGTGATTATTTACATTGTTGCTTCATTTTTCTTTAAATATACTTGCTTAATTCACCTGGCAATGTACCTTGGAATATTAAAGTCAATAATATAGAACTCTTGCTGCTGTAGTGGTTATGTACTAGTACAAAATTTGTACAAAAGTAATTATAACTCTTTCCTTAATGATAGCATAAATAATAAAAAGCATTAATATTTTAAAAGGTTATGATTGCTGTAATTTTTATTTGGATAGGTATTGTAAGCAATGCTTTTTTATGTCTTGTATATGAGAATTTTATTTTTACTATAGTTTTAATACCTGCATAATATAATATAATTTCAAACTATAAATATTGCTGCAAAGAAGGTACATAATTCAAATATTTTTCTTTTTTTCTTGTTAGCATTACGTTAGTTGTCATTTAATGTGAAAGTTCATGAATATAATGCATTTTGTTCAATGCCACTCCTTCAATATTCTTACCCTGCCTCCCAATCTGCCTCTTCCTTCACATTCCTTTTCCTTTCTTTCTTGGCTTTTACTTATTTTCTTCTTCTTTTTCCAATTCTGTGCTTGAATTCAAGGCCTGGGCACTGTCCCTGGGCTTTTTTATGCTCAAGATTAGTATTCTACCACATGAGTTACCATTCCACGTCCAGCCTTTTTTGATTAATTGGAATTAAGAGTCTTACACTTTCTTATGAGGGCTGGCTTTGAACTTCAAAAATTAGGATTACAGTGTGATCTACCAGGGCCTGGAATTCTTTACTATATTCTCATTTATCTGCACCTCTCCCCATGACCCCACCCCATCCCTATCAGATACCTGTTTCCTTGTGTTCATTTTATTCAACTTTGACTCACCATTCTGAGGGATTACATTATTTGAGTTCACCATTGAAGATGCCACATTTCAATTAATACACTAGCATAACACCTTTAGTCTAAAGTCTTGAAACAATACACACTTCCACGAAATACTTTGTATGAATGCCTATGTTTTGCATAATTTCTACAAATCAATTGTAATTGCTATTATCATCATTGTTAATGCAATCTTTATGTTAATCTTGTCTTCTTCTGTGTCGGGAGGGTTATAGATAGATGTATAATATACCTCTCTTTATATCTTTATATTTATGTGTGTAGAGAGAGAGATCTATGTATGTATGCTCTATCTGTGTGTGTGTGTGTGTGTGTGTGTGTCTGTGTGTGTGTCTGTGTGTGTATGTGAATTTACAGCCTAATTTTGGTGACTGCCTCTAAAGTTTAAGATCAAGGATAAATTACCAAGTAAGATAGAAATAATGAAACAATGCCAGCCTTCCTAGACTCTAAAAAGCCAGGAAGTTAATTTAATATTAAACACTAAATACATTTATTATTACAAATGGAGTGAGAGTGAAGATATATTATCCAAAGTAATATTGCTTGCTTAGGTTTTCCAACGGAAATAACCTAATGGGTGAATAGGAATCAGCCAGCTAAGCAGAGATGGCATGCAAAGATGTTCGATATGTTCCTAGCAGGTAAATGCAGCACAGGAGAATCAGAACATATGTGAGGTGCATGGAAAAAGGCCTAGAAAGAACATATTGCCTCTTAGGCTAAGTAGCAATAAGTAACAGAAACAATGCAAAGCAACTCCCAAGATATATCCAGGAGAACAATATAAAATATTTATGTTTCAAAAGAATAAAGAATTTCTATCTCTACTATGCAAAAATGATAAAAAAAAATGTGAGACAGTACTGAAGCATTTTAAATGGGGGACATGTAACCCTTGGGCTGAAGAAGTGGAGAAGATGGAGCAATTGTTAAGTAGCTCATTGATAAGCCAAATGAAAGAAGAACAAGGATTTAAGGATAGTTACTAGGTTTCTTATGTAAACAATTGAGTGGATGGGGTTCTGGAATATAACCAGAAATCAAGATTCCAAGGAGGAACAGGCTTAATTTCAGATGTGCTAAATTAGATGGCTGCCAAATGTTCTAGTAGAGCTGTGTAATTGTCTGCTGGTTAGATGTGCCTGCATGTCAGAAATGGGACCTGGATTGTAGATAAGAGCTTTTCTTTCCTTTCTTGCTTTACCTGATGAAAAACTCCCCAAATGGGAGTTAATTTGTCATGAACAATTTTATAGTCTCAGAATTCATGATACATATATATATATATATCAAAAGCACATGCACATTCTCATTTTTACTTGTACATGACTATATTATTATCTTATGATGATTTTTCAGAATATCAATATTTATTTTATTGCATAAATAAACATACAATTGTCTGAAAGGCCTCATGTCTTTTTACCTAATTTTGCTTTCTCTTAGCAACTTGACTGCTCGCTCTTGTTGCTTGTCCAATTACAACTTTGCTGTCCCCAGTATATGGACTCACTCATTTGTTTGTTACTTGTCATTCATTGTTAAGGTACAGTGATAGCATTTGGAAGCTTTCAATCTAAGCACATTTTCTGCCTTTGATTCAGAGAAAGTAACCCATGAGAGTGGAACATTCAGATTAACATAATGTATTAAGGATATCAGACCCACAGAGAAACAGAGAAGAAAATGAGTTAATGGCTAAGGAGAACTAACCCAGGATATGGGGAATGGGTGTTGAATCAAGAGTGGGATGAATCAGCTAGAAGTGATAGATGGTAAAATGGGGAAAAGAAAAATACAAAGCTTACATCACTTAATATGATTTTTTTCTGTCTTTCCTTACAAATGGGGCAATGTTGTTCTTTCTGATAGCAGCATAGAATTCCATTGTGTACAAATACCACATCTTGTTGATCTACTCATTTGGGTTGGGTCCATATCTTTGCTATGGTAAATAGTGTTGCAATGAACATTGTTACGCTAGTGGCTTTAGTATGACCTCGTTTCTGGACGACTGGGTAAATGCCAAGTATTGAGTGGAATTGCTTGGTTATAGGGGAGTTCTATGTTTAGTCTTTTGAGGAACCACCATGCTGCTTTCCATAGTGGTTGAAAGAGTTTGCACTCCTACCAACAGTGTAGTAGTGATTCCTCCTGGCTTCATCCCCTGCAGCATCTGTTGTTATTAGATTTCTTGATCCTGGCCATTCTAACTGGAGTAAGGTGGAATCTTAGAGTTAGTTTGATTTGCATTTCTTTTATGGCCAGAAATGTTGAGCATTTCTTCATGTGTCTATAGGACATTTTTGTTTCTTCTTCAGAGAAGATTCTCTTTAAGTCTTTGGCCCATCCTTTAATGGGATGGTTGTTTCTTTGGAGATGAGTTTGGGCATGATTCAATTTTTTTTAGCTGTTGATATATTTTATAAATGAGGCCTTTTTCCATTGTATAGTTAGTGAAAACCTTCTCCCACTCTGTAGGCTTTCTAGTTAATTTGCTAGCTATGTCCTTTGCCATACAGAATCTCTGCAGTTTAATGCAGTCCCACTTATCCCGACTTTTCCGATTTGTTGTTTTTTGGTCTTTATTAAGAAAGTTTCAACCTGTGCCAAGGAGAACTAGTGTATCTCCTATTCTTTCTTGTAAAGTTTTCAGTGTATTTGCTTTTACCTAGAGGTCTTTGGTCCATTTGGAGCTATTCCTGTTGCAGGGTGACAAAGAAGTATACAACTTTAGTTGTCTGCAGGTGCTTAACCTGTTCTGCCAGCACCACTTGTTAAAGAGGCTGTCTTTCTTCCATTCTAAGCCAGACGCAAAGGAACATACACGCAGTGGTTTTCCCTCATTTGTCATTATCAGTAGAAACCTTGGGCTCTCCTAGCAGAGATTTACAATAGAACAAAACCTAGATACATAAGGCCATATAGTATGATGTTAAATGAAAGGACCTCCAAGATATAGAAACAGAAGCCATATAATGAGTGATTGTTGTCCTTAATGTACTATGTACTATGTTATCTCTCATCTCTTTTGCTGTCCCTTGGTTATCTCATATTGTTACAGTAGTTCACCTTGTTATCTGATGTATTGGATATATATGTATTTGGTTATTTGAAATTGGATAGGGAAGGGGGGAAAGCAAGATCGGGGTGGGGGTAGGGAGAGAGAAATAGGGACCAAGACATGAAGATATCAATGCATGTGAAATAATACATCCTCTATCTGGTGAATATAATGTAACCTTTCTATTAATTACAATAAAAATATGGGAAGAAAAATACAAAGCTGCTTCTTCATCTTTTAATTTGTCTTCCTTCTTCTTTTCTCATTGATGGCACTGTCTTTACATTTACAGGTAACCTCTATTACTTCAGATATTCTACTAGTGCCCAAATTTCTAATTTTGATTCTCAAGGCAAGCTCTCCAAAGTGAATATTTGATGTCCTATTTTAATGCTTAGAAGTTGATGGCCTACATAATTTATAGTTGCGCATCTAATGTGCTACTATAAATTTGGAGTTAATTGTGTGAGGCATTAAAGGCTCTATTCATAAAAATAACTGTTAGAAGTAGCACTGAATGAGCAGATAGCTCTCAGATTCCATGTTTTTCAATAATGCTTCATTTTCCTCTTGGTGAAATAAGCATGGAACTTTTATGTTTTGATTACTGGTCAGGTAGCTTGTGAAACACCAAATAAATAGTGAGTAAATAAAGACAAACACAGCAAGGTACTCTCACGGGAAGCCTAATTACTTCCTATGTATTGAGCACAATTGACTGGATTATGTAATTTCATTCAGCTCATCTATACTAAAAGTGATGAGGCTTAAATGGGACATATATTTAAAAAGTATAACATAATAAAATTCCTAATGTTTTAGTAAAATGTTATACTTTGAAATCTAAGGTGGGATTGTATTATCTTTTGAATTTATTATGTAAACCCAGACACTTTGAATAGAATAGTATTTACACATTGCAATAGCTCAAACCCTAGGTACATAAGGTCATATAGGATGAGACTAAATGAAAGGACTTTAGGGTATGGAAACAAGAGCTTTATCTTGAGTGATTGTTGTTCTTAATGTGCTCTATTATTTCTGTTCTCTTTTTTGCCCTTTGGTTAAGGTCATATTGTTACCATATCTGACTTTGTTACCTGGTATACTGTATGTACGTTTATTTTTTTCTTTGAAATAGGAAAGAGAAGAGGGGGAAACAAGATGATTGGGAGAGGGCGGGGGAGGGAAATGAGGACAAAAACATGAGAAGGGCTATCACTGTGTGGGAAGTAATATTACCTGGCAAATGTAACTGTAAACCCTCTATAAAACCCTCTATATATTAACCTGATAATAAAAAAATTAAAAAAATAACAACTAAAAAAGAATAGTATGTACACATATTACAAGCATATTTCATGGCAATGTATTTGGCAACAGCTGGTTACTTAATAATCCCTATAATCATATATATATATATATATTCAAAGAGCAGTGAAACTTGCCAGTATCCGCTATTAATTTGTTTTTCAGTCTTTATATATCAACTTTAAAATGTTTCAAAAGCTATTTCCACGTTAGTCACCTTCACTGATAGATAATTCAATTCTGTTCATGTTCTCAATCTGAGGCATAGAAATGTAAAATAATGAAATAATTTTTCTATGTACCACATACATAGAAAAAAGCTAGAAGTGGTGCTGAGGTTCAAGTGGTAGAGCTCTAGCCTTGAGAAAGTCCAAGGACAGTGCTCAGGCCCTGAGCTAAAAGCCCAGGACTGACAAAACAAAATAAGAGCTATAAATTTATAGATAAAATTACTTAAGAATATAAAAATAAGTGAAATATCACATAAATATGGAAATATCATAAAGCAGGGTAAAAGTGCTGTAGAGTCTTGCTTAAAAATATCCCAGTGATATTACATCAAATATTGAAAAGTAATCTTAAGAAACAAAGGGCATACACTGATAAATGCTAAAATAATGGGCACATAACAAAGTGTAACTTTGCAATGCTTTAAATCTCCTATAGCAATTTCAGTTCAATGAATCAGTAGAAACCTTAGAATTGATGAGTATGAGAAATGACAAATACTAGAGTTTAACTCAAGCGTAGATGATCTTGAACAAGATAACCTTTGATCAAGTGTTCCTTGATCAAGTATGACTGCATTTCTTTATGTAATAAAAGCACTAACGACACAGGGCCAAACATGACCATGTGAACTTGTTTGAGATTGAGGTAGACACTTCTTAGTGAATGAAGTAGCATTGTAAGATGGAAAGAATTTTAAGATGACTGCTCTGAGTCATAAATGTTAATATTAGTTTTGGAGATGAGCGAGACTCTGTGAAGGTCAATTAGAAAGAGGAAAGCACTAGCCTTGTATTGAAGGGCAAAGTATATAATACTAATTAAATCCATGCCTGTATAACCAACCAAGAAGAAAATAATCCCAGAGAAGATGACAGCAATCAATGACAATCCTTGGAACCTTGCAGCAATTTGTGTAAGGAAGAGGAAGATCATTCAGTAAAAGGCCAAAGAGCTACATAAAGGGGAAAGACTTCATCAGTCATGTTTTCTGTAACAGAAAGAAAAATGGGGATGGAGAGGTTTCCACTAGATTTGACAAACCAGGAAGTACTTAGGGATCATGGAGGGGCAGGGTAACCCAAGAGGAGAAAGAGTTGGAGTAGTTAAAACAGCAAGTAGAATATACAGGCGAGTTTAATACTGATATATAGAACATGCTTTTAAAAGCTTCCTAGAAAAGATGAACATATAGAATGACAGAGAAGAGCAGAACTTAAGGAAGAATGAGTGCATTGATGATGAGTAAAGTCATCATGGGATTCATTATCCATTTGGGAAGTAATATATAGGGATGTGTATTTCTTTATTAAACAGAAGAAAACAAAATGTAGACAGGAAAAATACATTTAATGATAAAAGATAAGGTGTAATTTACCTCATTGCCTTTTCTCACAGAATATGATTTTAAGATATCAAATGAAAAGGAAAGCCTTTTTGGATATTTGATGTCCAAGTACTGTCTTAAACAGTGTAAAAGGAAAGGCAGTAGTGAAATGTACAGGCTAGGCAATGCTTGTGTCCTCTTGAATTTCAGGTCACTAAAATAAAGTAAATTGTGAGTGAGACTTTGATTTTCTTCATTTTATTTATGTGTTCATTCCAGCCACAGCATGGATTTTATTCTGGATTAGGGTAGAGTTGCATTCTGTCAGACATGTTTTAAGGACAGGTAAAAAACAAGTGGATGAAAGGGAATCCAGAAGTTTGATTATTGCAATGGAACACTGCATTTTAGCTGAGTAAAAAAGTGAGAAATATATCAGGGCAAGAGACACAATAATTTGTAGGTACTGAGAAAAAAATCAGAGCCAGAGTAAAACTGCTGATTGGCAAAAATAACTTACAGTATACAAAGAGAATGGATACCTAATAAATATTAATATTAAATGACAAAATTTATTCTGCTGTAATCAGTAACCTAAGCCAAAAGAAATATGTGTAATACAAAAATGTACTACTCAATAGAATTAAATATATTTTAAGAAGATATCATATATGCATATATGTCCATACATATTTACATCTATATAAATATCTTAGTGAACTAAATAGCTATTAAGCTGACAACTAATATTTTCTTGCTTTGTGATAATAAAGTAATTCTCAAATAAGATATACATTATACTTTACAGTACAACTAAGCATTGAAGAAAGGGAAAATGTATTTTAATAACAGAAAATTAATGAAATACTTGGACTTACATTTTGAAATGTATGGAGATTTTAGATAAATTTTCAACTTCCACGTAGGAATAAGTTAAAAATATTCTTCTAAAAATTGTCTTCATGAGAGTAATATCCATTCATTTACAAAATAATTAACTTTAGAACAACTAAAAGTATGTGCTCTGACTATTTGTAAAAGCTGTTAGAAATAAAGTGAAAAAGCATTTTCACCCACATCTCTGAGATTCCTAATAGGTAATTGAATCATAATCTTCTTTGTTATGCTATAATGATTTTAGTAAGTTCAACCTGCATTTGTGAATACAAGAAAGTCTAATACAAGAAAGTCACATGTGCTTTAAGAATCCAAGAGCAAGTATATAGTTGTATTTATTGTATCTGGAACATTATTTTTAGAGAAAGTCAAAACAGTACTATATGAGAAAGATCCAAATACAAAAAAAAAAAAAAAATCCTTGGGCCGGGAGTTTGGCCTAGTGGTTAAAGTGCTTGCCTAGCATGCATGAAGACCCGGGTTTGATTCCTTGGTACCACATACATACAAAAAAGCCGGAAGTGGTGCTGAGGCTCAAGTGGTAGAGCTCTAGTCTTGAGAAAGTCCAAGGACAGTGCTCAGGCCCTGAGCTCAAGCCCAGGACTGGAAAAAAAAATCCTTGTTACTCAACATCAATCTCACAAGATATAAGAGAAAGCAGATCCACCAGTTACAAGTATATAGCAATATTTGAGTATGAAACCAAAGTCAATCAAATCAAGGACTTTTATTATTAAATCTATTGGCAAGAACAGTTTTCTTATCTTGAAAATCATGTATGTGCTTATGTATGTATATGTGTTTTTTTGTATGTGGAGTGTGTGTACAGCAATATGCAAAAATAATGTATTCCTGGTAGGGAAGGAAAGAGATAAATGAGTATAGATGAAGAGTCTTATAACCTGATTCCCCAATATCTCTAAGAATCTTAAAACCCTATATTCAGATAAAAACAGGGTAAATCATGCAGTATACAATTCATTCAGATTTAAGTTTCTTGAATGAATGGGTTTAGAAGATAGCTGTTATGTCAGATTTTGTGTAAACCTCTCCTCTAATAATATTTATAAACACAATTTCCCATTTCTATAACTGCTTTAGCAACAGTCTCTACATTTTGACATGTTTCATTGTCACTACCTGCTGTTTCAAATAATCCCTAAATTATCATGGTGTTTCTTTTATTTGTGTGGATTGATTTGCAAATATTTGGAACATTTCTCCATAACTTATGCTTCCTAACTTCTGACTTAATTATCTGCTTTCATAGAACATATCCCATGGCTTATTATTTTTAACAAATTCCACAGATTATTTAAAAATATATTTTGTATTTTTTGCTAGAGGAATGGGGGTAGCAAAAAGCCGGCTGTAAAGAAGTAATGAGGCCAGGTGGAGAATAATGCATAGAAGTAAAAAAAAAAATTAAACTGCTGTCACTCACTTACTGGATCTTGGTTATGTAAGGATTTAGGCTCAATGATTAGCATGTGCTAAGTATTGATTATAACCACCATCCTATCAATAAACAACTGCCCCAATTTTCTGATAAAGATTTGGAAACTTAATAAGATTTATCTGCACAGGCTACCTAGCTGGTAAGAGTAAAATTATCACTCAAACTCACTGTCTGTAATTTCAGAAGAACGTAACCACTGTCTAAAGAGTTGAAAAATGATTGCATGTGCAAAGAAGAAAAACTATATGATTTAAAATGGATCAGTGGGGCTGGGAGTTTGGCCTAGTGGTAGAGTGCTTGCCTGGCATGCGCAAAGCCCTGGGTTCAATTCCTCAGTGCCACATACATAGAAAAAACTGGAAGTACTGCTGGGGCTCAAGTGGTAGAATGCTAGCCTTGACGAAAGCCCAAGAATAATTAGTGTTCAGGCCTTGAGTTCAAGCCCCAGGACTGGCAAAAATAAATAAAGTAAGATGGATCAGTGGCCTCATTAGATCTGAATTATAGAAAATATGGCTTGATAAGATATGGAATATTATAGAGAAATTTGAGTTAGAAAATTGTTAGATTCTACATATAAAACTTTGTAAAGACAATCAAATTACCAAAAATCCATCACTGTCCCATGGTTGTAAGATCTTGCTTGTTCAGTGGTATATAAACTGACAAGTACAGGAAATAAGAAAATGATAGGATAGGAGATCAAGATTGAGAATCCTCATATTCATAATTATAACACCACCTTTTAACAGTTTAGTTTTTAATTCTATTTTTCATTATTACGCTCTCTCTCTCTGTCTCTCTCTCTGTGTCTCTCTATGTCTCTCTCTGTGTGTGTGTCTCTCTCTCTCTCTCTCTTTCTCTCTCTCTCTCTCTCTCTCTCTCTCTCTCTCTCTCTCTCTCTCTCTCTCTCTCTCTCTCTCTCTCTCTCTCTTTCCATTCTGTCTGTGAAACACTACCTAATAAAACTGTTCTGTTTAACCCAAGGTTACTCTTTCCATTCTTAGTTGGTTCAGATTAGAATTTGCAAACCATGAATGTTTTCCTCTTTAGCTGCCATATACCAAAAATGTATTTAGAAATAGACTGGGTGCAGTCACTAACTCTACAGCAGTTTTGCATAAAGCATTTTATGCACTATAAACTTCAATCTATAGAGTATAAAAGAGTATAATGGGAAGCATAAAGCCTACTTAAAATTATTTCAATCTCTTAATAAGAGAATTGACATGTACAGAGACAAAAGTATTTAAAGTCACATAGCTAGCCAGGGATAGTTGAAATAGTTTGTTGAAAAACTAAAATGTTTCCAAAAGTTCTCTTCCAGGTTTGACAATACAGGGTGAATCCTCTTTAAGAGAAATTGGGATCTACAGGCATGTATAGCTATATTTGAAGTGGGTCAGGGTTTTGGGTGAGGAAGGGGTGAAGCTATCATTCTTCTCATATGTATATATATAAACACAGAAGAAAATATATATGAATTTATGCATGAATATATGCATATATGTGTGTATAAGTGTGTATATTTACATATATCACTTGAATTACACGTTTACCCAATTTATTGGTTAATTGTAGATTACTGATGCTTACTGGAGATAAAGTGTCTCAGATTTGTCTTCGTAAGCTCTCTTTGAACTAGGATCTTCAGATCCCAACCTCCTGATTTGTTAGGATCACAAGTATGTGCCACCGGTGCCTGGCATCAATACATTTTTGAGATAGGGTCTAGATCTGTAGAGCAAGAGCCTCAATTGTGCTTTATTGGTCTAGGCTGATCCCACCTTCCTGCTCCAGATTTTCCAGTTTTAAAATGACATGAATTATGTTTTACAAGGCTTTTGTGAGTCTTTTTTGGCATTGCAAATTATAAGATGAAATAAAAAAATTGAAGTGCCTGTCAACCAATGAATGGATGTCAAAAATTTAGTACTTATATACAATAGAATGCTATTTAGTACAAAAATAAAATCTTGTCGTTTGCAACAATATGGATGGAACTGAAGGTCATTGTGTGAAGTGAAATTTGCCAGGTACAGAAGAACAAATCCAATGTGGCCTCAATCATATGAAGTCTAAAATATTACATCACATTACTAGAATCCATGTAGATAGGAGCCAAGGGAAGGGAAGGGAAAGTAAGATGATCGATGCTTCCTAAATTGAAGTTTGATAGAAACACTCAATTCTGGCATTTTATTGTATGGTAAGATGACTATAGATAATAAATAATGTACTATACATCTCAGAAAACTAGAACACAGGAATTTGAATGTTTGACGATGAAAATGATAGAAGTTTGAAATAGATACATTTAATCTACGTTGAATATTACATAATGTACTCACATAAGAAAACATCACAGTACTCTGGACATATGCAGCTTTTGTGTGCATTCTAAAGATTTTAAGGCATGAAGATGCTGAATAAACTGAGAAACTACAAACTGCACGTATGTTCATTAAGTGCTTATGGTGTACTGAGTTTTGTTGCTATGGTTCGCATGTGTCATGCAGAAATAATTTGCCTAGATGATTTTTATCCATAACTCCTGTCATTATCAAGTTCATACAGATAGTATATAAAGTATTCAAAACAATAAATAAATGGAAAATATGGCAGCTCCTCAAAAATTACAAATATACCTTAAAATCATCTCAGCATAAAATTCTGACCCTGAAATACTTTCAAGCGAGGGTTACTGCATTTAGCAAAAGAAGAAGCAATGAAAAAAAATATTCCCATTGGATATCAGCTCTTCCATCCCTCAATCAAACTGAGTGTTATTTTATGAGAAATTTACAGTCATAAAGCTTATCAAATCATAGTAAAATAAACATAGAAATTCTGTTGATTGGATGTGATGATTTATTGTATTTCACTTGTTTGAAGACTAAAGTGATGTTTTAAAACATTTTTCCCCTCTTGTCAAAGTCACTAAACTGCCAGTCAGTTGGGGGGCAGATAATCTGTGAAAGAAATAGAATAATTATCTATAGAATGTCCAGACATTATGTACAAAAGAGAGTAAGCATCTGAATCAAAACACCTGAAATTATGAAATCCTTTCTAAGAAACAGACAATTCAGCTCATTGGAGGGATGAAACAGAATATTGTATCTTAGGTCACTAAAAAGGAAAATTGGGTCTTATCAGATAATTTATAGCTCTCCGTGGCAGCAACCAAGTAATTATATTAGGGTGTAGAAGTAGATGTAATTTAACAGGAGTTCAGATGGGACTTTTGACAGTCTATCACAGGAAAAGTTAATGAGCAAAATGTGAGCTTCGGTTTAGGAGGCAGCCTAGCCAGAAGACTGATTGTAGCCTAAAATATATAGGATAATAGTAAATTGTAGAGAATCCTTATGGAGAGATGACAAATGGAGTCCTGCAGGACTGATTGATAGGCCTCATTATGTTTTAAGACACTGTATAAGTTACGGTGTCTGTATTAGTTGATAACATTAAAAATCCAATTTTATCTTTTGGAGAAGTTGTTGGATAGAACAGTTGCTTTGATTTTTTTAAATTAATTTTGTGAAATCTTGTTTGGATTAATTTTAAGAAATCTCATGATATTTTATGCTTGTCTGAGTTCTAGAAAGACAGAAAAAGACAATTTTTATCTAGAAATTTCTATTTAGAAGAGATATCCTATCTCACAACTGCTAGTATATATGAATTTCCAATAAAACCCAATTCATCATAAATGCTTAGTGACTTGGGAAGAAAAGGCAGATGAAATCCTTTCATTGTCCTCATGAATTGGAGGTATTTAAGTAGTAGAAAATTTATAATAAATTTTGTAAAGCTTTATAGGTCATAAGTTGTAAGATATATAAACAAGACTCAATCCAAGTACTACAAGTATATAGTCTCTAATCCAAGATGTATAGTAAAACATTTGAAAACAAGACTTTAATTATTCTTTTCCTAGTTTCATGAGACTATCATGCCATTTATGCCATGAATCAGGAGTTGTGTTATGTCTTACCCTTTCTTGGCCCTAGAAGGGGACACAAAAAAAAGTGTCAGTTCTGAATTCAGACTCAAGATACTTTGATGATTCTTTTCACTGTCTAGTAAAACTCTCAAGCCACTCTGGGAACAGCATGCTAGAGAATGAGAGGCTACATAGAACATACATGACTGTTGTGTCAGAGGCCATCCTAACACAATCTGCCAAAGGCCAATCTGACAGCAGGCTATGGCCATAAGATCAGCCTCAATGGAAACCAGGGGAACTGCTAGGTGAGTATTCACAACCAGCAATCTGAGTTTTGACACAGATTGCTGTTGGTCATTAACTTGGCAATCATAGGCTATGTACCAGAAACAAACCTATTCAGTAAAATATGAGACTGAATACAAAAGAGGGGGAAACATTGTATTAGGTTTCTTAGGGTTTATTTCAGGTTTGTGTTGTTGTTTGAGACAGTCTTGCTATGTAGTTTTTGCTGGCCTAGGACTTGTGATCTTCTTGCCTTTTCCTTTGGAGTGCCGAGATTACCAGTACACCACCATGACTAGCTCAAATTTCAATTTTTGTTAAATTTTATTATAAAGGTGATATGCAGAAGGGTTACCGTTACTTATATAATTGTACATTATATAACTGTACTTATGTAATGAGTACATTTCTTGTCGAACATTGTTATCCCGCCTCATTTTTCTCCTGCTTTCCATCCCCCCAGCCCTCCAACCAAGTTGTATCGTTCATTTTCAACATAGTGTCTTATGAGTACCACTGTTCAACCATTCTGGAAAGCAGTGTGGAGGTTCCTCCAAAAACTAATCATAGAGCTTCCCTATGATCTAGTAATCCCACTCCTGGATATTTACCCAAATGTCTTTAAACACGAATACACTAGAGCTACCAGCACAACTATGTTCATTGCAGCCTTTACCATAACTAAGGTATTGAACCAACCCTGAGGCCCCACAGAAGATGAATAGATCAATAAATTGTGCTTTGTATACACAATAGAGTTTTATGCTTCCATCAAAAAGAATGACATCACCCTATTCATAGGGAAATGGAAAGAATTGGAAATCGAATAAAATTTGAAATTTTGCTTCTTTTTAAATTGATAGCTTTACAGAGTTTATCCTGTAAGTACATTAAGATTATCTTTAACCTCTCATGTATGGTTACCTGAGAGAAAGAATCATGTTTAAGTATGCCAAATGGCTGAAATGAGCAACATTGTGTTATATCTCATTCACCAAATTGGTCCAGTTATTCTAAGGAAAATATGGGTACTAGAGAAGGCAGTCATCACCTTAAAACATCCTGAAGTCCCTCACAGTGTCTAAAGAGTAGAATTTTTGTCTTCTTTAGTTTTCCCAGTACCTCTTTATCCTCATAATTATTCTGACTAGCATGTGCCTAGTGTTCTTATATTTAGTCTGAAAATAGTAAGCTGACATGAAGAAATTACTTAGTTGGGTGAATTATGGCATATATCCTTGGACACATTTGTTGTGTCTACTTTGGAACGAAGCATGCCATGCAATTACCAAGAAACTAAAAGTTTGTAAGGTTGGACCCAATACAGAACAAAACAAAGTGAAAACAAAAACATTGCAAAGTAGGTATTATACCTAGCAAGCGTTTACTCTTTTAGGAAAATGCTTTTCTTCCTACTTGCCATGAGCATGATTGAATGTGGCATTGTGTGAATGTGGAATCAAGGTGAGGCTCAGGAAGATGGGCAGATTTTCCTCTTTTGCCAATTTCCTTCCAGAAAAACAACATGACATTTCTGTATGTCTCACAGTTGTCCATGGACTAGTTCTAGATAGTTAAGAGAGATGTGGGTATCTGTGGGTGGGGAGGAGCGGCGTGCGTGCACAAGCGTGCATACACACATTTGATAGTCTTGACATTGTGTAGATTTTCAATAGTCATTAATTTTGATCCTTGGTATCAGCATTTAGTTCACTGGCCATGTCCAGAATAAGAGTAGTGTTGAAATGGATTCAAAAGAAATTGGATCTTGGACTTGGAAGTGTACCTGGATAGTGATTGCTGACTCCCCTAAAAATATTAGAGCACAGAACATTTTAAATGGTTCATCTTACTATAAACAAAGTAAACTAAACATGAATACGGTGTGGACAAGGAAGCATGTCTACATTTTTAAAGGTAATTTCAATTGTCTGTCCACTTATATTTCCTCCTTGTCCTCTTCTGTCAGAGGCAAGGACATTGTTGTGGAGAAATGATTCTATTTGGCATTAATATTGTTAAGACATTGTTCTCCTGTCAATGTATTCTTTGTAAAAGAGTTCGAATGGTGGTGACCTTCTGAAGCCTGTGTCTCCTACACGCCTACGTCATGCCTAGATTCTAAATCCAGTCTGTTGTCTCTCCTCTGACAAAATTCATTACTGAGACATTTCTCCGGGTCTTCTACTCTCTTAGAAATGTTTCCTCTCAAGAGCCATTTAGCACAGCCTAAGCCATCCTCTGATGGATCCTAACTGAGTCGTGATAATATGTACATGACTGAAATGGGGTACTTTCACAACAGGTGACAGAGCAAAATTAGAAAGTAAGGAAAGTCTGCCTCAGTCTTCCTTCCCTTCTCTTCCTGAAGCTCCGTTTCTCACATTAGTTCCTGTGGTGAGTGCTCAGATCTCAGTGAGAGCTGTGCTCAGGGAAAGGGTGAAGAGTAGTACTATTTAGATTGGCCTATTTGGGGAAACTTTCTTGGCCTTTCCTTTTCCTCTCCTTACTAGCCAACTAACCTCCCATTTGGTTCAGGACTGACTTCTGTTACAAAGTGAGGGGCCAGAGCCTATTGGTAGAGCTGTGGGGTTTAATGATAGCCCTTCACTTTAACCCCACCGAATGGTGTATGTCAATGATAGAGATTTTAAAGGATATTTCCAGCCATTGTGTGTGGTAATGTGGTCACTTTAAGCAGCTAGCATGTTCTTTTTCCTTTTGTTGCAGCGGACATTATTTATTTTCTTCTCAGAGTTGTGATGAATCAAGTATGTTTAATGTATTTAAAGAAACTGGATAAAACTACATTGTATATGTGTGTACGCATAACATATTGGAATGCATTAAAACATGATTTTTAAAAATGCCAATTGTGGAGTCAGCAGTTTGGCCTAGTGGTAGAGTGCTTGCCTAGCATGCACAAAGCCCCGGGTTTAATTCCTTGGTTACTACATACATAGAAAAAGCTGTAAGTGGTGCTGAGGTCGTAGAGCTCTAGCCTTAAGAAAGGCCAAGGACAGTTCCCAGGCCCTGGGAGTTCAAGCCCTAGGACTGGCAAAAAAAATGCATTGCCCTGAAACAGTTTTATTTTTTTAAGTAGAATGTAAAAATGTTAAGAATCTCAGCTAATTGGAAAAACTTTGAACATCTCTTTACTTAGGTTTTTATTCTGTAAACAAAAATGTAATACTTGAAAGTTTATTATTTTTTATACTTTGCAGGGAAACAAAACTGTGCTTGTATGTGAGAGTGTGACAAAAAGTGAGAGAAACAGGGGGAGAGAGAGAGAGAGAGAGAGAGAGAGAGAGAGAGAGAGAGAGAGAGAGAGAGAGAGAGAGAGAGAGAGAGAGAGAGAGAGTCAATGTTTTCTCTATGTGTATATGTTCCAGAACAGTTCTGCATGTGACCTTGAACTGACCTATTTCTCCCCTGTTCTCAATTGAAGTTCTCAAGGACAACTGTAGGATGCATTGGGAATGCAGCCTCTTGAGCTAAGGGAAGCCTAGCCTAGAACATCATTTCCTTTCTGTACCAGAATCTGGATACCCAGCACTATTGTCCCTGAAGCATGTAACCAGGGGCAGACTGCAATTTGAGGTCCTTCTCCTTGAATGCAGGTAGGGTACATGCTTGGAGACTCCCCCAACCCTGTACCAGGCAGCTTTGTGGACCTGGAGGAGATGGCTCAGGATGAATCCCAAGCATTATTTGGCTCTTGACTGCTCATTTTCTGTAAACTGTGTGCAGGAGTGCAGTAGCTCAATCAGATTCAGATAATCCACACCTTGAGCCTCTTTCTACAAGTGTTTGGAGAGGCTTGTGTTAGTTTTCTGTTACTATGTAATAACTTATCACTTCCAATATCACAATTTCAGATATCACCCTTTTAGAGGTCCAAAATCTGGGCAAGAATAAACTGGGTTCCCTCCTTTCGTATTCTGCACAGCTGTTATTGAAATGTAGGTCACAGTTAGGTTCTCCTGTGGGGCCTGGTACCCCTTGCCACATCGCTTGGATGTGTGTCACTTTGATTGTGGTGTCAAAGTTATTGTTTCCTTGTTGGCTCTTGACGGGGGTGCTTTAACTTCTTCTGAGCCATTCTCTGCATGTTTCATCTCCACAATATTGCCACTTCAAGGAGAGCAGAAGACTGTGTCTGTTTTCCTAAATCTCTCAGACACCTCATTTCTTCCACTTCTAGAATCTCTCTTAAGACACCTCAAGCAGATCCTGTCACTCGTGCTCAAAGGGCAGGGCTCATACAGGAGGTGTGTGCCAGAGGTGTCAATTTGTGAATCTTTCTTAAAATTCTGCTTCCCACTGCTTTTCTTGTGATTCTCTTCTAAATAGTCACTGAAGAAAGAGCAAATCAAATGGATAGACTGGTAAGAGAAAGTACAGGCTCTTTCTGACACATTAGGTGCTAATGTATGCTTCAACCACAGATTCACTTATATGCCCTGTCTAGAAAGTGGATTGTCCAGCAGAACTTTCTGCTATAGTGGACTCTCTTTTTCCCTGACCAGTCTCATGATTAAAGAGATGCATGAATTAAAAATATAATAAAAAAACTAAAATTAAGTTAGTCTTAAATAATTTCCATTTAAATAAGTTAAATTTTAAATTTTCCTTTCTTAGCTTTAGTATTGGAGTACAAAGCTATAGTGTGGGGTATAACTTCCAACCATCTCCTGAATGGTGAGACATGCCATTGGTATTTATCTCTTGTCTTTCTGCCTTACCTGTGCCTGTGTTTTTACTTTGAGTGTCAGTTACTCCTTCTTACCTTTACTTCTGTTTGATCTTTTTGCCAAATTCACAGTTTTAGATATCCATCTATTTCCTATATAATTTCTAATATTCCCTAGTCCAAAGTCTCAAATCCAAGTCAAAATTCTTATTTCTTTCTATGTGTGCCACACACATGTATATTAAAATAGTATTTGTCACCCTGGGAGAGTTTTGCTCTCTGCATATGAATTCTGTGATTCTTGTAGAATTTTATTTGGACATTACCACAAACCTACGTGGCATAATGATTCTCATTTTGCCTATGAGCCAACCTTATCTCAAAGAAGCTAAAGTCATTCCTCAAAGCCTCACAATTGCATAGTGTTGAGATAGAAACCAGGCTCAAGTTCTTGATCTACCATAGTCCTTGATAGTAGCTTCTGAACTATTTACCATTTCTAACACAAATTCTTACAAAGTTCAAGCAAGACTATTATTAGCAATTAGCCTATTAATTGAAAGACAATGCAGTGTTTTATGTGGTTCCTTCCATGGACTCTCTGTAGTTTCTTTGGAAATCACTGCTTAGGGCTTACATCTTTGCATTTGGTAGAGAATGAACTGTAAAAGTGGGGCATGCTTTAATCTTTAACTCAGATCTTTCTTCCAACAATTTCTACTGCTCATTGCTCTTCATTTGCCTCTAGAGCTGTTCTAAGCAAAAATGGATGTTCTTGGACTGTAAAATAGTGATTAGAAACCCAGATTTGGAATGCAAGCAGATCTAAGTACACATACTGGCTTTGCATCTCATAAATAACCAAATCTTTATATCTTTGTGCCATATTTGAAACTAAATTGGATGAATCAAGTTATACTTGCAGTCAGAACAATGAGAACTATACCAGCTTTCAAAGGGAAGCAGAGAGAATGCACTAGGTGATGGAAAAGCAAGAATGATATACTGACATAATGCAATGCTCTCATTTCTCCTGGGGAGACTTTGATTATGCAAAACCTCCTTGGCTGCTGCAAAATAAGAATACAATGCCATTTTTCCTAAGACTAATGGTCAGGTGGTGTGCTTCTAATAGTAGAGCACCTGCCTAGCATGGATAAGGCTTTAGGTTCAAACTCCTGTACTGCCAAAAAGTAATAAAAATTTCTGTCAGTGATATTAAAAATATTTTTTGCCTTTTATATTTTTCTCTTGGTTTGTTAGTTTCTTTCTTTCATATATTTTTGTTGTAATTAATAGAAGGGTTACATGATATTTGCCAGATAGAAGGTGCATTAATTCACATACATTGATACTCTTTCACATGTCTTGGTCCCAATTTCCCTCCCTCCCACCCCCAGGGTTTGTCAGTTTCTTATATTGGATAGATATTTTTGAAGTAAAGAAAACAGTTTCTTTTTAATTTTAGCATCTTTTGCTACATATGTTTATAGTGTACAAGACTAATGTGAGACAAAAAGTGAAAGCATTTAAATCATATCAACTCACCCAGAGTTGTAATCCATATTTAGTTGCTTACACTTTGCATACATATTATGTTTTGCAACAGAACAATGGAAATGCTGCACAAACAGAACCATTGTGATTTCATTTCTTGGTATGTGCATTTTCTTCTAAAACATTACCTCTAGCCTGCTGAGTAAGGTAGATTTGGAAAGAAAGGAAACAGGGATTTTCCTCTCTTTTTTTTTCTTCTGTATCGTGATTTTTTAGTGTTACTGTTTGGTTAATATACAGAAATAACATCAATAAGAAAGTCATTAAAGCGTTCTTTGACTATTTGTGTTTCTAGAATAGTATTCTCTTCCGCCAATGACTCAGAATGCTGTGTCAGGATGGTTAACTCTGTTATCCAGATATATATTTAGCACATTCACCTCATATTTGCTCTAAATTTTGATCTTCTGATTGGTTTCCCCAATCAGTACTGTTAATATTGAATGTTAATATGGCAACCACGAATGGTGCCTCTATGCTGTATTTATCTACACTGTGCTCACATTCTCTTGTCTTATCAGAGGTAAACTTACAAAATAGGCAAAATTAGTAAGAATTTCAAGACAGCAACATAGGAGACAAAGTCAAGCATAAGGATTCCAGTGCATTAGCCCTGAGTATTTCTGTAGATTGCACATGGGTGAAGCCAGCTCTTATTGAGAGTGTTAGAAATAAATCATCTGTGACTTGCTATGTTGATTTCCAACTCAGAACACTTCCAAATCGTCTCTATTTTTCCTTTAATCTTTATCAAGATTTCTTTTTCATTTGATTAAGCAAGTCTGTTTTTGCATCCTCAGTTCTGTATGTTTTCTTGTGCATTGCATTTAGTTGACTGTCACTTACAGTGTAAAACATTTTTATTAGATTGTCTTTGTTTTGGATCATGGCATTCCTGAAGGCTGTAGGCCGATTCTTCGATAGAATATTCATCAATTTAAGCATAAGTGATATTTCTTGGCAGCTAGAGTTACTCTACGATTTTTAAGGATAATGTCAATATGATGTTGTCTCCCTCTTATTGCAGACTACAGTAGTCATAATATCTCTTCTAGCAATTATGATATAACTTTTCCATTTGATTAAAGCTGTAGACTCTGACTGCTGAGTTTTTCATTGTCTACTATTGTTTCTGAGTACTCACTTTGGAAACAAGATTGTTTAAAAAGCATGCAAGCCCTATCTTGTTATTTTTGTTGTTATTTTGTTTTGTTGTGAGTTAGCCATATAGCCAATTATCGCACAGGTGCTTCATATCCTTTGAATGAGTCATGAATCTTTGAAAAACAGATTTATAATGAGAGCAATGTGTCTTCAGGTTATGTGGAGCAATTCTTTTCCCTTTCAGTTGTGATTAGTATTTTAAATAAAACAAGATTTCTTTTTGCAAAAATGAAATATTCAAGGAGTGTCACTTCTCTCCATCCACTTGTTCTACCCACATCCTACTCACATTCTATGGAAAACCAAATTCAGTACCTTAAGCCATGTCAATCACTATTCATGTTGCAAAGCTAAACAAATACACATTCATTTATGTATTTCCTCTTTTCCCCTAATGAAGAGCATAAAGTTAACTATATAATCACAATAACACATACTATTTAGCAGAAAGCAATAGAAGTAATTGCAAGTGCCTAGTTTGCTTTTCTTTCTGAAGTAAATGGAATTGTGATACTCACGCATTCAAAATGGTTCTCTCTTTCAAATCTAATCTGCTAATATATTTTTTGCTTTTCTCTAATTTGGAGATTTTTATGTTCAACTACATTAGCAGAATTCTCAAGGATGTTTTGTTTTGTTTTTTTTTTTTTTGTTTTGCCAGTCCTGGGCTTGGGCTCAGGGCCTGAGCACTGTCCTTGGACTTTCTCAAGGCTAGAACTCTACCACTTGACAAGCCTCAGCACCACTTCCAGCTTTTTGCTATGTATGTGGTACCGAGGAATCGAACCTGGGTCTTCGTACATGCTACGCAAGCACTCTACCACTAAGTCAAACTCCCGGCCCCTCAAGGGTGCTTTTTATATATTCTTTATTGTAATTATAGAAGAGTTACATTATATTCACCAGATAGACGGTGAATTACTTCACATACATTGATACCCTTTCTCATGTCTTGGTCCCCATTTCCCTCCCCAAACCCCCGCCCCTCATCTTGTTTTCCTCCCTTCCCTGTCCAACTTCAAATAACCAAATATGCATATGTACAATATATCAGATAACCAGGAGAAATACTGTAACAATATGAGATAACCAAAGGACAGCATAAGAGATGAGAGATAAGGTAGTACGTTAAGGACAACAATCTCTCATTATATGGCTTATGTTTCTATATCCTAGAGGTCCTTTCATTTAGCGTCATTCTATATGGCCTTAACTATCTAGGTTTTGTTCTATTGCAAATCTCTGCTAGGAGAGCCCAAGGTTTCTACTGATTATGACAAATGAGGGAAACCATTGAGCCTATGTTCCTATGAGTCTGGCTTACTTCACGTAATATGATTTTTTCTAAGTCTTTCCATTTCCTTACAAATGGGATGAAGTCATTCTTTCTGACAGCAGCATAGAATTCCATTGTGTATAAATACCACGTCTTGTTGATCCATTCATCAACTGAGGGACATCTGGGTTGGTTCCATATCTTTGCTATGGTAAATAATGCTGCAATTAACATCATTATGCTAGTGGCTTTAGTATGTCCTTGTTTCTGGACAATTAGGTAAATGCCAAGTAGTGGCACAGGGGAGTTCTATGTTTAGTCTTTTGAGGAACTTCCATACTGCTTTCCATAGTGGTTGAACAAGTTTGCACTCCCACCTAGTGATCCTTCCTGGTCACATTCCCTCCAGCATCTGTTGATATTAGATTTCTTGATTCTGGCCATTCTAACTGGAGTGAGGTGGAATCTTAGAGTTGGTTTGATTTCTCAGTGGTGTTTCTATCTGCACTTGACATTATATAATAATTTGATTGCCTGAAGAGAGATCCAAGAATCTTCATGATGGAATAATGAGCCCTTGTCTTCCATTCATGTGAATCAGATATCTGCCATGGTCTTGTCATTCTAGACAGTTCCAAAACATTGATCAGTCATCTTCCTTACACTCTTTCAGTGCTGTATACTGCCATTGTAATGTGGAAATTAGTATAGATCTATTATAAAATATATTGTGTAAGATGTATATGAATACACATGATTATCTTCATTTTCAGTTTAAATTTCTTTCATCAAGCTGGACTTAGTAATTCTTTCAGAGACTTCTATGTTCTAAACTCAATCAACTTTTTTTGGCTAAGGAAATTTTGTATTTTTAACTCTTAACAATAGCTTTGAAACTCAGTGAGTTTCCTGTGAACTCAGGATTTTATGCCTGGTATGTAATCTCTTTACATTGGTTTTTATTTTATCCCACAACAGTTTGCTACATGAGTTCAAACAGTTTTAATATAACTTTAAAATATTTTTATCTGAGAAAAATCACCTTTCAATTTATCTTCATTTTACACACACATAAAAAAAATTAGTTCATGTGTGTAATCCTAGCTTTTGAGAAGGCTGACATCTGAATAGTACAATTTAAAGAAAGCCCAGGATGGAAAGTACTTAAGACTAATATCCATTATCTCCAATTAACCACCAAAAAGCTGAAAGTAGAGCTGTGCCTTAAGCCATGAAATGCTAGCCATGAAAGGTAAGGGACAGAGCCCAGGCATGCTTACACACATACACACACACACACACACACACACACACACACACACACACACACATGCACACAAGCAAAAATCCTTTGAAAAATGTAGATATCAAGTAAATCCATCATTATATAAACTATTTAACTACGTATGGAAGACCTATAATGTACTACACTTTCTGTGAGTTTAAATTACTTCAATTCTGGGTGCAGTTTATCAGATGCATATATTTCAGAATTGGTCTACATGTCCATAGATGACTGACACATGAGGAATTTGCTGTACATAAATTTGGAATTTATTCACACACCTAGAAATATAGCCCAGAATTAAATCTGAGTTGATTGCAGATTGTTCTGATTTAACAATAAAACCTTAATCAATAACAAACCAAAATTACTACTGGTGACAAGATTCACAGATTACAGAGAATTTGTTGTCATCTTCTTGAATGAATGCCTTGAAAAAAGGAATGGATAGTATCTACTTTATTTCTAATTTCACTTTCTAATGTTGGACCTGATGGAAAAGCAGAGTCAAAATACACCTGAGAGTTAGTTAAATTCCAGGAAATTGATGAGAACAAAATAAGCTTTATTTGTATTTCTCTGTGTCCAGAAATGTAGGGCAAGGTTGCATTAGCTTTTCTTACTGAAGAATGCAAAAGGGGGTAGTATTAGGTCAATCAAGTTTCATTTCAAACACTTTTGAAATGCACCAACTTTTCTTTTTTGTGCAAAGGAAACAAAGGTCCTAGAAACAATACAGGCACAGAGTTGTGATACCTTGAGCTTCTTTATGCTCGTAAAAGTATTTCATTCTCTTCTGTATCATCATGCCATTACAGTGTTGATTGGAAACTGAAGCACCACAGCATGAACAATTGTATAATTAGAAGATAATCATTTACTCTGCAACATCTTTAAAAGTAAGAGTTTTAAAAAACAATTAAAAATTCTATGTGTTTGATTGGAATGTGTTTATCCTGATTAACAATTTACAAACACTTCTTCCCATAAACCTTCTCTGACAAGATCTCAAAAAACATTTTAGTTTCCATAGGTTTTTCAGTGATATGTATTTCTAATTCTAAATTAATCCAAGATTTATAATGAATTTAATAACTCATTGCATTTATTTCCCTCATGGCAGAGCAATCGCTTTAAATAAGGCATTTTAATCTATCTGGAGTTCTACAAAGGAATGTTGAAAAGTAAAATAATCAAATTAGGAGAGCAAAGCTGAATAACCATCACTTGCCAAACTTAGAAAAAAACTTTTTGAATTATGTTCTGAACATAGAGAAAGTGTAAAGTCCTTAATCACTTCATGAAAGGACATCTACACTGGATTACATGTCAGAAAGAACATCTGTATCAGAAGATAATTCCTAACCAGTTTCAACACAAAGCAACAGATGTTTCTAGAAAAAATGGGATCTTTTCAAGACATCTAAGAGGTTGCATTAAAATGTAAAAGTAAGACTATGTCTAGAATTTGAATTTTGTAGCTATTGAGTTTCATATAATTCACACTTAGTGCTCATACTGGCTGATGTTTAACTTATATTTATCATTGATGAAGTGTTTGTAGAACCACAAAAATATTCCTGAATGTTAAATAATCCATATCACTTTTCATTTTATTTCATTTTCACAGTGGACGGTAATTGTAGAAAGGAGTTTCTTTGTGGCACTTGCATAAATGTTCACAATTTATCTAGATCAATTTTACCCCATTCTCAATTTCTGAGTTATGATATTTTTTCTTTCATGATAAAGTATCTTGTGAATCAGTTCTATTAATGAAAGCATGATCATTGTTTTATAATACTGTCACATGGATATTGAGAGCCTATTCTAAATCCTCCCTTTACTATTGTTCTGAAAAAACAAGGGTAGAAGACATAGCATTGTATTAGATACACTGGTGAATTTGAATTTCAAGTAACTGAAAAATAGTATGATTAAAAACATTAAAATAACCATTTTTATCTTACATCAAATTTCATGAGATCTTCCTTTACCTAATATCAGTGGAAAGTGTCTTTTGCCTTTGGTTCTTGAGAAGAACAGCAAACAGAAATCAGGGCAGCATCTTGGAGCCAGGAATAAATTTTCCCTAACTTTTATTCAAAATACTTTAATGAGTGAAAGAGGTTTTTTTTCCATTACAAAGCTGGAAGTCAAAATAACAAAACAGACCTCAAGTGCATATTGCTCAGCACTTAATAATGGCTTTAAGAATCTGATTCCTTCTGCCTCTTGGTCCAGCTAAGGTCACTTGAACATTTCCCGTTCATGTATGCAAGTAACTCCAGCCATTCTTGAATTACATGAAGAGGTGGCAACATTTACCTACATTCTTTTTCTAATAAATAAGAACCAGGAGACATCTCCTTGAAGCTTGATGAAAACTCAACATCATGGCAGCATGCTCTCCATCCCTCACACTGTCTAGGGACCGGATGGGTGAGATGGTGTCACCCTGATGCATCTGCTAAGGTAGAGATGCGGTCAGTTTCCCACAAAGCACATAGTGATGGAGCAGAAAACTGGAACGACAAGTTTAGATTCTGCAAGGAAGAAAAATAATATATTCTGGTTGTTTTCTTGAGCACACAGAATTCAAGCACTCCTATTCCACAGAGGAACCATCAGGGTTCCTAGAAAATTAGATCTGGCAATGGGCAGAACAGCCAGCCTTACACTAACACTTTGAATGGAGTCTTCGATGGAATTGGAATATCTCTCAGAGCTTCTGCAGAGGGAAGGAGACTTCACTGAACACTTGAGTTCAGCAAGAGTCTGACTTACAGGGGGTGGAGGGACACTTTCCTCCTGATAAGTATTAAGGGTGTCAGGGGTTGGTGGCTCACGTTTGTAATACTAGCTACTCAGAAGGCTGAGATTTGAAGGTCTCAGTCTGAAGCCTGCCTGGGCAGTAAAATCTGTGGGAATCTTATCTCCAATGAACTAACAAAAAGAGAGAAATGTAGCTGTGGTACAGGTGGTAGAGTCCCAGAATTGAATGAAAAAGAAAAGTGAGAGAGTGAACCTCCAGTACCACTACAAAGAAACAAAGCAAACAAAAATACATTTTATCTGTCATGATCCACTACAGTGATAATGAACCTGGACTAGTGTCTGACACTGTTTCAGGCTCAAACACCTCTACACCAAACTCAATTTATCTCAATGGTGGCAGAAAAAAATTTACTTTAATGAAGTTATGATTTTTTTTTACTAAAGGTGTTTGCTTTGTGATCTCAAAACCAAGAATACATGATAATGCTGATGATGCTATTACATGAGTTTCTAGTAACCAATAAGACAATAAATTGAAATATGATAGGTTAAAGGTATTATATTCAGATAGGGTAAAGTTGAACTGGTTATATGAGTGGAATGAGATTACTTGAGATTTGGACACATGTAGATGCACAGCTTTCTCCCATTCTGAAGACTCATATACACATAAACTGGTGGTTCCCCTCCTCTGGCTGGCTGTGGCTCAGTATTCATTCTGGTTTTGTCTTCTGGTTCTCATGATGTATTTGGCTTTCTGGGTCTGATCTTTGAGAACAAACCTCTACAGTTGTTATCGTGCATACAGTCATTGAATGTGGGTACTTTCACTTATTTTTGTTATTGTTAGTATTATTCTTTATTATAATATAGTTGACTATACTACGTGTGTGTGTGTATGTGTGTGTGTGTGTGTGTGTGTGTGTGTGTGTGTTGACTCTGCTTGGTTGCAGGCATACCATTACTGTTTTAGATTATTACTTAATCTTTACATGTTTGTGAATTTGGAATGAGTAGGAGAAATCAATGGGGTAGAAAAAAGAACATTTTAGTTACCAGTGGAAGTTAACCTCGCCTCTTAAAATAATTCATGAAGTGACACATTCTGATAACTCCTAGATCTATGAATGCTATTCAGTATGAAATATAGGTTTAAGTAATATTGGCTCTCATGCAGATCATACACTTTCATATCATACACATGTGTGAGTACACACACATTTGATTATCATACTCTTTGGGTTGGGAAGGAAGAAGGCAGCTTCTACAGAAAATTAGAAAAGAAATTAGCAAAGACTAAGATTTATCAGAAATGCATAGTATAGTATATGAAGATCCTATTTCCCTGATTTCCCAGAAGCCTTTGTAGCCTGACATGATTCTTAGCACCCATTTTGCAAACTGCATCTAAAGAAACAACACTGAGACATTAAAAAAAACCCTTTAGGTGGGTGGGTCATGATCAGGAAATATAAAGAAGTAAAATGGAATACACTGAATATCATAAGGTGATATATGATAAAATTTTCAATGATAACTGTGTATACACTTAGATACACTTACACATATGTATATACAATTTATGGTTACAGTGTAAAATGTACTTTTATTGTAAAAAAATGAAGGACTGCTTATATATTAGCAGTGTATGTGACAAATTTTTCTAAGACTCTATTATTTAGCTCATTTTAATTGCACATCATCTCCCATTTTGAGCACTGAAGCAAAGGGAAGTTTCTTGGTTGGTCTGGCTTTCCTTACTTCTAACTATTGAAGAGTAACTTTTGTTGCCCATGCTCCTGCCATGAATTGTAATCCATATGTACTATTTTCTGGGACACGGAAACACTTGCCTAAGGACCAGTGACTTAGCAAATTGAAAAATTTGTGTGGAAAAAAAACTATGGATGGAGAGATGGATCCTTTGGACAGAGCAGAGTATTATTTAAGACAGGCAACACATGCATGAAGAAAGAGATGACCTAAAAGAAAACAAATGGTGAAAAAGAAAATTCCAGTGCAGATGGATTAATCAGCGTTAGTCACTGTGAGTCAGAATGTTCTAGACATTCATATGTACAAAGCACCTTTGAATATGAAGGCTCTTGTTTCCATCTGACTTGGAGTTTGAGTAAGCTAATTTAAACTACTCCTTCTTGGAAATACTTTCATAATTGTCTACATTTCTGGTTGGGAAATAACTCCAGAAAGCCAATATGCACACAGCCCTATCCCCTCCCCCCACTCCACATCATTCTTGTGAAAAACAACTCCTCCAGCCTTCACATATTTGCTGACCATCATCATTCTCTTGCTGGCCAAACTAAACAAGTTTGGATGTTTTCGTATGAATTTCTGAGTCATTGTGCTCTGATACTCCATCATTGTTCTTGACGTCTTTGGAACAAGACAATCCAGAGGCTTCTGCTTTCTCAGCAGTGGTCTAGGTGTGATGCCTGTTATGGAATCTACACAGCAACTCAAGATGGGTCCTTGGCGAAAGCAGGAGCCCAGCTCTGTGGATGCATCAGGCCGAATGAGCACACTGATTGCTTCAGTCTCTGGGAACGTCATCTTTAACGATATTCTACTTAGTGCCTGCCTTCTGATCAAACTAGCTTTTACAATCAGGTTGATTTCAAACACATGGCTTTGTCTACACAATCTCCAAAAATGTATTGTTTATTTTCTCTTCAGGACAAGTAGGATAATTTATCTCATTTTTCTCCGGATTTTTAAATATGGAGTTTATTATCTTGTTAATAAGAACAGGTCGCATTCACATTTACTTAAAGCCAAATTTAAAACACTAACAGGGAGACAGACAAATACACAAGCCAGATATATAGGACACAACAGTATCAGTTTCTTGATGTTATAGTTTCTCAAATTAGATAAATGTTGAAATGGTTTGTTTTAGAAAGACATAGTCCAATTCTCAGTCCCTCCAAGAATGATATAATTGCATTTCATTGTGTTCTAAAGATAACTAGGAAATAAATGTCTCCTGTCCTGAAAAAAAATGCAGCATTTCTGGTGTTTCTGTTTCCAGAGGATTCATGGGAAAATGTGAAACTCTGGGTACTGATATATAATGGAAAATAAAACACATTTCTGAAAACGAAACAAACAAACAAAAAGATGCAGCTGTATCAGCAAAGCCATGCCAGCAAACTGGTTTCTAAATGCTAAGTCTTTTCCAAACACTAGGGGGCAATGGTGTTTTGCATCTCAGTTCTTTTAGCATCTCAAAAATTCAGTGTGTTGCCATCAACTTTTCAACTTTCAGTGGGGCAGGAAAGGAGTAGAAAACAACTTTTCAAAAGTTTATATTTTCAGAGAGAGAGGGGTTAAAAATATTCTTTGCAGACTCTACCAGGCACAGGAGGAGAAAGTGACTAATCTCAGTGTCATTCCACAAGTTGTCCTACTTTCAAACTTCACACACTGTTAAAGCCAAATGTCAGAGAGAAATTTATATGATAGAAGGCTGGCTGAAATCTTGTTTGAATGTATTATTTGCCTACTGACTCGTATTTTTGCTATTAGATGAAAACACAGGTTTCTAACCATCACAAACACACTTAAAGTGAATACCAGGAGACTAAGACATGTTTTGTCAGATGGTGGAGTGGTAATGGTGAAGAGCACAAAGGGAGAGAGGAAGTATGCGAAAACATGGTCACAACACTCAATGTAGAAATGTAAAAGTGGAAGGTAATTTGAGGGGATGGGTAGAATTTGGGGCACATGGGGAGGATGATGGAAGAGGTGAATTTAGTAAGAATTCTACTCATAAATTGGCATATTGAATTGAAATACCTTCATACATCTACTTAACTATAGATGACAGACAGACAGACAGACAGACATGTTCTGGCCACTAAACCTGATTAGACTAGATGTGTTCATTTGAACCTAATATGGCAAGAGCAGAGGAGCTAAAAACAAAATATGAGGAAGTAAATACACTACTTTCCTGAATGTGGTTTTAAAATGACAGAGTAGACTCTAGTTACCTGTTTATGTATGATCCAGTTGCTTTCAATCAAGAGGGAGAATAAGTGCCATAGAGAATAACAACTATTACAAAATGTAAAGAATCATTCAAATTTCATGTGAAGCACTGATGTAAAAGAAGCTACTAATTAAAAGCATCAGTAATAAATCTTTTAAATATGATTAGAATATTCACAATTAAGGGCCACCGTATAATTTCTTGCTCCATAATTAATTTCCCTGATTGATGAATTTAAAAATTCTGTTTAGTGCTTTACCAGAACTTTTAAGTTTTTCCTCCATTTTTTTTCTTTTTATAACTGTTTTTTTTCTTTTCTTTACAGAGAAGCTCCTTTTACCTTCATAGGTCAGTGAGTACAGCACACACGAAGCTGAGCATGAGCAGAGGGAGGAATCTCCATATTTTGATGGTACTTGGGAGGATCAGCTGTCTTCCTGCTTATTGTGCGATGTTTACTGCTACAGTCCTGGCAGGCTTCTAGATCACTGTCACTTTCTCGGGCATCTACACCTCACAGGCTTTGCAGGCAATATCCTGTGGACAGTGAAAGTACAGGGCACTTCACTACATTTCTTTGTGCACAATCACGTAGTTTCACATGTGGACATGCATCGCTGGTCCAGGCAATAACCAGCAACTTAGCAGCACTGTTGGTTTTGTCTCCTTTGTGTTCCATGGCATCTTCTAACTCTGATAAATTATATTCTCTCAATTCCAATGAGTATTCTTATATCTAAGATATATTTCTTTGGCTACCTAGTTTCTATTTCCCATCTAGATGACTAAACTGCTTGCTGACTCCAGGAGTTCTTTAATGTTTGAAGTGATGAAAGTTATTTGCTAAGTCATTTTTAAGATCCTTCACTCAGAATTAGAGGGGAAACATGGAGAAGCTTACATAGGAGGGTTCCATGAGCAGGGAAATTTGCCTTTTTATTGCGAACAAATCATCCCTGAAGAGTAGCTTCATGAAAACTCTAATATTAAAATATACAGGGAATTAAGTTTGGGGTATATAATTGCTTTTCTGCTAAACTATTTTCTTTAGGCTGGTTCAGGCTTTATAATGTAGTTAATAACATATTAAAAACCTTAGCGTGAATGTTATTTAGTGAGAAAAATCAATTTAAATATGGAGGTATCAAGGTTATTACATTTTTGACAGTATTTTACATTTCGCTCATAATATAAAAATTTTCCAAATTTTTTACAAGCCTGTGCACAATCTTCTGTATTTTTATGCTAAAACATATACATATGAATGAGTTTATATGTATCTATACATATAAATTTGTATGAAAAATATTAATTTTTTAATTTACTTTGTGGAAAACAATCTGACATTTTAGTTTGTGCCTAAAATGACAGTTTTGACTTTTCCTTCCTTCCTTCCTTCCTTCCTTCCTTCCTTCCTTCCTTCCTTCCGTCCTTCCTTACGTTAGAACTTGGGGCCTTAGCACTTGCGTGGCTTAATGCTCTACTACTTGAGCCATGCCTCTAGCCATGCTTTTGCCTGGTTATTTCTGAGATGATATCTAGCCAACTTTCTGCTTGTGATAACCTTGTAACACAGTCCTATAGACCTAAGGCTCAGAATAGGTCAGATTATAGGCATGAGCCACTGGTGCCTGGCTCTAACTTTTTTATTATTTCTTCATTGATAAACGCAACTGTGAGCATCTGTTTTCTAACTATAATAACACATGCATACATGGTACAGATTTTCAAACTTTTATGCTTTATGTGTGTGAAAGTACATTTTACTTTCTGATATAGTTTGGGTTATAAATGTTTCCTAACCACCCATGCATTAAACGTTTTGACATCAGTTTGTTCCTACTGAGAAGCAAGTAGAAACTAAGAAATACTGCCCCATGGGCATTGCATGGCCCAGGGGAAAGTTCATGAAGGAGATATAGGACTCCTATCTCTTCCTCCCTCTCTTTTTTGTCTTAGAATGAAATTTTAGTGAATGAAATCTAGAAATGTATAAAATTCTAATATACACTGAAGTAAAGTTCATCATAGGAACACTACTAAAACATGTAAGATTATCCAAGGAATTTGCTTAACAGTGAAACAAATCCTACTTATTAACTCAGTATATAGCAAAAATTTTAAATGGTAAGGTCCCTAATTCATCCATTCACTATGATCAAAAACATAGCATAAAATAAAATGTCTTTAACCTAATAAAGAATAAATAGGAAAGACATAGCCTACCATTGCTCTTAACACTGAAAACTAAATTTTCTTCCCATAAGATATGAAATAAGAAAAGGATATTTCTCCTGCAGAAAACTAAAGTTGGATCCTTCTTTGTCACCCTGCACTAGGATTAGCTCCAAATGGATCAAAGACCTTGAGGTAAAAGCAGACACACTGAAAACTTTACAAAAAGGAAAAGGAGATACACTAAGTCTCCTTGGCACAGGTTGAAACTTTCTTAATAAGGACCAAAAAACACAACAAATCGGAAAAGTCTGGATAAGTGGGACTGCATTAAACTGCAGAGATTCTGTATGGCAAAGGACATAGCTAGCAAATTAACTAGAAAGCCTACAGAGTAGGAGAAGGTCTTCACTAACCATACAATGGACAAAGGCCTCATATCTAAAATATAACAATGGCTCAAAAAATTGAATAACTCCCAAACTAATCTCCAAAGAAACAACCATCCCATTAAAAAATGGGCCAAAGACTTAAAGAGAGTCTTCTCTGAAGAAATAAGAATGGTCTACAGACACATGGAGAAAAGCTGGACATCTCTGGCCATAAAAGAAATGCAAATCAAAACAACTCTAAGATTCCACCTCCTGGATGTGGCCAGGAGGGATCACTACTACACTGTTGGTGGGAGTGCAAACTCTTTCAACCACTATGGAAAGCAGCATGGCAGTTCCTCAAAAGACTGAACATAGAACTCCCCTATGACCCAGCAATTCCACCATTTGGAATTTATCCAATTGTCCAGAAACAAGGACATACTAAATCCACTAGCACAACCATGTTCATTGAAGCACTGTTTAACCATAGCAAAGATATGGAATCAACCCAGATGTCCCTCAGTTGATGAATGGATCAACAAGATGTGGTATTTATATACAACGAAATTCTGTGCTGCTGTCAGAAAGAATGACAGCACCCCATTTGTAAGAAAATGGAAAGACTTAGAAAAAAATCATATTAAGTGAAGTAAGCCAGACTCAAAGGAAGATAAGCTCAAAGGTTTCCCTCATTTGTCATAATCAGTAGAAACCTTGGGCTCTCCTAGCAGGGATTTACAATAGAATGAAACCTGGATAGTTAAGGCCATATAGAATGACGCCAAATGAAAGGACCTCCAGGATATAGAAACAAAAGCCATATAATAAGTGATTGATTGTTGCTTTTAATGTACTATGTTATCTCTCATCTCTTTTGCTGTCCCTTGGTTATCTCATATTGTTACAGATAACCAGTCACCTGGTTATCTGATATATTTTATATATGAGTATTTTGTTATTTGTAGTTGGATAGGGAAGGGGGGAAAACAAGATGAGGGACTGGGGTGTGGGGAAGGAAATGGGGACCAGGACATGAGAAAGGATATCAATGTATGTGAAGCAATGCACCTTTTATCTGGTGAATATAATGTAACCCCTCTATTAATTACAATAAAAATATATGGAAAAAAGCAAAGGATGCTTCTGCTTATAACTTCTCTTTGAAAGGGGTTCGTTAGGCATACTAATTTGTAAGAAAATATACGCTTGAATTCTAGATTTTATGACTGTCAAATGGTTACTGGACACAAAGTAGATATATAAAAATCAAATTTATTTCTGTTTATTCTGTTAGTAAAAACCAAATTTTAAATGACTTGAAAATATCATTTATGATATCAATACCAAAGTATACAGTAGTAGATTTTGCACCATCCAGGATTCAAGAATTGATGATAGACATCATAGAAGATAATATCACAATATCATGGAAATATCACAATATCATGGAAATATCACAATGAAACCCTTTACTTTGTAAAATTAATATACACTAATGAAATACATCATTAAAAATTTCACTAAATGATCAAGAAGTTTTATCCATTGGAAAATTGTAATTACTCTTTTTAAAATAGTATTTATTTCTAGTAATATGTATGATAAGCCAAAAATCTTTCCTTTCCTTGCTGACAAATCTTGACCATCTCTCCTGAGTCAAACATTAAGACCAATATAACAGTGACCAAAACAGAAATATTGGATCTTTCTGCTTGAAATTGTGTTTTAGGAAGGTGTGGGGAAAAAGAATTTTTTTTTTATTTTAAAGAAACTGGCAAAAGAAAAAAATACAGAAAAATAGCCTGGGCAATTCATTAGTAAATACAAGTCAGTAAGAGAAATATCTACAAATTTCCCTTAGACACAGCTCTGGCCATCAGTTCGGAAGTATTATATTTGCTTATTGGGAACATGAAATTAAAGTAGTCTTGAAATGTGCAGGATTTAGCCATATAAAGATCTGAGAGAAGAGCATCACCAGCAGAGAGAATAAAACCATCTCAGAATCAAGTGAGACCTGGGATGCTATTGGAACAGGAATCTGTCCATTTGTAACTGAAGCGTACGGTGTGTGTGGTCAGAGAGGTCATGGAAAGATTGAAAGTATGAGGATGTGTCAGCTACTACAAGGCTTTGATTTCTCACTTCAAATTCCAGGAGAAGTCTTCAGAGACTGGTGAACAAAGGAGTGTCATGAGCTGACTTTCATATTTCAAGAATCTCTGTATGCTCTATTGGGAAAGACCAAAAGGGAATAAAGAGCGAAAGTAGAATAATTAGGAGGCTATTAGCAATAATCTTGAAAATAGGAAGGATGGTGGCATTGAAACCTGTAAAGTAGTAGATTTCATATTCTCATCATACACAGACCCTCGCCTCGAATATTCACACATGCAGTGTGTGGAGTAATGCATATGTTAAATAGCTTAATTCCATTATTTCAATTTCAGTACAAGATAGTCTATAGAATAAAAATGTAATTTTTATTTGTCAGTGCAAAAATAATTTAAAATGATGCTTTAGTTAAGAGTAGTAGTACTGGATAAGGCGATGAATGGTTATGATTTGTTTTTCGCATTCAGCTTTTTTAAATGGGTCTCAAAAGTCTGTGACAGCTCTTTAGTCATGCTGCATTTACTGGTGTATTAATTTTTGAAACTAAGAATGAAAAACTACTCCCCTCACAGAAATGATGTTTTCCTTTCTTTCTGAAAGTTTTATTGTGCAATGCTATAATTAACCCATCTTTGACTCTTACAATTCAATGGTTAATTGAAGCAAACAGTCGGAGACTGCTCATCCATTACAAACCTGGCAGATACTAGGGATAAAATTCATTTACCCTTCTAAACTTTCTGGGAAGACCTGGTACCTTGCCACTGCTAGCAGCTTTATTTGTTCTCTGTTTGGTCGACAGCTACAGAAACTAATAATACGGATAGCAAGAGCTCAGAGAAAGACAGGAGGAGAAAAGTTCTCAACACACACGGACTGGATCCATACCAACAATGGCAACCTCATCAGATGTGAAGATTTAAAGTCCATCCTACAGCTTCTTAATAGAATGACAACCAATCTTTTCTAGCAACTCAGGAGAGGTGCAAGTGATGGAGCAGTGTGCCAATCCCAATTCAGGGGAACAGCCAGTGTTGATTAGTCCTGTCTGGTTCAGCAGCATCACAGAAGCCTGATGCTTCCATTGGTAGTAGCTTTCTGTCGATATGATTGGCAATGTTGTCCCCATGAACATTTTTGGCAGAAAAGCTTCTTTTTGTTTTTCCTTCCTCCTCCTCCTCCTCCTCCTCCTCCTCCTCCTCCTCCTCCTCCTCCTCCTCCTCCTCCTTCTCCTCCTCCTCCTCCTCCTCTTCCTCCTCTACCTCCTTCTTCTTCTATTGAAGCCGACATTGATTTTAGTAAGAGCTCATTAAAAGCATTCCTGATGCATTTCAACAGATGTTACCACATCTGTGACACTGTCTAGAGCAAAGGTAGTCACCTTTTCTTGTTTGAGATCACAAGTCTCCACCTGGCACATGTGCAGCAGTCATACTTTCAATTTCTAGACAATCATATTTTCTTTTAATTTCCTGTGTCAACAATCATCATGTAACACATGCTAGCCTCAGATTTTCACAAAGAAGTTTCAGTGGCAGTCCCATGCTCATGCTTCTGTTTTTCCACTTTTCAGTGGCTCCCTGGTCCTTCCCACCATATTTGCACATCAGATATCCAGTAGTGGTGGTGGACTTGCCAAAATCTAGCTGTTTGGTGATGACAATGTTCAATGATAACAATGTTAATGAGTCTTCTCCTGCTCACTTTTGACTTTGAACTTAGCCATGGTTTTTACAATTCCTGTGTTCTAATAGAAAGCCTGTTGGGAGGTGAGGAAGAGTGCAGCCAGATGCTGGTGGCTCATACCTGTAATCTTAGCTACTTCGTAGTTAGAGATCTGAGTATCATGGCTCAAAGGGAGTCCAGAGAGTTCATGTGACTCTTATCTCCAATAAGTTACTCAGAAAATGCTGTGGTGCTGTGACACAAGTGGTAGAGTACTAGCTTTGGACACAAAGAGGCTCAGGGATAGTGCCCAGTCCCTGAGTTCAAGCCCTAGGATCTGAACAAAAAATAATTCTGGGTATATTTAGATGATGAAGACAATAGGATTTAGATTTAAGAACAGGTTGTGAGAAAAGGATTTGAGAAAGAAATACCAACTAATTTCAGCTATTTATACCTGAGGAATTAGAAAAATAGTTCTAACTTATTGATGAGAAGTTATTTACCTCCTGAGAAGTGCATTTGGCCACAGGTCAATGTAGATGGATACAGGACATGTTGGACACTCAATTGTAAATCTACTAAAGGAGAGGTAACTATCAGACATTTAGAGTAGATAGTGGTTAGGCAACTGAATACAAATTAGAAGTTAATAAAAATGTTCTCAGGTAGAGATAGAAATTCAGAAGCCACTGACAAATAGACTGCATTTAATGCTCAAGCCATAGATGAGGATGAGAGATTAAGTACAGATCAATCAGATTTGTTGTCTTGGCACTGCATCCTGAGGCTTGTAAATAAGAAGCTGGGAGATGAGAAAAACCAATTTGTCATAATCAGTAGAAACCTTGTGCTCTCCTAGCAGAGATTTACAATAGAACAAACCTAGATTCATAAGGCCATATAGTATGATGCTAAATGAAAGGACCTCCAGGATATAAAAACAAAAAACACATAATGAGTGATTGTTGTCCTTAATGTACTGTGTTATCTCTCATCTCTTTTGCTGTCCCTTGGTTATCTCATATTGTTACAATATTTCACCTTGTTATCTGATATATTGGATATATGCATATATGATTATTTGAAATTGAATAGGGAAGGGGAGAAAACAAGATGAGGGGCGGGGGTGTCGGGAGGAAATGGGGACCAAGACATGAGAAAGGGTATCAGTGTATGTGAAGTAATGCACCTTCTATCTGGTGAATATAATATAACCCTTCTATTAATTATAATAAAACTATATGGAAAAACTTGCAAAGGACATCAAGAAGGGAAAAGGAAGAAGGAAAAAGAAAATTAGGGAGTCTGTGATGTCTTTGTTAAATAACTATTTCAAAGAATTAGTGGGTGTGTGTGTGTCCTCTAATCTTAGGGTATGAACTCATGCCCCCCCGAATGTCCTTGAGGGCTTTTTTTGCCAGTACTGGGGCTTGAACTCAGTGCCTTAGTACTGTCCTTGGACTTTCCACAACATCAGTGCTCTACACTTGAGCCACAGCACCACTTTCAGCTCTTTCTATGTATGTGATCCAAGGAATACAATCCATGTCTTCAATGCATGCTTGGCAAGCACTCTTACCACTAGGTAAAACTCCCAGCCTGTCCTTGAACTTTTGTAATAAGGGTTTGTTCTCCACCATTTGAGTCACAGATTTACTTCTGGGTTTTTGGCAATTAATTAGAGATACAAATCTCACTGTCTTTTAAGGCCAGAATCGTTTTGAATTGAGGTCCTCCTTAGCCTTCTTAATTGCTAGGATTACAGGCGAGGTCCCTGATGCCTGAGTAGTATTCCAATTTTCATAAATATGAGTAGCTCCAAGGGGACTATATGGAACTCTATGATATATGTGTGTGTGTGTGTGTGTGTGTGTGTGAGTGTGTATGTGTGTATATATATATACAGATATATATATACATACATATTCAATGTCAATGCAATGTATATGTGGTTATTATTGGTAATGGTTAATGAATGCAACAATTACATCCAAAGCAAAAACATGTAAACTTGCATTTCAGGTTCTACTTACTTTATACTTTATTCCACCTCATTTCCTGCTCCTTTTCCAAGATTAGAGAAAATGGCTATGTTAATATCTGGTAGTATTAATGCAATGTCACATTCAGGAACTTCCGTTCGGTTATTGTCTCTATGTGACTTTGGAGAAGCCCTGGGAATTTCTATGAATAGCATCTCCAGTAAGTTTCTGTCCATATCTATTTTAATTTCTCAGAGCTACAGGTATACCATTTCAAGAATGTTCCTAGACTATTTCTTAATGTACCAGTATTATCAATAATAAATTATCTGCTTTATTAGGGTTTGCAAATAGCAGGGCAGAAGAGTCTTTAGATTGGATTTCATAGCTCTGTAATGAAAACTCAAGTCTTGTAACATTTTGGAGTAAGTACTTCTCAATGACACTTTGCTCATAAATAAAAGCAATGTTGATTCCCATATTAACCCACCCCTGAGAGGTAAGCTGGAGATATGAAACCTTGGCAGTAGTATAAAACTCAGAATCATGATGTCTTTCAATTACATTTTAGTTCAGCTACTCTTCATTGTTTTCCATGTTATATTATCCTATGTATACTTTCTATAATTAGCATATCTGGTGCTTATTCAAGCCACAGGTTAATGTAGTATATATTTGCAATAACAATGTGTGTTATGCTAACCAATGCTATTAGAGTAATTTGACACCAAGATTGAGAATCTTATGGCAGATAAGTAAAATGGTTGCCTCTCTTCCTGTTCTAAAGCATAATGAAATTAGACGTTGTAAAAATGCACAAGTGGTAACCAAGAAATTACCACGAGGGGCAAAATGTACAGTTTTATCTAATGCTGGCTAGTTTCCTGTTGGTTTAAATCTCTCTCACACCTCTGTGCAGTGCTGTTTTGTTACATGAATACAACCATCACTGACTAGCTGGTGTAGTTAGTTGCCATTCGGTTTTTGATGTTTGATGGCAGCTGTTTACTGTGGTGTCCCTATCTGCATTACCATGGGGTGTTGTATGAGATGGAGAACAGAGCTGTGTGGCTTGGACCCTATCAGCATTTAGTTCATATTTCTGGTCTGTCACTGCTGGCTGTGTAAAGCTGAACCCTGGTTCCAGGCACACAGAGGAAACTAAAACATACCCTAAGAGTGTGTTCACCATATCCAGGCTGATATAGATGTTATTTGTTAAAGAACCTTCAACATTTTCTAGCAAATTTAAATCTTTCTTGCCTTCACATCACTCAGCCTGCACAGTACTCAATATTTAAGTCTTCTTCTTAGGGAGTCTGTCTATCCACCTGAATTGATACCAGGTGTTCTTTTCTGCTATTGATCATCTGGTCAGTCTAATAGTTAAACTCATTCGGGTATATTTATTCATTTGTCTTTCTGTCTTTTCATTTAACTATTTATCCATCTTTCAAGTTACTTCACTCTTGATCTAAAGGGTTATCTATCCATTTTCATTTTAATAGCATATTGGAGCTATACCCCAAACAACAATGTGGTTCTACCTAATAAGACACATTTAATCCTAAGATCCAATCTACTTAAATATAGGAGATAGTGTGATACTTTCTTTTTCCATTTCAAATTCCTTTAATCACAGACTGTGGAAATAAAATAAAATTAAATAATTTTATATTTACTCCATAAACGATTGTCAGCTATGCTTGAGTTTTTTTAAAGTGCCTTCCATAAGCAATTTTTTTCAAACTTTACGAATAAGAAGCATATCAGTTAATTTTTCCTGAATATTTTGGGATTTAGTTAGGTTCATTTCTTTTTAACCTAAAATTCAAGCAGCTTAACAAAGTAGTGATAGTGTTTAATTCTAGTTACTCACTAATTGTTCAGTTTTGTCCTCTTTTGTGTCTTCATCTTTCAGAGGTCTTCCCGCCTAGCATGGCAGTGGTTATTACGAGCATCTGTGTCCATATACATATCCATATACTCGTCAAGTCTCATCCACCATGAATTATGGCAGACTTTTTCACCTCTACTCTCCTTCGGTCAGGTAAAGTCATGCATCTACTAAGCTAGAAATATTCATCACAGCAACATAATGTGTTACTTAGACTTAAACTTGACTTGAGAGATACAATTTATATTGTTTTTAGCTATTAAAAACCTATTTATAAACCCCAAACTGGTCAATTTCCCTTGATTTACATAAAATAGGAAGTTATGGATTTGTAAAATAAACTTGGTGTTGTTTGTTTGTAGAAATCTATAGCATTTAGAACATATTGCCAGGCACTCGTGTCTCATACCTCTAATCCTAGATACCCAGGAGACCCAAATCTGAGGATTGTTGTTGGAAGTTAGCATAGGCAGAAAAATTAGTGGGACTGTTATCTCTAATTAAGCACCAAATAAGCTAGAAGAGGAGTTATGGTTTATGTAGTAGAGCACTAAGAGACAATGCCCAGGCCCTGAGATCAGGCTCCAATTGTGGAATCTCAAAAGACATGAAAACTTTCAGGAGAGGGGATTTTCTTCCTGCATGTCGCTTTATAATAGTAGAGCACAGCATCTCAGAAGACTCTCCCAGTCTTCTGTCTGATTTCAGTAGACACATATCTGAGTCATATGTGTCCTCTGCACTGATTACTTGCCTTTGTAGTGATTACTGGAAAATAGATGGAAATATTATGCCCGGCTACTAAGTACACAGAGTCATCTGGGATAGAATGATTTCTGAATAAAATCAATAGAATTAGCTCTGTACTAAAAGGAAGTAGGCAGACCAGACTTCTCAAGGGCTAATCAGCAAGCAACAGCAAGAAGTAGCATCAATCACTGAGGTGAATTATTTCAACTCTTAGTTTATTTCACAGATGATGGAAGCCATATAATAATTTCTAGCTGATTTTAAAAGTTGAAATTTATACTCTCTGAATATTACTGGGCCATGTATTAACTTTTAAAATTAAGCTTAGATTTTTTTCACACTTACTTTCAATATCTTATTATCTACACTAATGTAATTGTTTACTAGCTTTGCCAACATTAATTAATATTCAACCATTCTTTAATTGCAGTGTATTTTATGTTTCTCAAAGAAGAAAGATTAAAAACCATTATATTAGGATAAAGGATAAAATATGTAAATTTCTTATGAGGATGTCAAATTAGTGAAGGGCTATAGATGTTAAGCTGCGAAATAAAATGAAAGGCATGCATTTCAAAATATTACACATTTACTTATACCTAACTAGTCATTGTACCCTCATCTTGTGACAAGTTATTTTTTTTCAAATTCTTTTTATCCAGTTATCTCAAATAATTGTACTAAATAGCAAGGGGCACACTATCAATGTTCTACTAATTGCATCTACAGAAAGCATTCAAACTATTATAAAGAAAGGAAGGGGAAAGGGGAGGGAAAGAGAAGAGAAAAACACTGTGATTGAGAAAATTATTGAGTGATTGGATCATGATAAATGTGACATCACAGGATACGTTCTAAGGCTTTGGTTATTTTAGACAGTGTTATAGTCTTCTAAAGGCCCACTTTGTCCCTAGTTTGGCGCTGCTGGGAAGCAATGGAAAATTTAAGAGGAGCGGGTTAATGGGAGGCCTTCCATTAACTGAGGGTGTGCCCCTGAGGAAAAGACTGGCACCTTACTCCCTTTTTTGCCAGTCCTAGGGTTTGAACTCAGGGCTTGAGCACTGTCCTTGGACTTTCTCAAGGCTAGTACTCTACCACTTGAGCCACAGCACCACTTCCCGCTCTTCCTATGTATGTGGTACCAAAGAATCAAACCCAGGTCTTCGTGCATGCTAGGCAAGCACTCTACCACTAGGCCAAACTCTCAGCCCGGCACTTCTTAATTTTTATTCTTGGTTAAATCCTTGCAGAAATAAGTCAACAAGAAACTGATTTTAACAAGTTATCACTCATGAGGAAGCAATTGGGCATATCCCCCAAATGATATGATTAGGAATGCTTTCTTCCTCCAAAACTGATACTATTAATATGACCTGAAACCTCATTTCAAATCTAATCCCATTAGATTTTAATATTTTTATTCCAATATTCTATGATGCAATTGCTTCCTAAAATCAACTCCTTCTTCTTGGTGTATGTATCATTTCTTCTACCTTTTAGAATTCAGTTTTCCAAGTAGACTCCCAGTGATTCGCCCTGAAGTCAGTATCTGCAGACTCCTTCGTTTGTGCTAGCGTGACAAGACTTATAAACGCGGCCCATCTGGGTTAAAATGTGCTGAGTCCTTTGCTTTGTTGAGTCCTATTAGAAGTCACTGTTCTCCCAGGGGAAACTCTTATTTTCTATATACATCTTGCTCTCAGAGACTCCTTATAAACTCAAGTCAATAAGTGACCTCCAAGCACAACATTCCACTGAAGTAGTTCTACTAGTTATCCCAAATGTGAGAAAATATTTGGCATTTTTACATGAGCTCTTTTGGATCATTATTTACTTTGTAGAATACGTTCAATAGAAACGTCCAAAGACTTGGCATCATTGACCTTCTAGGACTCATCGTCCATAGTATATTTTAGAGAAATATAATAATTATTGTAATTTTTATTATAACTCATATTGGATTTTCTCTCCATCAAATTTCATCATCTAAGAAGAAATATTAGGAAATATGAGTTTATAAACAGAATATGTTAGGATTCATGCTCTCAGACATTACAATGTTTTGAGAGAGCAGTTTCAACCAATCGTATGCAAATACCAAAGAAAAAAATGTCATGTTTCAATCCAGACTTTGAAATTTTTATATCTGACCATCAAACTGAATAATAGGAACCAGATGGCATGATTTCTCCAAGAACAGGTATACTTATGTACTTGAAAAATGACCTTTTAGGCCATATAGTAGGACGCTAAATGAAAGGATCTCTAGGATATAGAAACATAAGCCATATAATGAATGATGTTGTTCTTAATGTACTATGTTATCTCTCATCTCTTTTGCTGTCCCTTGGTTATCTTATATTGTTACAGTATCTCACTTTGTTACCTGATATATCGGATATATTTGTATTTGGTTATTTGAAATTGGATAGGGAACGGGGGAAAACAAGATGAGAGGTGGGGGTGGGGGGGAGGGAAATGCAGACCAAGACATGTGAAAGGGTATCAATGTATGGGAATTAATGCACCATCTATCTGGCAAATATCATGTAACCCTTCTATTAATTACAATAAATATATATATATATATATAAAAGAAAAATGACCTTTTAAATAAAAATGTAGGCATGGGTGTGCTTGAAATATTTTCTCAGGGTTATATCAATTTTATGTAATTTATTCTTGGATTTGGAGGTCCTTCAAATCAAATGTATCCAATAGGATGATGTTATCCTTATCTTTACATATTGCTCTTTGGTGAAACCTAAAGTTCTAGGAGAACTGCACAGTCTGTTGTGGCAGCGATGCTAACAGTAGAGTAACAGCCGAGGCAACTTTGGCAAATTTGGTTTTGTATCTCGTCTTCTGTGTTCTTTCTAGTTCTGAATAGAAAATACATCCTAACTGCTCAGAAGGCCCAGATATGAGCATTTTGGTTCTGACTCTATGGTTCTAGCAGGCACATCCACAGGATATTTATCTCCAAAACCCAAACTGGAGGTGAGACAGGATCTGTGACTGAAATAATGTAGGAGATATTAAATCTTGCAAAGTACATGTTCTGTCCTTGGTCATATTGCAGTGAGTTATAATGATGAGCAGGCCTTGTATGAAATCCCAGTCACAGAATCGATACCATGTTTGACCACTAGCTGCAATGGAAAGTTTTCAAACTGTCATCACGTCTCCACTGCTCCTCAGCTTTAAATTAAACCAAAGGAAGCCGTCTTTAAACAGGACTCCAGTGAATCAGCATATATATTCTGCTTTTGCGTTTTCTAGAAACATATACATATATAGGTATATATGTATATATATCTTTAAAATATGCCTGTTTCTAGTTGTCTCTTAAATTACATTTTACCATGTACTTCCCATTGTTAAGGATTTTTTTCCCATACTGAAAACTAAATACCCATGTTTGTGGGTGAGTGGTTTTCAACCTGTTTTTCAGCCAAATGTAACAGCTTAGTAATAAGCATGTCCTGGGGAATAGTTGAGTGCTCTCATCAAGATCTTAATGATCCCGACATATATTTGATGTCACATGAAGCTTTGAAGTATTATTTACCGCTCAAGGAGATGTGCTTAAGCTCTCTGACTGAGCCAGGTCAGATGACATTCTGTCCACACTGTGCTGGTGACATCCTTGATCTTCCAGTTCTGACTTCACAGGTTAATAGAATTTTGGAACTTAAAAGGGATTTAGGGGTGCGTATGGCAAAAATATTGTTACCAGATTACTTAAGAGTAGGAAGGAAGTCATGGAACTTTTTGGTCCAGAATTCTTTTATTTTTTTCCTTCACTCTCCATCTTATTAACTTGATTTCAGTTTATGTTATTGATTAGAGTGCTTGAGAACAATGAAGGTCATATGTAGCTGATTTTAACCGAAGACTCAAATTCATGGGAAATCCCTGAGGTAACAATACTACTTTCCAGGAAAGACATGATTTAAAACCTTAATTTCCCACAAGATTTATCAAGCCAAACAATAATTCTGACAAAGCAGTTAACAATTAAAGTATGTAGAAAGGAGTCATATTAATTTTTTAAATTCCTCTAAAAATTGTGATGATCCAAGTAGCCTTTTAATAACAATCCCATCATAGTAGCAGAAACAATTTGCATATGTTAAGTATCCCTCTATAAGTTCCAATCACAATTAGAGGTTACTTTATCATGTGACGCTGTTCTATTACAGGGACAACTCGCCCTGGTTTCACACAACTAACCAGTAACTCGCTTAGAAAAGTCAAGTGCCTACCATGCATAGAATATATTATCAAAATATTTTGGTAGGCTCAGTCACTAAAAAAAGAAAAGTAAGACTATATGATAAACACCCTCAACGTCATTAACTGAATTTCCAAATGCTACAAATTAAGCTAGTAAAAGAGTGAAACTTGTGGTCCTTGAAAAGGACTCCAAACAAAAATGTGTGACCATCTTTACAGATTATTAGTAATTCCTTTGCTTCTCTAAACCAAAGCTAAAATAAGATACAAATTTTTTCTTTGCAAATGTGCATAGTTAATTTCCCTAAGTGTTTATGAATCTGCTTTCTTCTTTCTTTTCTTTCTTTCTTCCTTTCCATCTTTCTTTTCTCCCTCCCTCCCTCCCTCCCTCCTTCCCTTCCTTCCTTCCTTCCTTCCTTCTTTCCTTCCTTCCTTCCTTCCTTCCTTCTTTCCTTCCTTCCTACTTTCCTGTCTGTCTTTCTTTCTTTCCCCTTATTTCTTTCTCTGTCTTTCTTTCTTTCTCATTTCTTTCTCTTTCTTTCTTTCTCATTTCTTTCTCTGTCTTTCTTTCTTTCTCGGTCTTTCTTTCTTTCTCATTTCTTTCTCTGTCTTTCTTTCTTTCTCCTTATATCTTTCTCTGTCTTTCTTTTTCTTCCTTCCTTTCCTTCCTTCCTTTCTTTCTATCCTTCTTTCCCTTCATTCCTTCCTTCCTGCCTGCCTTCCTGTCTTTCTTTCTTTCTCTCTTTTTTTCTTTCTCTCTTTCTCTCTCTCTTTCTTTCTTTCTTCTGTCACTTTCTTTCTTTTTTTTCTGTCTTTGTAAGCTAGTTTATGAGGTCCTTCCTTTCTTGTGGATTACTGTTTCTGTGGAAACTATCCTTGAGATTGGAAAAAAAAGAAGAATATTCAGTTGCATTAGAGATTTCCCAAGTGGCAAAGTTGCTGATACCACTGATGTAATTGGAGCATGCTGGCATTTACAAGTGAGGGAACATTACATTCTATTTAGATATTAATGAAAATACATACTATTATTTGGCTCATCCAATTTTTCTGTTTAGGCTGCATCCAGGCTGAGAATCCTCTTCTAAACCTATGTGTTATATTAAAAACATCAAACTCAGGGCCAGGAGTTTGGCCTAGTGGTAGAGTGCTTGCCTAGCATGCACAAAGACCCGGGTTCGATTCCTGGGTGCATAGAAAAAAGCTGGAAATGGTGCTGAGGCTCAAGTGGTAGAGCTCTAGCCTTGAGAAAGTCCAAGGACAGGACTCAGGCCCTGAGCTCAAGCCCAGGACTGGAAAAAAACAAAAAACAAAAAAAACATCAAACTCAACCAGGCACCAATGACTCACATCTATAATCCTAGCTGTTTGGGGAGATGTAATCTGGAGGATTGTGGCTTGAAGAACTAGGCTGAAAAATCCAAGAGACTCCATCTCAAACACACACACACACACACACACACACACACACACACACACACACACACACCACACCCAATGAACAAGGCTCTGGTTTAAAGGTTTAAAGGCTGGGTAAAACAATAGAGCACTTGCTGTGCAAGCAAGCTTAAGGCTCTGAATTCAAACCCAGGTATTGACCAAAACAACAAATAAATGCTATTTAAAAAGATCAAATTTATAAAAGTAGAAAATAGAACCATAGTCACTCATGAGTAGGGTTGTAGTGGGATAATGAAAGAAGATATTGTTCAAAGAGTCCAAAGTTACACTTGGAGTAAGTACTCTGGCATGACACAGTGACTGGTGAGTGAATTTATTTCAAAATTCCTCAAAGAGTACCTTGTAAATATTCACACCACCAGAAATAAGTACATAGATGAAAGGTATGTTCACTTTTTTGGTGAATTTATTTGTTAATCTAATGGGCTGGTTACATTGTCTTGACATTTGAATCACTTAATTTCAGTTTTCAGCTTTCTGAAAATTTTAGTTGAGATTTGAATTGGGAAAATTCCCGATGGTTGTCATTCTTGGAAATATCAAGACAAAACTTAGCATGAAGCAGGGAAAGAGCCTAGGAGGGCAAACAGAGCTTAGAGTTGTAGTGTACATTGGATGGATAGGGATGATGAAATAGAAGATTAGTAGTTAAATTTCAGGAAGTTAATGAGTGGGAATAGAAAGGAAGAAGCTGCTTTTCTGCTTTCATCCCTGACCGGAGTGGAAATGAGAATAGATTGTTTGTGGCTGGGCAGGTCAGATATTTATGCCTCATAAACCACAGTGTATTATCTTCTGAGTACCTTTCTTGTTTCCTTCTTTTAAATATGAAATAACTCACAATCTACACTTGTTCTTCAGCAGTGAAAAGGTAGCTTAAGGACAAATACAGGTATGCACACACAATCCGTCACCTTTCCTACTTAGATTTCTCCATGTACCAAAGTTTCTGTTGGCAATGTCTTTTAGTGAGCTGTGAAGGTTAGTGAGCAGTCCTTACTGCTTCCTTATCAGTCAACCTTGATTTCAAGGGGAACACAAGAGGCTATTTTGGGAAGCAAGAGATTTTCAAGAATAAGGTAGATGACAGAGGTAGGATACAAAAGAATGTGAGCAATTTTCATGGAATCATACCTCCCCGATTTTATAACACAAACCTCAAATTACATGTAGGTGACACAAATGCCCATGGTTCATGTTAGGTGTTGAAATCTCTCTCTCTCTCTCTCTCTCTCTCTCTCTCTCTCTCTCTCTCTCTCTCTCTCTCTCTCTCTCTCTCTCTCTCTCTCAGAAAGCCACAAGCCCAAGGCTTTGCTTATACTTTTGTAAATCTTACTGATAGTAGTAGGCTTGGCAAACTTGGGAGACTATTTGTTGTTCATGTCAGTAAGTTATGACAAAAAGCCTACATGTTTAGAAAGTGAATATTTCTTGTGAATAATTAGAGTGTTTACTGGCATTTCATTGTTTTGGATTTTACCAAATATAATTTATAATGAAAAAAATGCACAGCTGATCTTGACTTTTGGTTTGTGATATTAACAATGAAGAGAGACAATTTACATATTTAAAATTGCTTCATTCAAAAGGGCCTCATTTCAATGGCTATAGGAATGCCCACAGAAATCAATATATAAAAGACAGTTGACATCCTTATCAACAATATTATTGTTTCACAGAAGGTAAAGGAAAAAATAAAGCAAAACATCACTAGTCACATTTATTTCTGATGAATGTGTTTAGCATTCTGATTATGCCAATAGCAATACAAGGTCAGTTATTGATTTGTAACTTATGTGCCTATTTTAATATTTTTTTCATACTTTTTTCACATGCCACCAGATGGGCTTGTTGATGTTACATCATCCATAAAAAAATGCTCTAGATCTGCAATAGCGCTCTAAATTCAGGCAAGAATGTCTAGAAAAGTTGCACAGCTACATTGCTAGTTAGTTTATTTACCCAATAGTTTAATAGGTAAATTTATGATAAGAAAAAAGAGAACCTCAAAATGTGTATTGATAATTTTGAGATGAGTAATAAGGATAGTTAGGAATATAACATAATAACATTATATATATACAAATATATGTGTATATAACCTTATAAGATTAGTGCCTTATCTTCAGAAATAATTGACCATTACACAACACTACGGAATTTTCAGAGACTGTAAGAGATAACTGAGCATTATTTGATTTAATATGAAACTCCAGTGTGTAGCCATGGGCTTACCCTTTTTGTAGATAATCTTCTGAACCTTTTGTGAGCTTTCTTACAGGAGAAGACAAGATTCTCCGTCTTTCTTTCTTTCAATACTACCTTCACCATGCCTGGAACTCTATTTTTAAAAGAAATATAAAGACAAATGTAAAAACATTACAATGAATCGACTTTTGCAATTTCTATACATAGTTAGAGGCCCAAATGACCATCTTTGAAAAAGAATCATAAAATATTCTTAATATATATTAAGAAACTATTGGTTTATAAAGAGTATAGACTTTTTTTAATCAGTAGAAACTAGATCCTTTAAGGTTACCTCTGATCATGAGGAAACAATCCCTAAAATTCCTTTATTTAGAAGATAAAAAGTATGTGCATGATCTTTCTATCTATAATTGTGTATATTGTATATTTGTGTATGATTGACAAATGTGTGTGTCTGTAGTTATTTTATACTATTTGTATTTTATGACTTTAGGAAAACAGTTTTCCAGTGTGGATAGATCCTGTTTCTTATGATATTATTACCAGAAATAGAATAATGCAGAAAAGAAATTATATCACCCAATTCCAGACTCCTTTAACTCTCTTTCTGTCTTTTGCTCCTTCTTCCCCTTCCTGTTCATTTCTCCTACTGTCCTTTCTTTCTCTTTCAGGGATAGAGATTAGTACAGCCATCTATTAGCAACTGCCAAAATTAATAGAATAAAACTGGAAGTCATACATTCACCAGGCTTGAGGATTTTCTTGCTTTGTGGTATTAGACAATTTCCATTATTTAATTTTTTTTAGTATGAAAGTAGTTATTTTTGTTTGTACTGGGACTTGAACTCAGGGTCTTACCTTGGCTTTCTTGCTCATGGCTGGTGCTCTACCACTTAAATGATGCCTTCATCTTGCCTTTTGTTTTTGTTTTGCTTGTTTATTGGAGACGGAGTCTCCTGGACTTTCCGCCTGCTCTGGCTTCCAACTAGAATCCTGTCACAGCCTCTCGTGTAGCTAAAAAGGAAAGAAACTTTTAAGAGTGAATATGTGTGATGCTTACCCTTTCTGATCAATGCTGACAATGCTAGTTATATTAATGCTTTCTAAGCCAAGGTATATTTATTCCAAGTATGGAAGTCATTCCTGGGAATAGCTTTAGTATGAATATCTGTCTATCCATAAGACAGAGAAATGCTAGAAAACTATTTTCTTGCCCATAAGAAAATCCTGAACTCGAGTGTGAATCTGAATTTCATGGCTAGAGTGTTGAAATTAATTTTTGGAGGACTATGTAATTATGTGCAATACATTCAAAGTACAGATAATTTACTTCAAAGTTCAAGATTGCAGGACAATGAAACAAAATACTGAAGATATTCTTGAGTGTGAGATCCATGCCAAAATGATAGCAAGGCACCTTAAACTGAAAAGGAAATGAAAACAATCATAATTGCAACAAATACTGCTACTACTAGCCTTTGGTTTATGCTGTGCACAAAATATCTAACATTTATTTGGTTATCATTCCTGTTACAACTCCATAAATTAGATGATGATGATGATGATGATGATGATGATGATAATGATGACGATCTACCTGAGAAACTAAGGCATTAAAAGTAACTTTTCACTCCTTGATATGTGGGTATTATTTATATGCAAACAATACAAGAATGATGACCTAATACTCAGGTACCCCAGGTCATTGAGATGAATTTGGAGATATGTATCTATAGAGATATATAAGTCTATGATGGAATATACATTCTGTAGACATATATTGATATATAGATTGATATGTATCTATGACATACAAAGATTCAGTTTAATTTTAATTATGTTCTTAAATTTATGTGCCAGTTGTTGCTTACAGAGATTCTTTTCTTGAATACCTCCTTGTAGAACATGACATTTGAAATATGATGTAAAAACTCAGTGTTGATAAAATTTTTAATAATTTAAAAAAGTAACTTTTCAGTATTACTCAGGTAAAAATAATGGAACTGATAGTGTTTTTTTGTTTCTTCATTTTTTTAACTCAAGTAGTGTGGCTCCAAGCTCATGTGTTGCATTACTTGTTTATAAGAAGACAGAAACTTGGATCAAATGCACACTCAAGGTCTTGCTTCTGACAATTAACTTTAATCTTTGTCAGGAAACATAGCAATCGTGTTGCACTGATGCATTTATCTGCATTTCTTTTTCATAAGGGTTCTAAATACTTTTTATACAGTCATAATCTAAGTACTGCATAGTAAGATTTCTATGCATTTTTATTGAGGTTTTTAACTGCATGTTCTTAATTTTTAGAGCTTTTCCAATAGAGGGATAGTATTCTTTTCCTCCCACATATTTTGAAAGTCTTCCTCTGTGTTTAGTTTCTACATGTTTTACAGCATTTTTGTTCCTACAGAAACATTTTCAGTTTGCACATAGCTATCTATGTACATCTTTTCCTGTAAGAGTTGTGGCCTTTGTGTCACACTCAGAATTCTCATCTCTTCACAACACTCTAAGTGATTTATGCTATTGTAAATTATTTATATAACATTATTGAAGAATTATTTACATTTCTAGAATAAGATTTCAATAGTGAAAGGATCATTACCTATATACTTATTTCTATATGTTTAGCTAAGTGCTCCAATATTATTTACCAAACAAACCATCACCCCTTTAAAATGTCACTTTTATCATACAATAAATTCACACATATCTTTAGATATTTATTTTCTAAAAATCACTCCAGTTTCTATCAGTCTATCCATTCTTATGACAGAGTTAATTTTCCTAATTATTATTCTTGATCAGAATTATTTCCTCTTGACCTACAGATTCCATATGCCATAGTAACATTTGCTGGCTGTGGTATAAATTTCATCCACTCAACTGGCTCCTTAAATACCAGCAGGCCTCAAAATCTGTCCTATAGTTTTTCTTTCAGTCTGCATGTTATTCATACATACTCCTTTGATAAGTCCCAAAGCCATATCATGGACACAAATTGTCTGTCATGACCCAAATGCCAAGCTTTGAAAATACTTAATTGTGAAATTAGCCAGATCTATCTACTCAAGCGTCTATCCTTGTTGATATTTTTGTAGTCACTTTAAATTGAAAACATCACATATTCATTGCCCTCTCAATTTCACTCCAATCTAAAATGTTCTTCTATACTCTCAAAAGAGTGACAACACCGTCTTGCTACTTGACTAAGACAGAAATCTGTAACTCACCATTGTCTTTTTTCCTACTTATTTGTTTTTTAGTTTGGTAACCAGATGCTTATACAAGTCTTGATTATTTATTCTTTTAACCTCTTAATAATATGCCAGTCCTACCAAGTATGCCTTCCATTTGCAGCTTCCACACTACAGTTTCTGTTTTACTTGTTACATGGTGTTTTCCTTCCTAAGTGTCCTTTCTCTGCTTGACCTAAATCATACTGAATTAAGGATGCATCCTATTCTGCAATGGCTTCATCATAATTTAATTAGATACCTTTACAAGAAGTCTGATTCTAAAGAAGAACACATTCAGAGGTTAAGATCTCTACTGATCTTTTGTCATATGGGAGGTACAGTTTAACTGATAGCACATAGGATTCATGAGCATTATATATGCAATGACAGATAATGAGATTACCCAAGCTCTGCTTTTAAATCCCTAAAGAAACAAACTGACATATTATGAAAAATATATAATTACATTTCAAAATTTATGATGCAAAGTAATATATTCTTCCCACCATTGTTTTTTTAAATTGGTATGTTACTCCTCCCATTTTTATTTGGTGTATGTTAGAGAATGAGTGTGGTTGCAACAGGGATATATGACTACAGCAGCATAAGTTTGAGAGGATGTATGCTTCTCACAGCAAGCAAGCTCAGCATAGGCAATTACTAGCATTGTTTCAGCATCTCAAGAATGTCAGGACCATGAGTCTTATCCTCTGACTCATTGTTTTCAAATATCTATTCTACATCCATTATTTTATTCCAGGCAGGAAGCAGAAAGAGTGAAAATCAATATCACCTTTCAGAAGAGCATTTTCTTCAAGCTTGCACCAACAATTTCTGAAAGATCTCATTATCCAGAATGGTGTCAACCCGGCCACCACTTTCTGCAGATGACATTGGTAAATACCCAAAATGCAAACTCCAGCAGACTCCGGATTCTTTTCTGAAGGAAGAATGGAAAAGAGACAGCTGAGCAAGTAAATAGCTATCTTGGACTCCACTTCCTTAAGCCCCCTTGCAGACTTGTTAATGGAAGACAAGACAGAGAAAGCAGTCAGTAAGGAAAATCTCAATGAATTTTCTTCCCTACATTTAACCCATTATTCCAAAAAGACCTTTTAAAAGTCTTTTTAAAGACTTTTCAAAGTATTTAATTTAGAATCAATGATATGCCTTGTACACAGAAAGCAGAAAATGAAGATCAAGTGAAGACTAAAATACAGAACACCATGTTAGCTGAGTGTAAGATTATATGTTTTATATATGTTAACTCTTGTGTATATGTATGAGTGTGTGGGGGGGGGGGGCGGGGATTCAACTCTGGATCTGAGCATTGTCCCTGAGCTCCTCAGCTCAAGGCTAGCCCTCTACTGCCTGAGACACAGTGCCACTTTTGGCTTTCTGGTGGTTAATTGGAGATAAAAGTCTCACAGTCGTTCATGCCTGGGCTGGCTTTGGACCACAATCCTGAGATCTCAGCCTCCCGAGCAGTTAGGAGTACAGGCATGAGTCATCAGCGCCTGGCTAGGTATGCGAACTTTTTTTTTTTTTTTTTGCCAGTCCTGGGCTTGAGCTCAGGGCCTGAGCACTGTCCTTGGACTTTCTCAAGGCTAGAGCTCTACCACTTGAGCCTCAGCACCACTTCTGGCTTTTTTTCTATGTATGTGGTACCGAGGAATGGAACCCGGGTCTTCATGCATGCTAGGCAAGCACTTTAACCAGTAAGCCAAACTCCTGGCCCCAGGTATGCAAACTTTTATGTTTATATTTCTCTCACAGAGGGACAGGTAGATGCTATGAATCACCGGTGAGAGTTCTGATTGACAGTCACAAAGCCTGAGTGACTTGCTAAAGTCTCTTGGAGAGTAAAGGGAAAGTCTGGATTAGAACAAGAGTCTGTGCTTTGAGACTGACAAGAGAAAAGGAATCCACTCTTTTGACCTGTATACAAAAAAGCTGGGTTTTTATTCAATATCACCGTGGATTTGGTAATCTAATCAAAGCTATGACTGTTTCTAATATTAAAAATTTTCCCCTAGCTATGACTGTTTCCAATATTAAAAGTATTTTTCTTATGTGAGAAGTCTTCAGTAGAAATCTATTCTGAATTGGTGTTCTAAGTTGTGTACTTAGGAAAACTAAAATGAATATATTATTAATATTGAGTGATAAGATGTGAGTGACTATACCAGTTTCTTTGCCTATTGAATACATAAATGTGAAGTGAAATCTACCTCCTTCAGAACTCAAGAATTTCAGAATCTCAGTGAAAACATATCTGGAGATGACAAAGTGGAAGCTAATGAGACCAATTAGAAATTGTCTGTTGCAGAGCTTTGGTGGCTATGCTTGTAATTAGAGCTACTTCTGAATCAGTTAGTGGAAGGCTTGACATTAGAGGCCAGCCCCAGCAAATAGCTTCCCAGTTTTTATCTCAAAAACATACCTAGCAAAAAGCAAGGCTATCATGTCTTCCACTAACATTAAGTCTGTGATTGGGGTTACGGAGGGAGCTGCAAAGATAGCCATTTACTATCTCATCTCTCTCTTTTCTATTCTTCCTTCAGAAAAGAATCCTGATTCTGCTGGAGTTGGTATTTGGGGGGTATTTACCAATTTCATTCACAGAAATGGTAGAGTTTCAGCTTAAGTAAGCAGGAGACCATGAGTTCAAGCCCCAGTAAGCACAAAATAAGCTGAGCGGCTCGGAACTTCATGACCTCTTGGAGTATGTATAGCTGTTAGCCTAACCCAATTGTTTATATGAGAGCATAAGTGTGTGCTTCTCCAGAGACTGAGATTTTAGAAATGTATTTGGCAGGTTGAGTTGTATGCACAAGCTCACATTTTCAAGGTTGACAAAATGCTGAAATTGAAAACGCTTTACAGGTTGACAGTGGATGAAATGAAGACGAGCCTGGGTCAGCTCAGGGGCAAATAATTTACAATAGCTCACTATTCACATATATAAGAATATATGTATATGGTCAGTATGATACTGAACATGGAATAGTTAACTAGGAACATTCAGAGTTATTGCTCCAAAGGCAAATAACTGTTTGTAAGTGCCAAATTCAGTTTTACTAAGAACAATGATTCTCTCCCAGGAGAAGATATTTATACTAGCATCACTGAGCAAGAAGATCCATAAAGCAGAAATGACTCTTTCAAGTAGAGAAACTGAATCATAGAATAAGATCACTGTGACCAGACTGTCAGAAGGGCTTGATAAACATAACAAAATACCACTTTGGCCTAATTAGGGGTCCTGAAACAGGGAGAAATGTATTTGAAACCTACTAGAATGTGTTGGTATGACCGAAATTGTGATGGTGATGGCCCAGAACTTTAAAAAATGTCTCCTGGACAAAGTAGAAAAGGCTCAATAACCATTGCTTTATCAGGAATAAGAGGAGGCCAGATCCACTGTGCAAGCTTGAACCTCCATTTTTTCATTTATATTTTAACAAATCTAAGAAACAAAGATTTGCTCCAATGAGAGAGTAATAATCTGGAAAGCCCTAACTTAGAGTGGTTCTGCTCTCTAACGAATATGGAAAAGAAGTGTATAATATACTCTCAGATAATGACAAATTCTGAAAAAATAAAACAAGAAATCAAAACGACAAGTGGGTGGGTTAGGATACCTTGTATTGAATGGTTGGTGAAATCTTAGTGAACTCGGTCTCCATAAGAAATGAAGAAGTAAGAGAAAATGACTTAGATAACCCACAACAGATGAATGAATCAAAAAGGTCGTGTATAAATGCAATGAAGAGCCCTAAAGGTGAGCCAAATCATGTCATTTGGAGAAAAATAGAACCTGAAATCTTCATCGTAAGCAAAATAAACCAGTCTCACAAAGGCAAGTATCATGTATTTTCTCTCATTTGTAGAATCTAGAAAAAAAAAGACATGAAAATAAAATGAGAAATCTGAAGGGAGAAGAGGAACGAGGAGAAAAGAGAAAAATAGATTAAAGAAGGTAAAGTAGGATAAATATCTTCAAGTACATTCAGTGTATATCCATAAAATGTCACAGTGAAATCCATTATCCAATCCATTCTATGTACAATTAACATACACTAATAAAAGAAAAAGATGCCTAGAGAAAATGCTGCAGCAGAGAGGAAGAGCAATTGCAAAGGAAATTGCTTTGAAAATGCCACTTGGGTACAGATTTGTTCACTGAGTGTGGTTACAATCTCCTCCAACAACACATGTTGTCCTTATTTAAAGTTTCTGGGAGATGGAAGCACTTTGTACTGTTGGAGTTCTCATTTAGTTGCTCTGAAAGAGCAGATTAACTTAAAACACCCCTTGCCTTTAGCACACACAATACACACCAGGCATCTGCATTTAAATGTTATTGATTTCCATGAATCCTTTTTTAACTGCCTGTAAAGTGCCTACTCATTCAAGAATAAGTAGGCTCTTCTCTCTTCCTTTCCTTCTCTCCTGTCTTCCTTCTCTGTTCTCTTCCTTTCCTCTTCCTCTCCTCTTCACCTCTCCCTCTCTTCTTCCCTCCCTCCTTTTCTTTCCTCTCTCTTTTCTTCTTAAAAAAAAAAGCCAGTTAATAAAATTAGAATACTCCAAAAAGAGAAATAAAGATATATTCAATCATTTCAGTGTGCTCAGTATTTCCTCTAATAATATCTTCCTGGCTATTTTTTAAGAGATCCTGAAAGCTGAAACAGGATTCGAGGACACAAGAAACTACATTTTGTGGGGAAGGCAGGAAACATCTGTGAGCAGAGATTCAGATGTAAGAAGAGCTGTAGTTGGGTACCTCTGCCAACTTTCCACATTGTCTCATTCACCACAGCCTGAAAAAAATGGCTACAGGCTACATATGTATAAAATAGAGGAGGACTTTCCCACATGCCTACCTGGCTGAGTTTCACCTGGGATCCCAGTAAGAATGTTGGGGTGACCAATTCCATAGCAAATCTTTTCCCAACATTTCCTTGTTCAGCGATTTCTTGCACCAATCTCTGATCAGCTTTGGAGATAAGATCCAGTCTCTTTTTCTCCTCCACATAGGAATTTTTCTGGTAATATTTTTTGAATTGAGAAAGTGCATCCTGGATTGTCTCAAGAAAAAGTCAATTGACTTCAGTGATTTCTTAGGTTCTTGGTTCTAGATTCCTTCTTTCTTCTTTTTGAACTAATTCTTAGATGTCTAGGATCTTTTGGACAACTTGTTTACACAGATAACAGCAGGGGTGCCTAGCTAACGACTTGGACTTGTTAAATACATTTACACTAGAAAGTAAAATGGGCCTTGCACTCTCTTAATCAGGAATTTTCACATGTTAACTAGTAGAAGGGAGCTTTCAGTGGAAGGAAAATGAAAAAAAAATGAATAGCCCTTAGGAGGTTTCTCCCTCCAGTTCCTAGGTACCTGTGTACATGTGGAAAGTAGGAGTTGTAAATTTGTTTGCAAAACATCCATGAGGAAAATACAAATCCGATCTGTACATTACTAACATTTAAATAGTTCCAATCTGAGCAAGTATTGGGTGCCTCTAGTTATACAAAATGTTTATATATATTCACCCTAACATTTTTCTGCTTCACTTGACATAACCTTAGTACTCTATTTTCCTTCCTCCCTTCCTTTCTTCCCTCCCTCCCTTTCTTTTTCCTTCCTTCCTTCCTTTCTTCCTTCCATCTTTCCATCCTGTTTCTCTCCCTTCTCCCTCTCTCCTCTCTCCCACTACCCTTTCTTCCTCCAGCAATTCTTGAGTATTTTCTATGATTTAGACAGTAGGTGTTGAGAGTAGAGCTACAAGTAAGGTTCTGCCTTTAGGGAATTGGCAACCTAGAGGAGGGTGTCAAGTAGACAAGTGAAATAAAACCAAGTAGAGGAAGATTGTAATACAAATATACAGAGAGAATTTTCCTGGAGAAGGGAGATGATTTTATTTTAGAGAAACACAATATTTCTCAAAGAAGGTACAATTAGATATGGCTCTTGGAAGATGATGCAAAACTTGGTTGGAAAGTAGAAGAATAGATAATAGGGAAAGTCTGTGTGAGAGAATATCAGCTTTAAATCTGTAGAAGAGCATATGGTCCCTGTGATTGATTATAGATAGGCTGTATGATCAGGGTAGAAAGATGAATCTACAAATACAAAGTTAAGTCACATACTTTACCTTATCTTCAAAAAATCACTGTACTCTCTAATATACCAGCTGCAAATAACTCCTTCTACAAATCTTTCTATATAAGAAGTCCTGGTTTTCTGTCATTTCATTGGTTGGCCTTATTTGATTAAATCTCTAAGTATTGGTGTTCTGAGCCCAGTCCTTTCAACCAAGTGTGTGGTCGTTTTGGCTCTCTATTTTGAAGATTCTTTCTGGCAACCTTCAAATCTCATCCCTTATCAGCTGGATTTCTCCTGTTTCCTCATTTGAAAAATTAATACAGGACTGACTTGAGAACGTTATTGGTGACTTAAGACTTTCTCAATAAAGAGTTAACATGGAAGGCATGATTCCAAGTATGAACCTGATTAAGAGCTGGAAATTGAGGTTTGGGGAGTCTTGCCTTCTACCTTAGGGATTGTCAGTTGCTCACTGTACTGAAAACATTTGTGGAAACAAATCCAGAGCTGAGCTTATGACTTCTGAGTTAATTTGTAAAGGAGTTAGATGAGCATCAACTATATAATAAGGGTATAATAAACACTTACTATTCTTGGTGTCCATTCTCTCTTAATGGTAGCAACTCTTGACATTAAATATATCTTTGACGATTATAAAATACATTTTATCATTTTTCCAAACAGCAGATTCATTTATTTAATGTTATATATATTATCTGCACATTAAATCTAATGGACAATTCACACTGACCACAAAAGAGAATTTTGAGGGTTTGTTTTTCTCAAAAGAAAATAAAAGAAAAAAAAGAAAAAGAAAAGATTCAGTACCCAGGTCAGTACAGTTAAATCATTATTTAACTCCCACTATCTTGATCTCTAAAGTGTATTTCCTTTCTCTCATTTATACCAAATCCATAAATTAGTCATGTCTGATATGTTTAAAAATGATACAGCATTTTAAATTTTAATGGAATCCCCACGTATCAAATTATCATTCTTCTGCTGGTCCTTGGCAGGAAGATCACACTAGGTATAATTTATACTGCTATTCAGGAAGTTTGCCTTGGACCAACTAACCATTACCATCTTTTAAAATCAAGAGTGCATTGTATCAGTCCATCAATTCAAACCCTCAATGTCAAGTTTTGTATCATGCACTTATAATTATTTTTGTCTATTCCATTTTATTGATGTTTTGGTCTAAAACAGCAATCAGCTTAATATATTGCTAATACTTTCAATTTTTCCTTGTGTTGATCATTGTGTAAGTATTAAAGTTGAATAGTACTAGTTCTCCATACTTGTTTTTCAGGTTTGTATTGGCTATTCAGCATCTTATGCCTTTCCTTATACCTTTTACAAATGGCTTATCACTATCTATGATGGATCTTGGGATTTTGACTTGGAGTGTGCTCCATCCACAGGACAATGTGAGAAGAGCTGACATTTTAAGAATATTGATTTTCCTCTTCAGGAAAATGAGATTTGTATTTCTCTTGTTCTTGCTTGATTTTCACCAGCATTTTGTCATTTTCTTATTTAAATCTTTTAATATTCTGTTATCTTTATACTTAAGTACTTTGGGGGAGGGGTTCTAGATTTGAACTCAATGCCTCATGCCTGTTTGGCTTGCTGGCTTAGACGGTGCTCTAATACTGGAGCCAGCCCTTTGCATATAGCCGTTAGAGTGGAGATGGAATCTCTCATAGCTAAACTCAAAGGATGGCTCTTTCTGACTTTGAACTGTGATCCTCTAGATCTCAGCCTTTCTTTGTAGCTAGAATTACAGATACCATCCACACCACCTCCTAGTTATTTATTTTTGTGAGTACTGCTGTAAATGTACAATATCATGTGCTCAGTTTCAAACTGAAATTATTCACTGCTGCTGTATAGAAAAACAGCAGACTTATGTATTAAACTTACTATCTGCTATAACTAAAATCATTTATTAACTTGAATAGAATTTTTAAAAACTTGTGGAGAATTTTCTATATCAGGAAATCATTTTATGTGACAAAACATTTTAATTTTGCCTTTGTAAATTACATATCCTTTTTTTGTTCACTTCTTTTACTGAATTGTGTGCATGCTTACCAATTAGGATAAAAACCAGTTAAATTTTGCCAAGCTACTAATTATAGTCAGTGTGAAATCTTTGCTTTATTACCAATCATAGAGAAAAAGCTTTCTAGATTTTTACAGATTGTTAAACTGAGGAAATCCTCTATTTTTCTTTTAAGTGATACTGAACTCTGTTAAATGCTTTTTTCTATGTCTACTGATAATATCATGTTATTTTTCTACTTTGGTCTGTTCATAAGATAGTCTATAATAATGTTTTGAATATTGAATTGGTCTTGTATACTTAAGTCTTAGATTTATACATAGTTGAATTTATCTTACTAAAATTTTGTTGAAGTATTTCTCATTTGTATTCAGTAGATATTGACTTGTAATAACCCTCCCTCCCATCTCCCTTGTAATATTTTATTCTGCGTTTTTGTTGGTAGAATAAAGCTGGCCTTTTAGAGTAACTGAGCGTGTATGTTTTCTCTATTTTCTGAAAGAAATTATTTTAAAATTTGTGTAGTTTCTTCATATGTTTTTGTTTGTGTTCTCTTGAAAGAAATCTCACTTGACAATTACTTATTATTGTTCAATTTAATTTACTTGTGTTGATAAACTATGTTCACCCAGACTACTGGATAGTAATTTTCCCTTTTTAAAATGTGTAACATTAATGTCAGGATAACCTTATGAGTTTAAAAATATTTCCTTCTTTTCAGTATTTTGGAGTGAGAAGAATTGATACAAATCTGTTCTCAAATATTTGAGAACATTCAGCCATAAAGTCTTCTAGTCCTCGAGTTCTTCTTAAGCAGGAGGAAAAAGAATTAATCATTGATTCAATCTTCTTACTTATGATATGTCTGCTCAGAGTTTTTAGAAAATTCCTGCAGTTTATATATTCTATCTTATATAATGTCCTTGCAGGATTTAGAGCAGAACCATGTAATCAAGAATATTTCTTCAATAACATGAGCAAATAGTCACACTAAACAGTATAAACAGAAATTATAAACAGCCTCATATCTGTTCAGCCCAGATTTTTCTGTCCAGGAGTACATTCCATCCAATTTCTCCAGTTTTCAGAACATTTGGATGCTGAGCTATAAATACAGGATTGGGCAACATTATATAAGGAAAAGTTTAACAACTTGAAAATGTAGGTTGCATTTCATTTCTGTATTTCTCTTGTTTTTATTGTTTTTATTATTACATAATATGTCATCATATGACTCTGCATGTTTCTTATGATGAAATTCATCAGTACTGAAAAGCTAGTTCATTACATAAAGAACATATTATTTATTATTTATTATGGTCATCTACAACTTTATGATTACTTATATTTCTGTTATAATATCATAGCAATAGTTTACCATGGTAAATTGTTAGCTAGTTAAGAATCAGTCAATTTTTCTAGCTTGAAATTAGGGACATTAACTTAAATAGTTTTTTGGTTTGGTTTGGTTTGGGTTTTTTTGCCAGTCCTGGGCTTGGGACTCAGGGCCTGACCACTGTCCTTGGTCTTTTTCTCAAGGTTAGAGCTCTACCACTTGAGCCTCAGCACCATTTCTGGCTTTCTTCTATGTATGTGGTACCGAGGAATTGAACCCGGGTCTTCGTGCATGCTAGGCAAGCACTCTAACACTAGGCCAAACTCCCAGCCCAACTTAAATAGTTTTATTTCAATTTGTGCATCTAAATTTGCATAGATGAGAATCACTTGAAATTCTTATCTCAGAATTTTCATGCCTTTGGCTAACCAATAGCAAATCCAAATATAAACCCACAATAGATACTGGAAAAATTAACTTTATCTTTAAAATCACATTGTAAATACTATAGAGTCAGGGAAAAGAAAGGTTGAAGGCCATTTGTTGTAATTATTACATTTGAGTAAATATACATGATTTTGTTAAAGTCACTTAGCTTTCAATAGTAACATCAGGAAAATAAAAAAGTTTTATGGCAAACAATGAAAAATCTTTGGCTTGAATTATTACAAAAATATATATGATGTTAGGTAAATGAGAGAATGAAAATTTTGCATGAATGAAAAACTTGAATTAAAAAAATGAGAGTGAGGGGCCGGGAGTTTGGCCTAGTGGTTAAAGTGCTTGCCTAGCATGCATGAAGACCTGGGTTCGATTCCTTGGTACCACATACAGAGAAAAAAGCCAGAAGCGGTGCTGAGGCTCAAGTGGTGGAGCTCTAGCCTTGAGAAAGTCCAAGGACATTGCTCAGGCCCTGAGCTCAAGCCCAGGACTGGAAAATAAAAAATAAAAAATAAATTTAAAAAATGAGAGTGCATATAATCTATATTGCCATGTATATTACTAAGAAGTTTGAGAACTAATGATGTTGCATCAAATCTGTCTCAATAGAAAGGCAGAATTACTGAATGGCAAAAAATGCTGCTTACTTTAGTGGAATGCAAAAGAAAGATTGTATTTTATCAATAGAATTCTCAGAAAGTTTTTGTGATAACACTTTTTGACTAATGCATCATGTCAGATACTAGATGTTTACTAATATTAATCTTGCACTATTAGTACATTTAAATAAAAGGACTTTGACATCTTATTGTGAAATTAAAAATATCTAAATGATTACCTCCCACTGGGTGACTGGGAGTAAATTAAAATGGAACAAAAAGATATGCCTTTCTTCATTATGGAGTGGTGGCATCACTAAACCCCACGAAGAGCTCCTTTGCTACAGATCCATTGACATTGCTTAAGTGAAAAAAATCTGTCCCTGACAGATCATTTGACTGATGTTGATTAGAGATTTGTAGAGGTTAACTCACTGGGGATGTTGGTTTAATAGTTAATGAGTATGTTCCTGATATATTTTCTAATATAAATAAGCCATATTTAATGCTGGAAATTGATCTTGAATCATGCTTATGATTATAGATTTATTTGAGCATTTAAGACCTTGTGAAGACCCAGTAAAAATTATCATCCTAAATATTTTATATGATTTATTTTGCTTATTCTGTTTCTGAATTGCTTAGAAGTATGGTTTGCTTATTTTATAATTCAGAGAATTTGTCTAGGTCAAAAACTTTTCAACACAGAAAAATTTTTCCTACAGAAGAACACAGGCAGGAAGTATATTTATATATCTATATTAAACTACATTATATCATGTAATGTCATGACATATCATAAAATATCTATCTTAGCACTAATTGATGAAACCAAACTTGGACATAAACTTCTACTTACTTATTTTATTAAAGATGAGAAGTTAGCTAGATTAACTCTTCCAACTTCTAGTTTCTTCACAGTATTACAATAATCATGACAATTATTTAGCAAGATGTCTTGAATTCAAGAGACATCTTAAACCACCAAGTTTCATCTATGTGCAAAATCATCTTCCTCTTTTTTACTTTCAGCCATCCAGAAGGTATAAACTAATACTAGCTCTAACTTGTCCCCATTTCACTCTTTGATCCTCGATTTCTCTTCTTTCTTCCTTTGTTTTGAAGTTTATAGACTGGTAGCCTTCTCTATCATTCTTTATTTTAACTTCGTCTACTCAGGTGGCATGAGTTACTTGCATTTCTATGACACTAAGCTTTTGAAGTTCAAAACTAAGAAGATTTCTTAGATTTTGTGAAGATAGGTTCCATGAGCCGATGAATACGGAATGTCATATGACTGGTTTAGAAGAAACTGATCTGAAGTTAGAAGAAATGCTGAGAATAGAAACCTCATTGGTTAACATTTTCAAAATATTTTACCTCCTAAAGACTAAAGAAAGAATTGCATATATAGTATATTTATACATACTGACGTCACTCGATGATTGGCAGTCATTGAGTGACATCAGTTTCCTATCGTAAGCAATGATTTTTCACTGTCTGTACCAGTAGCATGGTTCTGCATCTTGCTGATCTCATCCTCTACAATTTTGTATAGAGCTTTGCTATTGCTCACTGCTTATGTCACATGATCTTTAACCATTCTCATTTGCCAGTTCAACTTTGATGTGTACACAGGCGATAAGCCAATGCATTCATACTTGGGTCAAGACATGATGCATATCATGTTACTCATTCCAACTAAGTAGAAGATCTTTCTCAGTTTGTCATTTCTGATTATACTCTCAGTAAAGTCAGTTATTGGGTAAAGTCATTGGTATTAGAAACTTGAGTGAAAAAAAACAATGATCTAAGTTGAAGTCCTAGACTTTAGAGTGAAAATCCTAGACAATAATTTTGAAATCATCCCAAATATATAAATGGTTGAGATGGAGTCTTAATATTTTATTCAGACTGTCATCAAGCTCTAATCCTCCTAAGTAGCTAAATCTTAATCTTAAAATCTTATTCTCCTAAGTAGCTAAAATTGTATGTATAAGCCACCAGTGCCCAACTAGTAAGCAAAAAGTTTGCAATAATTATTTTGTTAATATTGCTCTTAACATCCTGGAACATGGCCTAGAGTTAGAGTTCTCGACTAGCATGCATGAAGACCCAGGTTCGATTCCTATATACCACATACATAGAAAAAAGCTGGAAGTGGTGCTGTTGCTCAAATGGCAACACTCTAGCCTTGAGAAAAGCCCAAGGACAGTGTTCAGGTCTGAGTTCAAGTCCCAGGACTGGCAAAAAAATATTGTTTCTATAAAAGTAGTTAAGCATTCATATACATTTAATATAGAGACAATTGAAAAAGTTTTGGTACATACAACTATCATTCATAACACTATTGCTAGCAACACATTTAGCTACCATTATATTTTATAAATTATATTTTAAAATTATATTTTATACGTAAGTTAAGATCTATGATTATTTTTCCCCACACTTGCTTATATTCTTAAAGACCATAGTAGCTCTTGGAAGAGGTAGAAGAGGGATAACTACAAGAGAAATAATCAGTTTTGAAAAATTACTCATTTATTACATTATGCATAATGCTGCAACAAAGCAATATTTTTGTATTATTTCTGGGGCTTGAACTCAGGGCCTGAGCTCTGTGTCAGAGCTTCTTGTGATCAAGAGTAGCACTACCACTTGAGCCAAAGTTCCACTTCTATTGGAGAAAAATCTCGTACACTTTTCCACCCAGGCTGTCTTTGAACCATAATCTTAGGATCTCAGCCTCCTGACTAGCTAGGATTACAGGCATAGATTACCAGTGCCCAGTTCCAAACTGAAGAATAAAACAGAAAAAAAAAATGAATAAATCAGGATTACTAGATTAAAAGCGTAGTCCTCTTCCCTTCAATTATTTATTTTATTTATGTGGTATATTTGCTTACAAATTGTTTTAATGTAAAAAGAAAGATTAGAAAATGTTCTTTTATTACACTAGAAGAGACAATGGTGATTATTATTCTCATTACCACCAGCATATGAATTGAAATGTAGAATGGCCAGTATTTTATTCTTTTTCCTAATGAATTCCACTATTTGAAATATCTAATGAAACTAACATTTACAGCATTTGTTGTAATTTTGATCTCACATTCAATCATTCATTGTTAGTAGCTCCTCAAACAGTGTTTAACAAATGGAAGAGTTGATTATCACATGTTTTCTCTTATTCGTAAATAAAGCAAAATATACCCGCTGGAAATTCACATGGATGCTAAATGTTCAAGGTATGAGCAATATGGAACGCTGTCGACTCCAGTTTATTTTTTCACAGATGTTCACCTGATATATCTAAAAAGCTCTGAGACTTAAAAACCAATCTACTTCTTTGGAACTTGTACAATACAGATTGTCTGTCATTTATTTGTTATAGCATATTTATTTCACAAAATGCAGACCAGTGAAGCCTTCTCAATCCTTCTTAGAAATGAAAGAGTACTACAACTCCCAAATATGAAGTAATATTTTCATGGCAAAAATAAAGCTTTAACTGCTTCTTTCAAGACAGTTAAATAAACTGATTTCCTACTCTCAACCTCCATATATTCTTTTTAGAAAAATGCAAGTTTTTAGAAGCACTTGAGAATCATATTTATCTATTCCTTGCTTTTATTGCTGTTTTACTTTTTGTTTGCTTTCAATTTCAATGGATATTATTTTCCATCATTCTAATGCTCTCTTAAGAGGATTTGTCACTTAGATGCCTTTTCCCCCTGTCCATTGGAAATAAACTCAGCGAAGTTCAGTTCATATCCTGACCAAACAGCTGAAAAAAATCACATTGGAATTGAAGTCATTGTTCTGGCTCTTGAATAGGATGTCTAGTTTATACATATAAATAAATTGAGTAAATAACATGAGCTGACAGAGACATGCATGAAGGTGTTAAATCCCAGCTTTCTAACTGGTAGACAAGCAGGAGAGAAATGCTATGGTGTGTAAGCTTGATTCTTTTGTGTAAAACACGTTATCTGGCCAGGCAAGCCTCTTAGCCTGAGTATAATTAAAGTCAATGAAGGGAAAAGCATTTAGAAAAGCCACTTTTTAGAAACACAACTAGGAATGCCAGTGGAGGAAACTGTGACTATTTGCACATGCGGATGTGAAAGGAAATATATGGACGATTCTGTGATATCCATGGGCAGGGGAGAAGACTGCCTGCCTGTGTTTAAACTCTGCCCACGCCAGCCAAGACAAGGCTGATACCATTATCTGCACTGAGGCAGAGCTGTGATGAACCTGTGTGTGCTGGGTTTTATTATGATTCACTTTTTTTGCATAGTAATCCATAGGCTTTAATAATTGATTTACAAACTGTTACAGGACGTACCATTTGGGTGGCTTTAAATTTAAACATTTCTATAGTCAATTGTATTGTCATGGTTGGGAGCAGGGGAGACTCTGCCCTAGGGACAAAGTCAGTCTCCTCCCATGTGGCCTCCTTAAGTGAAGTATTGTCTAAGCATTAAAAAAAAGAAAGAAAAAAAAACAGAAAAATAACCTGTGATTTGTCACTCTTTAATTTCTGTTAATTTTCGTAAGACCTGAGAGATTTGCCTTTACAAGGCTGTTAGATAATGATTAGCAGTTTTCATGTGCAAAGTACATTAACTAATCAAAGCTACCACCACACCTATGAAGCGGGGAAGTGTTGGATGATTTTTCTGATTTCATTTACTGTTTCTTACACACACACACACACACACACACACACATGCACACTCTTAACCCAGTTTTAGGTAGCTTTTCTCTACTAAAAGGAATGTACTTTTTATTCAATGTGAATACCACATGGAGAATTCAAATAGTTTCTTGAATTTATGCACCAATGTATACTTTTTTGCCACAGATTGTGATCTCTAACCTACTACTAAATTTTCATTTATTCATTCCTTTCATTTACTTTAAAGTATTTAAGGATCACTGTAGAGTTAATGCAAGTGTGTGCAGTGCACCTTCTGGAAATTCACTGAAAGATACCGATGGCAGAAAGATTCACAGGGGAAAAGAAACACAAAATTATTATTTTTTGTAAGCCCAGGAATTATACCCAATGTGAAACTGGAAGAAGAACTGTGTGATTCAGGCTTGTGCTCCTGCTTTAGGATGAAAAGGGGAGAAGGGTGCAGTCAGCAAATCGAGAGGAGCAGTAAACCATGTTGGTGGATTCAAATAAATAATGCACAGGGAGTTTATTGGTGATTCTTGGAGAGATGAAGAATAAACAAGAGCTGTGACAAATGCAGTTAAGATCTAGTGATATTTCTGCCTTCTTTGCTGCAAAATGAGTCTAATCTTCCTTGCTTACTGAGATTTCAAGGAAGAGATCCCAAACAATTTCATTTCTTTTGAAAGAGTTTTCATCATCAAGTAAGGGAAGTTCATGACTCTGGACTATTTCTCCACCCCAGCATGTCAAAATACCATACTTTTTTTTATTATTTTCTGACTCTACTCTTTCACAGGTATTATAAATACAGAGGAAATGTGTAAAGAATACTTGAATTCTTCTTTTTGAGGATAGACTGGCAAGATGAAAGAGGGAATTGACTTGCACCTTCAAAGAGTGTGACATTAGAAGGAAATGGGTAGTGAATACAGACATACTCAAGAAAACCCACTGGAATTGAGGAAGAACCAGAGACCTTTGGAGGATGATAAATATAGATATAAATATAAATATAAATATAGATATAGAGAGCTACCATGCAATAATGGTAGATTTACCTCATAAACTTGTAAGTAAATATGTTGGATAGAATGCAAGTGCATATAAATATATTAATTAAAATATGGTAGATTCAATGGAGAACACAAATAGCATAATTCCTTAGATCAAAGTTGAGTAAAGTAAAACACCAGGAAAATGGGTATTTGAAAGGGGTAGGTGGAGTCAAAGGGAAAGGAGGAGACAAATGAAAAGGAGAAGATGGGAAGAATGCAGTAAAGAATCTTATGTATATTCCACAAAATTAAGAATGAGGAGTGAGTCGGGAAGTGATTTGAGAATGTTGAAAGAGGTCACATTGATCAATTCATTAATACAATATTGTATTCATTAGCTGCATTGTTAAAATGGCAGTTCCTTTGTTAAACTACTTAAAGGTAATTTAAAAACAATAAAAAATATAATGGGAAATTAATTTCAGCTTCAAGATTGATAGTTTGTCCTGATAGGATGGAAGTATAAGTAAAAGAACTGCCTTACTTATTATTTTGGTTAGATTTAAAAACAATTGGTTTCAATTGTTCAAAAGTTGGCAAGCCCCAAATAATCCATTCTGATTATCTGCTAAGCTATTAAGCTTATTTTTAAAATTCCTATAGTACAAATATAGTTACTGCCTTGGAATATTCTGTCTTTAATCATTCAACTTTCCCTTAAAATATCCTGGCGTATTTTTTTAGATGAATTTTAACTGGGAAAGAGGAGAGTATAATGTAGCAACTATCCAGGAGTAGGACGTAGGGTAAAACATCTGAACTTAAAGAGTTGTATGGACCATTTCTATTTATTTTACTCGAAAAACATATTGAGTAGGTAAGAAAATTAGCCATTTTGATCAAGTGGGAAATTTCTCTATTGAACACAATCCTTGATGTCTTTCAGATCTGAAGTATTTGAGTAATCACTTCCACCTGATTTCTTCTGAGTACATTAAAGATTTTATCTTCTTTCCAAAAGTAGGAATGCCCTTGCAATTTCTCACTTATAATTATTTCTTAAATTATCTACTTACTTTTTCAATGATAAAGTTATGCTTAGCATGCTATGTCGTATAACTAAAAAACAAAAACCTAAAGTGAATTCAGACAGATTTATCCTTGGTGATATATTTTAATCTGCCTCACTTTTAAATGTGAAGTTTTACTTCACATTGGAAATGGGGTAACTGCTAGGCAGTAACAAAACTTCCCAAAACAAGGTTTGAACTACTGATCTTTTCCCTGAGACCTGGAGATGTTGTTTTTCAACATTTCATGGGGTGAATTCTGTCACACTTTCCTGAGCAACACATAAAAACAAAACAACAAGAAGAGGTGTAGTTAAATGACCTTTGCCTGCTTTTCTTCTAGAACTAAACATTTTTAAGTATCATTATAAATATTCATGGTGGCAATCATATTTATAGTTTCTGTTTGAAGATATATTTGAAAGTATACTTTGAGTCTCAGATATCTGTTTTCCTTTATGGCTCAGCAACTGCTTCTAACCATTTAATGCTTAAATTGTTAAATATAAGAATGTGCTACCTAATCAAAGGAGATAAATTATTACTTTCATCAGATTATATCATTGACTATATTAATATGTATATTCTTCTTCACATATTTGGAAGAAAATGAAAATAGAAGCTTATTTTGTGAGAAAGGTCAAAGGAGCTCCTGATTATGGTTTTGGAAAAAATGCAAATATTGAAGTCAGAGATAGACATTGTGTGAAATATCCCATCGCCAACCAACTAACAGATCATGGAATCTGTAACAAATTTAAAGACATCTGATGAAAAATAATGTTATAAGTAAATAATGCTACTTAGTAAATGAAATATGTGCATGGTTGCAATTCACAATCACATAGAAAAGTCTCCATATGAATAATAAACACCTCCCCAGCCTCTTGATCCTGCTCACAATCTAGCTTTTACCCTGCTTCTTTCAAAAAATATGTGAAAATGTGGGTAGGCATATGTAGACTTAGCAAAGCTATTAAATACACATTGTTACTTATACTTTTTTGAAGAGTTTATCTTGGAAACACAACGGGTTAAAATATACAGTAATATATAGATCAAGAATATAAATAATATATATGTAATATATAGATTAAGAATATACAATAATAAATAGATTTTCAAATAACTGACAATTCCTTTTTGTTTCCAAATTTATTTCTAATAAAGTAATTCTGAAATAAGTCTATTTTCAAATAACTGACAATTCCTTTTTGTTTCCAAATTTATTTCTAATAAAGTAATTCTGAAATAAGTCTATTTATCTATATTAATATGATATATAATATGATCACATATAATAAGATAGTAATCTATTTGACTATTTATAATTTATAAACTCATATTATTTTTCTAGTACATAGACATAAATCATTATGGCTTAAAAAACTGAGTCAACAGATGTGTCCTTTTATCTTATGGGTGTTGTTGTATTGTCCAATGAAATATTATATTTGATTACAATGTATACAAATGTTACTTCTACTTAGTCTTATTCTCAACCATTTTTTATTAAAGAAATTACTAACATTGATTTTTACATCATATTTCAAATGACAAGTTTAGCAAACAAGTGTTCAAGAAGAGAATCACTGGGACTTAGTTTTTAGAACTTAATCCTAATTAGGCTAAGGGTTTGTATGTCATAGAAACATTAATTTATGTAATAAAACATTAAGTCTATACAGTCATAGGTTATGTCTATATAGTTACGATTATATTCCCATTATCATGTCCATAGCATTGGGTATGCAAATATTGAGTCCTGGCTCTTGTACTCTTTGGATTTAATACCCACATATTAAGGATACCATGTGTCTTTTGTTCCTTAGGTCTTGACTTGTCTCACTCAACATGATTCGCTCTAGATTCATCCACTTCCTTGTCTGTTGGCTATGTAGAATTCCATTGTATTAATATATACCACATTGTCTGTATCCATCCATCTGCAGTAGGGCGATGGATTGTTTCCATCGCCTGGCTATTGTGAATAGTGCAGAGATGAACATAGCTGAGCAGGTGTCCTTAAAATATCTTGGGTCATGATGTTCAGGATAGATGCCCAGAAGTGGTATGGCGGGATCATAGGGAAAGTCTATTTTCAGTTCTTTAAGAAACCTCCACACTGCTTTCCAGAGTGGCTGAACTAGTCTGCATTCCCACAAGCAGTGTAGTAGGGTTTCTTTTTCTCCACTACCCCGCCAGCAACTGTCATTGTCTGAGTTCAAAATCTTGGCCATTCTTGTTGGGGTAAAGTGGTATCTTAGGGTTGTTTTTATTTGCATTTCCTTTATGACCATAGATGATGAACATTTTCTCATATGCTTTTCTGCCATTTTAATCTCTTCTGATAAATCTCTCTTTAGTTCTCTTGCCCATTTAGCGACTGGTTTGTTGGGTTTGGGGGGGATTAGTTTCTTGAGTTCCCTGTAGATATTGGATAGTAAGCATTTGTCAGATGCACTATTGCTAAATATCTTTTCCCAGTTGGTTGCCTCTCTCTCTACTTTTGCAACTATGTTCTTATCTGTACAGAAACTTTTTATTTTTAGGTAGTCCCATTTATCGAGTCTCTCTCTAATCTGTTGTGACCCTGGGATTCTGTTCAGGAATATTTTGCCTGTGTCTATGAGTTCCAGCGTTTTTCCTACTTTATCATGTAGTAGTTTCACAGTTTCCGGTCTGACATTAAGGTCTTTGATCCACTTTGAGTTAATGCTTGTGCATGGCGAAGGGCTAAGTCAATGTTTAGTTTTCTGCATGTGGCTGCCCAGTTTTGCCAGCACCAATAATTGAATAGAGTGTGTTTGTTCCACTGTATATCTTTGGCTCCTTTGTCAAATGAAAATTGCCTATGGGTATGTAGTTCTATTTCTGGATCTTCTATTCTGTTCCACTGATCTTCTGGTCTGTTTTTGTGCCAATACCAAGCAGTTTTTGTTATTATGGCTCTACAGTAGAGTTTGAAGTCTGGTATGGTAATACCACCAGCATTGCTCTTTTTGCCTAGAATTGTTTTGGCTATTCTAGGTCTTTTCTTGTTCCATATGAATCTTTGGATTATATCTTCTATTTCAGTAAAGAAGGTGTTTGGGATTTTGATGGGGATTGCATTGAATTTGTATATCAATTTTGGCAGTATAGCCATTTTTACCATGTTGGTTCTCTCTAGCCTTGAGTATGGGACGTCTTTCCATTTCCTAGTGTCCTCTTTAATTTCTTTCGTTAGGCTTTCATAGTTTTCACTGAATAATTCCTTTACATCTTTGGTTAAATTTATTCCTAAGTATTTTATTCTTTTGGGGGCTATTGCGAATGGGATCATTTTCTTGATTTGGCCTTCTGGTTGTGTATTCTTGGTGTACAAGGCTACTGACTTCTGAAGGTTAATTTTGTATCCTGCCACTTTGCTAAAGTATTTTAAATTGTCCCTGAAGCAAGTGAATGTGCTATCTTACCTCTATTTTGATTCATAAGCTTATTTTAGTTAGTTGATCTCACGCATTCACAATGAAATAAGTATATAACTTATCGTATATCTCATATAATTATGTTTAGCTCCCTCATTTTAAATTTATTTTGATAGTGTTAAATATTTAATATCGGACAAAATAATTTTCAATTATTTTTTGGGAAACCACCCCAACAAAAAAAGAAATTACTTTTGTTAGCCAACTAAGTGATCAAGAAAAGTAAGTGCAAGGTGTGCAAGTTGTAGTGGCAAAACCAAAACAAAAAGAGAGTTCAGAATTAAATCTTTGAGTCTCCAATCCATTTACAATGTGACTTATGGCAAAGGAAATTTTCCTATTGTAAAAATGAGGTGAAAATGAACTTATCCTGGAGTGTATTTCTGAGAAGTGATCTGTGTAAGAAATATATTTATATGCCATATCACCCTTTATAAATGTTGGTTGTTACTTGAATGAAGTAGTTAAGTGAAAATCTGGTGCCTTAGATGCCAATGTAGTTGGTAGGATAGGGGGGTTAGTATAGAGGGGTTGTGAGGATTGAAGCACATCTACTCAAGTCACCTAGTATTATGGATTTATTAGATGCCTTACTGAGTTCAAACACTGCCTATTTAAATTAGTTTTACAGGATGGGAGCTTGTAGAGCACAGTAACATGATACAGCCATTACTACCTAGGAATGGGAATAAAGCCATAGATAAAGGGAATTATAACTCATTCCATAGAAACACTTTTCTCTATTTTTTTTCAGCCTGTCTCTTGTCAGTCATCAAGCTTAACCTCAGAGCTATTGCTGAGCAACTTTGTTCAAGCTACTATTTTACCACTTTGAGCCACAGCACTACTTCTGGTTACTGGTGGTTAACTGGAAATAAGAATCTCACAGACTTTCCTGCCAGGGCTAGCTTTGCATCACCATCCTCACATCTCAGTCTCCTGAGTATCAGGATTGCAGTGTAAGCCACAAGCACCTTACTCAGTGATTTTATATTTTAGGTATGTCATTGCTTTATATTTGAAAATCTTCTGTCATCAAATTTACCTTAAAATCCCATGCATCGTTACCTTGTTAGCAAACCACGGTAAAATGAGTGCTAGAATGTCTGGTATTTTGTATTATAGGTGTGAGCCACCAGTGCTAAGTTTGTCATGTTATCAAAAGCTCATTCTCTTTGTAGAGAGAGAGAGGGAGAGAGAGAGAGAAAGAAAACTACTTTTTTGGCCACATAAAGAAGTATATATATATATACATATACATATATATATACTTCATATATATATATATATATATGCTATCAGACTTGCCTTTTCAAAATTTCACAGTGATTTTAGCCTAACAAACTCCACTGCTCCTTTCATCCTTTTTCTATGTTAAAGTCAAAGAAACGGGTTTAAGGCTTTAAAAAATGATTTGAGATTCCTGAATATTATTATTTTTCACTTAAGATTGTGGGTCTAAGCAGCTACTAGTCTTCTCTATTTTCCTGTCAATTATTACTCATCAATTGTGTTGGTTAGTTTCATATTGAATTTGGTTGCCAAAGCAACATCTAATCGCGATGCATTTATTCTCAGATAATAAAGTTAACTTCAAAACTTATAACCTTCGCTGAAGTGATTGCATTTCTGCAATTACATCAGGCTTCCCTAAGGCAGGCTAATTGAACAGTTGTGTACTCTTTTGTCAAGATTTATCCCCTCATAGAAATCTACTTGTGTCAGCTCTGTAGCACATTGTTCCAAGAGAAAACTACCTACTGGTAGAAAACTCTAAACTAGGCTCAGTAATTAAATAGAATAGGGCTCTGAGCTTCATTCCAGCATAGATTTGAGAACAAATGTGCAATACTCTGATTGGAAAGAATCCAAGTTTCAATTGCTAAATGGTGGTTTTTGTTTAGCAGATCAGAGGTTTGGTAGAGACAAAGAATTACAAGGAAATCTTTCTCTTCAGCATCTCAGTCAGGTTGATGATTTTGAGTGATCACCAGAATTGCCATAAAATGTTTGTATTTGAAGACTCAAAATCTAGGACTTTATGAGAATGATGGGTTTGAGATGACCAGCTCTAGTGTTTATCTCAGCTTTATCGGCGAATACAACTGTAACCCCTTTATACACTGAAATAAAATATAATATAATTTCCACTCAGTGGAAGCTAGTTATGTTTTTCTGTTACTGTCATAGGTATCATTTTTTGTTAATATCATTCCCAAATTGTGCAGCTAATTATGATTTAGCTGGAGGAAGAGGTCATTTTCAACTGCAATAAACTAAAAGGTTTTATGAAGAAATTTAAGCCACAGGGGGAAATTGGGTGGTATTTGACTAGGAAGGCAAGGAAAAACACCAAGGAAACGCAAAACAGCAAAGTGTGTATCGAGACAGCAAGACAGGAGCACTGGGATGTGAAATTGAAGTGACAGCAAAGAGTCTGACCACGGAAGCCTGTCAACTGGGTCCAGTAGTTTGGGCTTAATCCTATTGACCATGTAAGCTTTTGAAGACATGACAGTATTTGGAGTCTGCAGTGATCAAAGGTATTCTTTATAACTATTAAGGATGTAGTGTTTTTAGTAGTAGAAGGAACAGAAATCATTCAGATTTTTTTTAAAAAGCCTCGCACAATTGCCTTCTTATGTGCATATGTAATGCCATGATAATACTACTAATGCAGTATTTAGGATGGGATTAATCTCTACCTATCAATAACTTTCCTTGTTCTAGACGAGTAAGCCAAGGCCTTGGTATTTTGACAGTACAGGAAAACGTGGGGCAAGTGAGGAGGGGATTCTAGATCATTCTGTACAAATTCCAGGATGCAAGGATGTATGGAGAAAATACTTCCATGTGTCTTTATGAATTTATGTCTCTTTGAAACAGCTCTAAAGTATCATAAAGCAAAAACAAATACAAAACCACCCACTTACCTCATTTTAAATTCGCCAAGGTGTAAACTAAATTACCACTATATCCAATCCCTTGAACTGCTCATGGTGCGCTTTAGTCTATATATTAGGGACTAATTTTATCTGCCACATGAACTCATTAGTATTTCCCTTTGCTATTTATTCACCATGCAATATTATTACATGTTAAGAAAAAGAGCACAATCCATGTGTGATAAAAGGCTGTGTTAGTCATATAATTTGATTCAAGTATGACAATTTTGTTTTTAATCGTGTCCAACATTTTTGATTTTAGGAGATCTAGATAGAAAGAAATCAAAGAGCAGAGGTCTGTGCTTCAGGGAAATCATCCCTGCAGAGAACATGAGCTTTAAACACTTCAATTTATTAGTATTTTTTTTGTGATTCCTAAGTTCTTGGCTTCTCTGATTATGTTTAATAAGGAACACTTAGAGCATCATACCCAGCAAACCTGTGTTGGAAGTTTTGGGTTATGTTTTCTTTGGTGAAGATCCTATGCAATTAATTGATCATTATAGCTCTTCTTGATTCTGGGAGATCCAAGGATGGAGTCGGAGGGACGTGAATAGAGAAAGAGACATAGCCTACCAAACTGTGACTGTAAGATCTAATATACTGAGAGAAAAATAGTAGATACTTAATGAATACCAGATGAATAAATAGCTACTTCACCAAATCATCACATCAGATGAGAAAACATATACTCATTGAATTAATTATATGATCTGTCAGGAAGATACTTAACCTTTTCTTGTTTAGCAGCTGAAATTGTGATACCACAAGAAGTAAGTGTATTTGATAGTTTATAATTTCTTCTTCCCTGCAATGTTCATTTCTTTCACCATCTTCATACCTTCAGTATTCTAAGATGGTAATGACTGTCAAGTCTACTATTTTGAACTTTCTGACTTTCATTGACCTCTGTAGAGCCCCAGGCTCTAGAGAATCCCATTTTTCCTTTTGAATTTCTCTTCTTTATCATTCCTAAGACATTTCACTATATTCTGATATCCTCTACCCCCCCCCCCCCCGCAACCTGCATCCCAGCCCTCAATTGTGTGAATCACACACATTCCCCTGAACCATTGGGTTAAGTCGATTTGCTTATCCAACACATCAGAGGTTTTCTCCTCTACTTTCTCTATACGCTAAACCCTTTGCAATATTCTCCAGACTAGTATCTCCAATTGTGATTTCACTTATGTCATTAGATAAGTACCAACTCCTGCCATTAAGTACCATGCCCCATTACCACCTTGTCCTCTCCCACACTCTTATTTTAAATAGCTAAAGGTTTTCTTTGCAAGGCCACTGAGTGTATTTTGCATTTTTCTTAACTACCAAAGTACAAACAGAATCCTTGTCATCCTGACCATGAAATTCAGTTCATGTTTTTCCTCTTTCCAGTCTGCCACTCAGAATAACAGTAAGCTCATTCCTCTACAATGATGTCATAAGCATTTGGGCACTGCTTCCCTGCCCTCCAGGTGTTTCCTCTCTGAGTCTGTGATCTAGGCTGTGTGGAATCTCATAAACTGTGTATATATCCCTTCCTTCAAATCTTTTTATGATATCCACTGCAGGCAGCTTAAGTTGCTAGGTCTGAAATTTGAGACCTGGCATTATGCAAATTAACACAGTTCTCCAGCCATTTTATCCTCCTTTAAAACTAATGATTTAATAATAATACATCAAATAGTCACTTTCATGCCTTCTTCTGTACTTATGTAAGATTTTAGCTGGGTTTGGGGTTTAGCTCACTGCCAGAGTACTTTCTTAACATGTAGGAGCTCCTGACTTTGATTTCCTGCAGTGCAAAAAATAGCAAATCCCAATTAAAATTTTAGCATCTCTCTAAAACTTCCTGCATAGTACTGTTTTCAAAATGGTAAGGGACATAGTTTTAATTGGTGCACAGAAAGCATTAACAAAGTAATTTTAGTTAAAAAAGTTATTTTTTTCATTTTCTTTCACCCTAATTTTATCAAGGAAAAGCCAAACTTTGTTTCTAAGTTTTCTTAATATCACTCTAACTCTGACTAACATTTCTTCTAAACTATGAGGCAGCAGGCAGATCTCTTGAAGCACTTGACAATATTATCTATAGCGATCAGCATTGTGATTTCATCTGCCTTTTGTTAAAATTTGCCTTCAGTTAACAGGAAGGACACTCATTTGCTTTTGTGGTGATGGAATTAAATGTAAATCTGTTAATTCTTGAACTACATTTATAGAAAAATACAAGTATATAACATAAAAAAATTCTTAATAGGGGTGAATACATGAAAATGGAGCCTGAGTAGACACGAATGATGAAAGCCATTCATCGATAATTTTAATTCAGGGAACTATCCATTACTATTTTAGTTTAGTAGTAGTATTTTTTCCTCTTTTATGCTGAATAAACACCTTTCATCTCCCTGGTAATTATCTGGTGAAATGATATTATTTAACTCAAATCAAGTTTCCTAAATAAGTTATTAAATATTTCAATATACAGTTTTTCCACCTGTAACATGAGGATTAAAATAGCTTGATTTTAGAAGCTTTCAAGGAAGAATAGTGATACCCTGTATAGAAAGCCAATTTTTCCCCTTTGTCCTTATTTTTTCTTCTAATCTCACTAGTCTGCTGCTACTGGGATATATGGTATATGTCACAGCAAAGAGAAAATATTTATTTTCTTGTGGGATAGCTATCCTGAAATACTATCAGCACCAACTCACTCCTAGAGGATCCAATTTCCTTTTTCCTTGCATAGCTCCACTGTGTACACAAGGAAGAGCCTGAATGATCTGAAAAATAGTTAGAATAATCTCACAAACATGTGGACCCCAGGAGGCCGAAATCTGTAGGATATGTCTACCTGCTTCCCTTAACGCTAGCCATTCTTAATCAGCAAGCTGTACTGTGTCTTGGGTCTCTCAAAGAGTACTTCCCTGTGCATCCATGGTGGGACTTCTTCAGCAGTGACTGATGTAGGAAATGGAAACATGCAATGTCTTCCTGAGCTGCTGAAAGAACAATTCAATCCCTAAGAATTAAAATTGTGGTTTTCTCCTTTTACCACCTATTTGCTTCTCTTTTTTTTTCCTTTTCCATGTATTTAATATAGTCCATTGTCATCTCCAGAACCACACATTCTCAGAGGTGAGTGTTGGTATTTAAACTATTCACATTGTGTCAGAAGCCTGTTGGCTTTGAAACTGGCAACCTCTCTCATATTTTCCTTTTCAGTGACTGGAACTAATGATTTAGGAATAGACAGTGGTGGGAAGTAAAAGGGTTTTTTTTGTTGTTTTTTTGGGTTTTTTTTCTGTTTCATGGTTAAAATTATCTCCTTCAACCTTTTATGGTAGATATCTTTTCATTATCATTGATGCTTATATGCATTTGATAATATAATGTAAAAATCAAGAATGAATAACATCAGGAATAAAAAGGTATTTCATGAAACTGTAATGATAATTTATTATTATAAATTATTATAGCTTTCTTTTAAGTCTTATAGTCCAGAAAAAATATCTAGCCAAATATTTTGCCATTTTACTAAATTTTTAATTTAATATTTTAAATGACAAAAGTATACATATTTATACTGTTAAGCATGATATTTTTTAAAAAGTATACAAGGTAGAATAGCTAATTTGAGCATATATGTTGAACACTTACCATGTTTTTGTGAACACTTAAAGTATCTGTTAGCAATTGAAAGTTTATAATATATCATTATTAACCATAATTCTGTATTGTTCAGCAGATCTTTTGTACTTATTCCACTGGTTGAGATCTAACCCTAAGACACATTCCTCTCTCATCCAATGGGAACCTCTATTCTGCCTCTCCTTTTATGAGTTTGACATTTTTCTGATACTACACATAAATGAAATATGCTTTTATACAAGCATGTATCCTTTATCTCCATCTGTGTTGTCACAAATGACAGGATTTCCTTTCCTTTTGTCTTCTTTTGTTAAGGACTGATAGTATTTCATAAATACCTTATTTTATTTATTCATTTATCAGCTGGCATATACCCGGTAGTCATTATGAACAATGTTATAATAAAACTTAGAGTTCAGGTATCTGTTCAACATACTGATTTAGTTTTCTTAGCTTTATATCCAGAAGTTGTATGGCTGGATCAGAAATCAGTTCTCTGGTTTTGAAGAAATCTCCACACTCTTTTCCATAGTAGCTCTCTAAATATACATTCCCACCAACGGTAACCAGTTAGCATTTTCACAATATCTTTACCATGGTTTATACACTCCATCTTCTTATAGAAGCCATTCTGACAAATATGCAACCATATGTCCAGGAATTTATCATTTGCATCACCCTGAAAATTAGAGATTTTTGAGTATATTTTTCTAAATTGCTGCTCAGGTGTTTATCTTCAGAAATGGTCAGTTTGACTACTTTTAACAATATTTTTGCAATTGTTATTTACTTTATAATAAAAAATCACTCATACAAGTGAACTTGATCTCTTTTTAATGACTATAAACTAGGAATAAAACAGTTCATAATGGTTGATGGCTTATTTTGTCCCAGAAATTTTTCTAAGAGGTTGTTCTGTATTAGCTAGCTCCTTTTCAGGAAATCCTGTGTGAAGATGTCATTCTTTTCTCTGATGTACAGATAAGGGAACAAATGTCATAGGATTTGCCCAATTTCTCCTTTGTGACAAAACTGTTGATACTCGAATTTTAATCATAGTGCAATTTCTCTGAAGTTACACTGCCAAGCTCCAAGTTAATCGTCCCAGCAGGGACTTTTTTGTGTTCACTATTGTTCATGCATTTCTTTCCCAAGGGAAAAATTCTCCTCTGACAGTCAAGCTCTCTAAGATCCTGTAATGAGTAATTCTCATTCATTTATTTTCATCACTACAGATAACCTGAAAAAATTTTCCATCCAACATTTACAATTTTAAAGTTCCATCCCTACTCAATCTATTGCCAGTTAACTTCAGGCTCAATAACAAATAGGGAAAACACTAGTCTCTGCATGAATAACTTTTATAGTTTGTCCATTAGAAAGTCTAGGAACGTGATGACTGAGCACAATTTGCATCTGCTTCTTCAGCAGACTGCCTTGTAGATGAACAGCCCTGGGCAGTTCAAGTGAAATATTCAGTAACTTAGTGGGGAGTAGTATGAAAGCACATTATATACACAGAGGAAATGCATCATAGAAAATATTATGGTTGGGCTTGATATTAAAATGCCTTTCCTTTATATTCAACTTTTTCATTCTCTAAAAAATGGAAGTCATTTTTTTATTCTGTGCAGCTGCAGAATACTGGTTTTATAATTGCTATAAACTATAATTTGACTTAAAACATAATAACCAGAAATAGTTTCCATAGCTATATATTTAAGATATAGATCTCAAATACAACAAAGATCATTAAAGGAGAGGTTTGTTAATAAATGCTATGGATTTGCTACTGGACCAAAGCTGCTATATCTCTTTCAAATTTCTAGTCTCTATTAATCATTATTGTAGCATAGAATAGGAAAACCATGCCCCAAAGTCAGACCTAGATCAGTCTGTTTTAAATAGTCACTGGCCTAAGAATTTTTTATTTTTAGAAATTATAAAACTAACAAAAAGGGGGATATATAATTCAGTGTAGTATATGTTACCTACAAGGACTAAAATATATACTGCATTGCCTTTTACAGAAATGTTTGTTATCCACTGATCAACCATTAAAATTATTCTGTACATGCTTTTACCTTTTGTTCTATCTTAGAATTACTCTATTTCTCTTGGAGATTCATAATTAATTTTAGTATTTGGAGTAGGTGTCTTGACTCACACTTAGGAGGTGTTAATTAGAAGGATCATGGTTCAGACTGGTGCAGGCACAAATGCAAGATCTGGTCTCAAACATAACTAAACAAATAAAAAGGGCTATATGTTTGTAGCAAATGGTAGAGGACCTAATTAGGAAGCCATAGGTTTTGAAGCCCCAAGTACACCCCAAGCAACAAATACTCTGGTATCTGGTAATTTTAATCTTCCAAATTAGCACATTAAGAATAACACACATTCACAAATGCCTTTTATTTCCATATTCTGGAGATAATTTTGCTTCATATCATCTTATATGGTCAAATATACTTAGCTATTGAGCTATTGTAATTCTCTGCTAGGAAAATCCTAGACATACAGTAGATATTACAAATGAGGGAAATCATGGAGCTTTTTTCTTTGGGCCTGGTTTACTTAACTTAATATTTTTCCCAAGGCTTTCCATTTCCTCATAAATCATTCTTTCTGATGGCAGCATGGAATTCTGTATACATACATACACACACATGCACACATACATGTATATATATACATACACACATACATATATATGTTATATATGTGTATGTATAGGTATCTCTTTTTTGTTTCTTTTTTTCCTTTTCTCCCCCTATGGTTTATCCCTTGTTATCACTGTATGTGATTTTTGATACCTGATGTATTGTATATACATTTATCTGAATAAGAGAAGCAAAGGAGGACAACAAAATGCTGAGACAAAGGACAAAGAGTGAACCAATATAACAGAAATAACCACAAGACAATATATTGGAGATGAACTTGACAACTTAGTGGGATTGCAGGAACTGGGAAGGTGGGAAAGTGGGAGAAAAATGTAGGAGGGGATAACAATGTTCAAGAAGAAATGTATTCATTTCTTCTGCATAACATCCTGACTATACAATTAAATTTTAAAAATCTTGCAATTTAGAATACATGTTTCCGATAAGGTAATTTTGGGTCAATTATTTTAAAACATTTCATAATTTCTCTAAACTAGGGTTTATTGTACTGAAGAACTAAATTTTTTTCTTTTGTTTTTTATGGATTACAGGACTTGAACTCTAGGAATGGGTGCTGTCCGTGAGCTTTTCAGCTCAAGGCTATCACCCTACCCCTTGAGCCACAGCCCCATTTCCCATTTTGTAGTGATTAATTGAAGATAAGAGTCTCACGTTGTTTAGTGCCTGGGCTGGCTTTGAACCATGATCCTCAGATCTCAGCCTCCTGAGGATTACAGGTGTGAGCCACCACACCTGGTATTGAAGAACTTAATTTTAAGCACCTATATTTAAGGACTTTTATCTACATGTAACTAACAAACTAACGTCTGAAACCCTCTCATATTTAATTTGGGAGATGAAAAATATTTTGTTAGTGCATGTTACCTAATGGCAGTGTAAATTATTCAATTCAGAGGATTAAATTCAATATCTAGAATTCATAGTTGGCCGATCTTTGGATTGTTCTATCTTTTGCCTTACCTTTTGTAACCAACAGAATGCTACAGAAATATTAATAATAATAATAGTAATATGGTATCATTTCTCGAGTATATCATAAGAAGTCTTGCAGCCTCTGACTTGTTCTCTTGAATCCTTCCCTCTCAAATACTTATAAAAGTTCTTAACTGGGAGTTCATGGCTTACACCTATAATCCTCCCCACTCAGGCTGATACCGGAGGTAGAAAAGTCTGTGAGACCTTTGCTTCCAATTATCAACCCAAGATCTGGAAGTGAAACTGTGGCTACCATGGTAGAACACCAGTCTTGAGTGGAATCTAAAGCACAGTGCCCAGTCTTTGAGTTAAATTCCCATACCAGCACAAAAAATACAAAAAGAGTGCCCAAAAATGTATTCAGTAAGAATCTCAAGTTGAATGGAAACTGCAATTTATAGCATCAACTTAGGTCAGAGTCCTGTACAGTAGTAGGAATCAAATATCAGTCAAATAAACCAGTTCTGAGAGCCTCCTCAGACCTTCAGATGATCCCAGCACATACTTTGACTCAGGCTGTAGAATCATCTGAGAAATCCCAACTGTAACAAATTGGTACAAGCCATTCAGATTTGGGGCATAAATATGTAAAATTACATCAAATTTTCACTTGGTTGAATTAACAAGAATCAATTGAATAATGTTTAGTGTGATTATATACTTCATTCTCAGTTGTAACTATACTCAAACCTGTAAATCTAACATTTTGAGTAATTGTTTTGCAAGTAAAACAGAATTGACAATAAATTGATATTTAACCATGTCATAAATAAATTCATCTAGTTAAGAAAAGCAGAAAAATCTTGAGAAATAATTGTTCAGGTTGCAAAATGTAGACTAGCATAGTACGAAAAAAGGGAATATTACTAAGCTTTAAAAAGTTATTCCATAGTAAGGGGCTGGGAGTTTGGCTTAGTGGTAGAGTGCTTGCCTAACATGCACAAAGAGCAGGGTTCGATTCCTCAGTACCACATATATAGATAAAAGCTGGATGTGGTGCTAAGGCTTAAGTGGTAGAGCTCTAGCCTTGAGAAAGTCCAAGGACAGTGCTCAGGCCCTGAGCTCGAGCCCAGGACTGGCAAAAAAAGAAAGTTATCCCAAGTAAACATGTTTCTTCTTTCAATGAATGGCAGCAAGAGGTCAGATTTGAAGTAACTGAAGATGACAGTAAGAATAAAGCTCCATAATGTATTTACTACCTTACAAATGGAAGTATAACCCTCTCTTTACATCAGTCTGACAATTAAATAAAATTTAAAAATAAATATATAATGAACAAAGCTCTTAAATCTTCCTTTTGGGCTACATTTTTCCTTTTAATAATTACATATATAATTATATAGAGAGTGAGAGATGTCTGTCTCTTTCTATATAAATATATATATGTATAAATATATACATATATATATTTATGTGTGTGTGTGAGAGAGAGAGAGAGTATCCCTGGGTGCTTTCAAAAACAGGTAACTTTTCAGTTCATTCAGTCTGTTAAAATTGTTTTGATTTGTTAGATGAATATAAATACTCTTATTGTTATTGTGAATGCGATGTACAGAGGGGTTACAGTTACATAGTAAATTTCTTTTTGAACAGTGTCACCTGTTCTCTCATTTTCTCTCAGTTTTCCCCTCCTGACCCCTTTCCTCCACAAGTATAGGACACTTTCAATACAGTGTATAGTGAGAAGCACTATTGAATTTGTTCATCCTTTGTCCCACCATTTATGTTTAAATGCAAGCATTTTATCAAGAACAAATGCTCAGATCAAGGACAAAGGATGCATTCTTATTGTTTTTATTGTTCATTTTAAGGATGGTAAAGGAAATGTGTAACCAAATTCAGAAGAATCAAGAAAAAATGATAAGTACTACAAATGAGATAAATTTCCATCCTTCATTCTTTCTTCCTGTCTCTGTCTATCCATTAACCTTTCAAACTAGCTAGTAACCATCCATGTAGCTAGCTATTTATCTTTAATCAACACAGTCTGAGAAAAATACACAAAATAAGGCATTCAGTAGAGAAATCAACAAAGGTAAATGGTGGCTCACCCCTATTATCTCCAAATTCAAAGATTATATTTCTTGGTGCAAATGATCTCATCCCAAAATTAAAATCAAATAAAAACTCTATAAACCATTAGATAAAAATACGTTACTTTTCTGGAGATAAAATCAATAATTAGAAGCCACTTTAAAATTACTATATGGTAAAAATTAATAAAGTAATATGTGGAGGAATGGACATTTTATTTTTTGCCAGTCCTGGCCTTTAGCTCAGGGTCTGAGCACTGTCTTTGAGTTTTCTTAAGGCTAGAACCCAATCACTTGAGTCACAGCACCACTTTTGGCTTTTTTTATATATGTGGTACCAAGGAATTGAGCCCAGTTCTTTGTGCTTGCTAGGCAAGCACTCTACCACTAGCCTACCAAACTCCTAGCCTTGAATGGACATTTTTATATCCAGATATCACATTGTACTTTTGTCTAAAAGGATATGAAGGAGTCATTTTTCCAAAGGATGTAAATCATATCTTTGTGATTAAAAATTAGGGTACTTCATTCTTGGGAAAAAATATAAGTATAGAAATGTGAGTGAGGAAGTTGTAAGTAAATTGAGGAAAAAAGCACAATAAATATCTTAGCATTTTCATCTTAGCAGTCATTGATTCCCTAAAGACTTACAAAAATTACTACTTTTATAAATATTTGTAAAATGGAAATTGAAGGAAAATATGTTTTAGCTAATTCCCTATTTTTATTCTAGTTTTTCCTAGGCTTCTAGTGTATTCCCAAATGCACTAGTTATCAATATGGCTCCAGATGAGTATTGAAATATGAAGGTTAGTGGAGCAGTGGAATGTGAAAATCCTTGACATAATTTCAGGTATAAAGGCTTCATTAAATTATGTTGATTCTTTATTGAATTGTTCCTTTCTGCCTAAAGGTCTGAGATTGATTTCAGTCAAATGCAGCAATAAATCAAAATGTCCTATCTCAGAAGGTGATGACTCTCTTCCTTATTATCAGTCTCTGAATAAATTCCTAAATTCCTTTTTTTATTTTACAGAAATTTTCTTCATTTATTTATTTACTTAGTATATTTAAGTGGTTGTACAAAGACATTTCAATTCAACACGTCAGTTTATGAGTACAATATATATTGATCAATGTTACTTGTTTCATCATTCTCTTCCATTTCTCCCAACTCCACACCATGGTATGGTGTTTTCATTAACAGGTATCTCTTTGCACAGCTTCTCATTCAGGAATACCAGAGCCAGAACTAGTGTGAACTATCAATTGTTTAATCAAACCAGAAGGGTACACATTGCTTGATTATAATGGTCACTACATGCTTGTCTTCCTGGCACAAAGGAGTCAGAGTGACATTTCTTCCCTATATCAGTCATTGACAGTGGACTCCTCTCTGGCGAGGGGGAGGGACCTGCCTGGGCACCTATGGTCAGATAGATCATGTGAAGCAGGAGAAGTTCTTCTGAGAAAGGTACCACAAGTAGTTGTTGAAAGGCAACGCTAAAAACAGTGTGGTGGGAAAGCCCTCCAAGAAAAGAAGATATAGTCAGAGAGTGGGGTATCTGCTACAAAGTCCCATAATTTATTCCTTGACAAAATATGTATTTCCTGAGCAAAGGAATATCCTTAGCTTTGATATCAGATATGTGTCTTTGTATTGTTAAGAAATATAACTTCTATCTGGAAAATATTATAAACTTTCTATTAATCACAATAAAAAATTTTAAAAAGAAAGTAATGTGTGTGTGCATGTGCTCACAAATGAATGAATAGTAGGACTTGAACTCATGTCTCATACTTTGAGCTCTCTGTCAGCATTTTGCTCATGGGTTGGGCTCTACAACACTGGTTCTGCACTCCGGTTCTGCCTTTTGTTAATTCATTGGAGGTAAGAATCTGATGAATTTGTCTTTCTGATCTGACTCTTGAACCCAGATCCTTTGATCTCAGACTTCTGAATAGCAAGGATTATGAGCATGCCAGGCAATATTTTTTATATCTTATACTTGGACAGATATTGTTTATTTCTCTGCCTAGAAAATTTCTATGTGATCTATGGAAATGGATGTTATTTTCCTTGTGTCTTGCCCTGGATCAGCAAACTTCTCCGAATACGTGTCCATTAAAGCCATTATTTTGCATTATAGCTATGTTTGTAACTTTTAGCTTCATTATTTGGTGACTCTGATTTGCTGCTATGCAAGACTGTGGGATTATCTCTGAAAGGTTAAATTTTTTGGTACCTTAGGTAACTGGAATTAGAATGCCAGTTACATTTTCAAATCCATAATGCTTATATTTTAATGCATATATGCATTAAAAAGATTCAAATTCAGCTTCTCAGGAGCCACTGTGTTCTCTAGAGGAAATTAAGGGCAAATGGAGATACAGAAGATGAGCCTTAGAACTTCTGCAGGTCTTTTGTTTTGCTTTCCTGTGTTTTATAATTACTATTCCAAATGAAGAGCTCACAGTACAAACCTAGGACTCTCCTAGCAGAGGATTACAATAACTCAAACCCTGGACACAGAAGGCCATATAGGATGAGGCCAAATTAATGGACCTCCAGGACACGAAAACAAGAGCTTAACTATGAGTGACTGTTGTTCTTAATATACTATGATTTTATTCTCTTCTCTTGTGTTGCCCTTTGGTTAATCTCATATTGTTACAGTATCTGACTTTGTTACCTTGTATGTTAAATACATGTTTGTTTATTTGAAATAGGAGGGGAAAAAAGATAAGGGGGAGAATGGGGAGGGCAATGGGTACATATACTTGAGAAGGGGTATCAATATGTGAGAAATAATGCACCTTTTATCTGGAGAATATAACTGGAACCCCTCCACACAGGTGGTTCTGGGAATCTGTGTATACATGTGGTTCTCAGCCAAATTGGTTCTGCCACTGACTAAGTCAGAGTTTGCAGCTTCTAAAGATGTTCAGCCTGTTCCCAGAGGCTGTGTGCCTCTGCACAGCTAGCTCTCAGCCCAACCAGTGGCCCCACAGTGAGCCCTAGGCTGGAGTTGCGCACTTTGGTCTCAGCTAGCCTGGTGGATGGCTAGTTTTCCTACCCTGTTCCCAGGGGCAGTTCCCAGCCAAGGGTCTGGGGTTTGGGGGGTTGGGAGTTTCTGGGAGCTCTCAGCTAAACCAGCCCAATTGTATTTCACCCTGTTTCCAGAGGCAGGGCCCAGCCTAGGACATGGGCTCTGAGGGCAGAGCTGTGCCTTTCTGGTTCCCAGAGGGCTAGCCCAGCCCCTGCTGGTCTGCCCTTCAGTTCCCTGCTGTGTTTCAAAACTTTCTTAAATGTAATGGCAATTAAGAGACATCACAAAGGAACTTACAGGACACAGCAAAGGTAGTTCTAAGGGGCAAATTTATTGCACTAGGAGTGCATATTAAGAAGACAGAGGAAGAGCATGTAAATAACCTAAAAAAGAAATTAAAGCACCTAAAGGAGCAAGAAAAAGCTAACTCTAAAACAACTAGAAGGACAGAAATAACAAAATAAAATCAGAAATATCAGAGATTGAGTTACCCATTGAAATCACAGTTTTATCTTTTATCATTTAAATAGGATTTCCATATTAATTATATACATAATTATTCATCTTAAAGGATAAAACTAATCAAGTAAATGTTATCTCTAAAGTACACTATCATTTTACAAAGTATTAAAATACCTTATTGTTTTAGTAAATTTTGTTAGCAGTGGAATTTTTTTCAATAATTTAGACACATTAGTTGGATGATTGATAGTTGTTTCATTATGTTCCTTTAACTTAATAATAAAATGTTTAGAGCATTTAAAATAGATTCTATTAGGACCTGGAGTTTGGCCTAGTGATAAAGTGCTTGCCTAGCATGAACAAAGACCCGGGTTCAATTCCTTGGAATTTGTGCTGTGGTTCAAGTGATAGAGCTCTAGCCAAGTTTCTACTCAAAGGCACTTGTGACAGCAAAGGCCATAAAATTTAAAACCACTGTCTTTCAAAAATTTAACTCATTTTTTCTAAAATTTTGTTTTCTTTGTTCTAGAAGCTAGTTTCTGAACAGTCACGTACTACAAAATATTTTCAAGATATGAGTAGAACACTTAAATAAGTTTCATAAAGGTATTACTACTTAACGTATTCAATTATTCTTTTCTTTCTTTGAATTAAGTGGTTCTGGGGAACAAACCTAGAACCTTGATTATGCTAGCCAAATGTTCCATCACTAAGCTGCAATCCTAGCCCAGAACTCATGATGAAATTTACCACATTCATGGTTACAGTTAATCATGCCCAAACTGTGGCAAATAACTCAAGTGAAAAAGTTTGTGTATTAAAAACAAATTTAAAATGCAGTTAGCTTTTTGAAAGGGCAACTAGATAAATTTTACTATTTTTTCCTGACCTCATACTGCATTGCTTTTTTATATCTTGGGTTAAATAAACCCCCCTTTAGAAATAATTTCTTCATTTAATTAATTGAGGAGACAAAATATGTATGTGAGCAAAGTTTTAGCTATACATCACAATGATTTTTATGCCCAGGCCCAAAATTATTAAATAATGTGACATTGAACAATGAGAATGTAATATTTATTTAAGAACACTAAATTTGAAAAGAAACTACATGTCAACACCTTTTTAAAGATGTTTTCAACTTTGAAAAATAATGAGGGTTTTTGCCATAAAATATAATTTGAAGCTTCTTTTTTCTCAGCTATGGTTAATTAGAATAAGTTGCTCAGAGGATGTTTGCAGAGAGGAAAGGAAACAGGAAAGGCCACCTGCAGAGCACAATAATCACAAGTTCTTGCAGGAAGATTTTTAGCATTAATATTTTTACAATGAAAGGAACTTATTGCAGTAATTATTGCTTGCCTTGGGGAAGAGAGCATGAGGGTGAGAGGCAAAAAGAGAGAACAAGGGATTTGAGAGAATTCAAGGGCCTGAACATTTGATTAAGGAGTACAATTAAAGTTTCCAGTAAGGAAAATAAATTTGTGCAGATGGTTGGGAAAGGAAAATGATTGTCTTTGCCGCCTTGGGTCATCAATTCACTCTTTTTCTCACAAAAGAGATAAATGATGCTTCAAACACTATGGACTAAAAGTACAGTAATGAAACTATAGTTTTTAGAGTAATATTATCTTTTCCTGGATATTATTAGGAACTTTATTTCTCAGAATAGATGAAAAGATACATCCCAATGATGGGAAACAATTTCAAAAAGGTAGACCCTAGAGCAGTTGTTTCTCCCTGATGAATTGGATCTTTCTTTTTCATTTTTCCTTTTCTACATGATTCAGTTTTATTCAGCTATTCAGCTCGGCCTTGTGCTTTTTCTGAAAATGTAGGAAACAAAGGGCAGGTTTTACTTTTTTTTAATGAGGAAAGGGAAGAAGGCAGCAAAAGAACAGGAGCTTGGATGAAGGGATGAGCCTCATTGCTCAATCACCAGATGATTTAATTCTGTTTCATGTTCACTCTCAATCCTTCTTTTTCCTTAGTGAAATAGGACTTTTTTCCTCCAGTTATTGAAAACAAATTCTGAAACTTCCTTCCCTGAAGAATTTCATACTTGATCCTTTGTTGCAATAATAATTGATGATGATGATGATGATGATGATGATGATTGGTGATGATATGAGACTGAGCAATGTAGTCTCCCTAAGTTTTGGTCTTTCTCTCATACCATGAGAGTCAATGACCATCTGCTTCACCATGAACCCTTTGAGGCATACAACCAAATATTGTATCTTCCTAACAGCAATACCATGATATCTTCCATGCAGTAACAAAAATATAAAGGAAATATTTTCTTTTACTTGGTGACAGATTGACAGCTGTCCATCTATCAAATGCTCATTGTATCTCTAGCTCATTCACATGAAATAACCAAATCTACATAGAAGTATATTTTATAAGTAAAATCACAAAGGAATTTAGCAATTCTTAAGTTTATAAACCACATGCAAGCATAAAACACAGTCAAAACCCAATTTTGTAACAGTCCTTATAGGGGTAATACTTCTTGTGAATTTGGTTAGATTCAGTGTTACAAACTTGTGGATGTATTTTAACAAGCTCGTTCATCTCTATAAACCTGCTCACTTCATTTTACCTTTATTACACAATATAATTGCAATTCCACTTGCCCTTTATTTATATTTTTACTGAAGGGCAATGTTTGTTTATATGTGTGTGTGTATATATATATGCATATACACAGTGTTTTATAATTTACTTCATCATTAATGGACTTAATGAAGTTGGCAGAAGCTGATGACACCGATGTGAAAATCCACATATAATCTAAGCAGTTCACTGTGCTCACAGAAAGTATTAGCTTCTACACTTGCCTCGTGATTTTTCTCACCAGAAATATAGCAAGTCTTCTGGTGACTAAGAGGTATAGCATAGAGAAGATTTACTTCCTTATGTGTTTTATATTGTTCTTTTTTCCCATTGTGATTACTTTGTGTGTGGGGGGGGAGATGTGGTTGTATATTTTTCTTTGTTAAAGACTTGTCATTGTTTTTATTCATCTAAGGAGTTATGGTTTTTCTTTCAAGATTTTTATTTTTGACTGTACTACACTTTGAACTGGGGGCCATATAAATGCTTTACCACTTGAACCATACCTCCAGAACATTTTGCTTTAAGTTATATGTTCAGAAAAAATCCTGTGTGTGTGTGTGTGTGTGTGTGTGTGTGTGTGTGTGTGTGTGTGTACCAGTCCTGGGCTTGGGCTAAGGGCCTGAACACTGTCCTTGCACTTTCTCAAAGCTAGCACTCTACCACTTGAGCCTCAGCGCCACTTCCGGCTTTTTTCTATGTATGTGGTACCGAGGAATCGAACCCGGGTCTTCGTGCATGCCAGGCAAGCACTCTACCACTAGGACAAACTCCCGGCCCGATCCTGTGTTTTTTTTCCCCCTAGGTTCAACTTCATGGTTGTAATTACAGGAAAGTGTCATCAGTATGTCTGACTTATCTCCTATATTGGCCTTAAACTATAGTCCTCCTACTTCCATTTCCTAAGTAGTTGGAATTACATTGATGTGAGTCAATCATTCTAACCTAATACAAACTTCTTAAAACCAGAGTGTCTTGTAAAACCAGAAAGAGGGTGCCTTATGTTCATTACACAATATAATTTGACAATCTCATAATTCTCATGAAAAGGTATTCTTCAAGTATTTAGTCAGTGAGACTTTCTTCTTGTTTGGATTCTAAATCAAAAAAGATGTTCCTGTGCAGCAGGGTCACTAATATATTGAAAAGTCTGCTAAATTCCTTTGGATGGAGTCTCACTTTCAAGTCTGTGGGGATAGATTATCAGTGGTTTCCCACTATTATAATTGCTGAACATATTTTCTGATGGTTGCCAAGGCCATCTGACCCCAGATCCTATGACTAAATGACTAAATGATTTTGAAATGCAAATTTCTAGAAACATTCTCTCCTTGGCTCTATCCTTCTTTCTCTCCTTGCATCTTGCAGCTTATTTCCAAAATTCTGGCTTCAGATGATCACTTGGATTGGTTTTTGATTTACACACATCTGTATATATTACATTAGCACTGAAGTATATATTATGCCAAATGGTTTGAGTTCTGACACCCTGAAATGTGTACTCAAATACTTTCATAAAGTGAATCCTTGCCTGAAGCCTGTGAAGTACCATGCTCTATGAGGAGAGGTCACTGACAAAATGGTTAGCCATAAGTTTCTTTGTATTTCTGGAAAATATGCTCCTCTTGAAATATGATTGTGAATAAGTAATCTTCCAGGCTACTGTCCAGCTGTAATATTTCTATTTCCTAGAACACTTTAGTAGAATTTCATGCGAGCCCAGCAGATAGCCGAAGGGACTCCCATGGACAACAGTCTGAATATCTTACAGTACTAGAGATTTCCATTTTGGTTCTAGTGAAACTGACACCCTGCCTGAGGAAAGGAAGGGCATTGTCTTGAGGGACAGACCTGACCCAGAATGCATAGCATCTGATAGTGTCTTTGCTGAAAGTAACATGAGCTGAAAGTGTATGTCTGCCATTGAATATATCATAATGTCATCCTCATTTTCCTTGTGTGTACCAAATACAGGAATGACAGTGATAAATGACAATGGAAAAAGAATGACTAAGCAATTGAGTGTATTGAACATTAATCTCCCAAGACCCATCAGCTAATTATTTAGTCTCAGATCATTCACATTAGGTAGATTCTCTAACATAGTATATTTCATCACCCAATGGATTGCTTTCAATTTGTCAAAAAGAGTATAGCAACAGTAGTGCCATGTTTTCAACAATAAATCCTCCTATTTTTTTCCTTTTTTAAAAACAAAAGCCATGTAACGAATGATTGCTGTCCTTAATGTACTATGTTATCTCTCATCTCCTTTGCTGTCCCTTGGGTATCTCATATTGTTACAGTACCTCACTTTGTTATCTGATATATTGAATTTATTTATATTTGATTATTTGAAATTTGATAGGGAAGGGGGGAAAAACCAAGACGGGGGGGGGCAGTGGGGGGGAGGGTAAAGGGTACCAAGACATATGAAAGGGTATCAATGTATGTGAATTAATGCACCTTCTATATGGCAAATATCATGTAACCCTTTTATTAATTACGATAAAAAAATTTAAAAAAATAAAAACAATAAATTTTATCTGTCCTTCAAAAACTATATTATTTGCTTATATATATATCCACCATACTAGTTTCTCAATTCACATATTTTTCACATATTCATTGAATGTAATGTCAAGCTACTTACTAAGTATTAGTAATTACTACTGCATACTCCAAATAAAGAAGTGAACAAACTAGAGTCTCTTTTATGAGGAAAAGACCACAGTTTCATGACTTACGCATATTTAAAAAATCTAAGATGAGAATAGACAGGCCATTGACAGGGCTTTGTAAAATATTTTTCTCCATGGGATATGAGTGTCTGATTCAATTAAGGTAGTCAGGGTGAGATTTTTTTGAGGACACAACCCTTCATTTACATATTTAAGAATAGAATAAATTATCTAAGTCGATAGAATGGTATAACAGTGCTCTATTCAGATAGAGTAATGTTAATGTGACAGATTCTGGGGCTACCTGATAGTCATGAGGTGATGGATGGGCTGCAGAAAGCCAACCCACTGGTGGCACCTTCAGAAACTTCTCTTATAAAGGTGAGGTCTCATTTGGGGCAGTGTGATCACAATCAGAAATGGTTACACTGAGTTTTGACCTAGGGAACTGGCTAGAACTGTTGAAACAGTAGACAGGAGACCAAGACTAGAGGACTTTGTATTAACGACCATATCACATTAATACATCCACTTAAAACTAAAGTATTTTCTGCCTCCTAATATTAGAAATTCTTATCCCTTAGTAATTTTCCTGAAATCTTAATCTTTATTTATTTAATCTTACTTATTAAATTTGAATCAGTGTTTATTAAAAGCATAGCACATGCAAACTGCTATAATAATAAAAATAACAATTCCATTTTGCATATACACCACATTGTGTTGATCCATTCATCCATTCATCCATTGTGGGACATTTGGGCTGATTCCATATCTTAGATATGGTAAATAATGCTTCAATGAACATGATTGTGCTGGTGACTCATTAGTAAGGAAATGGAAATACTATATACTACTTAGGGATTATAAAAACATTCATTACAATGGAGATTACTTTTGGAGAAAAAAAAACACGTTAGAATAAAGAATTGTGCAATGACCAATTAATTGGGACAGTGACATTGTAGGCCTCTTTTCATGTGACAGATATGCAAGAGATATAAATCTGAGGTAAAAGCAAGAAATTTGAATGAATTTAGATCAGCCTTGAGGGTTTTATGTTATTTCAAACCATCAAGCAGAACGCAATTACCCAAAGAGTACAGACTGTGAAACCTAGACCTTGAGTCATGACAATAGAAAATGTAATCTAGTCAGAAAGATTCAGAAGGAATGAACAGAGACTGAAGTGAAAGTTGAGGAAATTAGATATAACAAAAGTAAAAGGCTTTTTCCAAGTCTTTCCATTTGGAGCAATGTTGTTCTTTCTGGTAGCAGCATAGAATTCCATTGTGTATAAATACCACATCTTGTTGATGCACTCATCAACCGAGGGATATCTGGGATGGTTCCATATCTTTGCTATGGTAAAGAGTGCTGCAATGAACATAGTTGTGCTAGTGGATTTTAGTATGTCCTTTTTTCTGGACAATTGGATAAATGCCAAGGAGTGGAATTGATGGTTCATAGGGGAGCTTTTATGTTTAGTCTTTTGAGGAACTGCCATGCTGCTTTCCATAGTGGTTGAACGAGTTTGCACTCCCACCAACAGTGTAGTAGTGATCCCCTCTGGCCACATCCCCACCAGCATCGGTTGTTATTAGATTTCTTGATAATGGTTATTATAACTGGAGTGAGGTAGAATCATAAAGTTATTTTGATTTGCATTTCTTTTTGGCCAGAGAACTAAAGTAAGCCAGACCCAAAGGAACATAGGCTCAATGGTTTCCCTCATTTGTATTAATTAGTACACACTCTCCTAGCAGAGGATTATAATAGTGCAAAACCTAGATGCGTAAGGCCATATAAGATGAGGCTAAATGAAAGGATCTCCAGGATATGGAAACAAGAGCTTTATCTTGAGTGATTGTTGTTCTCAATGTACTATGTTATTTCTCTTCTCTTTTGTTGCCCTTTGGTTAATCTCATATTGGCACGGTATCTGACTTTGTTACCTGCTATATTGTATATAATTTTATTTGTTTATTTGAAATAGGAAAGGGAAGGGAGGAAAACAAGATGATTGGGAGGGGTTGGAGGAGGAAAATGGGGACAAAAATGTGGGAAGGGGTATCAATGTGTGAGACGTAATACACCTACTGTCTGGTGAATATAACTGCAACCCCTCTATATATTACAATAAAAAAGTAAATGGAATAATTTATTTTAGACTTACTGTTACAGAGATGTCCATAAGACAAATGATGGAGAATTGGCCACAGGATTTGGCAAGATAGAGACATTTTGGAGTACAAGAGGTTTCTATATCTTTTTCATGCAAAATTTTTGCCTATTGATTCAGTTTTATGGAAGCATATATCCACACCCCATAAAAGTCTACTCAAGGGATTATTTAGGATTACTGTTAGCCATAGTGGGAGTCCCTAAGACCACGCCTCATTTACAAAAAGAAGTAAACATCAATAATGATAACAAAGAACATCTCTGTTTACAACGCTAGCAATTCAGGAAGCCTATTTTCCTTAGCCCACCTATGTTTCTGAGTTAGTACATGTTTGTATGAATTATTCTGAATTTGGATGGAAAAAAACATTAAAAATCCATTTTCCTAGAGTGAACTCACCACTTAGTGTATTATAACTGGCTCTTATCATCTTGCTATTCCTGATTATAATGTAGTTCAACAAAATTTTAATAAAGATTGAGTTCCAGCACAAGAGGTTTTAAAAAAGCACAGTCATAAATTAATATATAGAATCACTCCTTTCCTAAAGGAACTGTTACTTGTTATCTGCTCTTGAAGCAAAAATAAATATATTTTCTTTCAACATGATTGGCAAAACTCGGTATGAGTTGCTCCCTTTCAACACCATAAACTGGTACATATGTACTTTTCTTCTACGGGGTAGAAATTGAGGTAACAATTAAGGTACTTGTTTGAAAAAAATATACTATGAGTCATAAGCTACCAGAGAATTAGAAAACTATAAATACAAGAGTCTTCACAAACATCAACAGCAAACCCAATTTAAAAACAAACTGCAGGAAGTAGAAACTGGTAGATGGCAGATAAGAAATGAGAAGTAAAACAGAGCTTTAAGCAATCCTTTGAGTCTGGGAGTGACAATTAGAGGCCAGCTGACCTACCTACGCAATGTGGTAGAAACATCCCACAATTAGGAGTGTGGGATGAGCTCATAAGCTGGAGATGGTTGAGTCTCCCAGGATGATAAAGTTCACTTCCAAAACATCTCACTTCCTGTAATTAGAATATGTTGATAGCAGGTTCTCACTTCAGAGGATAAACCACTTCAGAGGAAGAAATATAGAAAGCTAAGCTTAATTATATACAATTCATCTTCCTAAACCTAAAATAGTCAGGCACATGCGGAAAATAGACATTATTAAGAAAAGGAAAATAATAGGTAATAGAATCAGACACACAAAGGATTCTAGCCAAGGAGTGATATGATAATTTTGAAATACTTGTGTGGATGTTTTTCTTTAAGATAATGGACTATACAATACTTGGATACAAAAATCCTATTTTCAATGACATGTATATAATTGAAAGTAATATTACTGAAAATATGGAACAAAAACTAGGTGCCAGTGGCTTACATGTGTGATCCTTCTTACTCAGGAGGCTGATGTCTAAGACTCTTTTCAAAACCTCTAGTGCAGAAAAGTTCCTGAAATTCTTATCTTTAATTAAGTACCCAAAAAGCTAAAAAGGAAGCTGTGGCTCAAGAAGTAGAGCAGTAGCCTTTAGTATAAATACTCACTGACAGTGCCTGGGTACTCCTGATTTTAAGCCCCAGAACTCAGACAGACACACACACACATATACACACACACATACATGTGCACGCACACACACACAAAGGACAAATGGTAACTGAAATTATATATGAATATAATGGATAAGTTTCAACACCAGATTACAAATATCAGAAAAGATCATTAGTAAAATGGATAATAGTTTAAAATACAATACAAAGGATGAATAGAATATAAAATAATGGGAAAAGCACAAAACATGTGATAGCTAAGGATTATAGAAGAATATTTGTGATATATGTATAGTAAGAGATTGGGAAAGGGAAAAACGAATAGAAAATATGTGGACAGATATGGCTGCAATTTTTCCAAATCATTAGGAAGATGTAGAAACAACAATTTAAGAACTGTCAAAAATGATAATTACACATACAAACAATACAAAAGTAAAAAAGTCCTAAAAGCACACAAAAATAATAGAAACAGAGAAGAAGCTTCTCCTTTTTTGGAAAATGATTTTGAACTCAGGGCTTTGCTCAATGAATCATGCCCTTTACCCTTTGAGCCACTCCTCTACTCCTCTGAGCAGGCCTCTTGACAGAAAACAAAACAAAATAAAACAGAACAAAAGCAAAATAACAACCACTAAGATTGAGAGTTGTCCTGGTATATTATGAATTACTGTGAATTTAATGACTTGATTACAACACCATATCTATTTGTCAGTTTCTTGGGTCAGTAATCTAGAAGCAGGGTTTCTGGTGCTGTTCAGTTATCCGGGCAATTGCTGGAATGCAATGATGTCAGTACTCAATTGGGTGAGGTCCCTGGTGACTCCCATCACATCTCAGAAGAGGCCTCAAGTTTAATACAGTTTCACGCAGGCCTCAGATACTACATGTGCTATTCCATAAACTGTCTGGATGCCACGGTGGCATGAAAGTTAATTTTTTCCCTGGAAAATCAAACATGATGCCTAACTTTCCTTAAAGAAGTTAGCTGGGAGCTGAAGGCTCCTGCCTATAATCCTAGCTAAGCAAAAAGCTGAGATTTAAGAATCCTGGTTTGAAGAATCTTTCTATAGCAGATAAATCTGAGAGAATGTTATCTCTCATTAATCAGCAAAAAGTCAAAAGTGTATGTATGGCCCAAGAAAGAGAGCACCAACCTTCAACAAAAACCATCACAGTGACTAGAGCGTGAGGCCCAGAACTCAAGCCCTAGTACCAGCACAAAAGAGAAACAGCCAGGTTCTGAGGGCTCACACTTGTAATCCTAGCTACTCAGGAGGCTGAGATCTGAAGATCATGATTCAAAGCCAGCCCAGGCACAATAGTCCATGAGTCTTTTCTCTCCAATCTACCACCATAAAAAACTGGAAGTGGTACTGTGGCTCAAGCGATAGAGCACTAACTAGCCTTGAGCTGAAGAGCTCAGGGATAGCACCAAGGCCCAGAGTTCAAGCCCCACAACCACACACACACACACACACACACACACAAGGAAAGAAAAGGAATGAGTGTAATATTGCACAAAGGTAGAAAACATTTCTTTTATCTCTTCTTCTCTAAAGGCAAATCATCATTTCTGATATATTTTCTTTGCTAGAATCCATATTTCTTTGTACTTTCTCATAGGGTGGTGTTCATAGGGTAGTGACTAGATATCATGATTTGTAACCAAAAAAGAATCACTTAATATTTCTCACATTCCATTTTAAACCCTTCATAAGTGATCCCCCTTTTTACAGAAACATTTTACTTCACATTGTTCTCTACATTGTCTTTTGCTGCATAAAAATTCACTCCTGAGCATCTGATGATGAAGCAAAACAAAACGTTTTCTCACACTGCTTCTAAAGACCTAGACTTAACCCCGGCCATTCATGAGGCTTCGATCGTGATGCCAGTGGGGTTGCAGCTGCGTAAAGACGCCACTGGAAATGGAGAGTCTGCCTTCAGGATGACTTGCTCCCATGGCTCTTGGCAGAATGCCTTGTTTCTTCACTGTTCCTAGCAGAACGTCTTGGCATCACTCCTAGGAAAGCTTAGGAGTGATAGGTAACATCCTCAAAAGTCTTCCAAAAGAGACCACTGTAAAAATGGTGCTGTACCTTTTATGACTTAGCCCTCTTTTTCCAGTTGTGGGGCTTGAGCCCAGGGCGTGGGCATTGTCCCTGAGACAGTTTGTGCTCAAGGCTAGCACTCTACTTAATTGAGCCATAGCTACAATTGCAGATTTTTAGGTGGTGAATTGCACTTTGCTGCCCAGGCTGCCTTTTGGACCTCCATCCTCAGATCTCAGCCTCCTGAGTAGCTTGGATTACAGGTGTGACCACTGATGCTCGGCTATGACTTACTCTTAGAAGTCATTTTCACCATGATTATCTTCATAAGATGAAGTCAACTCAAACTCAGGAAAGAAAGTTAGATTTCACTTGTCTTATCAGGGAGTAGATATGAGTTTCTGGACATATTCTAAAGCTGTCAAACCACTATTAGACAGTTTTATTTAACTGTTTGTTCCTACATTATGCAGCTGACCTTTTTTCCATGTCCAATAATACTTTTTATTATTCTTTTACCCAAATATACTTAAAATCCTTTCCACATCCATCCAACATATCGTCTCATATCCAGAGCTCAATTTTTTTCCTTTTTGTTAGTACAGAATGCCTTTGTTGTGGTCCTGAGGCTTGAACTAAGGGCCTGGGTGCTGCCTCTGAGCCTCTTTGTGTACTAAGGTTAGCGCCTATCACTTAAGTCACAGCACCATTGCTGCTTTTTCTGAGTAGTTTATCGGTGATAAGAGTCTCATGGACTTTCTTGCCTGGGCTGGCTTTAAACTACAGTCCTCAGATCTAAGCCTCCTGAGTGAGTAGCTAGGATTACACAAGTGAGTAAACAATGTCCAGCACACCTTTCTTTGGTTGGTCATTGGTCTTGAACTCAGGACCTAGGCACTGTCCAAGACCTCTTTTTACTCAAGCCTATAGCTGTACCGCTTTGAATCACAACTCCACTTCCGATTTTCTGGAGAAAAGTGTCATGGACATTCCTGTCCAGGCTGGCTTTGAACCGTAATCCTTAGATCTCAATCTCCTGAGTAGCCAGAATTACAGGCTGAGGGCGACCAGCACAAAATACCTTTCTTTTTAAAATAAAATAAAATAAAATGCTTTTCATAAAATTTTGTATGACAAAATCTAGTGCAATACTTGGTTTTACAACATCTTCTGCATTAAACAATGCATCATAAACAATTAAAAGATAAAAAAACTGCCTGTAGTAAACATGAACATCCTGGGAATCAGTAGTTCTCATTACGGTATCATAGGAAAATTTTTTCCCATTCCATGAAGTTTGCAATTCCTCGGTAAGGCTTAAATGACAAAATACGATTTCACCATGCCTATGTGTTTTTGGCTTTAGTTCTAGCTGTCAGCTGAGTTTTTCAATTTTCTTTCATAGGGTCCACTAGAATTAGAAAGGCCAACATAATTTCTTTCCCCACATCTGATAGTTAGGAGACAGAATAGCCTGGTCTTGTTCAGCATCTTTTTATCTTGCTCTAATAGCCTCTGCAGCGTATGGGAATCTATGCCTTCACCATGCTATTGTAGAAGTACAACTATGAGTAGCTTAAGTTAGATTTCAAACCTAGATATAACTTCATCTCAGCGGTCACTCAGCATACCTTTTACAGCATCTCCCTAGCTACACATGACAAAACCATCCTTACAATGGAAAGGGACCTTGCAATGATATAGAAAATCTCAGGTGTTGATTTGTTTGGGAACTATATTATGGAGGCTCCCCTTCACTGTTAGTTACCCTTGACTTCTTCTCCTAAAACTTAATTTCCATCTCAGTTGTAAGGTAAATAAAGTTTGCTGCAATGAATTTGCAATAATATAACTAAATTGGAATGGTTATCCTAAGGCATAATGATACCAAATAAACTTGATAATATCAACATTTGCTCGGACCAATATGTTTAGCTTTTAGCACCAACGGACCAAGTTTATGCTAATTCATTTAAGAATTCATACTTGGAGCCCTGAGATACCTCATGTGATCCAGTGCTTATATATTTATTTTCCTCAAAGTTTGTTATTAGTTTTTTCATACATTTTTATTGTAATTAATTGAAGGGTTACATTATATTCACCAAATAGAAGGTGCATTATTTCACATACATTGATACCCTTTCTCATGTCTTGGTCCCCATTTCTCTCCCCCCATCCCTGCCGCTTGTTTTCCCCCCTTCCCTACCCAATTTCAAATAATCAAATACACATATATACAATATATCAGATAACAAATGGAAATACTGTAATAATATGAGATAACCAAGGGACAGAAAAGAGATGAGAGATAACATAGTACAACAATCATATCCTGGAGGTTCTTTCATTTAGCATCATACTATATGGCCTTATGTATCTAGGTTTTATTCTATTGTAAATCTCTGCTAGGAGAGCCCAAGGTTTCTACTGATTATGATAAATGAGGGAAACCATTGAGCCTATGCTCCTTTGAGTCTGGCTTACTTCATTAATATGGTTTTTTCGAAGTCTTTCCATTTCCTTACAAATAGGGCAATGTCATTTTTTCTGACAGCAGCATAGAATTCCATTGTGTATAAATACCACATCTTGTTGATCCACTCATCAAGTGAGAGGCATCTGGGTTGGTTCCATATCTTTATTAGTTTTAATCACATCATTTCCTTTCAAGCACAAAAGTAAAAGGGAAAGCATTACAGTAAGTTGATTATGATTCGACTTTTGTTGGAGCTGCTATGTACATAGAAAATTACATATCGATGTGCACATATTTTCTCTCAGTATGCATGTAATAAGCATCTCCTTCATCCTGGGCTCTGCATAATATTTTTGTGAAAGTGTATATCTTTGAAAGAGTTGTGTAATCCAACATTCTCTCCTCGCCCCAACATCATACTCCTGGTTGCCAGGGTTCTTGAGTATCACTCAGGCTAATTGAAGTTTCAAGAGTGTTGACACTATTTAAATATGATAATTTTATATAAAGCAATTATCTTTAACTCATTCATGAGCCAGGTCTATGTTTCTTAGGTATTCATGACAATGGAACAGCATGCATTCTAATTTCCTTCCAAGTAATAACTGCATCAAGATGACTAATTCACCAGTGTGTACAATCTTTTCTTCCCTCCTTCCTTTCCCTCCCTTTACTCCCTTACTCATTCTGTTCTGTAGAAAGCAATACATAGGTATCACAAGACAGATTTCCAAGGATGTCACAATCTAAAGAGCTCTCTATATGAAACATAGACTACTGTATGTCTTTTGTATCACTGTGTCTGCCCTTGTAAACAGTAAATATTAATCTGCTATAAATAATACAATATTATTCAAAATGGCTACAAAAGCCTAACAGATCAGTATCTACTATGCGATCCATGGATCCTACTCTGGTATTTTGTTGGTCACTTATGACAATTCCCCTTATTTTCACTCAAGCTCCTATACTTCCTTCACTTAATCCACATGTTCTAAGGGAAACACACTCTATTAACTCTGAAATGTGTCATATGAACCAGGATGAAGGAAGCCAGTGGATGACATTTTCAGACTGCAAATAACAAAAATAGATTTTGACCAATGTGAGCCAATAAGGAACTCTAGGGATCAGTTTCTCCTGCCAAATCATGCCTTCCTGTACCTTCAACAAGTGTTGACCAGAGGAAACTCCTTAACAGGCATCCTGAACATTCATGTTTACCTGACACCCAAAATTGGAACTAAGAAGAATTTCCCCTATTGTAGGAAGGCAACTACCTCTTTGCTCTCCAAAACAATTCAATTTTGCAAAATTTCCTAAAACCATTTCATAGGGATGTAAAAATCAGTGGTCTGGAAAGGCTTATGTTGAATCATAACCAACTTCCTGACTTTCAGGAATGGTTTTGTTTATTTTCTTGTTTGCTTTTTATTTTATTTTTTAATTTGTCCTGGGGTTTGGAACTTGACCTTGCAGGCACAATACCATATGAGCCATACTCTCAGCTCTTCAAGCTATTTTTAAGTATTTTTTTGAATATGCACTCAGATTTTCCCCATCAAGCCTGGGCCATGATCTCATCTATACTCCTACAAAGCTGGCATGGCAGGCACATGCCACCATACACAGGTTATTTTTATTGTTTGAGAGGGAATGAAACCTCCATCTCCTGAGTAGATACAATTGCAGGCCTTACCATTCATGCCCATCTGGAGATAATTTTCATGAGCCAAATAAGCAAGCTTTTATATTTTTACTTCACCTTAGATAAGCACAAAAAATCTCAAGGATTTTTTTTATTCCATAGAAGAAGTTATATTGAAGGTTATTATATTTTTTAAAGTTTATCCATTGATGATCAGTTTTGTTCATCGAATTGACTAAGAAATACACAAAGAAAGTTGATAAAACATCATGTGTGGATATGTCTCTAAAGTTTCATTTGAACCCACAGACAGAGCAAAGAAATCCACCATTGCCAAGGTGAGTGGGCATTTTAATAATTCTGCTGAGGTCCTTAAAAGCTGAAAATGATAGAATCTGGGCTTTTTTGCCCCTCTCTTTGTCACTTGCTGTCTATTTCTGCCTGAAGTCATCAGAATCTTTGGTTGTTGGGTTTTCAGACACCAGGACTTAAACCAAGATAAATTTCTGCCCCATACTTTTACTTCTCAGGATGTTTTCCTGAAATAGGATACATCATTGGCTCCTCCAGTTCTCATGCTTTTGTATTTATATTGGTTTATACTATTGACCTCTTGGTTCTGTAGCATTCAAATAGCATATTGCACATCGTCTTAATCATCAGAGTCACAGTACTAACGTTCAAATTAAATAACCTATCTATCGATCCTCCACCTATCCATCCATAATCTGTCCACCTATAGTCTTTATCTATTTACTTACCATCTTTTCTTCTATTTATCATCTATCAGCTAGATATCGTCATTAATTAATATTTATTTATTTATTTATTTATTTTGCCAATTCTGGGGACTGAACTCAGTGTCTGAGCACTATTCTTGGGCTTTCTTCATGGCTAGAGCTCTACCACTTGAGCCACAGCACCACTTTTGTGTGTTTGGTACCGAGGGCTTTGTGTATGCTAGGCAAGCCCTCCATCACTAAGCCAAACACCTGGCCCAAGATACTGTCTTTATTTTATTTTATTTTATATTTTTATCATGGGGCTTAACTCTGGGACTGGATGCTATCCCTGATCTCTTTAGCTTAAAGCTAGTGCTCTATCACATTGAGTCACATTGTCACTTAATTTATTTTTATCTTCTACCTATCTTTACACCTGCCTCCTTAATGTATTTACCTATTCTCCTATCTCTCATATTGGTTCTTTTCTCTATAGTTAACGATAACAAATACAAGCAGCTTGTAAACTATATTTGAGATTTATTGTTTATTTTATTTAAATTTATTGTCAGGGTTATGGATAGAGGGATTACAGTTACATCCTTAAGTTAGTGAGTATGTTTCTTTTTGAATATTGTTACCCCCTCCCATGTTTTTCTTCAAGTTTCATTCTCCTACTACCCTCTAAGTTGTAGAATTCCTTTTAATATTTTGTCTTGTGTGTATCACTGTTACAATGGTTCACCCTTTGTCCTTTATCTCACCATTTTGTTGTTTCCCTTCCCTTTCCTAATTCTAATAACCATATATAGAATACACCAGGTACCAAATACCAATACACTGACAATAGGAAATAAATCTTAGAGGAGGAGAATTAAAGAAAAAAAATTTCACATAGTACATAAAAGACAACAACTACAAACAAAAACCTCTGAGAACTCTAAACACTCCGCTCCCAAGTTACTCCAGCTGATTCGAAACAAACTTCGGCAAAGAAGCAGGGTATAAAATTAGCCCTCAAAAATCAATGGTTTTCTTGCATGCCAACAATGAATAGAGCAAGGCAGAAAGCAATTCCTTTTGTTGTAGCCTCCAAAAAAAAATTAAAAAGTACCTGGGAATTAACTTAACCAAAGACATGAAGGACCTTTATGCTAAAAACTTTAAAAACCTGAAAAAGAAAATTAAAGCAGAACTGAAGACGTAGAAAAAGTCCCATGATTTTGGATTGAGAGGATTAACATCGTGAAAATGGCAATACCCCCAACGTTATTCTTTAATGAAATCGAGGAAGCAATCCAAAAATTCCTGGGGAATAATACAAAATTTATTGTTCTTGAACTATTTTACAGAATTGACACCAACTGTTAATATTTGTCAGCACAAATATAAGGAAAGTTGGAATCAACACAGCATTCCAACATTGGATTAACAAGCTTTTCTGAGAGTCAGACAAAAACTCGGCCATTTCTTCTAGTTTTAGTCACTGGAAAGTTACATGACTTCATGCTAGAAGTTCTAAATGTTACATTTTGAATTGGAAATGATTACATTGTTCTGGTTCTTGATGAAACATTAAAGTGTGGAGACAAGAGACAGTGTGCACTTGTCAGATGTATGCTGTAAATGCCAACAGAAATGTAGAACATTTGGTTAATCATCCATTGGTTGGTCCAATTATTATAGGTTGGAATTGGATGAGATCTAGTAATTGAAGGATTTATTTTTAGTGAAATCAGCTGCTGGGTTTGTATTTTTAAACAATAAATTATGCTTTACTGTTAAAAGAAAAAAGCCAAAATTTTGAATTAAATAAGACCAAACAAGCTTCAGGCTCTGTGGTTTTTGAGCAGTTTGTCCTCTCTTCCTAAGTCACTTATCTTTTGAAAACATTATAAATACAACAAATACAGTAATGCATGTAAAAGTACCTCTAAAACTGAAACACATTTAAGAAATACATCATACAGTTAAGAAATCCCAATCATTGTTAATCTTGTAATAAGGCATCCTTGTCAATTTAGATGAGAAATTTGCAAGGTGAAAACAGATAAGTATATTTAAACAGAAAAAAAAAAACACCGGAAAAACAGTAGATATATCACTGAACTTGAACAAAAGCTTTGTGAATGGGGCTGTGGAATCAGGAGTCTAAAAAAGCAGCATAAAACCCAGCTAGTGTCATATTTCAGAACAATCTCATGAGCATGCCCTCAACATTATTCTGCTTCTGCATCAGTGGCTCCCAATTGCCTCTGGTCACAGAAAATGAATTCCATCTTTATAGGGCTAATTCAATCTTAAAAAATATTGATTATTTGTACTTTAATCATGAATTGGATCCTTACTAGCTAGAGTACAGAAGTAGTCTCTTAGCTCCATTTAGCTTTTTAGTGTAGAAACGAGGCCTCACCAGAATTGACTTACAAGATGAGTATCTGAAGCTTTGGGGTAGGACCAGCAATATTTTAGGCTTGTGGTTTTTCTTTTTAACGTTTTCTTGCATATGCATAAGGTAGCTTAAGGGTGGGGCTGAAGCCTTACATAAAAATCTGTTTATGCTTTATATACAGCTTATATACATACCGTGAAGCTCATTTCACACAGCTGTGTGTTTTGTCTGTTTTGACTGCTGCTCATCACATACCATCAAGTATGGGATTTTCCGTAGGTGACTTCATGTTGGCACTCAAAATGTTTTAGTTTTTGAAGAATTTCAAAATCAGGGGTTTCAGATTCCTCTGTACATGAGCTGACTTTTTTTTTATGTCAATTTGACTAAAGCTTGGGCCATCTACAGACCGGGAAAACTGTCTGTCATATCTTAATAGCTCCCATTGTAACTTTCTTAACTCGGTGAAAGAACAGCCTTGGCCAACAGTGATTGGAACTGTGCCATAGTGATTAGTCTACATGCATAATAGTAATTACTTATATCACAATGAAAGTCAAGGAATGAGACAGAGATATAAGGCAAAAAAATATAAAAGGAACAAAAATGCCTTTAAAATTATTCAGAGTGCTGAATTACTAGTGAATTGGAATGAAATGCTCAATTCTTTTCAGACAACGGTAATTATTTCAAATGTACATTATATGTGCAATTTGTGGAAATGACTTAAATTATTAATTTTATAAACCATAGGCTACCCTTCCGATTTTTAGAAGAAAGCATATATTTTTCTTTATGTAACTGAAAATTATTTATAGCATTTGATAATAACAGTGTATAGTTGTTGCTGATATATACAAAAGCTTTTCATACAGAATTTCAAACTTGTTGACTGATTTTATCAATATGCTCTGCCAACAGAATAAAATGAAATAACAGTTCACTTTCACGAAATGATAAAAGTTATTTCTCAGAATCTAACACATCTCTTTGTTGAACAAAGAATATCATTTTACTATATGGAATCATTGTAGGCAGCATAGTAAGGAGTCTATAGGTAAAAGAAAATGCAGAGGGGAAAGACTATTATTATTTTTTGCCAGTCCTAAGACTGGAGCCAGGGCCTGGCCACTGCTTTTGTGCTCAAGGCTAGTGCTCTATCACTTGAGCCACAACTCTACTTCCCAATTTTTTTTGGTTGTTAATTGAATATAAAAATCTGAAGGACATTTCTACCAGAGCTAGCTTTGAACCATGATCATCAGCCACTGGCATTCAGTTGAGACAGATTTGCAATGGTCCTATAAAATTAGAAAGCTGAGCACATGCAGATCTCATAATGTGAGTCTCTGTGAAGCATTGAACTTTTTGTGAACTCTGGCCTGGATGCTGTCTCTGAGTTCTTCAACTCAAGGCTACTGCACTACCCTTGCCAAACCCCAATTCCCATTTTCTAGAGGTTAACTGGAGATAAGAGTCTCAGGTCCTTTTGTGCCTGAGCTGGCTTTGAAACTTGATCCTCAGATCTCAGCCTCCTGAGTAGCTAGGAATACAGGCGTGAGCCACTGCACTTAGCTAACTTTTTTAATTTTTAACTTCTTTGGTCAGCAAACAACATTGGTGTCTTCCTTTCTCCTCCAGTAAATCTTTCCCAGGAACTCTTGGGCATCCTCACTGGTAAGTTCCCATAGCCACCCATTTCTTCTCTACCAAGCACTTGTGTTACCATGTCTGAGGAGAATCTGATCTGTAGGGAGGCAGAACCAAAGTGTTGGAGATTAATCCTCAGGAAACACTGCAATCAATGACAGATTGAAGTGGTTAGACAATATCTAGTTCCAGGCTCTTTGAACTCAAGAACTCTCTGCATGATGTATGGAGTCTCTTAGAAAAACCTAGTAGAGGGCCAGGAGTTTGGCCTAGTGGTAGAGTGCTTGTCTAGCATGCACAAACTCCCGGATTTGATTCCTCGATACCACATACATAGAAAAGGCCAGGAGTGCTAATGTAGCTCAAGTGGTAGAGCTCTAGCCTTGAGAAAGTCCAAGGACAGTGCTCTGGCCCTGAGTTTAAGTCCCAGGACTGGCAAAAAAAGAAAAAGAAAAACAGAAAGGAAAAAGAAAAGAAAAAACCAAGTGGAGCTAAACCAGCTTTTCCAAACATGCTAACAGGACAGGCAGACACATTTTCTCTGCTCCTGTCTCCCATCCCCATCTCTTAACTCCTGTCCCTCTTTATCTTGGGGCCTACTTTTCTTTGCTTCATAAAGAAAGTGTCCAGTTAATTTTCTTTTATAGAAAGCAAACAGAATTACTGTTCTAGAAACTCAAACTTGGCCAAGAAAAAACAAAACAGCTGCAAAAAACAAGTCTCTGTTAACTGATTTTGCACTTAGGAGAGCATAATACTTGTCCTTTCATTCTTGCTATGGGAACTGGGTTCAGATTCTGCTCTGGAAGATGATTCTGCATTCTGAAGGTTTGTCACAATGCCAGGCCTTTGGCACAGAGGGAGACAAGATTGAATTCATTTTTTTCAGCTAACAGAAGTAATGGCTTCATTCAGACAATTCTTTTTCTCTGACAAATTACAATGCTGGTTTTCTGATGGTCACATTCCTTGGACTTGTTATTTAGGACTGTTTGGAATGAATACCCCAGTGGGTAATGGGACTTGAGGTATTGATAATCAATTGCCTATAGATGTTCCTATCTCAAATTCTTACCTTTGTTTCTTCTCAATCAGCTACATCATTACAGTCTCTGTAACATCAGCTTCTCCTCTGTGTTTATTTCTCTACCATTAATGCTCCAGCAACCAAGAGTCTGGCAATAGAAAAGTCTTTATAAATATTTTTTAAATGAGTCAATCAAATCGTTTGAATCACTTGTTGCCATTTTATAAACTGGAACAATTTGAGTAATCTCTCTTTGTCTCAGTTTTCTCATATATAAAATGGAATAATAAAATCCCCTCACTTAAATGATCAGTTTGAGATTTTATATGGAATATCTTTAGTGTAGTGCCTTCCATGTGAAAAATGCTTCAAAGTCTGGTCGTTATTATTACTGTTACTATTCATTTAAAATATATTAACTAATGACTGTCCGGTGTTGGATCATATCAGTGAACAAGCATAAAGGCAGCTAAAATCACAAAATTGTATAGTGCTTAGAATGACAAATAAATATATCTATATTTAAGAGCAAGGAAATTTGACCTTTATAGGTAGTAAAGGTATACCAAAAATATGTCAAGAGAATGATATCTTTTAAAAAAAGACATCAAGGGGACTGGGAGTTTGGCCTAGTGGTAGAGTGCTTCCCTAGCATGCACGAAGACTCGGGTTCGATTCCTCGGTACTACATACATAGACAAAAAATAAAGCCAGAAATGGTTCTGTGGCTCAAGTGGCACATCACTAACCTTGAGGAAAAATCCCAAGGACAATGCTCAGGCCCTGAGTGCAAGTCCCTGGACTGGCAAAAAGATAACAAATAAATTAATAACTTAAAAAATAAATTAATAAAGCACCTCAATACCATCAAACACTGGAGAACTACTGAAGAGAAAACTACTTTAGAATAGACATACTTGAAATGAGTACATGTAAGAGTTGACTGGGTCAGAATAAGCGGAGCTGGGGGATGACCGTTCCAGTCAGCTGATCAGAAGATTGTAAGAGACAGAGAGGAAGGGAAGAAAAAGGAATTTAAGGTAACCCTGTGTTCCATGAAACCCATTGGAGGAAATCACTTCAGAACTGGAACAGGCAGGAGTGGGAAAGTGGAAATGGTTAATGAAACATTGCAGAAATGATGGGAGCAGTGGCTTTGTGCCTTTTTACTGGAGCGCTGGAGTTGTGAATATGTGCTTAGGCCAAGAGGAGGGCCAAGAATGAAAATGCAGACTAGGAACACTCTCCATCTGTCCTTACTGTCCTTACAGCATGCCACACTTCTCATTTCAATGTTCTATCTGGCATCACTTTAGCTTCTTAAATTTCATTATTATTATTATTATTATTATTATTATTATTATCATCATCATCAGCTTCCCAAGAGAGACTTCTAAATCTTACTATCTTTGATTACACCGGAGTCCTCTTTCACAGAATATTTTCATTCCATCGAATCAATGTGATTATCTTATCTACAATCTCAAAACCAGATATAGAGTATTTTCTTTGCTATACACAAAATATTATCATCTTATTAAAACTAATAATCTTTAATATCAAAAAATACCTTGCTAGCTCAATTGTTCATTTAGCTGTTGTGATTCATCTAAGTTTTCATTCGATACTCTGGCATCTCTGAATTTTTATGGTTCACAATTATTTTTTTGCTACCTGCTGCCAGAGCTAAAAGATAAAAAGAAATTGAGTTTTCATAAAGGTTTTTCCAATTCTTTTAGAGCTTCAAACAAAATACCACTAAGTAACTAAGTACAATCATCTGAAACCACTAGTTTCTATAATCCTAAAAAATGTAAATGTGTCCTCAAAAATCAAATGTCTCATATACACATAGCCCAAAGGATTCAAACCTTAATACCTTACAGTTTGAGGTAGTAAAGTAAATGGCTGAGTGGCCCTGCTTTGTAAGGAAAGGAGCACTGCAACTTCATAGTAGAATAAAAGAGCAATTTGAATATATTTCACAGAGCCTGAGGGCTGAGAGATGGTGGTGCAATAGGTGTGCAAGCCTCCAGATTATAAAAATTAAATAATTTATAAGATAAAAGTAGAAAAGTACTTTGTGGACACTAATATCTATTTCATGATAATAGTTGCGTCAGTCATATTTTGTATGTCACATAAGTCTCATCATTGCTGCATAAATCGGGCATTATCTAACCCACATTTCAGATTTTTTTAGGCGATGTTCAAAGAAGTTGTCTTATGTGTCTAAGTTCACATAAGAAATAGATTTGCCTCCAGGCTTTTTAGACTCTAAAATCCATTTAAAAAATAAAGTGATTATAACAGTTTGCTGCCTCTGGGTTTAGTCAGGATGTGTTAGAACATGCATTTATCTGCTTAAAAGTAGGTGGAACCAAATTTGAGCTTTTCCTGTGTAAGCATAAGGTTGAGCTAACCCCCTTGGAAGGGATCCACCCTGCACTAGGTGACAAGGGAAAGGAAGGTGTGATGCTCGAGCAGGGGCGCAAGTGGCTGGTGTTTGTTCGCAGTTCTCTTGGTAATGAACTTGCATTTAATTTAACTTCCCTTTTCAATTGAATCCTTGCATCTGTCATAACTCAGTTATGAAAGCTGAAATACAAAGAGGCTTATGAAAATAAGAAATGTATTATTTTACACCACTTCCTTATCATTAACTAGATTTTATACTAAGTTGTGACAATCAAAATGAGGGTCCACAATGAGGGAGACAAGCAGTGTTATAGAGTCAGATTTCTTTTTCTTAATTTTTGGAATGGCATTATTTAATAGCAAGCTACAAGGCATTGGCTGCGTCCCAATGTGTGGTCTCTCCTCATTCTGAGTTAAATGAGGACAGTGAAAACAAAAAATGAAATAGTTAATTGTAGACTATACCATAGTCTTTTTTTTGCACTAAAAATAGTCATGTTTTTTAACAAACAGTGAAATATCAAGTATGTTGAAACATAAAGTCTATTCTGAAAAATTATAAATGTTCCCAGCAACATGTCTGGACATTAGTCAGAAGTCATTTTGTATCAGTATCTTTTCATCTACTCTAAATTCAGAATTAAGAAGTATTGCACGGGCCAGAATATGGAGCTGTAACTCTCTGAAGAAAGAGGGCTTGAGAAAGACCAAGAGAGAAAGAGAGAGAGAGAGAGAAAGAGAGAGAGAGAGAGAGAGAGAGAGAGAGAGAGAGAGAGAGAGAGAAAGAAAGAAAGAAAGAAAGAAAGAAAGAAAGAAAGAAAGAAAGAAAGGAAGGAAGGAAGGAAGAAAGAAAGGGAAAGAGAGAGAGGGAGGGAGAGGGGGGAGATAAAGGAAGAAAGAAAGAAAGAAAGAAAGAAAGGAAAGAAAGAAAGAAAGAAAGAAAGAAAGAAAGAAAAGAAAGAAAGAAAGAAAGGAAAGAAAAAAAGAAAGGAAGGAAAAGGGCTTGAGGATGGGGCAGAAGAATATAGAAAACACTTCACAAACATAAGTGAGAGTCAAACTAGGACATTAGGAGATGAATGGGAATAGGAAGTATGGGTGGGGTTGAAGTTTTATAGAAGAAGGGACTGATTCAGATATACTGTATACTTAAGTGGACATGTTAAATCAAAATCTCTTTGCATAACAGTTTGAAGAACATTTAAAACTTAAAATTCAGAATAGCATGATTCAGAAAAAATACTATAGTTTTTAAAGAATTTATTAACGATTTTTACATCATATTTTAAATGAAAAGTTTAACATACAAGTGTTCAAGGAGGGAATCTCTATTTACAATCACTGGGAATTAGTATTTAGAACTTAATCACAATTAGGCTAAGGATTTGTATGTCAGAGAAACATATTAATTTATGAAATAAAATACTATGTCTATAGAGTCATAGGTTTTTATGTCTATATAGTTATGTTTATATTTCCATTACCATGTCCATAGCTTTGGGTATGCAGTTATTGAGTCCTCACTCTTGTAGGGCATCTGGATTGTTTCCATCACCTGGCTATTGTGAATAGTGCAGAGATGAACATAGCTGAGCAGGTGTCCTTATAATATCTTGGGTCATGATGTTCAGGATAGATGCCCAGAAGTGATATGGCGGGATCATAGGGAAAGTCTATTTTCAGTTCTTTAAGAAACCTCCACACTGCTTTCCAGAGTGGCTGAACTAGTCTGCATTCCCACAAGCAGTGTAGTAGGGTTCCTTTTTCTCCACAACCCCGCCAGCAATTGTCATTGTCTGAGTTCAAAATCTTGGCCATTCTTGTTGGGGTAAGGTGGTATCTTAGGGTTGTTTTTATTTGCATTTCCTTTATGACCATAGATGATGAACATTTTCTCATATGCTTTTCTGCCATTTTAATCTCTTCTTCTGATAAGTCTCTCTTTAGTTCCCTTGCCCATTTAGTGAATGGTTTATTGGGTTTGGGGGGGATTAGTTTCTTGAGTTCCCTGTAGATATTGGATAGTAAGCATTTGTCAGATGCACTATTGCTGAATCTCTTTTCCCAGTTGGTTGGCTATCTCTCTACTTTGGCGACTATGTTTTTATCTTTTTATTTTTAGGTAGTCCCATTTATCAAGTCTCTCTCTAATCTGTTGTGACCCTGGGATTGTGTTCAGGAATCTTTTGCCTGTACCTATGAGTTCCAGTGTCTCTCTAACTTTATCATGTAGTAGTTTCACGGTTTCTGGTCTGACACTGAGGTCTTTGATCCACTTTGAGTTAATGCTTGTGCATGGCGAAAGGCTAGGGTCAATTTTTAGTTTTCTGCATGTGGCTGCCCAGTTTTGCCAGCACCAATAATTGAATAGACTGCATTTGTTCCACTGTATATCTTTGGCTCCTTTGTCAAATACAAGTTGCCTATAGGTATGTAGTTCTATTTCTGGGTCTTCTATTCTGTTCCACTGATCTTCTGGTCTGTTTTTGTGCCAATACCAAGCAGTTTTTGTTATTATGGCTCTATAGTAGAGTTTGAAGTCTGGTATTGTAATACCACCAGCATTGCTCTTTTTGCCTAGAATTGTTTTGGCTATTCTAGGTCTTTTCTTGTTCCATATGAATCTTTGGATTATATCTTCTATTTCAGTAAAGAATGTCTTTGGGATTTTGATGGGGATTGCATTGAACTTGTATATCAATTTTGGCAGTATAGCCATTTTCACTATGTTGGTTCTCCCTAGCCTTGAGCATGGGATTTCTTTCCATTTCCTAGTGTCCTCTTTAATTTCTTTCATTAGGCTTTCATAGTGTTCACTGAATAATTCCTTTACATCTTTGGTTAAGTATATTCCTAAGTATTTTATTCTTTTGGGGACTATTGCGAATGGGATCATTTTCTTGATTTGGCCTTCTGTTTGTGTATTGTTGGTGTACAAGAGAGCTACTGACTTCTAGAGGTTAATTTTGTATCCTGCCACTTTCCTAAAGTAGTTCATTAATTCTAGAAGTTTGAGAGTGGAGTTTGTTGGGTCACTAAAGTAGAGGATTATGTCATCTGCGAATAGGGATAGTTTAATTTCTTCTTTCCCTATGTGGATCCCTTTGATGTCCTTTTCTTGCTTTATTGCTCTGGCTAAGGGTTCCAGCACTATATTGAAGAGAAGTGGAGAGAGTGAGCATCCCTGTCTAGTTCCTGATTTTAAGGTGAATGGTTCCAGTCTTTCACCATTTAGTATAATACTGGCTATAGGTTTTTCGTATATGGCTTTCACTATTTTGAGGAATGTACCTCTTATTCCTATTCTTTCTAGTGCTTTCAACGTGAATGGATGTTGTATTTTGTCAAATGCCTTCTCCACGTCCAGAGAAATTATCATATGATTCTTATCCTTAGCTCTATTGATGTGATATTTTACATTGATTGATTTGCGAATGTTAAACCAGCCTTGCATCTGTGGGATGAAGCCTACTTGATCATAGTGTATGATTTTTTTAATTTGTTTCTGGATTCTGTTGGCTAATATTTTATTGAGAAGTTTTGCGTCTGTGTTCATTAGAGAGATAGGTCTGTAGTTTTCTTTTTTTGTTGGGTCTTTCCCTAGTTTGGGGATGAGAGTAATATTAGCTTCATAAAATGAGTTTGGTATTGCTCTTTCTGTTTCTATTTCTCGGAAGAGTTTCAAGAATATAGGTGTTATTTCATCTGTAAACGTCTTGTAGAATTCCGCAGTGAATCCATCTGCACCTGGACTTTTTTGGTTGCCATTTCCCTGATTGCTTCCACAATTTCGTTGTAAGAGATTGGTTTGTTCAATTTGTTTACCTCATCATTATTCAGTGTGGGTACCCTATATTTATTTAAGAAATCATCCATTTCTACTAGATTTTCTTGTTTCTTTGAATATAGGCCCTGGTAGTAACTATTCATTATGGACTGAATTTCTTGGGAATCAGTTGTGATTGTTCCCGTGGGGTCTCTTATCTTGTTTATTTGAGTCTCCCCTTTCCTTTTTTTGATTAATCTTGCCAAGGGTCTGTCTATTTTGTTGACTCTTTCAAAGAACCAACTTTTTGATTTATGAATTTTGTGTATAGTAGATCTTATTTCAATCTCTGAAATTTCTGATTTTATTTTTGTTATTTCTATCCTTCTAGTTGTTTCAGTATTAACTTTTTCTTGTTCCTCTAGGTGTTTTATGTTTTTTGGGTTATTTACATGCTCTTCTTCTGTCTTTTTAATATGCGCTCCTAGTGTGATAAATTTGCCTCTTAGAACTGCCTTTGCTGTGTCCCATAAGTTCCTTTGTGATGTTTCTTGATTGTCATTACATTCAAGGAAGTTTTTAATTTCATTTCTGAACTGATCTGTTACCCAGGAGTTATTCAGAAGTGTGTTGTTCAGTTTCCAAGTGATTGAGTGTTTTTTGACTTTGACTGCATTGTTCAGAATTAGTCTGACTCCCACTGTGGTCTAATAGAATGCATGGGATTATATCAGTCCTCCTCTATCTGCTCAAGTTTTCTGTATGAACTATTATGTGATCTATTTTGGAGTGTGTTCCATGTGATGCTGAGAAAAACATAAAAATTTCGCGATTGGGTGGAAGACTCTGTGTATATCTGTTAAGCCCAGCTGGGCTATGGTGTCGTTTAAGTCGATGGTGTCTTTGCTTAATTTTTTTTGAGTTGACCTGTCATTTGTTGAGAGTGGTGTATTGAGGTCTCCCACTATGATTGTGTTTGGGTCTATCTTGTTCTGTAATTCTAAGAGAGTTTATTTGATGAATTTGGGTGCTCCCGGGTTGGGGGAGTAAATGTTTATAACTGTAATATTATGGGCATGGATTGTATCCTTTACTAATATATAAGGGCCATCTCTATCTTTATGTACTAATTTTACTAAGAAGTTAATTTTGTCAGAGATTAAGATTGCTACTCCTGCTTTTTTGCATGGTGCACTGGAGTGCAAAAATTTGTTTCCATCATTTCACTTGGAATTTGTTTCTGCCTTTGGCAGTGAGGTGGGTCTCTTGGAGACAACATATGGATGGGTGGTGTTTCTTAATCCATTCTGCTGCTCTGTGTCTTTTGATTGGATTGTTCATCCCATTCACATTTAGGGAAATTATGGAGAAGTGGTCAGTGTCCATTGTAGTTATTTATTTTTACTTGTAAGTTTTGTTTCTCTCTCTCTTTTTTCCCCTTTTGTGTTTAGTGAATTATAGATATTTGCTTCTTGGTGGGGGTTCTTGATGTTCTACATTTTGTTCTCGATTAATTAGTATTTTTTGTAATGCTGGTTTAGTGTGCACGTATTCATAAAGCTTCTCTGGAGTGAAATATTCTTGTTTCTCCCTCAAATGTAAATGCAAGTTTTGCTGGATATATCAGTCTGGGTTGGCAGTTGTTGGTCTTCAGGACATCAATGATGTTTTTCCAAGCTTTTCTTGCATTTAAGGTTTACGTGGAAAGATCTGCTGTAATTCCATTTTTTCCCATTGTAGTATAGCTCTTTCTTTGTTTTTGCAGCATTTAAGATCAATTCCTTGATATTCGGGTCTAGTGTCTTTACTATGATATGTCTAGATGAGTTCCTTCTAGGATCTTGCCTGTTTGGAGTCCTGAAACCTTCAATAATGTATCTTCCCTTTTGAGGTTGGGGAAGTTCTCTGCTATGATTTTGGTGAATAATGGTTGTATTCCTTTTTCCTGAAATTCTGCACCCTCCTCAGTCCCTATTATATGAAGATTAGACTTCTTTGCTGCATCTGCCAGTTCCTGGAGCTCTCTCTGGTGGATTCTGACTAATTTTTCCAAGGTCGCGATTCTCTGTTCCAGCTCTTGTGTTTTATCTTCCATTCCTGATGTTCTATTCTCCATCTCCGTCAATCTGCTGCTTAATGCCTCAATTTTTGTTTGAAGTGTAGACACTAAGCTGATCATGTCTGCTGTGAGGGTATTAATCTTTTCTTCCATTTCTCTTTTGAATTCGAGGAGCTCTTTGGTGATTTCCTGCTTATGTTCCTGGAATTGTTTTTGGAATTCTGTTTTAATCTCTTTAGTCATGTCCACAATCATCTCCTTGAATAGGGTCATGTTTCGTGTCTCTTCAGGTGTCATTTCTTGGGATGGTGACATCTCTCTCGTCCCTCCGCTCATGTTTCCTTTTGGGCTTTGCATGGGACTTTGATTATTTATGTATGTTGTAATTCGTCTTTGCCCTCTCCTAGGCATCGAGAACTGTTGTAGTTCACTCTATGTTCGATAGGCGGTGGTCTTTACTTGGATTGGGACCAGTGGTTCTGGGAATATATGAATACCTGTGGTTCTCGGCCAAATTGATTCCTCTGCTGACTAGGTCAGAGTTTGCAGTTTTTGCAGGTGTTTGGTCTGTTCCCAGAGGCTGTGTGGAGCTGCACGACTAGCTCTCAGCCCAACCAGTGGCCTCACAGTGGGCCACAGGATGGATCTGCGTGCTTCAGTCTCAGTGTGCTGGGTGGACTGTTGGTTTTCCTGTGCTGCTTCTAGGGGGGGTCCCCGGCCAAGGGTCTGGAGTTTGGGAGTTTCCAGGGGTTCTCAGCTGGACCAGCTGGTGTCTGTTCTGTTCCCAGGGGTAGGGCCCAGCCGAGGACATGGGCTCCAAGGCGGAGCGTGCCTTTCTGATTTTCAGAAGGTGAGCTCAGCTACTGGTCTGCCCTTCAGTTCCCTGCTGTGTTTTCGTGGCTTTGGCCAGGAGTCTGTGACTATCAAGGGGCCCCTTGGTGCTGTCTTGCTGGGGATTCCCAGCTGGAGAGTGTCCAGCTCATGATTTGAAGGGGACAGATGCTGGCTCCTAGACTCCCACGCACCCCACCTGCTGTTGGAGGTCAGGGTCTTAGCACCCCCCACTCTCCAGATCCAGTGGCCTGGGAAAGGAACCTGTTGGGCAGGTGAGGTGGGACACCTCTACCCACTTTGGTGAGGTGATGGGTCTTAGCGCCCGCCCGCTTGTCAATCTCTGGTCAAAGGCCTGGGAGAGGAACCTGTTGGGTGGGTGGGAGCAGGGACATGTCTGCCTCCTTTGGTGGGGTGCTGGGTCATAGTGCCCACCTGCCTGTCAGTCTCCAGTCAATGGCCTCGGGGAGGGGGCTGTTGAGGGAAGGGACGGGATTCTAAATTCCTTGCCCCCCTGTCCTTGCCAGTCTTCCTTGGGTAGGGTGGAGGGGTCTGAGTTAAGTTCTATAGCTTGGCACCAGCTCTGCTTTCCCGATGGGTTTGGGGACACGCTGGGCTACCCACTGTGCTACTCACTCCTCTGCGTTTGGCTGTGGATACTCCACGGTCTTGGAGAATAGTTCACTCCCCTCGGATCTCCACCGCCACTTGTGGTCCGCGTTTGGGTTCCGCTGCTTGCTGTTCTGGTCTGCGCTGGTTCCTGTGTCTGGCCTCTGCTGCCTGCTGGCCCGGTCCTATGCTGGGTTTCTGCAGCGGTCAGGGCTGCCCCTACTATAGTTCTTTTTAACTTAACTATATATATAAACACACATGTATACATATATGTCAATTATATACAAACACACACATATATATACCTATAGTCACATATATGTGAGTATATATACTTATATGTTATATATATGCATAGTCCAATATGTAGTATATACACATATTTATTTTATATACATATATATGTTTATGCATGCCTATATAAATAAGCACATGCTTATGTGTGTTTATATATGCATATGAATGGCAGAAGTTGTTTCTGAGCTCAATAAACAATTACATAGCCGAATATACCTGATAGATTCTCCAGAGGCAGCATTTTATTCAAGCCATGTTACACAAAGAAAATTTTTTCAATAGTATTTTCCTCTTTGGCATAGAAATTGTTTTTGGAACTCTATATTTATTTATAAAGCCAGCATATTTTAACTTGCATGTGAACAATGCCTAATAAATACCTATAGGAGAAGTTGAAAAGAAAATTAGGCAACCTGGGAAGGTTAGTGCGAAGGGAATTCTCTCTTTCCAGTTAAATCAGAATCACAAGTTCAAAGGAACATGTGTTGCAAACATACCCTTAGTATATTACAGGAAAGAATTGTACAATGCTTTGGAATATCTTTTACTTTTTAAAGTACTTTCTTTTTTATCAATTTATTCATTTATTTTACTTAATTTATTTTTACTTTATTTGGTACTGTATGTGGGGTTTCAGTTACATATTTCAGGTAGTGGGTATATTACTTCTTGAACATAGATACCCTTTCTCATGGTTTTTCTCCCACTTTCCCTCCTTCCACCCCCTCCAGATCATCTTGTTTTTCCCCTTCCCTATTTCAAATAAACAAATAAATATATACACAATATACAAGATAACAAAGTCAGATACAGTAACAACCTGAGATAAACCACAAAGGGGAAAAAAGAGAAAAGAAATAACTTCACATAGTACATTGAGTAAAACCAGATTTAAAACAGCCATGAATCATGTTGTGTATAATTTACTGTTCCTTCCCTCCTGAAACCTACCCATTCTTCATGGTCTTTTCCTTCTTGACTCAATCTAGGATCCTGATGAATGTCAACTGGTTCATGAAGACTGAGCTCTCTTCAGCATAGATCTCCTGTCCCTAAGCTTACTTTTCCATTATTCTCCATCCTCAGAGTCAAGCAAAGTGCTTGAAGTTCCCTACCAACATTTTTCTTTAATTAATTGAATTATATGATCTCCCATCTAAGTTGTATTGTATTAGACAAATTAAAATATTTATAATCATATACCATTATTGTAAAGCTTTATGTTTAGTAGAGAGATTTTAATAAACTGTTCAACCCCCACCCCTGCCCCAATTTTTCAAATCATAGGCTTCTACTTAGGAATGTCAGGAACTTACATTTCTATTTCAAAATTAAACCTTACTGCTTACCAAAAAGGTTTAAAAGAACCAATTGTACTCAGCCTGGCTCTGCTATCTAGCACTAATGCCTTCAGAATGTTGCAATCCGGCCCTGTTAAAACCATCTTGAGGAAGAATTAATAATGTGGATAAGGCATTTCCTGTGGGAGAATGCAGCCTGCTATGCAATGGAGAAATGTAAATTTCTGGAAAATGAACATGTTAGACTCAACATGTTGAGTGCATTTTGGAGATAAATCTATCTTGATAGAGTTGATTCATTCTACTATTTCTCAAAGTATACGGAAAATTTATAAGCTTTAACTGAATGGAATAAATGCAAGGCAGAAAATAGAAATAGTAATATATCCTTAAGAATCATAACATTATTGACTTGTCTGCATTTTATTTCATGTGGCTTTAAAACACTGGTATGTGCCCAGCACAATGGCTCGCGCCTGTAATCCTAGCTACTCAGGAGGCTGAGATCTGAGGATCAAGGTTCAAAGCCCAGCTGGGCACAAAAGACCTGAGATTCTTTTCTCCAGTTAATCTCTAGAAAACATCAAGTGGGGCTTGGCACAAGGATAGGGCAGTAGCCTTGAGCTGAAGAGCTCAGGGACAGCACCATGGTCAAGTTCAAGCCCCATGGACCACAAAAAAAAAGAAGGAAGGAAAGAAAGAAAGAAAGAAAGAAAGAGAGAGAGAGAGAGAGAGAGAGAGAGAGAGAGAGAGAGAGAGAGAGAGAGAGAGAGAGAAAGAGAGAAAGAAAGAGAGAAAAGAAAAGAAAAACCACTGGTATGTTTGTATTTTCCATATAGTTGTTGTTTTACTTATATTTGTTAAATCTTGATTTTGAAAATGCATGCTAAACAGTGCAACATCATCCTTATTGCTAGTGGAAAAATACCAAAATTATTGAAACTGACTGAGAAAAAGATGGTATCACATTTTGGAAAGTTTCTGGTGTAGCTCAGGCATTACTTTTCATTGATGTCATCCTGGACATTTTGTCTTATTTTTATTTCTTTTCCTAATTTCTATCCTTTATATTGGCCTCATTCATAGAAAACAATTTCCTCGAATTCCAAGTATGGTTACAGCCTTCATACATATATTTCCTTACGGTCTGGTTCAATAACAGACATATATTTTCATAAAGCCCCTATAACTTCTGTTGAAGTTTTCATTTAGCATATAAAAATTGTAAGAAATGTGTTACTTTGTTGGCCTTGGCTTTCCTTTTCCTTTTACTGTGAGAAACTTCTAGACAATATGCTTCTAAATTTGCTATATTTTCCATTATACTCAGAACTAAACCAAAAATGCCAGTATAGTAATGATTGCTTCCAAGTTTTTGGAGGAATTATTCATGTCCCTTTGTTCCTCCTACTTTTAATTTTATATGTAGAAGGGCCTATCTGTCATATTAATAACATTCTGTTTTAAAAGTAATAGATTTATAAGCCAATAAAGTTATGTGCTTATTTGGCATGGTGAAAAGTAAATACAAACAAATAAGTAAATAACAATAATAAAGCTAAATCTACTTCTAAAATAACAAAGATTAAAAATAACAGAAAAAGATAAAGAATATACATTATCAGTGTTAACATGGATTAGGAAGATAATAATTTGCTGAGCAAGGGATAATACAGAATGACTACAAATACAAAGAAGTATTCACTAAAAGAAGATTTCACTTTCAAAACAGTAGTAATTATAAATGGAAATATATACCATGGATTATAGTAGAGTAATGGGTTTTTTTTAGCTATATCAAAATCCATATATATATATAGGTTTGTATGGTTCCCTGACTGAATTTCGTCCTTGTCTTATTCTATGCCCAGTGTTGACCACAAACCTATTTGTTCACTACATGAAATGATGTCAGGACCCTACGGATGCCTCTTAGAAAAATGACAAGGCATACTTGTCACTTGATTGACCCACACGATATTGTGTTTTAGGTAGCCTATGCTATTGTGGCTTCAGTGAATTATGAAGTTAATTAATTTAATATTGCTGCCTTTTGTTAGTTGAACAAATAATAGCTACAAACAGCTTTTACAATTTTATTAATATAGATTCTAATTCATTTTAACACATAGATATGACGATAGTGCTCATCTCCAAGATAATCAATATTTCAAGTATGAATTTCAGTTACTTTTTACAAATGAAAGGTGTAGCTTACCATGTCAAACATTGAATATATGTTCAGCATACTTTTCTTAATCATTGAAACAAGGTATGTTAAAGTTGCCATCAAACTTCAAACAATTTGAATATATTTTGATTTCTTATTAATGAAACAAGATTTTTAGGATGATTGTTTCATGTTTAGAAGTATATGTCTCATATATATATCATTTCGGTAATTGCATTAAAATTTCAGAATAACAGAAAATAGAATATTGTTGAACTTAGGAAAAATCATATTAATATTGCCATATTTTATAAACTTTTTGATTTGGCTATACTAGACAATTTAGATCAGGACAAGGTAAAGTATGGCTTATGCCTAAGTCACCATCAATCTGATTTAAGTTTCCTGTAGTTTTGGGAGTCAAAGAGGTACACCAATAACCCAGCTTCCACCTGTTATAGAGTCTTGTGGAAGGTTTATCAGGGCTGTCCTGGAACCATAACCTTTCCAATCTGAGCCTCCTAGATAATTAGAATTATAGCTCTTGGCTTGATTTTCTCTACTTATTCCTAGTGAAATATCATTGGAGGCGAATAGATTGCATGCTGTTGCCATATCCTCTGTGAGATTCAGCCGTGCAGAGACAAGGTAAGTAATAACACTGTCTGACTGAGAGGCTAACTGCTAAAGCAAATATGTTCTGTCCTTGCCACAATAATAAAAGTCCTGAAAGCACCAGTAAAGCTCAGTGGCCTAAAGAAGAGACAGCAGAAAAACACATGGATTGCAGCAGACCTCCCAGTGAAGTGCTGGAGGGAAATGACTCAGAAGTGCACATTGAGGGCAATAAACCTACACTGATGAATGCTTTCTAAACAGAAGAATCCAACAAATCTCACAAGCATTTCAAACAAAGCACACATATATCTTATATACTCAATATGAATAATAGCCATGAGACAAAGACTACAGACAGTTTCTCTTATTTTCTTTATAAATACAAAGTATGTTTTCATTACTCATAAGAAATTATTACTATTTTCATATGTAAAGTGTTCTGAGGGGATTGGAGAGTGTAGTGGTAGAGAATAAAAGAAAAACACAGAAGTGGGGCTAGAGAAGAAAAGAATTAGGGCCTGACTCACAAGACACCATAACAATGTCCGCAATTATAAACAAAGCTAAGAGAACTCTGTGGACTTACCTACCTCCCAAGTAGAATCAAACAATAAATCTTTTGCAATTCAGTTAATTCTTTTGTGTGGATAAATATCAACCTAGGTATTGTTTCGCATGGAGCAAAGTGTTAGTAAAATACAAAACAAATTTTAAATGGCAAAGCAAAATAGAACAAATAATGGGAAGCACTTTGTATGCCCATTTAACATACAATGTAAGCAATAAAAGTATGATACTCATTGTTAACAATAGTATTCATCAAAGAAAATAAAGCTTGGCCCTTTTACCCATTAAAGAATGTAACCAATTATGGCAAAGAGTAAATAATAAGATAAATGTGTAGTTCCATTTATATAGAAGTTAATAAACACTATTGTGTTTGGAAATACACACACATTATAAATTATGAAAATTAATGAGTGGGAGAATAATGTGGGAGGATATAACAATGTTTGAGATGAAATGTACTCATTACTTTACCTAAGTAATGGTAACTCCTCTGTAAAACACCTTGACAAAATTAAATTTTAAGAAAGAATTCGATGGCTAGATTCTGGCTTCTCAACTCTGTGACATTCTATACTTCCTTGGAAATAAATATTTTCCAAGATGTCTTTGGGGGAAAAATTATTGAGATGTTAAAAAAAGCTGGAATGGTTGTTTACTATTTAGGAGAAGAAGAGTTTCTGTTTGGGTTGAATGCATGAAGGCTTTGAAAAATATTGATGATCAATAAATTTTTGAAGCAAATAAAACTGTGCTCACATTTTATTGCATAAAACCTGCATTCTCTTTTAAGCCACCTGCCGTGTGGAATCAACATGTATCACCTGTAAAACTGTGTCCTGTAGTAGGTCTGATTAATGCCTTTGTTTCCATAATAAACTGAAACTTTCATTGGTTCCATTTCAAAGAGAATCATCCACTGTAAGAATGGGATAGAATGCTATCCATTTTTGAGAAACTACAAAAACAACCTTTGATCTACAAATACCAAAATAAATGCCTGCTAACAGGCAATAGACAGAATCCATTTTAATTTTTATGCATCAAGCACAACACAACATTGCCTTTGAGGGGTATCTCAAAAATGAAAGAGAAAAGAATATTAAAGGGAAACAAGTAAAGAACATCTAACATCCCAGTGGAGGGTTCAGAAAGTACAAAAATGAAAATATTCAATGCAACAGTGGACTCTATCTCCTACTAATCTTAGGATAAGTGTATTTTGTTTTGTTTTGTTTTTATGGTTGTAGGACTTGAACTCTGGGCCCGGGTGATGTCCCTGAGCTCTTTTGCGCAAGGCTACCACCCTGCTCCCTGAGCCACAGTGCCACTTCCGGTTTTCTAGTGGTTAATTGGAGATAACTGTCTCACATTCTTTAGTGCCCGGGCTAGCTTTGCACCAAGATCCTCATATCTTAGCCTCCTGAGTAGCTAGGATTGTAGCTGTGAGCCACCATGCCCCACTAGTAAGTGTCTTTTGATCTCTTTCAAAAACTGCACAACTCCATCTCCCTGGCAGAGGCTCACCCCTCTCCAGAAAACACAGAAAGTTAAGAGAACATAGTTGTATAAATTACAAAACCTAAGAGTTCCCCTCATTGTACTGAGAACATTGAATATTGAGTGAACTTCTATAAATCCATTATAGATTACTTTTTCCACATTTTTCCTGTATTTGTGTGTGTGTGTGTGTGTGTGATTGTCTCTCAGATGAATAAAAAGAAAACTTGAACACACACACACACACACACACACACACACACACACACACACACACACACATTTACCCATGTAGACAGGCTGTGTAGAACTGCTTGCATATTCAAACAATAGGGTACAGGCCTTGTCAGGCACTGTAATTTGAGCCTGGCTGCTTGAGAAATCAGATAAAAATGCATGGTAACCCACAACTCAATATCTTTGTAATTTGTGATTTCCTCTTGAGGAGAAAGATCTCTTTGGTAAGAACTCAGTTGGGACAGGCTGGAGAATGAAACAAAAGTGGCCTGGATTTTGAGAGCCTGGAGCATCCCACACTATCTCAAAACTCCTTACAACTTTGATGTTGAAATCAGAAGGTGAACAAAAATAGTAAAAGGTACATTGGAGGGCAGAAGGGGTAGTTTATGATATTTCCCTTTTGATGGATTACCTGCTCTCTGCTGCAGCAGAGAGAGCGTCAGCAAGGTTACAGGGAGCATAAACTGAAGGAGAGCCCTGGTATTTCCTGAATTCTACACAGGTTCTGAGACTTTGATACATGACTGCCCATGCGAGGCCATCTATTCTCTCTGTGGCACTATGCTGCATAGAATATGCAATTTGTGTGATTATAGGTGTCATTATGACTCCGAACGGAACAATACTTTGAGCTCTGTGAACTAAAGGGAGGACAAGCCTCCAAATGGCTTAGGTTCAGATTGACAAGGGACAAAAGGAAAGAGGAGAGAGCTCTGGAAATTTTGTTGATCAGGATTCCAATTTTTTCATGAAATTACGTGGGCGAAATTCTGATTCTCTGGTAATTGGATCCAAGGAATCTGTATTCATAAGTACTTCCAGATTATGCTAAAAATAGCTCTACCGGGATAAATTGTAGTTCATTTCTTATGAAATGAAATCCCCTGAATACATTTATCTCTTTACTCCAAAATGTATGATGTACTAGTGGTTTGAACTACTGGATGATGTTATTAGTCGGCCAGACATAAACCCCTGGAGTGACGCTTGATTTTAGGAGACTGCATAGCAAGAAATTATCATCAATTCATCTAGATTTAGTGCATGAAGTTGGATAAATGGTCAGTTTCACAATTGAATATGGATTCTGTTGAACATCAGCTTCTTTTAGTGACATCTATTTTGGAAGTCAGAGGTCTAACTTATTCTTGTAGTGTCATGTTAAGTATGCAAAGAAGGTTCAAGTATGAATCTAAAGTTTTTATTCATTCTAGGTTGTGCTTTTAAAAAAAAAAGCCAGATTGGTTTACTTAAAGATTCATCTCCTAAAAGTAAAATAAGACCTATGCCATCTCCTGGGAATATAACTCCAGATTATCAGATGCATTGTCTTCCTAATAAGGATTAAATATCCCTGAGAATTTGAGCAGAAGAACTAGTGTTCCATGCACGTTTTTACTGTTCTGCTACAAGAGAAGAAATTATAGTAGTACAATGGAAGTAAGAAGCATATTTTGGAAAAAAATGGACATCTCTGAAATATTAAAAGCCAAAGGAAATGTCAAATATTTTAATATTTTTCTTACTTGACTTATTCTATCTATCCCGAGATAGACCGTGTTCTTTCTTTGCTCCTCTTTTTTTGCCAGTCTTCAGGCTTGAATTTAGGAAATGGGCACTGAGCTTGAGCTATCCTCACAGGAAGCCTTCTACCATTTGAGCCACAGCAATACTTAAGATTTTTTCTATGTATGTGGTACCAAGGAATAGAACCCAGAGCCTTGTGCATGCTAGGCACCCACTCTACCACTAGGCCAAACTCCTGGCCCTAGCAATATTCTTTCTTGAGTCACTGATTCTGGCATGGAAGTATGTTATATGTCTTTTTAACTATTTCCAGTAACATTTTGGGAGCACTACTAAAGACTCCAAAAAGAATGTGTGTATGTGTGTGTGTGTGTGTGTGTGTGTGTGTGTGTGTGTGTATGGATATATAAGAAATATATATGGGTGTATATATATATATACACACACAAATTTGTATCTATTATCTCTCTAGACATATATACACATATATTATATATGTATATGCATGTGTATATATGTACATACATATGCATACATGTATATATACATTTGTATCTATTCTCTTATCTACCTGTCTACATATATATAAATATCCACAAAGATGATGTCCACAAATGTGCTGTTAAAATAATCGTAAAAATTTTTGGAAAGGGGCCAGAAGTTAGGCCTAGTGGATAGAGTGTTTGCCTAGGATGCACAAAGGCCTGGGTTTGATTCCTCAGTACCACATACACAGATAAAGCCATAAGTGGTGCTATGGCTAGAAGCGGGAGAGCAGTAGAGCCCTAGCCTTGAAAAAGCCCAAGGACAGTGCCCAGGCCCTGAGTTCAAGCCCCAGAACTGGCAAAAACAAACACAAAACAATTCTTGGAAAAAATTAACTAAAAAAAGGTTTTGAGAGCATTATACTTTCTTAGATAAATGTACAGAGGTTAATCTATTTGAAGGACCAATTTTTATTTAGGTAAATGAAATAAAAAGGAAAAAATTAGTAAGATATATTAGTGTTATGAAAATGTGGCTGTACATTTTTTGAGCTTAAGAAAATATCCATATGGTCACAGCACACTTATATAAAAATGAAAAATGACCACAATGACTAGAAATGATATAATGCATTTTAAACTTTTGTGTGTGAATATATCAAATTGCAAGTGATTTGTATTTTGAAGAGACAAAGTAGAATCTTAGGCATTCCAGCTGGGAATATTTTAGCTGGTTCGAAAACAGAGGCATTATAAAGACTATTTTAGCTATAACTGCACTTACTGGACTGCTCAAGGAAGTTCAATGACATTTCTATTTCAATGATTTTGGTGTTTGCCTTTTGATGTTTTGCTTGTTTTGCTAAAGTCTAGTTCCTAGAAAGTTGCAGAAGCTAGTAATTATTCTAATATAAGTACTTTAATTCTGCTCCCATTTGAAATGACATGAAGTGGTTATCCTTTCTTCTGAAAGATCAGGACTGTGTTCACAGAGCAGATGGGTCTTCTGTGGTATTTTGCCCTGTTTGTTTCTTAGCAAAGGGTGAAATTGTCAGTACACACAGCAAAATAATTAAATTATTTCTTAGATAATCAAAGTAAGTCTGGAAATGGGCTTAGTGATAGAGTGTTTGCCTAGCATGCACGAAACCCTGGGTTCCGTTCCTCAGTACTAGAAACAGAAAAAAACAGAAGTGGCACTGTGGTTCAAGTGGTAGAGTGCTAGCCTTGAGAAAGCTCAAGGATAGTGCTCAGGTCCAGAGTTCAAAACTCCTGAACTGGCAAGGAAAAATGGAGAAAAAAAATGAAATTAACCTCTTTCTGTATCTGTAACTATGGCTGCCTCTCAAAGGGTAGATTTCTAACTACTTTTATTCTTTTCTTCTTTTGCATATGTAGACTTACTTGATCACACATACTTATGTGTTTTACTGTAATGAATATATTATCTATTTTATGAAGAAATAAGAACAAATTAGAAATTATGTCATAAATGATTAAAGAGCAAATGACTTTCCTTAAAAGTGTTACATTAAAAGTAAAACTGTTGGGAGCCACAAGCGTGGCCTAGTGGTAGAGTGCTTGTCTAGCATGCAAAAAGCTCTGGGTTCTATTCCCTGGTATCAGATACACAGACAAAGCAGGAAGTGGTTCTCTGGTTTAAGTGGTAGAGCTCTGGCCCTGACTTCAAACCTCAGTACTGGTAAAAATATAAAAATAAAAAATAAAAGTAAATATATTGAGTTACATTATGCAGTCTTGATAACTTTTACGGAAATAAAATTTCATTGTCTTTAAGACATAGCTACTTAGCTCCTACCAACTCTCAGGCACTGTTCTAGATGCTGGGCTATATTAAAATGTGGAAAATTCTTAATTTTACACAGATTTTTAGTGGAAAATAGTAGACAATGCACAGTTATGAAATATATACGAAGATTTATCAAATCCTGGGATTGGGGAGGGGAATTTGGGAAACTAAGAAAGTGTAGAGTAGGAGAGGGATGGTTGGCAAAAACATGAGAAGGGGTATCAATGTGCAAAAAGTGATGCACTCACTTCCTGACAAATATAACTGTAACCTCTGTATACATTACCCAGAAAATGAAATAAAAAAGACAAGTACAGAGTGGATATGATGATGCAAATGGTGATGCATTTATTAGACGAAGTGGGAAGTGACATGGACCTGAGGTATATGCCAACAGAGAATTAATCACAGAGGCAAGGCCTAGCAAATATTTCTCAGAGAAACCTCATAAACAAGAGATATACAGGTACAGAAGTATTAAGCAGAAGAAAGCATACTTGGCCTTTGCAACAATATGGAGGCAGAATTGATGGGATGGAGTTTGTTGTGAAGGGAATGAGGGTAGAAAGTACAATGAAAATGGAGATGTATCATATTGAGTCCTTACTGCCATAATGCATTGGATGAGATGGAAAGTTGTTAGTTTTTTAACAAAGATGATTGCTTCTACCTCATTTTACCAAGATCATGTTGACTGTTTCATGAAAAATAAATGAGAACAGTGAAGAGTAAACACCAAAAAACCCAGTATATGGCCAATAAACAGACCTGGTGAGGAATAACACCTCTTTTATATATTATATTTTTCTTATCTTTACAGTGGAGTTACCTTGCAACAGTTAAATTTATGAATGTAATGCATCTTGATCAATGTCACTCTTGATCATTCTCTCCCTGCTTTTTTTAATTCCAGTCCTGGACTTAGGTTCAGGACATGAGCACTGTCTTTGGGTTTTCTCAAGGCTAATGACCTACCACTTGAACAACAGCACTGCTTCTGGCTTTTTTGTATGTATGTGATACCCCAAGGAATCAAACCCAGATCTTTGTGCATGCTAGGCAAGCACTCTATCACTAGGCCAAACTCCCAGCCCTCTCCCTTCTTTTTTTAAAAATTTTTTAATTAAATAATTTATAACATTGATTTTTACATCATATTTCAAATGGTATGTTTAACCACTTTGCTAAAGTGGTTTACTAATTCTAGGAGTTTGGGAGTGGATCTTATTGGGTCACTCAAGTAGAGGATCATGTCATCTGTGAATAGGGATAGTTTAATTTTTTCTTTCCCTATGTGGATCCCTTTGATGTCCTTTTCTTGCCTTATTGCTCTGGCTAAGGGTTCCAGCTCTATATTGAAGAGAAGTAGAGAGAGTGGGCATCCCTATCTAGTTCCTAATTTTAAGGTAAATGGTACCAGTCTTTTACTATTTAGTATAATGCTGGCTGTAGGTTTGTAATATATGGCTTTAATTATTTTAAGGAATGTACCTCTTATTCCTATTTTTTCTAAGGCTTTCAACATGAATGGTGTTGTATTTTGTCAAATGCCTTCTCTGCGTCCAGAGAAATTATCATGATTCTTATCCTTAGCTCTATTGATATGATGTGTTACATTGATTGATTTGCAAATGTTAAACCAGCTTTGCATCTGTGGGATGAATCCTACTTGATCGTAGTATATAATTTTTTAAATTTGCTTCTGGATTCTTTTGGCTAGTATTTTATTGAGGAGTTTTGCGTATCTGTTCATTAGAGAGATGGGTCTGTAGTTTTCTTTTTTTGTTGGGTCTTTCCCTGGTTTGGGGATGAGAGTAGTATTAGCTTCATAAAATGAGTTTGGTATTGCTCCTTCTGCTTCTATTTCTTGGAAGAGTTTCAAGAGTATAGGTGTTATGTTATCTTTAAAAATCTTGTAGAGTTCCACAGTGAAACCATCTGGACCTGGAATTTTTTTGGTTGGCATTTCCCTGATTGCTTCCACAATTTCGTTGTAAGAGATTGGTTTGTTCAATTTGTTTGCCTTGTCATTTTTTCATTGCGGGTAGCCTAAATTTATTTAAGAAGTCATCCATTTCTACTAGATTTTCTTGTTTTTTTGAAAATAGGCCCTGGTAGTACTTATTCATAATGAACTGAATTTTGTGGATATCAGTTGTGATATCCACATGGGGTTCACATGTGGTCTCTAATCTTATTGTATAATTCTAAGACAAATTTGGGTGCCAACATGTTGGGGGAGTAAATGTTTTAACTCCAATATTGTGGGTATGGATTGTACCCTTTACTAATGTGTAGTGGCCGTCTTTATCATATATATACTGATTTTACTGAGAAGTTAATTTTGTCAGAGATTAAGATTGCAACTCCTGTTTTTTTGCCCAGTGCGTTGGAGTGGAAAATTCTTTTCCATCCTTTCACTTGGAGTTTGTTTCTTTCTTTGGCAGTGAGGTGGGTCTCTTGGAGACAACATATGGATGGGCCTTGTTTCTTAATCCAGTCTGCTGTTGTATCCTTTGATTGGATTGTTTAGCCCGTTCACATTTAGGGAAATTATGGAGAAGTGGTCAGTGTCCATTGTCGTTATTTATTTTTACTTATAAGTTTTTTTTCTCTCTCTCTTTTTTCCCTTTTTGTGTTTAGTGAATTATAGGTAATTGCTTCTTGATGGGGGTTCTTAATGTTCTGAAATCTGTTCTTGATTATTTAATATTTTTTGTAATGCTGGTTTAGTTTACATGTATTCATATAGCTTCTTTTCGGATTGAAATATTCTTGTTTCTCCCTCAAATGTAAATGCAAGTTTTGCTGGATATATCAGTCTGGGCTGGCAGTTGTTGGTCTTCAGGGTATGAATGATGTTTTTCCAGGTTTTTCTTGCATTTAGAGGTTGTCTGAGGAGGTCTGCGGAGCCACACCTTTCTGGCTCTCGGAGGGCAACTTTGGCCCCTGCTAGTCTGTCCTTCATTTCCCTGCTGTGTTTCAGCTGCTTTGGCTGAGAGTCTTTCTGTCACTCAGTGAGGGGCCCCTTGGTGCTGTCTTGCTGGAGACTCACAGCAAGCAGTTGCCGCATTTAGGTTTGGGTGGGTCAGATGCTGTCTCCCAGACTCCTGCACACCCCCACCCACTGTTGGAAGGCAGAGTCTCTGTGCCCCTCAGTCTCCAGTTTCAGTCGCCTGGGAGAGGAGGCTGTTGGGCAAGTGGGAGCAGGGACACCACGGCCCCCTTGGGGGTTGCTCTTAGCGCCACCCATGTCTCTAGTCAATGGCCTCGGAGAGGGGGCTTTTGGGGGAGGGACAGGATTCTGAATTGCTTTCCCCCCTGCACTTGCCAGTCTTTCTTGGGTGGAGTGGAGGGGTCCGGGTTAAGTTCTCTGGCTCGCCACCAGCTCTGTTTTCCCAATGGGTTTGGGGGAACCCACTGGACTACTTATTCATTGGGGTTTGGCTGTGAGCTGCTCTGCGACATTGGGGGTCATTCGCCTCCCCTCTGGTCTCCACCGCTGTCTGTGCTGCCCGCTCCTGGTCTATGCCAGTTTCTGCATCTGGGTTTTGCCACTTGCTGGCGTTGCTGGAGTTCGGGGCCTCCTGGGCCGGGCGCCCTCAGGAGCCAACGGCAAGGGGAGGGGGAGGGGTCCTCACATTTCAGATTCTTTGAGAATGTTGGATATAAGCTTTGTCTGGATTTCTTTTCCAGTTTGTGTACTTCTTCATTTCTTCTTGAATTTGTAGTTGTGGATTTCTTAAGCTAGTTGGCTTGTGGGATTCCCTGATCCTCTCTTTTTGTGGGAGAGAGCTAGGCTGGGTCCCTATTGTCTAGGCACCATCTTCCAACTCTCCTCTCCCTGCTTTTTAATCCAACCCTTTTCCCTCAACTTTCTTAGTTCCATAGGCTCTGTGTTGAGTCTTATGTCAAGATAATGTCTCTTGTTTATTGAGTTTCTGGCTGAGCATTTCTTAGGAATTGGAACTCTTCAAGTGCCCCAAATATTTTGTGTCTTAAGGGAATTCTTTTGTGTCATACATGAAAATCTCATTTGGTAAGTCCCCAAAGAAACTAGAAACAAAGCTACCGGTATTGGCTTGAAATCATATCCACTTATTGTCTGTGATGAAGAAGAGCATTACTATAATGATGGAAATTAATCTTTCCATTTTATTTCCATCACTTAATACATAATTGGGCTCTATTGAAGAGATATTTTGAGAGTCAGAACATTAACATTTAAATGATTTATATTAAACTCTATTATACCTCGTTAGGCCTCAAATTGAATTTATTCTGAGAATATGGGAGAAAAAGAGAACAAAGGGTCTTAGATGAAGGAGTCCTTAAAATTGTTGAACCTTTTCTATGCAGGACAGAATTTTTTTTTTGTATGTGAAGGTCAAATGTATCCAGAACAACGTGGAAAAATGTCTTTACCTCCCAGAAAATGTATATCTAATTTTGAATCTCTCAAGGCAGCATTAAAAAAAGAAGAAGAAATGAAAAAAGAGTGGAAAGGGAGCGATTAGATACCAGACAGATTGTTTACCTGCCTTTGCCTCCTGGATTTTCATTCTTTTCTTTTATCGCAGCAGTCTTGAGGATTTATTGGCACCTCTTTCATTTGTCTTTCTGTGGGTTTAAAATTGAGGTGATGAGACAGAATATTACCTGTGTGCTTCAGAACATCCATGAGTGACATATGATAGTTGCCTGGGAAACTAGAGATGAAATTCTACAGGTCTTTGAAATTCTTTACATCTGAGAATAAAGCTTAGTAGATGTTGAAACACTGTATTGACAGGGAGTGTGGCCTGTTAGGATACAAAAGGCCTCAAACTGAAATAACGAAATGTATTAATCTAAATGAAGAGTTAGGGTAAGTTTCTGGAGTGCTGTAACAACAGATCTGGTATAATTAAGGATCAGAGACTTTGTCTTCTTTCTTCTCTGCTGGAACCAGAATCAGCTTCCTCCTAAGGCCTGATCATCATGTGGTTTTGGTTGTTGGTGTCCAGATGAGTGACATACTAATTTGTCCTGTTAGTAAAAATGAGAAAGGAAGCTTTCCCCTTTACAAACAGAATATCTGCACTTCAGACTGACTTTAAAGTTCACATTTCTATGAAGTGAGAGATGCTATTAGCTATCTGACTTAAACTAATCAAAAACCTTCGGAGTTTTGATGCTTTGTGAATCTCGGGAGTGAAGTAGTTCCTATTGTGAAGAAGGAAGGAATGTGTGATATCAGTGTCTTCTGCATCATACTGTACAGAGGCAGAGGTTAAGAGTAGACTGCACACTTGGGAAAAAAATGTTCAAAGAATGGAATATTCTTCCAAGACTTATTACTCTGTCTTTTAGCATTACAAACTGGACATATATGTCATCTAATAAAAATAAAAATAAAAAATATAGTTCGGGGATTCCATCATTGCTTTTTCTTTCCAAACTATTTTGAAGCTCTTCACTTAAAACTCTTAGTATAATTTCCAACATGATATAAACACTTCTTATGCCAATTTGACTGCTCATATCACTTGATGTCAATGATTCTTATGCTACTCTAATAATAATTGTATTTTTTGTTTCCTCTGTCTTCAATTCTTAAGAGAGTTGTAATAAATTATCACCAGTACTTATAAAGATAAGTATTTGTAATCAAGCAAACAGATTTTTTTCAAGACTATTTCTTTCTGTATTCAAATAAAATTCCTTGTTAAAAATAAGTTTGAAGATGATAGTGTGACCAAGCAACAATGTAGACAATAAACTTTACTTTGTTGTAATCTATAGACAAATAATATCTTGGATTTTTAATGCATCATAAATTAGCACAAACATAGTGAGTTAAAGCAGTGTGAGGTTATTACATCACAGTTTCTGTAGGTCACATGGTTGGATGTAGTGGTCCATATCTACATGCCAGGATGTAGAGGAGGACTCTGGCAAATGCCTAAACCCTATCTACAAAACAGACCCAAAACCAAAAGGATCTCAGGCATGCTGAAGTGGTAGAATGTTTGCTTACTAAGTGTGATTTCAAAGGTCAATCTTCATGGACAGGCAAAACTTTAGCCCCACAAACAAGCCAAAGGATTCCATGATGGTTTAACCAGGTTCCCTGCCATTGAGGCTACAATGAATCATTAATTTTATTGCCTGATTTCAAAACAAGCAGTGTCTTCCAACTTCATTAAATCTTTTGGCAGAATTCAGCTCTCTTTATTTTCTTAATAGGCCACTTTGGGTGTCCCCAAACCACCCTCTGTTCCTTGTAGAGATATTAATTTCCCTATAAAATGGCAGCACTATGAATTTCTTACATTAAATTTGGAGTTTCCTTTGTCTCTGACCTCTACATTCAGGTGAGTTCAAGTTAATGTCTATGTCTTAAAGTTAACTCACTCAGGACATTAATTTGATGAGCAAAATTCCTTTACATGCTATTGAATAATGGAAGTGTGTATACAGTAGGAAACTTCCCACACATGAAGGCAGAGCTAAAAATAAGCATGTCCCCTCTCTCAATGGAGACTCAAATATTACCAGTCTGTATAAAGAAAGAGTAAGGAAATAAAGAAAAATATATTGGAAGAAAATGAGAAAGAATGCAAATGCGGGAAAACTAGGTAGAGAGAACCAACCAGTGAATTTGAAACAAGAGATTTCGAGATACACTTAGAATAAAAGGAATCGTTATAGAAGAATACCAGGATGGGAAAGGCAAGGAAGAAATGGCAGAATTAAGAGAAGCAAAGATGATTTTAAAAACTATGGTTTTGCAGTAGATTTGGACAAGATAGTCTGCCTCATTTTTTTTATAAATAATTTCCTAAAGTGAAGAAAGAATGATGACAAGCCATAGTGTGTTTAGATATATTTATATTTATATATGTGTACATTATTTGTGTATACATCTTTTTTGCGGGATTTCTCAACCCTTACTATGTTATGCTATAGATTTTACTTCAAAGATCTAGGCAGAGTAGGTAATATCCCATTTGACAAAAACATATAAGTTAAATGCAGACAAAACAAATTTAAAATTGCCCCAAATTTTCTTCGATCTTTCTTTTGCAAAAAATTATTCGAACCAAGAATTTGCAATGTGTTTAGCCCAATGTTGTTTTCTCTATTCTCTCCACTAACAAAAGCAAACACAATTTAAAAACAACTTCCTACCTCTGCTTTTTTTTAAATAGTATTGGAGAATAACATTCTGTGTACCAATTGGTTATTACTTAATCAGAAAAGAATAAGTAGAAGATTAGCTAGACTGACAGTTGTGTGTGTGTGTGTTTCTACATCTGTGTAAAATACACATCTGTGTATGTTCATTCCAGGAGTAGTCCAAATCTGTATCCTTTATATAGGCAATGTATATATTTTCAAACATAAATTTTGAGTTGCTGTAGATAGATAGATAGATAGATCTCTATTTTTTACCTTTAGAAGCAACATATTAGATCTGAATAAAAGAGGCTGGATTTTGGTTTTTGATATAGCAGAGATTTCGTTCTTAGCTACATAAAAGCAGAGCTGAGAAAGAAAACAGAAGTTCCTATGACAACAGTTGTGAGCGGTAGAAGGAGAGAGGCCAGCACCTCTCTGTTCCTCATGCTCTCTGTAAAGATTGACTTTTTCACTTCATTGAGACACTCTTGACCATGAGGTGCTGCTGCTGACTCATTTTCATTTTCTTATAGACGTTTCTGAGCTGAAAATAAAAGACGAAGTATATCTTTTTCTACCAAGAAGCTTTAGGGGAAGACAGGGGAGGACTCAAAATCTAACTCTATCATGATTTTGAGGCCCGTTATTATTTTATGACTACTTGCTCTCCTGCTGTCAGACATCTCCTATGAGAATGAAGGGGAAATGCTCTGCAGAGGGACTGAGATTTGCAGGAATGTTGACAAGAGCTGCCAAAACAGGAAACTAATCCATTTCACTATGAATATGAATTCCAACCAAAAGCACTCTTCAATATTCATCTGAATTATAGAGCTAAGTCTTATCCTTGCATATGATTTAACTAGGCATCATTTCTCTTATCAGTTCATTCAACAACAACAAAAACCTGTGCTCCATTCTCTGTATTGTTTTTTTTTCTTAAGGAAACTACTTGATGTCAAGATGAAGTTCAAAGAAGTCTCCAACTTTTGCAATAGGTGGTGACATTTTTAATATCTCCATAGTGTGCCCAGGAGTGCAATGACTCTGGTTAGAGAAATTATGCTTGATCACTTTGCAAATTATGACTATAAATAAACAGAAGATAATCTTGTCAAGTTGATAAGTTTCTTGGTACTTGAACTTTATCTGGTTGGAGCTCAACATTAATGAAAACTGGCATGAATGCTTTTGGTTTGAAAAGGTCAGTTATACCACAATCTACATAAGAATCTTCATCCTAATGTCTATGACACAGCTGCTGCTCCCTTTTCCTAGGAGATATTCTAGGAAGGCTATGATCAGTTCACCAGTTTATAGACACTGTTCTTACCATATAGGTTCTTAGGGAAGTAGAGTGATTTAATGCATAATACAATACATTCTTAAGGAAGAACAAAATTGGCTACTTCCAAATTATTCAAAAACCATTATTTCAATTAAGAGTAAGAATTAATTTAAATATAAAATAGCAATTATGTCAGGACTATATGTCCTGACTCTAAAATGTGTGTGAATGTAAATTGCATGCTGAAGTTTTCAGAATATTCTTTCTAGGGAAAGATTTGTAAAGGTAACATTTTTGCTTGTTGCTTTATCTTCATTTACAAATTCAGCTGGTATTAATGGATCAAATGGATTCTTTCATTAATTTAAAATTCAAGTGTAAATAATTTATTAAATTAATTGGGTTATTTTATTAAAATGTTATGAAGGTGATTGTCATAGTATCTAAATAATCAGAATAAATCTTAATACATTAATTTGACACAATTTTAGCCTAAGTTGTACTTTAGTCAAATAATTTCATAAATACTGTCAGAAATGTGTAAAAAGACTCCTAAGCATTTTAAAGAATAATGGCAGGTTAAATCTAATCCAGATGTCATAACTGATAACTGAATTTTACCAAGTTGAATAAAATCTGTTACAGGGTAGAAAAGTGATGACAATATTACTCAAATTCACTAAAAATCTTATACATTTATATTTATCCTTATATCCAACACAAAAGTACTTTTCTTCCATTTATAAAATTATTCAAATTTTCCTTCTTTTTTCCATTTTGCTGTGCTTGAGAAAAAAATAAAGTATTCTCCTAAGTGAGGCTAATCTAGCTGTTTATTCTCCAATTCTATTTTATCTTTATTTGATACCTTTAAGATATGAAATAAAACTTTCAAATTTACGTATGCTTAGATTTTTCTCATTTCATAATTCCAATTATTCATTTTCCTGTTCCTGAAAATATGGGAACCAAGTCCCAACTCCACGGAAAGGCAACAATTTTCTCTAATTATTATTGTTTTCAATAATATTTTCTCCCTTCTATTTTCTCCCTTTCTCTTCATTTTCTTCCAGAAATATTAGGTAATGTTTATATTCCTATTACCTTATCTTCCACAAAGATCCTTATTTTTTATACTGATTTTTCCCCTCAAAGACACTAAATAGATTTTAACTAACATTTTTATTTTCTGTTGGGAGGGGGGATCCTAGATAGCCAAGCCAGCCCATTCTCCTTCAGCTATGGCCCAGGAGAAAGTGTTGAAAATCTGACAAATTGCCTAAAAGGAGGAGGAAATGTGGGAAAATCTTCTCAGGTTAAACCCACCACTGTGGCTACCTTCCAGGAGAGGGTCTTATTATATAGATATTTACTTGTTTATTTGAAATGGGAGGGGAAAAATGAGGGGAAGGCATGGGGGAAGGGAATTGGGGACAAAAACATAAGAAGGGATATAAATGTGCGAGAAGGAACGCACCCTCTATCTGGTGACTATAACTGTAACCCCTCTATACACTGAAATAAAAAAAATATTAAAATAAATTTAAAAAAATCATGATCTGACACAACTGCCCGAGGGAAGGAAAGAATGATTAGGGACAACATAAAGTGCAACAGATTAGGACCAGGAGGTCCAGCTGCTCATTATTTTGAGTAATCTTTACTTTTGTGTTGTTAAATAAACTCTTTGTAACTTTGCTTGCTGTTTCTGACCTTTATTTCTATATTGCTAAAAAATAAGATTCATCCATACTCATGCTTTACTCTTATTTTATTTTTTTTCCAGTCCTGCGGCTTCAACTCAGGGCCTGAGCACTGTCCTTGGGCTTTCCTCAAGTCTAGTCCTTTACCACTTGAGCCACAGCACCACTTCCAGTTTTTCTATGAATGTGGTACTGAGGAATTAAACCTGGGTCTTTGTGCATGCTAGGCAAACACTTTACCACTAGGCCAAACTCCTGGTCCCTTTCATTCCTAATTCTAAAGTACTTTTTAACTTCTTTTTTGAGTGGCTCCTTAACATTGTTTACTCTTTCTTTCTTATCTTTCTGAATTTACTAAATTCTTTTATTTACTTTTTTTTGGCTCGTCCTGGGGCTTGAACTCAGAACCTGGACACTGTCCTTGGGATTTTCTAAGGCTAGAACGCTACCACTTGAGCGTGGTAATTTGTATGTAGCTGTTGAGCTATTGTGATTCTTTACTAGCACTTTCCTGGACATATCACCCTGCACCAGAATCCACTCCAAATGAACCAAGACCTCAATGTAAAATCAGATACCCTGAAAATAGTATAGAAAGAATAAGGGAAACACTAGGGTTCCTTGTCAGTGTTGAAACTTTCTGAAACTTTCTTAATAAAAACTCGGAAACAGCAAATCAAAGAAAGGTTGGATAAATGGGATTAAATTAAGCAGGAGTGCTTGTACATGACAAAGGACATAGCTAGCAAGAGAAACTGAAAGCCCACAGATTGGGAGATGATCTTCACTAGCGACATAACAGACAAGGACCTGAGATCTAAAATATACTTAAGAGGTCAAAAACTTAAATTCCCCAAAGACAAATTCTCAAAGGAACAACCACTCCATTAATAAGTGAGCTGAAGACTTAAAGAGAGACTTATTTGAAGAGAAAATAAGAATTTTCAATGGACACATGAAGAAATGGTCAACACACCTGGTCATAAGAGAAATGCAAACCAAAAACAATTTTGAGATTCCATTTCACCCCAGTGAAAATGGCCATTTATCAAGAAATCTAATAACAACTAGATGCTGGTGGGGATGTGGTCAGAAGGGATCTCTACTACACTGTTAATGGGAATGAAAAGTTGTTCAACCACTCTGGAAAGTAATGTGGAGGTTCTTCAAAAGGCTAAACCTAGAGCTACCCTATGATCCAACAATCCCACTCCTGGGCATGTAGCCAAATGAACACAAACAAGGCCACACTAAAACCATCAGAACAACTATATTCACTGCAGAATTTTTTACCATAGTTAAAATATGAACCCAGATGTCCCTCAGCAGATGAATGGATCAAGAAGTTGTGGCATATATACACAATGAAGTTCTATGTTTCCACCAGAAAGAATGTCGTTGTCTATTCATAAGGAAATGGAAAGACCTGGAAAATATTAAAAGTAAGCCAGGTCCAATAAAATGTAGGTTGCTTGGTTTCCCTCATTTTGCTAACTCTTAATGCCCTACCTCTATCAGGTAAATTTTTATGGATTTGTTTTCTTTTATTTTTCTATATATTCGTTGATGGGTGACCATATAATGCTCTTTGATCACAAACTAACTCCTTTAAATAGATCCCTAAAATTCAATGAATTGAAAATATCTATTCTTGACATTTTATCTTTCTGAACAGTTTTTAACTGTTCAGAAGAAGACATTAACTTGAAGTTTAGTTATAAGGTTAGTTTTTCTTATTTTAGAATTCATATATCTTCATACATCATATGTCTTCACCTTATATTAATTCATCTTTGTAGCCCATTTATTTCTCTTCTTTTCACTGATTACAGAGAACATTTGAGTTGGGGATTTTGTTGCCTCTTACCACATTGCCTTATTAAATATGACAATTTTCTAATGGGATTCATTCATTCTGTCACCTCTGTAGAAGACTGATGCATATTAATAACCTATACTTCTACATCACAACTCAACTTCTAAATCTCATGAGAAAGGGCATCCCTTCAGTCAAGAATATTTTATATATGCTATGACCTGTAACCCAGTTAAGCACATTTCTTTTCTTTACAATTATTTTCAATTTTCATCAAATTCATCAACAGAATACCAGAAACCATTGATTTAATACAACAATTTTTATTTACTTTGTTAATATAAGAGATAGAACTACATCTTAGAAAGTTACTAGCACAGAGACACTTGGGCACAACAAAAGTATGACATTCTTTAATGGGGTAGTAAGTGATGAAGGCTCTGCTTTGATACTGTGGAATCCAGCAGCCTGTTCGCTGAAGTCACAATGCTACAGTGTCCCATCACCACTGAGAGATTTAGTGCAGCAAGGACACTAATGAAGGCCCTTGCCTAGAAAAGCAGGATTCCTCTCAGGAGTAAATTGACTCAAAGGTTCTTTGTTACCCTTGCTTAAATTTCATTGAGTTACATTGTAGTCCACAATTTCCTTTCTTTTCCTTTTCTTTCTTACCTTCACATGGGCCAAATGTAGATTACAATCAGATAATTTTCCCAACCTTCTTTTGTTCCCTCTCAATTTTCCTCATAAGCAATCAACCACTTGCATTTCAAATTCTATCTTTTTATGAACTATCAGATGTGTCAGACTAACAAAGGCATACCACTACCTTCAAACTGGGGGAAAATGCACTTACAAATATCTATATCCAAAGGCAAAAAACTTAACCACTAAGATATAAACTCTACATACATTCCTGACCTTGTTTCTACCACATTCTATCCAAGCCTGGATTTCGGTCTATTTCCATTGAGTTGCCTTACTACCTCTCTCTTTCAATATTGGATTCACTCCTCCCTAGTTCTGACACTTATACAGAAATGGCTTGGCAAAACTAGGAATAAACCTTCATTATATCTCTACTTGTGTTTTTTTTTAGTTTAGATTTTGACATTTTAGGTAAAATGATTCCAAAACATATTTTCAGCTACATTTTTCCTTTCTGCTCTTGGCTTCCTGTGTGACTGTAATAATGGGACACTTCTATGGTTCACTGTGTTCAATCTCTTGCTAAGCAAATGTAAATGGAAACAATTTCCAAGCCTGAGAAATAATCCTCACTGTATTGAAGTGTTATGAGAATTGAAAATATATAAATATGTGTAGTCTAGCACTTGTATCAAGATAAGGCCTATTTCATTAGGACTTCCATAGCATTGGTGGAATATTTTTAGTTTATTGCTCTGTTGTTTTGGCACAAATGCATATAATAAACTGCCTCATACAATTAATAAACAAAGAACAATTATCCCTCTGTTGATTTCTTCAAAGGGAACTCTTATCAGTTTCCACCACAGAGATGAGTTCTTGTAGCAGTACCAGGAGCACTTCTGCCTAGATTAAATAAAAGGTGATATTGTTAAATGAAAATGGACATGAGATTCCAGATGTACATATTTTGTTGTTGTTGTCGTTTTGTCATTTATTTTATTTCTAGAATGAAAAACTAGACTTCTGTCTTAAACGAGCAATGAGTTAAAAACCAAACCCCAGATGACCTTACAAAGCAATCTTATTTAAAAGTAATGCATGACTCCTTCAAAACCACAGGGTGAAAATTTTGAGTAGATCAGAACACTTCTGTGCACAACCAGAGCAACCCAGCCTTATAAATAGTCTAATATTTTCCCAAGAATTGTCTTTTTCTCCTTCAGATTCAAGGCAGATCATTTTTTGTTACAATATCATTATATTTTCAGCTGTCTCTCTGAACCACCTCATTTCTCACATGTATGCCCTTAATCACTACTTGTAAAGCTATGAATAAATTCATGTTGCTATTGACTTGTATTTAATTTTGTGTATCTTAAATTAGGATTTTAATAACTTTTGGATTTTAAATGGTGAATCATTAACTAAATGAGGCAGTTCATTTCATTAGTTTTACATTAATGACTATTACTTTCTGTGTTCAAGTTACAAGTTCTGATTACATCTCCATTTTCTGGAGCTGTACCCTGTAAGAGCATAGAGCATCACATAGCAAAGGGGAAGGCATGTGACTTTAAATCCTGGATTCACATCATCTTTACTATGCTTGCTTTTCCTTAAAGAAAAGGTAGCATATTCTCCTTGTCTTCCATGCTTTCACTGTTCTCTTCCTTCTACAGGGAATTCTCTTTTCTACTTGTGTTCTTGCCTGATCTTTACTTTTCCTTAAGACACCATTCATATAATACCTTCTCAAGAAAGCCTTCCATATTCCTCCCATTAGCCTGAGTGAGATAGAATATTCTACGTAAGTTACAGTGTTCTATATAAGACATAGTATCCATTCAAAAGACTTTGCAAGGGTGTCTGTACTATAGAGTTTATCCTACTGTAACAAGATTGTTCATTAGTTTTCCCCATGTTGATGCTATGATTCTAATATGGCTTATCCTTTAACCTTGTGTTAAAGTGTGGTTTGGAGCTCTGAGTGATGAGATATGGTGAAGACTCTTAGAGATGTTTGGGACTATAAAGCAGTCAACCCACAGGTATGGCTAATACTTTCTTTTTTTATTTTTCTTCATATATTTTTATTATAATTAATAGAAAGGCTACATTATATTCACCAGATAGAAGGTGCATTACTTCACAAACATTGATACCCTTTCTCATGTCAGTCCGCATTTCTCTCCCCCAACCCCGACCCCTCATCTTGTTTTCCCCCTTCCTTATCCTATTTCAAATAACCAAATAAGCGTATATACAATACTTTCTTATTGGGATGTGATAATAGTCAAGGGATTCAGTCTCCTTCTCTCATTCCCTATACAGACATAACTTGAAGCTGTGTAAGATCCTCAACAGAAGTCCAGTAGATACCTGCTTCATATTGTTAGACCAGAATTTTGAACAAAAATAAAACTACTTTCTCTATAATAAAATGATTATGCTGGTGAAAAAAAAACTAGAGAGTACCAATGATAGAGATAGCCTGTCACAGCAGCACAAAATAGACCAAGATTTTCTGTTTAGGTCACAACTACCAATCCATTTCAATCCAGAATGCACACACACACACACACCTAATACTAGGGATAATGCCTGAATTCAAAATTGTTGAAAAGGCATGACTTAAATATCATAGGAAGTTGTGTTGGAATTTTCATTTTCTGCTTAAGTGGAAAACTTTTCCTTATCAGGAAATAAAACAAATGTGTTCTCAAAATTATTGACGCCCAGTGGTCATGAAAAAAGAGTCACCTTTTCAACCAGTTTGACATCATAATTAGCTGGTGTGATTTAAGGGGTATCAGAAGGATTCTGCTTTTCTACTTGGAAAAAGCATTCAAACTGTGACACAATGCTGAAATAACTATAATTATTCACTTGTATTGGGTAGGGAATAAATACTGTTGTTACAAAGAATTTAACTTCTAGAACAAACCCTGTTAGATAGTTGGCCAGGAAGCATGCCATTTACAGAATAAACATAGGTCAGATAAATTTAGAGCGAGGAAATGAACTACAAATCACAGAGAATGATAACTTGTAACCAAAGGGTATTAGGAAAACACAGCATGAATTTTTGAAGTATTGTATATACTAAAAATAGTCTCTCCTCATACAAGCCTTGAACAGACACCAAATAATAGGCCTTATTACTTCCTGTATGCACAATAGTCACTGCAGAATTCCCCACCCTTCAATCAATTACATGCCATCTACTGTCCACATTTTTCTGTAATGGACTGTTATTTAATAGGTGTTTATATCTGCATTAAATCACATTTTCAAATTTAAAAACCCAGTGCTAACTCAGTCTCAATGATCTCACTGAAGTAATGGTTAATAAGCTGTAATTCTTGTACTCATTAAGATAATATCATAACTGTGGAAATAATAGAATTTATCTTGATATCTCACGTTGTAAAGCACTGGTTTAGGATGTAAGGAGTTACTTTCCAAAATAGGATTGACCAGGAGTTAATTACTGGATATAAGTTCCACTTGTAATATGTCCTTACACAAATTATTTAAATTATTTCAACTTCAATTACTTATTAATAAAACACAACCAAAACAGTGTCTATATTTTAGTATTCTATATATTAAATAAAATTGTTTTTTTTTTCAGCAAGTTGACCTTTTCTTAAAATTGGCTTTATTTCTGAAAGGGATGCATTTGGATCCTAAGAGAGAAACCAAGAACAGAAAACCATAGTAATTAAATAGGTTATCCCTCTGCTAACCTTTTGAGCTGTCACTGTCTGACAGTATGAATTTGGCATGGGAGCTGCTTTGTCCTCCCCGCCCTCCTGGCAAGTCAGCCATCTGGCCAGTTGCACCTGTTTCCCACAACCCAACTAGTCCCATGAGCCCTATGTTGGTTGGAATGAAGTGGGAACTAATGGGACTTGAATTACATGTGGAATGGGATGGAAATGTATGAAAAGGAGGGCTAAGCAAAGCCAATTAGCAACCCCAGAATGGATGAACTAAGCAGAGTAATTGGAAAGAATAGCAGAACAAGGTGAAACAAAATAGCAACCAAGATGATGAATGTGCTTTGAAAAGAACAGCAGATGAGTTTATGGTCTGGTGGGAAAAGCACAAAACTCCATCTGCCTATTCAAGAGGCTACAGCTTCTCATTCATATTAAAGTTGATTCAGCTCTATGGTAGCAGCACTGCTAAAATTGCTTCAGGGAGCAGGCTTCCACTCCCCTAACCTCGACTTGATTTGGAGTTTGTAATGAGGACTGTCTTGCTGTAAGAGGTGTAGATTCGGCAGAGGGAATAAAATAAAATATGAAAACAAAAGAAAAGCATTCAAAGTAACACATTGGTCTATCACACAAAACAAATGTTAATATTTTTGTATGCATGTGTGTTGGTAGGGAGGCTTGAACTAGGTCTGAGAGCTTTTCCTTAGCTTTTGCACTCAATGCTGATACTGCTGAAGCTACAGTTCCACTTCTGGCTTTTTGATGACTAATTGAAAATAAGAGTCTTAGGGACTTTCTGTCCAGGTTGTCTTCGAATTGTAATTCTCATATCTTAGCCTGCTGGATAGTTAGGATTACAGGTTGAACCACTGGCACTGGATGATGAGGACACTTAAAAATTTGATAAAATGATCTTTATCTCTTATCATCATTTGAGTCATTTCTTGCTCCTTATTGACACAATATCTATTTCCACAATTATCTTAGTAAAATTTGTATCCCAGAATTCAAATATCTTCTCTCTATATGTACATATATATATATATGTATATTTAATTAAGGATGCATGGTCATTCAGCCTATGTTCAGTATGTGCGCTACTGATCCCTTGTAAAGATTTACTTACTTATAAATAACTCTGAATGTAAAATAACTAGCCTTAGATGATGAAATAGTATGGTAGAAGCTTTTAGTAATCACTTGCTCCAGAGGTTAATCAGTAAACAAATAATGTGTGTACATGTGCATGCATGTGTGTATATTTAGTTATTTAGCTCAATATCAGTTTTTCTTTTGGATTAAAAATTCATTCAGTGGGGCCAGGAGTTTGGCCTAGTGGTAGAGTGCTTGCCTAGCATGCATGAAGACAAGGGTCTATTTCTCAGTACCACATACATAGAAAAAAAAGCTGTAAGTGGTGCTGAGTCTCACGTGGTAGAGCTCTAGCCTTGAGAAAGTCCAAGGACAGAGAGCTCAAGCCCAAGACTGGCAAAGAAAAAAAAACCTCACTCAATATCTGTATATTTTATGGGTTATTGTGTATTAGTATGCCTCTGAACTGAATCTTCGTGAAAAATGGAAGGATTGTTTGTCGTCTATTAGATAAATACAGAGGAGTAGACTTGCTGGGTCACAGGGAAGCTCTATGTTTAGTCTATTGAGGAAATTCCATATTGCTTCCTGCTGTGGTTGAACAAGTTTACATTCCCATTAACAATGGAGTAGTGTTCCCTTCAGACCACATTCTCGCCACCATCTGTTATTGTTAGTTTTTTGGATAATATCCATTCTAAGTGGGGTGAGGTAGAATCTCAATGTTGTTTTGATTTTCATTTCTTTTATGCCCAGGGATGTTGAACATTTCTTTATATTTCTATTGTCCATTCTTACTTCTATGAATTCTCTCTGTTAATCCATTGATGAGTTGGGTTGTTGTGCCTTTCAGCGTTTTATTTTTTTTTTAGCACTAAATTCATTTTAGATATGAGGCCCTTGTCTGATGCAAAGCTAGTAAAGATCTTCTCCCATTCTGTGGGCTTTCTGTTTATCTTGCTAGCTCTGTCCTTTGCCATGCAGTAACTTCAGCTTGATACAATCCCATTTATCCAGTCTTTAAGGACTCAATAGTTATATGCTTATTAGCATTTAAAATGAAAACAAAGATTTTTTTCTTTTGCTTTATTTATTTTTACCTCCTTATTTACTGTTTATGATTTATGTACCTTTTGTTTTGTAGGTAAGTTTATCTGTCTTGGGAGAGGGGAAGAGGGAGCACAGAAATGGTGGACAAAGGGTAAAATACTTGACACTATTGAAAATGAACTATACAAACTTGTGGGAGAGGGGTTCAGGAAAGAAAATAGGCAGAAAATGAGGGGGAAATGGACACTTCAAAAAAGAAATGTGCTCATTATCTGACTTGCTTAACTGTAACTTCTCTGTATAATAGCTTTACAATAATAATAAAGAAAGAAAAGAAAAGAAAAAATGGAAGGTAAAATGCTCTGTGATCCAGAACAATATGTTGGAAATGAACCTTACAATTAGGGAGGGAATGGGAGGAGGGAAAGTGGGAGAAAAATCACAGGAAGGGGAAAAACGTGCAAGTAACGTACTCCATACCTCCTGAATGTAACTGTAATCCCATTTTAAAAATTGCTCTGTGATACTTGGGTTATACAAAGATTATATATCTGGCTGTTGTCATTATTATTATTATTATTATTATTATTACTGTCATTATTATTCCTAAGTAGTTTTACAAAGGAGCTACAATTTCAAAAATCAGGTTATGAATATGTTGTTTCTTATTTACTGCTATTATTTATTGAGTTCTTCATGGATCACAAAAATAAGTAGATATTTTAGAAGAGTTTAGTTGTGTTACAATCTACAAATTTTCCACATTTTAAAACAAGCCTACCCTCAATTATTTCAAATATGAACAGATGATAGCAATATTTAGACATTTATCAAAATTAATCACTGTTGCAGGGGAAAGCTGTTTTAATTTGAACAAATAGCAAATGTTCTACAGAGCATCCTAACTAAAATGAATGTGTGTGTTCAGTTCCAGAAAATATAAATGCTGTGTTATGAAATCTGATATGTATGTGCATCTTTCCACTGAATTTTCTGTACTCAAAGTTGTACTTTGTGGCAACATATGGTAACTCTCAGGGATATTAACAAACTCATGATGTTTTTCTTGAGGGTAGTTTGTGATATAGATGTTTGGTGTCATTTTTGTCCTTAATATGAACTTTGAGACCTATTTAATCAACAAAAGAAAGAAGTATCAAAATTATGACAACCACTATCAAAAAGTAAAGCAATTATTTCAATTTAAGAAGTATTTTACTTAGAAATTATCTTCCCTTATTTTATTTGTCTTATGTCAAAACACACATACACAAACATACATTTATCATGTTTATGTCCTCTCATGAATTGTTCAGGTTCAATGATAAATTACCTTTATTTTTTACTTAAAAAAGAAAGCTTTAATTTATAAATAATTATACACACATAAGTAAAAATTAATTTATCTACTGTAAAATACTCAAAATAACCTCATTTTTGCTAGGATGCTCTGCAGAAGTTATGAAACTGAAAGTGGGATAAATGGCATTGAAGGTAGTTTCAGAAAAGCCCAGAAGAGTTAAGTGATCTGCTACACAGTCAGAAATGAGTGAAAAGACAGATAAAATGGGCCAGCCATGTGAACAGTGAATTCTTATTTCAGTCCTTTTTATTTTTTAAGATTCAAAGACTTCCTTGTCATTAAGGAGAATTCAGGAAGAACTACATAATTAAATAATTGTGAAGAAATATTCAGGTCAGAAATTTAATTAGATTAGTAGATTTGTCAGGATACCCGAAATCAAATCTAATTGAACAGACATCATAAATTCACTCTCACTTTGTTCTAGTATTTTCTCTGAATTGTAGAATAAAAATGATGTGCGTATATGTTACCTTTTACAACAGGTAAATACTGTGACATTGACAAGAGAATTAGTGGGATTTCAACTTCATAGTAGTATGCTATGACTATAATTGTCGTTCTATTTTGATAATTTCTTGTAGATACTAATGAGGCCTCAAAATAGAAGCAAAATAGACTTTGAAAATAATTAAATTGATTTGGTTGTTTTAAAAATGATTTAGTGAATGGCTTTGGAGAGAGTTAAACAAATTGTGCAATTTAAATATTAATTCTAGTCACATCAATCCTATTTTGGCCAATGGTGAAGTGGGGCTCAGTCAGATGAGGAAGGTGGTTTGACTTATACAGTTGCATAGAAAAATATGACTATCATGGTTCTTTCTAACTGTGTATCACATTAGCATTTTCCAAGCAAAAATTTTTTTTTTAAATTTTAATCATTGTACTTTATTGTCAAGGTAATGTGAAGAGGGGAAATGTCTCTACCTCTACTATTCCAATAATAGTAACAATAACAATGATCGCAATGAAATAAACAATAAAGTCATCATCACTGATTAATAAGATGTAAAATTGTAGAGAGGGGTGCCAAAACCACTAAGCATACTAGAGAATAATAAAACCTATAGTTTAAATAATATTGCATACAGAAAATTTTGTAATGAAGATCTATAATCTGACATCCTAACATAAATTAGGTATTAATTTAAAGACATTTTTGTGGGTGCGGTTGCTGATGCCTGTAATCCTAGCTACTTAGGAAGCTGAAATCTGAGGATCATGGTTCAAAGCCAGCGCAGGCACTGAAGTCCGTGAGACTCTCATCTCCATTTAATCACCAGCAAACCTGAGATGGTGCTGTGGCTCAAAGGGTAGGGTGATAGCCTTGAGCTGAAGAGCTCAGGGACAATGCCCAAGCCTAGAGTTCAAGTCCCACGGCTGACAAAAAATAGTTATTATGCATATTTAACATGTAATACTAATTTTGATACTATGAAAAGCTAGTCTTTAATGTCATAAAACCTAAGCAAAGGGTATCTCTTTTTAAATTGTCTCTCAAGCTATTTTAAGCATTACAAAACCACCAGAAAAGTCTCCTAAAGGTAACATATAACACATCACAGCCACCTATTTTGATGGACACATTTTTAGAAGCCTTGTTTTTGGCATATGTAGACATATTTGGCAGCCACAAAGATGTCAAATCCAGAGGCATTATTTTTTTCTTTCCAATTTGCCATTAGACAATTCCTTAAAAATGCATGCTTGTCAGAGGTTTGTACTGATGCACCAGGATAAAGAGTTGGAATATCTATAAACCCATCATTGACAATGCCATCTATCCATGTTCTTCACCTCACTGGTGGCAATTTCATCACTAAATCCCTACCTTCCTTCTGGAGTAGGCAACTTTTCATAACTAGTCAAGCAGTAAATAAAGCCTCACACTGTTTACAATACTCTGCTTGCCACGGAGCCTAAACATATCAGATACTTCCCCTTCCCCACCCCCACACATTGATCAGGCCTTGTCAGCTTGCATTACTCACCCTCATTAATGCCACTTCACAAGCTGCACAACACAGCTGGCCTGGAGCTACTCCATAGGCTGCTTCCTCCACTACAGACACCTAAGCACCCTTGGGATTTGCCTTATTGAGGGTTCTGGTGGAAGAAACAGTACCTTAATGAAAGACACGAACCAGAGCATGATTAACTACTATCTTTCCTATTGTGGTTGCCATTAATAATGTCATTCATTGCCTTCTAAGGAGCTGATGACCTTTTCTAAATGGAAAATGCACAGTGGAAGGGAAATACTATTCAAGTCAAATTTGAGGAAGGGGCATATTTCACAAACAGCATTACCACAAATGTTTCCTAATTTCTTTACTTAAGCAAGATCTAGTCCTTGATCTCTAGTTAGATTAGGAAAACTGCCTCAGGAGAACAGATAGCAGTCAAAAACAAAGGCCAGAGATTGTCAAGAAAAATGATTTAGCACAAGAAGTAAATGTTTATTTAAAATTTGACACATGCTGTTAGTGGAAGAACAAGATGTGGTAAATGTAAGCTTTCTGTCATTCCAGTATCCTGGACACAGAGTTTGATTGGAGGATCACTTCAATCAGGCAATGCATCCTGGAATTAAAGGTGACAGGAATGAAAAACAGAGATTGGTGACAAATAATGCTCCTTGACAAAGCCTGCTTCTGATTGCTTTTCTTATTTCCCTGATGTCTGCTTCTTTGAAAGGATTAAAATAAATTTAAGAGTTGCTCATTTTTGCCTGATTTAAAATGCTATCCACAAATATACACTCAGATATTCTCTCCCTTCGAGTTCAGCATTCTTCTAGTGTTATTTGCAGCTGCTTCTGCTCTGCTCTAATTGCCTTTGCAGAGCCACAAAAGAAGTAAATGACTTTGTTTTACTTAAGCTGCAAATCAGATTCCCTTCAGCTATGGTGGCATCTGAACGTTAGACTCCCTATACAATGACAGTGTCCAGTTACTAACAAACATCACTCTTCTCTTCTCCCTGAGGAAAACAGAAACCAAGGGACTGAGAGACAGCACGCGGCCAAACACTGAAGGTTTATTTGCCTTTTGGCACTGAAATATTTACTTAGTGTTAATAGTAGAATATGTTCCTGCCCAGATAGAATTCACAATTTAAATGGACAGTCTCAATACTCCAGGGTAGGGCTGAATAAAAGCAATGTGTGGAGTCTACATCTTTAAACAAATCTACAAGTATTCAGAGAACTAACTGTGTTCACAAGGTTTTCTTTGATATTTATGGGAGTATATTACGGTTTTATTCCAGTGTGCAGAATCTCATCCTCTTTGTCTCCTAAAATACACAGTTCATTGAATAGTTATGACAGTTATATAGGGTATATGACAATTCATATGCCCTTATTCATAATAACCAAATCCATATACTCAAAATATTATAATGTATTTAAACATATTTGGTGATATAAGGTGACATACATGAACTCAACTAGCAATAAACCTAAACCTGACATTCATGAAACAATTCATATTCTTTATTTATCCATTTGGTATCAAAACTATGCACCCTAATGGCTTTAATCATAGAACTCTGACCCAGGTTTAGAATGGCTATTCGGAATGCGCAGTATATGCTCTGTCTTGTTTTTCTCTAGTTAGAAGTATATTGAAAGCCAATAATCTATATTCAAGTTATTCATTTTAGTGATTGCAAAATTATGTTTTTGTTAATACCACACACCTTGCTTATTCTTATGGTTATAATAATGATGTATAGAATGAAATTTTTGAGATATCAATTTATGTGTTTTTTTTATTCAAGAAAGCCTACTTATATATTGCTATTTCATTCTATTATTTTATAGCCTTTCAGCCAAGGAGACACAACAAACCCTTAAAAGCACAATATCACTAGTTTTCTAATAATTAAATTATAAAAGTTCTATTTGAAGTAAGCTACAATAAGCCTGATTTTATTTTCAATATTTCTTTATTGGTTTTTATCTCTAAAATGTTTGCGGATAAATTGTATCAAAAAGTATAACAATTGAATTGTCAGTAAAGTAATAGATAGCTAGTTGATATCTATTCTACATGTACCAAAAAGTGTCTTTCTGTGACAGCTTCCAAGATAAGATAAAAATGTTACAGTATATTAAAGAATAACTGGTTAAGAGTATACAGTCCGGGTAAATGAAAGTTTTGATATGTATAAAGTTAAAAAATATATAAAATCTAAAGTCAAAACTATGTACCAGTAGGTTGGATTTCTTCTGCAGATTTTTACCAGAGAGTTATGTTTTCTTGCTGCTGGAGACATACCACCTTGGTTCACAACCATCCTTCCTCAGAGCCAACAAAAGCAGGCCAAATTCTTTTCAAGCTATCATATCTTTGGCTCTCCTTTTCTACTTTAAAAGACCCTTGTCATTACACTGGGTTTACCTGGACAGTCTAATTTAATCTCTGGGAAAATATTTTGACAGTGATATTTGAATTTATTCTTCAAGGGTAAAGATGAGTTTTCTAAATAGAGAAAGAGTGTTTGTGGGGGAGGGGTGGGGAGGGAATGGATTCTGGAAGAGAGAGAGAGTCCTTGGAAAGGTACAGGAATGAGGGAATTATGTTTTATTTTGTAAGTCATGGGAATTCTGTTGTGGTCATGTGAGTGTAATATATTGGGTTGAGTGCATGAACACCATATTATGGTTAGTGCTTCGACAGAACTATTCAAATGTGGGGTACAACTCCATGAAGTAGGGATCTGGGATTCAGTCCCTGAATAATGTCCAAACCTGCTGTTTCAAAAGAACAGGGTTAGTCATGTCTCACCCACCAGCTTAAGAAAATAGAAGGAAAACAGATCTGCTTTCCAGAGGCCACATGTGGAAACAGTCACTTACCAGAAACTGAACCTAAAGCTTTTGCTACTCCTAAATTAAGAAAATTCACATTATATTGTCTATGATTATGGAATGTCTAGCTACGAAATCATACAAACATCAGTTCAGACCAATCATGTTTATTTTGTTACTGCTCTGTAACAAGTTACCAGGAACTTAGTGGATATCGTCAATACCCATTCATTAACCCACAGTGCTGTAGGACAAACAACCAGGCAGACCACTTAGGTTCTGCGTTCAACATCTCACAAAGACAATGTCAGTTGTGCTGAGCCTTTACTTGGAGTTCCGGTGAAAGAATCTGTTTCTATACTTATTCAGATAGCTGGGTGTGCCTTATAGATGTCACTTTGAGGTGCCTATTATTTTTCTAACTAGTTATATTTCCAAACTTATTCTGCTCTTGGTTTTGTCAGTATTTGGCTAAAGAAACAGAATAGAAATATAAGCAACAGAGAATATCAGTAATATGACATTCTTTAAAACAATTCAGAACAAAAAAAAACATGATAGCATTCCTCCAACATTCTGCGCTGACTGCTTACAGTCTGAAGATATATCATTACAGAACTCTACTGGAGATCTTCAAATTATCTAGGGAGGGCAATAATGATATCAGGGCTCTCAAAAAGATGCTCCAGAATGCTAGGAAGGCTCTTCCATCATATGAAGAAAGAGTAAAAGGGGACATGCTGAGTCGCATGCCCTCACCAGACTCTAGACCTGCCACCAGTGCCCAGGCATTGGGAGAAGTAATGTCCATTTTTTATTTTGTAATGCACCCCTTATTCCCCTACCCCCCCCACAGTCTGTAGCAGTTTTTTTAGAGAAACTTGAGTAGATTAATACACATAACTACAAAAAAGTAAAAGTAAATTTAAGCAAATATTATTACTCTCACAACTGTTAACTTCTATTATTTTTACTATCTCTAATGCTATTATTATACCTAACTGTAACTAATGAGGAGACCAGTAACAAGCTAAAAGTCAAATAGTGAAAATAAATATTAGAGAAGACAAGAAAATAAAATGTTGCACAATATTTCAAATTGATTGTATCCACATTTGTTGTATGGTATAAAATTTAGTAATGAAATAATACAATGTAATGTTTTATAAAGAAGAAAAATGCAAGAAAGTATTTCTGATACTTTATATTGCTTTGTTCAAGTACATAAGACTGCAAAAAATATTCCTTTTGCCAATCACTGGTGGTTCACACTTGTAACCTTAGCTCCTCGGGAGGCTGAGATCTGAGGATTGAAGCCCAAAGCCATCCCAGGCAGGAATCTCCAACTTCAGAAAGATCAGAAGTTTACACTGTGGTTCAAGTGGTAGAGCTCTATAAAGGAGAAGCTCAGAGACAGTGACCTGGTCTAGAGTTCAAGCCCAAATAACCCCCTTCCCCCTAAAAAATTATTCCAATGTATATATAGATGATAAATCTTACTTTAAATGGTGGACAGCAATACACTCCAACTGCACAGCATTGGAGATTTTTTTGGCTTTTTCTAGTGGATTTTTATTTTCTATTTAAGTTTTATTTTATATTTTTATTTTCATTAGGCAGTTGTACAAAAAAATTGCCTCTTGATCATCAAAGAAGGCAAAAAAGTATCTCCAGTTGTAGAAGTATCCTTTTATTTGTTTCAACATAAAACCTCCTAAAACAAACATGGAAAACATGCTGGGTGGATATTTTGTTGTTATACTGTGATATATACATATACATATATATTTGCATATATATATATATAAAGTTTGAATTAGTTTTTAAGAAGAAAGGAAAAATATATTGACCAGCAATAAATAAGAAAAGATGAAAGTGCTCTTAGTAAATTCAGTCATCAATCATAATTTTATAGCTGTAATACCTGATATATGGAAGTTTCTCAAAAGAGAAATTCAGAGGCCTGGAGTATGGCTTAGTTATAGAGTGCTTGGTAGCATGCATGAAGCGCAAATGCACAGAAAAGGCTGAAAGTGCTGCTGTGGTTCAAATAGTAGAGTGCTTGCTCTGAGAAAGCTCAAGGACACTGCCCAAGACCTGATTTCAAGTGCCAGGAGTGAGGGGAGGGAGGGAGAGAGAGGGGGAGGATTTTTCAAACATAGAATCAGCTATAATTTGATGGTCAATTTTGTATGAATGGCAATGGAAAATATTGAATAAAAATAACTTTGTAAGGTTGAGAAATAAAACACATCTGGAAATAATCTGGATTGTAAGGAGAGTTGAAAGGAAAATGGGTTAATGTATAGACAGAATCATAAACGTATGAACATCCAGATGTTTTTTTCATTCTTTCTTTTTATTCTTTTTTAAAATTAAAAAATATTTTATTTTAAAGGTGATGTACAGATGAGTTACAGTTACATAATATGATAATGCATAGACTTTTTATTGTCGAACATTGTTATCCCCTCCTTTGTTTTCTCTCACTTTTCCTCCCACTATCCTTTACCCACAAGTTGTAAAGGTCATTTACCACATACTCTCTTGTATCACTGTGCCATTTGTTCACCCTTTGTCTTTTGTCTCATTATTTTGTGATTCCCCTTCCAGTCCCCAAATCAGATAAATGTATGTACTAGACAGAGAGTACCAAAATCAAAAACAGTGACAACACAGAATAAACCAAAACAAAAATTGTGAAAGAAAAAAAGAAATAATTTCACAAAGTACATTGAAAAAAGAAACCTCTTAACACAAAAAATCAGAGAAAGGCTGGATAAGTGGTACTGCATTAAACTGCAGAGATTCTGTATAGCAAAGGACATAGCTAGCAAATTAACTAGAAAGCCTACAGAGTGGGAGAAGATCTTCACTAATCATACAACAGACATAGACATCATATCTAAAATATATCAACAGCTCCAAAAATTGAATCACTCCCAAACTAATCTCCAAAGAAACAACCATCCCATTAAAAGATGGGCCAAAGACTTAAAAAGAATCTTCTCTGAAGAAGAAATAAGAATGGCCTATAGAGACATGAAGACATGCTTGACATCTCTGGCCATAAAAGAAATGCAAATCAAAACAACTCTAAGATTCCTCCTCACTCCAATTAGAATGGCCATGATCAAAAAATCTAAAACAACAGATCCTGGAGGGTATGTGGCCAGGAGGGATCACTATTACACTGTTGGTGGGAGTGTAAACTCATTAAACCACTGTGGAAAGCAGTATGGCACTTCCTCAAAAGACTAAACATAGAACTCCCCTATGACCCAGCAATCCCACTACTTGACATTTACCCAATCGTCCAGAAACAAGGACATTCTAAATCCACTAGCACAACGATGTTCATTGCATCACTATTTGTCATACCAAAGATATGGAACCAACCCAGATATCCCTCAGTTGATGAGTGGATCAACAATATGTGGTATTTACACACAATGGAATTCTGTGCTGCTCTCAGAGAGAACGGCATCGCCCCATTTGTTAGGAAATGGAAAGACTTAGAAAAAAATCGTATTAAGTGAAGTAAGCCAGACTCAAAAGAACATAGGCTCAATGGTATCCCTCATTTGTAGAAACCTTGGGCTCTCCTAGCAGAGATTTACAATAGAACAAAACCTAGATACGTAAGGCCATATAGTATGATGCTAAATGAAAGGATCTCCAGGATATAGAAATAAAAGCCAAACAATGAGTGGTTGTTTTCCTTAATGTACTATGTTATCTCTCATTTCTTTTGCTGTCCCTTATTTATCTCATATTTTCACAGTATTTCACCTTGTTATCTGATATATTATATATATGCTTATTTGGTTATTTGAAATCGGCAGAATGGGGGGGGAACAAGATGAGTGGCTGGGGTGTGGGGATGGAAATAGGGACTAAGACATGAGAAACGGTATCAATGTTTGTGAAGTAATGCACCTTTTATCTGGTGAATATAATGTAATACTTCTATTAATTACAATAAAAATATATGAAAAAAACCCTCTTGTTTCCATATCTTGGAGTTTATTCCAATTGACACAAATTTATATGGTCTTATGTGGCTATGTGCACTTATTGAGCTATTGTGGTCCTCTGCTGGGACTTATATAAATATGTACTAATTATAACATATGAAGGAAATAATGTAGCCTATGCTTCTTTGGATCCGGCTTACTTTGCTTAAAATGACTTTTTTCCCAAGTCTTTTCATTTACAAATGGGGCAATGGTATTCTTTCTGATGGAAGCATAGAATCCCATTATGTGATTTTTTTTTCCCAAACCTCATTCTTTCTTTCATATTTCTGTCTTCCCACCCCTCCTCTCAACAATAATTTAGGGTTGAGCTTAGAGGCACAGACATTCTTCAGAAGCACTTTTTTCACTAAAAACATGCTACTAGAGTCCTTTGCCAGAGCTATTTTCAAGGTCAGGTCTCATTTTCTTCCAAGGCTAACCTGAGCTATAACTTTTTTATTCAGCTTCCTCCTGGCTCTTGGGATGACTCAAGCATGCCACTTGTTTTTCCTCTCCAGAAAAAACAACAGGTGTATATGCCAGACCTGGCCATTGAGTAAGCTGAAGTGTACATAATATTTCATCCTGGAATCAGCTCAGGGCCATTGTTCCCTGATCTGATCTCCCAAGCATCTAGATTACAGGCTTGAGCCATACACCCAACGTTCTTTTATTTCTAATATCGAACTACCTTCTATTTTATATTTTCCTTTATCCTGTTCTAGCTTAAATTATTTAATGTTTTGTTTTACTTCGAACTTAAAATTTACTTGTAATTTTTCTCTTAAAAACTAAAACAGGATATTAAAGCACCCGACTATATCCCATAAGCAGATGGAAATTATAACCACAAGTAAGGGAACATTGCATGATTTGATTCAATCACATTTTTTGGAGGTAGAATTTCAACCTGGGGCTATTTTTTTTCTTTCTCTCTACTGTCTTTAATTGTAGAACACATCCACCAGTTTGCAATTTAGAGAACCTTCTTATAAAAAGAAAAGTTGTTTTGTATATGGCAGTTCTCTAGATTATAGTCTGTATATAGAAATGGAGAGATGAAATGTGGGGAAGTTTCGTTGAAATTATTATTTTTCAAATATTTTTATTGTAATTAATAGAAGAGTTACATGATATTTACCAGATAGAAGGTGCATTAATTCACATACATTGATACCCTTTCACATGTCTTGGTCCCCATTACCCTCCCCCCGACTCCCCATCTTGGTTTTCCCCCCTTCCCTATCCAATTTCAAATAACCAAATACAAATACATCCAAATATATCAGATAACAATGTGAGATACTGTAACAATATGATATAACCAAGGGACAGCAAAAGAGATGAAAGATAACATTCTTTGAAATTAATAACTTTGAAATTTGTTACTAATATGTTGAATCACTCACATATGGCTGCATAGTAAATAGGAAGTTGAGAGAATGGTAAGGATCAAATAGAGAATTTCTATTAAATACAGATAATCTGTAAGGCTTTATACTCCATTAGTGAATGAATTGCTAATATTAGTTTTAGCCAAACTTCACAGTTAATTTAACACTTAGAACAAAATCCTTAAAACAAAAACTGAAATTAAAGCTGAGAATGATGAGGCTTGTTTTAGGAGAAAGTCGTCTTTGTTTTCAATTTTTTAAAAAGAGGTTTCTCCTTGGGATTTTAGGAAATGCTGACTTTCTTAAAATTATCTCCCCTAAGCCGAGTGCCAGTGACTCGCCAACTGTAACCCAAGATACTTAGGATGCTGAAATCTTGCCCAGGCAGGGAAGTATATGAAACTCTTATTTTCAATTAAGTGCTCCAAAGCCAGAGGTGGAACTGTGGCTCAAGTAGTTGAATGCTAGCCTTGAGCACAAAACCTCAGGGACAGTGCCCAAGCCCTGAAGTCAACCCTCAGGACTAAACACCACACATACACACACACACACACACACACACACACACACACACACACACACACCCTACACGCACAAAAATAAAATAACCTCTTTTAAATGAAACATTATGGACTTATTAAAGCACTTTAAAAAAAACAGCAGAATTATTTCTTTTCTAAACAGAATCCTTTCATTATTCATGATAATGAATGTGAATATAAAGTGATAGTTTTTGGTAGAACTACCCCAGGAATCAAATAAAACAAAATCCAAAAGATTAATGTTTTGCAAAAACTAAATGGAATACTAAACATTATTTGGAATTATGTTTAAAATGATTTTTGAATGGATTCATTATGTGTTAATTGAGGTTCTCCCTCAGTGAGTATAAAACTCCCCATTTTTTTCCTGATATACCTCGGCTTGTAAAGACAATTGAGTCTTTTTCTAATCCTCAAAAATCAAGTTTGCCTAATCCTGCCAATTTCATATCATTTCCCAATGCACATGAAAGCTTTTCTGAAAAAGTGAAAAACAGTCTTGTCTCTGTTTTAATTTATTCAACTTTCCACATTTTATTTCTTTTTTTAACCTCATCTATCCATAGCTCCTCAATAGTTGTTATATCTGAGCAGTTTTCAATTATTTCTTTTAGGCTTGCTGATCTTCTGTAATGTTTATCCCAAACTATCTATGACCCTAGCTAGTCATTCTAAACATTCCATTTTATTTCAGCTTCCAAACAGATGTGCCCTCAAGTTACAGAAATTTATTTCTCTTCATTGTTGCTGGACATTGGCAGAATCTTTTTTTAAAGAAAATTTAGCTACTGTCTCCCTGCTTTTATTTCTTTATAGACTCTGTTTCATAATTCTATTTAATCATTCCCAGCACACTACCTACATTTACACACTCTAATTCTCTCTGTGCCCACAAACTAACATTGTTCAAAAGGTATCACCCATGTAGCTCAATTATAGTGTCAAATTGTGAAATAAAATGAAGTATATTTGTAGCATGTGTTTATTGTATGTTTCCATTAGATTTACCTTGCAAAGAACTGTAGTGTAGGATTTTAGACCATAATACCGATTATACTAATTACATGCCAGTTAGCTTTTTGATTTGGGGAAATATATACATCTCTCTCATTTTGAAATGAGGGTGGTAAATCAAGAATCCATGAGTTTCCTTGTTGTAGCAGAAGTCACAGAATAGTAGTAAGTGTTCTAGCAACTAACTTCCAGGGAACCTCTCCCTGCCTCCATTTCATTTCTTTTTAGATTCTACCAGGCATCTGATATGAATAACTTAACACACCAAGTTTATTTTTCTCACATCACAGCACAATGAGAGTCCAGGATTTGTCCTGGGCAAATACATTATTCTAAGCAATAATTCAGGGATCCAGAGGTTTTCCATTGATATGACTCCGTGCCTCAGTTTCTCCTTAAAGTTTCTGGTTCCTTCTCATTCCATCAGCCAGCATATAAAACATTGAGGAATATTTTGGGATACTTTGGAGAAAAGCTTCTAAGATAGCAAACATTACGCTAGTTCAAATTCCATTGGCAATAACTCATTTATATTGTCTTAAATTTATTTTACGTGTTCTTCTGTTACACATTTATCGCAAGAATATTAATTTTCTTTGTTTTCTCTATCACTCTGTTTTTCCCACTGTTTCTTTCTGTTTTGTTAGCATTGGCTTCTAACCTGCTCTATATTCTGTGGGGAAAAGGCTCACTGAGCTATGAACTCTGTGTCTCACACTCGATAATAAAGTGATTAACCAAAATAGCCATTCTACCAATGCCTGCTTTTTGATCTAGTTTATTTTTCAGGTAGGTTCTTGTGCTTTGGCTTAGGAGTAGCCTCAGACTACTAGCCTCCCACCTCTGCCTCTTGTGTACCAGAGATTCCAAATAATTTTTACTCAACAGACTGTTGACTCTGCTGTTATTATTATAGCTCAGCAACCATGAGCCAACATTGATCTTTCCTCCTTTTAAGATAATTTTCTCAAGTACCTTTTCACCATTATAGAAAGCTGACTGACAAGAAAACCAGTGACTGGAAGTTTGGCCTAGTGGTAGAGTGCTTGCCTGGCATGCACAAAGATCAGGGTTCGATTCCTCAGTACTGCATACATAGAAAAAGCCAGAAATGGTTCTGTGGCTCAATTGGCAGAGTGCTGGCCTTGAGGAAAAAGACCAAGGACAGTGCTCAGGCCCTGAGTTCAAGCCTCAGGACTGGCAAAAAAATAATAAAATAAAATAATATAATAAAACCAAATTAATAGCTACAAATAAAAGCTCAATCTCTGATTTATAGACTTGAGTCCAATAATTTTCAGCACTAAGTAAGCATAGGTAAATGAGATTTGAAGAAGTTCAATAAATTCCTGATTATTATAAAAGAAGCAAAAGAGATAGTTTAAGTAAAATAGCTATCAATTTTAGTCATCATCTTTGATCATCAATCATAAATATTTAGCACAAAATTATTGCCTAAGGGCTCTAAGAAATAATCCCTTCTTTCCTCAGTTTGAGATTAAAAGGCTAAGGAACACAAACAATTGGAAGGTCAACACTGATAGGATTTAGTTTCAAAGCAAAGTCCAAAAGTTGACTACAGCTCTTTCCCTATTTTAGCTCACCTTTATCTTTATTTGGTTGAGAGATAAGGGGTTGTTTCCACTGCCACCTGCTACCATATATCATAAAATTAAAAAAAAAACATGCACACAAGACACCAGAAATGAAAGCTTGGTTGAGATTCTTCCAGAACTGTGCATCAAGTTAATCTTGCTTAGGAAAGAAACAGAGAAGTCAGGAAATTCTGAGCCAAGTATAGTCAGTGGGATCAGAATAACAATTCACTTATTAAACTTCAATCAAAGAGCACAGTCCCTAAAAAAGCAGTTAATAGGAAAGTCTTGAATCTTCTGCTTACTATTCACACTGTGTGCAACTTTGAGTAAACTCTGGCTGCCTTAGTTTCCTCATGTCCAAGACAGAGAAAAATTGCTCCATATCACTCCTAAGATGGAAGCATACAGTAATCTTGGTCTGAACCTTAAGAGATGTAATTACATACGGCTATGCTCACCAAACCCGTTTTTGCTAAGGCTTTCCTTGAGGCTATCCAGAACCAGAAATATGTAGGACTTACAAAGATAAAGAATATTCTACAAAGCCATAAATATCTATTCTTCTTGACAGTAGTATCTCTTCAAAAGCAATTTCTAGGTTTTATCTAATGTTATATATTATTAAAATCCCATAGCATCATTTTCTTTTGAAAGTTGAGAATAGCATAGGTATGGACTATGATCCAGGTCATTAGCAATGATAGTAGCCACTTGATTTAAATCTGTAATTTTTCCTCTTCCTCATGTATCTGGTGATCTATACTACTTGGGGAAGAAAAGGCAGAAAGGAAAAAGGCAATAACATAGTGGAAATGAAGTTTGGGAGCTTTTAGGTCTTTTTTTTCTTTTTCTACTATCAGGGACTGAAGCTAGGAGTCCATATACGTTGATCCTTTGTTTTTCAGGCAGCATGTAAAAACCTCCACAAAAGCAGAGCTACACCACATGAATCTGTAGGAATAAGAAATTAATCCAGGGGCCAGGAGTTTGGCCTAGTGGTAGAGTGCTTGCCTAGCATGCACAAAGACCCAGGTTCGATTCCTCGGTACCACATACATCGAAAAAAAGTTGGAGGTGGTGCTGAGACTCAAGTGGTAGAGATCTAGCCTTGAGAAAGTTCAAGGACAATGCTCAGGCCCTGAGCTCAAGCCAAGGACTGACAAAAAAAAAGCAGTTAATCCAACTGAAATGTTCATAGGGATGCTTTATTATAAGGCAGATTATTCCTTTATGTGTTTTAATTTTATTGTTTTAATGTAGAATTTTCAACTTCAATGTGGCTCAAAATCACCTGGAGAGATATGCTCGACTATGAAATTTTAACATGACATTAAGTAATGAAATTGCTATTAGCCTTGATACAAGATTTAAGCATCACCTTAAGAGTCAATAGACTCCCTACTCATAAATTTCAATGTATAAATTCAATAGGTCTGGCTAACCTAATATTAATTTTTTATATTTTTAGTAAAGAATTTATTTATTAACATTGATTTTTACATCATATTTTAAATGACCTGTTTAACAAACAAGTATTCAAGAAGGGAATCTCTATATACAATCACTGGCACTTAGTTTTTATAACATAATCAAAATTAGGCTAAGGGTTTGTATATCATAGATACATATTAATCTATTTTTAACTGCAATACCTCATCCCTTTGTTAAGTTTTACTTATTAACAATAAAGTTTTGGTACAAACCAAATAGAGCTTGAGTTTCACAAAACAAAATGGAAATTATTGACTGATTCTAGTGGCTCATTAATCAGGAGAAATAATACATATATTTTTCTCTTTCTGTTTTTACAGAATAATTATGCTGTTAACTCAGTAAATGTTTGAATGGTTTACTTGTATTATCTCCTGAAGAGTATTCACTCTTCAGATGCTATTTTACTGGACAATGTCTGATCATGCTTAAAGAAAATAAGACAGAAACTTCATGCAGCTATTTGTGATGGTGTTTAGATATACTTATATTTAATGCAGTTTGTTTCATCCTTATTTACTCATTCTGAACATAGCAATAACCGGAGGAAAGCCATTCATGATAAAAGGAAAAAACATTTGAACTTAAGTTGTTTGACATACTATGTAAGTTCTCTGAAAATGTTTCTCAATGACATTCCTATGACATTTTGCTTATACGCAGAATTTAGCACTTCATCCCTCCTGACAAGCAATGAAAAGTACTCCCAGGAAATGCCAATGGGAAAAAAAGAATGAATTTAGACAACTAGTGATAATGATAAGAGCAGTGACTAACTGTGTGCCTTTCCCAGGCCAGACACTTTTCAGTATACCTTACAAAGCCTTATCTAGCCATTTCTCAACAGCATCATGCCTAAAGAGTCAGTAGATTCTTTATGGGTAAAACCCAGGGCATAAATAGCTTGTTCACTGACAGGTCCTACTTTTAGTCTAGGTTAGCTTGTTCACTGACAGGTCCTACTTTTAGTCTAGGTTAGCAATCAACTTAGATAGCTTAAAAATGCTCCTGTATCTTGAGTAAGTATTCCTCTGGAATCTCCCTCACCATAGGAGTCTCCATTCATAGGCACACCAGACACAGCCCAATTCCCAGATAAAATACTTGACAAAGACAACATCCATATTTTTAAAACTGTCCCTCAGTAGGGCTTTACTGGTTATTATGAATATATATAACAGTTCCCAATGAAGTTAAACTTTCATGAAGTTAAAGATTGCACCTATTAGAAATAAATATAGTTCAGTTCTCAATTCTATATCTGTTTGACTTAACAGCAGGCTGGGTTAGTCCCAGAAACATAGGATCCATTTAAAACCTAGGACCAAGTAACACAATAAAAATTGATGTTTCTGTTTTCATGCCATAAAATGATATATAATGTAGGTTTCATAGTTCAAGGTATAGTTTATCTTTAGTTATTTAAATGGGGTCTCCTTCCTGTAGAAGAGACAAGTACACTGACTACATAAAGCCGGTCCTTGATCAGAATATGCTTCTAAAATCATCAATACATTGAAGCACTTTTCATGAAGAGTCCAGTCTTAAGACTGGCAATGTGAGGATGAAGACAACAGGAGTCAAAGGAAGTTGTGTTTTCTTTTGGCTGCTCATCTATAAACATTATGGGGGCCCAATGAAAGGAAGGCCATACCTTAAAGCTCTAATTTCTATTTTTAGGTCATATTATAAATAAGTGGCAGACTTTGCTATCCAAGTAATGGGAAAAATGTTTAACCTATATAAAAGAATCTAAAATTTCTCACAAGATGGAGGCAATGCTCTAAGCTTCTGTTCTCTCTGCTGGGTGTCCTTCATTGTTTGTCACTATCTGGGGTACCATAGCATCTAGATTGTAGAAGACTACTGCTGAACATATTCTGTCTCTCATTAAAATTTTGCATTTGTGAGTTTTCCTACTACTTCTAGGAATTTCTTGGGCAAAAACAGAGTTCCAAACTATCACGTATTTTACTTATTTATTTTTCCATTCATTTTAATTTAAATTAAATTAATTATTTTATTTATTTTTGGCAGTAATTGTGGTTTGAATTCAGGGATTATGCCTATTAGCCAAACTTTGGACTATCCCTTGAAACACATACAACCCCTAAATTATACTTGTATTCCTAATCAATTATATAAAACTCAATGCTTTTAATATTTCTGCCTTTTTTAAATCTTAACCTAACTTTTGTCTAAGCTTGACTTATAAAATGGGATAAATAGGTTGTGGTAGAAAGGTCATAGTAATCGTTAGCCTCAAAAAGGTTATTATTAGGTATCACAGAAAAAGAACTGAGAACAATATAGCCATGTGAAAAAGTAGCAAACATCTCTGAATCTTAGCATGTTCTTATAGTTATCTTCTTTTTCATACCTTCCTACTTGTTTCTGCAGTGATGACTGGAATTTGTAGACTCTGAGTCTGTAATTGTCCGATCTGTAGTGCAGTATGCTTCCTTCCCTCATCTAAATTCTCACCCCAAAACCTCCCACTAGACTAGATGTGATTCCTTTGCTTCAAGTACAATTTTCTTTCCAGAAGCAAGAGTCACATCCAGTCTCACTAAGAATATTCAGGACTGACTCTGTCCTTAATCCATTTGCCACAGATAAGATACACACAGATGAATTTGTGTGGAACTCAAGTCAATATTCTACCTACCACAATATTTCTAAATTGTTCATCAGGTGAGCAGTGAATACTATATAATGCATTTTATTTTAATCTGTTAAGAAAAGTGATATGCTAGCATTGTAAGTGAAAAGTGACATAATCAATATTGTAGAATGTTATATTTTGGAAGAACAGAATAGTGGGCATGAGTGGATTCAAAATATTAAGATCATTTACATGTTCATTTATCCATTTCATTTGAGACTATTCAATATAAAATATATAATTAACATTTTGAAAGTTTGTATGCAATATAAATGTGCTAAGGAAAGAAAATGAATTATAGTTTAAGCAGTGAGAGATGGAAGAAATCGCAAAGAAGCTGACATAGTGCTGAATTAGGGTCCATTGTCTTCATTTTATAAACCAAGTTGGGCTCAACAGAAACGTGGAGGAGTCAGAGATAAACTAATCCTAATTGGGCTGGGAGTTTGCCCTAGTGGTAGAGTGCTTGCCTAGCATGCACGAAGACCCGGGTTCGATTCCTTGGTACCACATATTTAGAAAAAGCCAGAAGCGGTGCTGAGGCTCAAGTGGTAGAGTTCTAGCCTTGAGAAAAATCCAAGGACAGTCCTCAGGCCTTGAGCTCAAGCCCAGGACTGGCAAAAAACAAACAAACAAACAACAACAAACTAATCCTAATTATTATTTTTTTCAGATTAGTACCTCAAGTTTCTATTTGAAACAACATAATTGCAGTTTTTTTAATTTTTATATTTTTTCCAGTGCTGGGCCTTGAACTCAGGGCCTGAGCACTGTCCTTGGGCTTTCCTCAAGGCTATGGCTCTACCACTTGAGCCACAGTCCCTCTTCTGCCTTTTTTTTCCCCTATGTATGTGGTACCAAGGAATCGAACCCCGGTCTTCAAGCATGCTAGGCAAGCACTCTACCACTAGACCAAACTCCTGGCCCCATAACTGTAGTTTTTTTTTTAAACTCTCTGTTGGGGGCCATAGTTTCATTCTATAATTCTTACTTCCATAAATTGACCTAATAATGTTTATTGGAATTTTAAAAGCCTGTCCACAAATTCTTTGATCTTTTTTTTTTCCATTGAGAAATGAGTCCATTTTATCTTCATTAATCTGGCAAAGTATGTTCCTATTTAGATCCATAAACTTTGACAGAAGCTATACACCTCTCATATAGCTGTCTTGGGGTCCATTTCTTGGAGCTCTCTGCTGTCATGTAAGAACTTCCACCATACTGAAACATCCATATTGTGAACAAGAGAAAATCAAGCCACACAAAAAAAGTGACATTCAAGTGCATCAGTTAGCGATCACAACCAAGACTTTGCCAGTTGGCCAACATCAATCCCAGCACCCAATTACCATACCATGTCAAGATATGGTGTCCTCTTTTCTGATGTCTCACACAACATAAAGTATAGACAGCCCTAGTTGCTGTGCCTAGACCAAATTTCTAACCCAAGGTTGTGACCTAAATAAGTGACTGTCTTAGACCCTTACATTTGTTAGTGGTTTGTTAAGCAAAATTGGTAACTGGAGCAATTCTCCTCTTAACAGGGCATCTTCAAACAGTGGCTAGTGTGAAAATAGAGACTTCCATGAAAAGATGACTCTTAAAAAGTTGTTTTGAGTTAGTTGTGGTCCAAGGTAAAATCGGTGGCAGAAGATGAGGAGATGGAAACCTCTGTTGCTGTAATTTGTGTCTTAAAGATGTCCCAAAACTTGTGCCTACGAAATTTGGTTGCCAGCTTGTGCACTACTGCACAAGTGTGGAACTGTTAGGAAATGGGACTAGCTGTAGGAAGTTAGGGCATTGGGGATACTGCATGCCCTTGATGGAGATAATAAGATACCAACTCTTTCCTCTGCCTCTTTGCTCCACAACTGTCAGAAGGGGAGCTGGCTTCCTCTACCATTCATTTATCATTGTGAGGTACAATAGGACAAAGGGAACAGATCCAATCGACTATAGACTGAAAACTCTGAAACCGTGAACCAAGACGAAATAGTTTAAGTTGATTTAGCTCCGATATTTGTCATATCAACCAAAAGCTAGCACACTTTTTTTTTTTCACCTTTAACTTGATCCATTGTCTCCCTTTAGTTTCCCTGTGGTTACTTTCACAATCTTCTCTCCTTCTTTCCTTCTGTTTCTTTACTTCTGCTTTGTAACTTGATACAAATTTTCAAAGCTAAACAGGGATAGGTTAAACCCCAAGTTAGGGATTCACAGAATCTTCTTCAACTGGAAATGAACACAGAGGATATCTCCCCACAACAGCCTATTCCAGACTCCCAACTGTATTCTGCATGTTCTGGTTTTTGATTATTTTTGAGTTTCAGAATTTATTCACAATGCACTTCCGAGGCAAGTGAATAAATTAATGTCTCCTAGTATCCACATTTCTTCCATCCAATTTGTCTTTCAGTATTAAAAACTGAAAATAGCTATTAAAGAGACTCTACAAAATGATATTTTCATCCATACTACTGAATTTCTGTGATGAAAAAGATAAAATGAATCACAGAGTTTAATGCAGTAATCAGGGGATCCCAAAACCTACATAAAGAATTCCAAGTCCTGTATATAGGTCAATGACATTTGCTGCATATCCAAAGATTCCTAGCACAATAACAGGAACTTGATGAATATAGTTGAGAGTTGAGTTGACTTATGCCCTGAGAATTTTATAATCTTTCAAAAAAGATGATAGGTCGACTTTTAGCAAATGTGAATGCATACAAAGAAAGATTCTGTACAGAGACAGATAAGGAAGGGATTGGGCAGATCAAAGAATGAGCTGTAGTTAATTGAGGGAAATTTCCCTTGAGGAGCTTTTGTGAAATGAGCTCTGAACTTCAATTTAAAGAGAAGGGTATGGTTTGGAGGACAGGAATTGTGAGAATGTTTCTTTCATATGTTATAATTTTAATGAAAATGGGAAGAAATGGAAGCAATGAGTGAAATGCAGGGTAAAAATGGAGAAAATGCTACATATTTCAAACAACTTAGAGAAAGAACCGATCACATCTTACTCAGCAATTTTTCTTTAAAATTAATAATTTGCTGTCAGTGTTCTGGATTAAATGCATACATGAACACTGATAGATGGAGAGGCCTGTCTCTCTGATGATAGGAAAGCTTTTCCCTATTCTCTTGTTATAAATGTTACTCCTTGCTGAGCTATTCATAAATTGGCTCCTGTGGCAGACAAATTTACCATCAGCAAACATCCATGCACTTTCTGTACTTTTCAGCTACCTTAAAGATAAGTGGGACCCTGTGAGGGGTTTTTGGCAAGAAGGATGTGGGCAGAATTGATGCAGGGCATTCTTCAGCCAAGGCATAGGAAATTCATCTAGTTCACTCTTCTCCAACTCATCACCTGCAAGCTGAGAATGGCAAAAGTTTCCAGGAGAATCTCTGAGTAAGCATTTGGATGGAGCTGACCTGATGGGACAACCCTTCCACAGTGAACCCCTTGTATGTTGTGTTATTTAGATTTGGTGGTGTTGTTATGGTGTAGCCCAATGCACTTTGCAAGTACTGAGTAATACCTCTTCTGGGAGAAAGGGATACAAACAGAGGAAGTAGGAAGAGGCAGTCTGACTACATTTAAGACACATGTTCTAGCCACACACCCCTTCTTCTATCAAGTAAAATTCTCTACAACTTGCCAGGTTAAACCATCTTTGTTTTTATGCAGTTGAGCAAAAGAAAAAAAGTAGCAAGGCTTTTCTTCTAAATTTCTAAAGGAGGTTTTATTTACTCATAATATTGTGCTTTGGCAACAGAGTTAACTCCTCTCCTTGGTGAGTACCATTACTATTAACCACTTATTTGAATTAAACATAGAAAATACATGCCTAAACTTTGACAAAAATTCACCTATAATTTTTCTTTTTCCAGGAGAGTTCAGGTATCTTTGGGGTGTTGGCCTACACACTCTTACATTAAAAAAATAGTAAGTTTCTGAGGGAAAGGAGATTTCTAGAAGTGAGGAAAGGACAGATTCCCATAGAGGATACTCAGATCCTAATGAAAATGAAACAAATTATTCTTAATTAAAACTCATTCCATTAAGCCTCTGCCTTTCAACCATTCTATTTTATTGTCCATCTTCAGTCCACAATAGCAAGGTGCATCTATTATTCTCAGTGAGCAGTATGGCTTCGTTAGAGGTCCTAGAAGCTTCTTATTTAGTGCAGAGTAGTCAACAGTCTCCTTTGCATTATTGGAATTGTGTTTGTATAATTCATAACACAGCAAGATTTTTCCCTTTGACACTAATAGAACAAAGTAGATCCTAGAAATTTTTTTTCATTTTATTTTTTATTATCGAGGTAATATATAGAGGGGTTGCAGTTACATTTGCCAGATAGTAGGTACATTACTTCTCACACATTGATACCTCTTCTTGTGTTTTTGTCCCCATTTCCCTACTCCACTCCTGTTCCTAGAAAATTTTTGAAGTGAGAGTTCCCAATAAAATTACAAATCAACTAGATTTTATGGATTTTTTTGCCTACTTAACAAATGTGCTACATTTAGAAATTTCTGCAATAGATCACCTTTCAAAACCGAAGTGGACCAGGAGCATGGCCTGGTAGTAGACTGCTTGCTAAGCATGTAAGAAACCCTGGGTTCAATTGCTCAGTACCACATATACATAGAAAAAGCAAGAAGTGGTGCTGTACCTCAGTGGTGCTGTTTCTCAAGCATTGAGGAAGCCCAAGGACAGGGCTGATTCCCTAAGTTCAGTCCCCAAGACTGGCCAAAAATAAATAAATAAATAATAAAAAAACAAAAATCTAAAATGTTTAGGAGTAAAGATAAAACATATGTAATTATCATTATTTTAAAACAAGCGGCATTATTTTAAGGGAGTCAAGTCACATGTCTTTTACATTTTTAAATTTTAATTTATTTTTCAAAAAACTGTAGGTCTTTACCTGACTTATGTAACTGAAACTTTTCTGAACATTACCTTTACAATAACAATAAAAATTAAATATATAATAAAACATAAAACAATTATGAAGGGATTTTAATTAAACATGTCAGTGTAAGTACAGTACACCTTGATCAATGTCATCCTTTCTAATCATTCTCCCCCATTTCTCTCTTTTAATTTAATTTTATTCTGTTGTAAAGATGATGTACAAAGGGATACAGTTACATAAGTGAGGTAAGGAGTACATTTCCTATTGAACATTGTCACCCCCTCTTTCACTTTTCTCCCACTTTCCTTCCCCCCAACCAACAAGTTGTAATGTTCCCTAAATTGTAAAATTCATTTATAACCTAGAATCTTGCCAGTATCACTGTTGCATTTGTTCATCCTTCTTCCTTTCTCTCACCATTTATCTATTCCCCTTCCCTTCCCAAATCAGATAAACATACATACAAGACACAGGGTACTTGAATCAAAACAGTGACTAGAGGGGTCAAACCAATAGGAAAAAAAAAAGAGAAAGAACTTCATACAGTTTATTTAAAACAACAACTCAATAACAACAGCAGAAAAGACCTCTTGTTTCCTTATCTTGGAGTTCATTTCGATTAGCATCATTTTATATGGATGCATGTAAATAGTTCTTGAGCATTATGTTTCTCTGCTAGGGCTATTCTAGACAATCTTTTCAATTCTTTTAATTTACCCTGGTTTTTGTGTGAGGAAATCTCTCTTAAAATGTGATTACAAAGGAATCATTAGAAACCCAAACAAATGTGAATTGGTATGGTAAACAAGTAAAATACTTCAGGCTCTAAAGTAACCACATTTGTATACTTCAGTAATTTTAGAGACATTTACAATTAGAGACATAAAATATTTTATCATTTAAGGAGGTAACAGTGATTAAGATGCATTGTGCTCATAACACAACCATCATATTCATCCTTCCACCACTCTTATTTGTCATTCTGTGCCTCTTCTTAAGTTCTACTCACAACAAAAAGGCCCTGCTGTTAACTTTATGTCTTTATATTAATCTGTTTGCATTCATAGACTTGATCCTGCATATGACAGAAGATGTGTTTTCTGAACCTGACTTTCTTCACTTGGCATAATAGTCTCCAGCTCTATCTATTTTCCTAAAAATAATATCATTTAAGTCTTCTTATGGATAAATAATACCCCATTGTATGCAAGTGCATCTGTATATATATATATATATATATACACACATACATCTATATCACATATGTGGATTTGCATGTATGTATATTGACATATAGATGACACATATATGTGTGTATATATAGCATATATGTTGTATGTATATATATGGTATAAATATATAACACATTTTCTTGACAACACAGCAAGTATTTTTATTCAGTAGCATTAAAGATAATTAGTTTTAAATAAACTTTAGTGTTGGTACTATAGGAAAGAAACATATCATAGAGACATTTTAGAATATCCAAATATTTTAAACAAGTTTTTCCTCTTGGCATATTAAGTGGTGAAGGAATCTTTGTATGTTCTTACTGGTCCTATCTACCACGATGTACTTGCTACTTGGAAAGATGAGAAACATATTCTCATAAGGAAAGGATACTTGCTGTTTTTTTTTCTTTGTCATAGTTTCAGTTTTTCTTAGTCAATGAGGATGACTCCGTGAGATCTCAAAAAGCTATAATTCTACTTGTCTCACCAAAAGAGACATTGCATCATTAGTCGATCACAAATATAGCTTGACTCCTTTAGAAAATTGTATCTAGTTTGTTTATACTATCAATTTTCCCTTAGAAGTTAATGATATCTTGAATTACACATCATTCCAAGAGAAACACATCCACAGCCAAAAGAGGCAAAAATAATTGTAAATTGAATTTTCAATGTCATTGTCAATAGTTTTATAGGACAGGGTATCACCTGAGTATGTTTTAAAACTTGTATAAAGAGTGCTTATGTTCCTGTTGAAGTTTGTCCAATACTAATAGAAAAAATACATATAAAACCAAAAGAAAACTTATAAATCAAATTTTTTATTTGGGCAATTCAAGATCATAAAGTAGTGAGATTAGTATAGGTCTTCTTTTGAAGAAAAAAAGATTTCTCTTCAAGTCTCTTACACTTTGTAAGCTATGACTCAGAGAAGTTCAGAGGCTTTAAAAGGCTATTTTCTGTAAACATTCAGATAAAATGATCTCAGATATCCGTGTGTGTGTGTGTGTGTGTGTGTGTGTGTATGTGTGTGTATGGGTGTATATGCACCTTGGTGTCTCCAGAAAGCATTCTTATTCAGCAGCATAAGGATAATCTAATGTAAATATAGCAGAGATATGTTTATTACAGAAAGTATCAGCTAATGGGGACATTTTTACCATGTTTAAATACTTTAAACAAGGTTTTCCCTAAAGCACATTAACTACTACCTGGATCATTCAAGTTTCCGGAGAATTTCCTGTACATCAAATTTTTTTTATGGAAGACTTACAACTACTTTTCAAATGCAAACACTGCCTGGAAAATCTATATCTAGATTACTTCAAGGAAAACTTATAAATATCAGGAAGCTGATATTTATTTTCAAAAGTTGAGGAGTAGGTCACAGAAAGGAAGGGAAGATGAATGAGGATAGGAAGGGTGAGTGAAGACAGTCTCAATATTCAATGTACATATGTGAAAATGAACTGACAAACTTGAGGGGCTGGCTTTAGTTGGGAGAGATATGGAAGGCTGATGGAAGGGATGACATTACTCAAATTGCATTGAATTGAAGCCCCTTCATAAAATGACTTAATAATAAAAAAGGGGAGAAAAGGGGAATTAATAACTGATTTTTTTAAATTTTCTATTGTATTTTGTTGTTGGAGTAATGTATAGAGGGGTTACATTTACATTCATGAAGTAGTGGGTACATTACTTCTTAAACATTTATACTCCTCTTCATTTTTTCCCACTTTACCCCCACTCCCTCCCACTCATCTTGATTCTCCCCTTCCCTTCCCCATTCAAATAAAAAATTTATATATATATATATACAATATATCAGGTAACAAACTCAGATACTGTAACATGAGATAAACCATAGGGAAGAAAAAGAGAAAAGAAATAACTTCACATAGTACATTAAGAACAACAATCACAAAGATTAAACTCTTGTTTCCATGTCCTGGAGTTCATTTTGCTTAGCCTCTTCCTATATGGCCAAATGTACACAGCTTTTGAATTTCTGTGATCCTCTGCTAGGAGGTTCCTAGATGTGTACTAATTATTAAAAATAGGGGAAACCTCATTTGTCATAATCAGTAGAAACCTTGGGCTCTCCTAGCAGAGATTTACAATAGAACAAAACCTGGATACATAAGGCCATATAGCTTGACACTAAATGAAAGGACCTCCAAGATATAGAAACAAAAGCCATATAATGAGTGATTGTTGTCCTTAATGTACTATGTTATCTCTCATTTCTTTTGCTGTCCCTTGGCTATCTCATATTATTACAGTATTTCACCTTGTTATCTGATATATTGTATATATGCATATTTGGTTATTTCAAGTCGGATAGGGAAGAGGGGGAAACAAGATGAGGGGCGGGGGTGGAGAGGGAGAAATAGGGACCAAGACATGAGAAAGGGTATCAATGTATGTGAAGTAATGCACCTTTTATTTGGTGAATATAATGCAACCCTTCTATTAACTACAATAAGAAATATATGAAAAAAGAAACAAATGGGGGAAACCATGGAGCCTATACTTCTTTGGGTCTGACATACTTCACTTAATATGATTTTTCTAAGTCTTTCCATTTCCTTAGGAATGGGGCCATTCCATTCTTTCTCATGGCTACATAGAATTCCATTGAATAACACTGATATCACAAACACAATTTATTAAAATGTTTTATCTTTTCTTCAAGTACTTGTAAAATTGGAGTAGTCACAATATCTTTGTGCCTTCATTTGTTTGCTCTTTTCCCCAATTATATTTAAAATAGAGGAAATTTTATTCTACTGCTTTCAACCTCTATTTGCCTAACTTGGAAGAAATCATAAGCTACTAGTTTAACTGTCACATTAGTAATGCTATACTGCATTGCTATACTGAGTAGTCATGTCTCCAGGGATGAAAGCTACCTACTGCCTGGCAATTTCTACCCATATCTCTAAATGTTCCTATTTCCATTCTTTGGCTATAATAAAGACTGCTTAGAGTTTTCCAAATCAGTGGGTTGGGTGATAGTGTTGCCTTTGTTGATTTATAAAATTTTTCTATATCCTAATACTTAACAGAATTACTAGTACATATTAGATATTCAATTTGTACTTGTTGAGGGGGAAAAAGAATGAATAAAAGGCTATTTAGCTGCCCTATAAAGTGTGCAGTTAAACTAAGCATTGAAACAAATATGAACTGTTCCCTCATGAATATTGTTCACAGCAGAAAGTACGCTCATCTGAGAACCCATTGCAATACCCCAAGTAGGTGATACGAGAAATGAAGTGAGGCCTGTCATTGATATTTTCCATATTCCCCCCAGATTTCAACTTCAAAACTCCCGAACCCTTTGCTTGATAGTCTATAACTCTCCCTATCCCATCCCTGATTCCATCACAGGTTCCACCCTAATAACCAGCTTACCAGAAGCAAAGGTTCATTGATTCCCAAAGACTACACATGTTTCTACATTTGTTTCTTGTGCTGCAAAGCTCAGGAAAATGTGGTTAAAGTAGTTTATCTGCATGTAGCAAAACAGAACAAGGAAGTTGTCGAAACTGTTTTAAGAATCAAAGGTGAGGGCATGAAGGAGTGTGACGGAAGGCGTAGGTACGATGGAGGTACTTGGTGTGTAGGTATGGAAATATCACAGCGTCACAAAGAAACTTCCCTTGGCCACCAACAGATGCTATTAAGGGTCAATTTTAAAAAGAATCCCCAGTTTAAAATGCTATATTTCTGTCTTTGAAGTCACAGCCTTGCGTATTGCAGGCAAGCTCATATAGCCAGCTGTGTCTCCAGTCCCAACAGAATCATTTGCATCTCATAAATTGAGAAGATATTTGGAAATATATGTAACATAACAGAGAAGCCCAAGAGAAAACCTAAGAAGACATCTTTCCTGGAGATGTGTTTCTGGGACAACTTGGATTCACACACTGATGGAGAGAACAAAGTGAGTCTGCTGGGCTCGTTCGTATCTTTTCACCACTGCCCTCTTCCTTCTTTTCTTCAATCCCACCACCATTTCCACTAGTGAGAACCGTGGGTATCCTTAAGTCATATCTTTAGTTCATAGTACCAAGTCTGAACACTGTTTACATTGTTCTCCACAGTCTTAGATAATCCAGGACAGGAAAAGAGAAGTATAGCTGAAGAAAAAATGACAAGAATGTGCAGATTAGTATGGAATTTCCACCTGGAGGTGATAATCCCAGGACTTCACAGCATATGTCAATAGCCTTTTTATGGACTTTTAAATTTGGATCAACATTTTAGAAAACAACACAGATTCAATACTTAAGTGTTTGGTGAGGAAGGCAAAAAGTTGCGAGAGATCAAATAAACCTGTCAAGAGGAAAACTTGGAAAAAATCATCTTAAGTGAAGTAAGACAGACCCAAAGGAACATAGGCTCAATGGTTTCCCTCATTTGTAATAATTAGTATAAAACATGGGCTCTCCTAGCAGAGGATTGCAATAGCTCAAAACCTAGATACATAAGGCCATATAGACTGAGGCTAAATGAAAGGACCTCCAGGATATGGAAAAAAGAACTATATAATGTGAATGTTGTTCTTAATGTACTATGTTATTTCTGATCTCTTTTGCTGTCCCTTGGTTATTATCATATTGCTGCAGTATCTTACCTTGTAATCTGGTGTTATTGTATATGTGTTTATTTGTATATTTGAAATAGGAAAGGGAAGGGGGGAAAACAAGATGAGGGGAGGGGGCTGGGGGAGGGAAATGGGGACAAAAATATGAGAAGAGTATCTATAGCTGGTCCTTAAATCCTTATGCCTAACTTTTATGCAACCTTTTGCTGAAAGAGTTCTGCCAGGTCCTTCCATGTCTTTTAAATAGAAGGTCTCAACTAGATGAAGACTGGCAGAAATTCAGCTTTGCCACCTTTATGTTCTGAGTTAGTACAGATAAGAAAGCTATCAGCTTGGGCAATAGGCTGAAGCAGTAGATCCGATTGAAGCAAAGATTTCAGTAAATTAAGAATTTGTTATCGCATTGAACAGGCTGTCTTCCTTGCAGGGCATGTGAGCAAAGTCACAAGCTGATTGAAAGACCTCGTTCCAATATTATAGTGAATATTTATATTTCTGAAGCTGAAAAGACAGCCTGGAGATAGATCACATGGAGAGTCTTGATAGATCTAGCTATATGCCAAGGAGGTAAAGTAAAAGGACAGCCTATACTACAGTGATATCAAGAGCCATTGTTGGCCCTACTTTTCACAGGCCTAAAATCTCCACTTGGGGTTCTCTTTTTACTCGATGAAAGCTTCAGTCTGCAAAATATACATTCCCTAAACCACACACTGGAAGTCTTTATTCAGGTATTTTTTTCATTAAAGTGAGTTTCAGACTTCTCCTAAACAATAGACTGTTATTATTAACCGTACAAAATAAGAAACTTTATTATGACATTTTCATATTTCTCTACTATGCATTTTGATCCTATTACCTTCCCAAGGCAGGCTTTTAACTGTTTGAAGTGTGTTTTTTTTAAGTGTTTCTGGTTGTTTCTCATTGTCAATCAGAGAACACATCATTATAAAGTATATGTTTATTCATTTGTATTTCTTATTAGGTCATAAACTCCCATGGAGGCTGGTGATATGTTTTTCTGTAACAGAGGTTATTTCAAGGCCTGACATTTAAGACAACCCCAGTATTTGCTCTGTTGGACTGCACTTCATTAACTTCAATTGTATAAAATGTTGGGGGTTTTTTAAGAATAAATTTCCTTTTTTTACTGAAAGGAAAAAACACAGATAGCATCAAACAGCTACTATTACTAGAGACAGATTTCACCTGCTGGAAATCAGTAAACAGTTGACTGGCATTGAGCCTTATTTAATGATCCATATATTTTCCAGATAGAGAATAGATTCAGTGACTTGTCCAAAATCCCACAGATTCTAATTGGCAGCACCAAAATGAGTGTGCAGATCTGCAGAGCAATGTTCTGGCATTTCTCCCACCCCAATTTGTCTTTTTTCTATGTTAAGGCCTTGCCATTGGAAGAATATGAAATTCTTTGCAGCATGGCCATGGAGGAATTCGGCAGTAGCTTTGTCTTGTTCTTTACTTACTTTTCTGAAAGTCTTACTCCCAAATGCCTTCTGAGCTATTGGTGGCTTCAACTTATTTGAAGAGTAGGATTCATGGGTTGGCAAAGCAATTGCCTATTGAAACAATGAGAAACTTTTCCCAGGGAATCTCAGCATTTGCAACCGCCTTAGTATTCTTTAGTAGCCTCTTACTCTTGATTTTTGTCACTTTTCTGTCTTCTTGTTGTTGTTCTCATCTACCGGCATGATGGGTAGACATCTGTCGGTGATCTCATTAACATGGTCAATTTTCTTAATTTACCTCCCCACTTACTTAGCCAAAATGTATACATTAGTGTCATACACTCTTCTCTGTAAACAGCAATGCTGAATTCATAAATAAACAAGTTGGCAAGAGAGCTTTGCTAAGTTTAAATTCAAGTAAATGCAAGTAAGTAATAGACTATCAACCATGGAAATGTGTCACCAATGCCTGCCAGATAAAAGTTGAAAAAATAGAAACAATTTTAAATCCTGTCTATTATAGGCAAGCAGATCTGTATGTCAAAAAGCAAAACTATACATATGCATTCCTCCAGTTGCTTCCCACAGGGATATAGGTTAAAAGTTTGGTCTCATTCCATAAATAAAGTAGAGCTAAACATTTAAGTATGTCTGTGGAAGACAGCACAAGCCAAGGTTCTTATGAATGAAGTGATAATTTATAGGTGAGCAATAGAATGTTAAAGTATTCCATATGATTGTGAATTAGCTAACTGTGAACTCATATTTAGCCTAACAAAGAATATATGTTTATCAATATAAATTTTATAGATACTGGATCTACTTTGGTTAGATTCTCTTGCTCTTTCAGCTGAGAAGAACTAAAAGAAATAAGATCTCTTAGACATAAGTAGATAGAGTTCTTAAATCTTGACTTTTAATGCCATGATTCAATAACATACAATTTTAAAAGCTTTCCTCTAATGATGTCTGAAATGATTAGTTTTAAGACTTGGGGAAGAAATGTGCAGGATAAGCCTTGGGCATTTTATATAGAAAAGATGAGGAGTCACTCAAACAACAGGACAACACAACAAAAGGAAACAGCCACAATAAAACCAATGTATGAAAACTTTTATTAATGGGGCTTGTGAACGTGATACAAAAGCCAACTGAAACAATGTATAGTGACCAAATCTAGAACAATTACAGAAACAAAGTCAATAAACTATTTACTTATAACCAAAAATTAAAAAATAAGTATTCATGATTCATGTTAAAGTACATGATGGATAGTCTGGTAAGTTAGGTATGCAGATAGATAGATAGATAGATAGATAGATAGATAGATAGATAGATAGATAGATAGATAGATATGAAGAAAATCTAGTTTCAAGAATTCGATGAAAATTTTGTCTTCACTTCAGCCTGAAAGAAATTGATAGTAACTCCTCATTGCTACCAGGGTGGGTACATATTAAAATTTAGTTTCCACAAGTACAGTAAGAGAAAGAAAAATGAATAACTTTACAGTGGAAAAATGTGACAAACACTACCTCAGCCAGTTGGTTCAGGTCTGTGTGATTTCAATGTGATGAAAATGTACTCTCTTTCTGTGACCTTGCTACCACAAATCAATAAACCAAATCTGATCACGAGGAAAATATCAGATAAATTCCAATAGAACAATATTCTACAAAACTCCTGAAAAGCTGTCGAGTATTGGAATCAACAAAATCCACAAGTCTTCAGCCACAAATGCCTATAGAGGCATGGCAATTATAGGCAGTGTGTCCTCAATGTGATCCTAGGAAAGCCAATATATAGTCTTTCATTCATATCAATATATTGATATTTGTTAATGAATTGTGACAAACATACCCTACATAAATAATTGAAACTGTGTATGTAATATATTGATATATATAGGAGTGGGCTGTATTTTCTTATCATTTTTTTGTAAATCTAAAACTGTTCTAAAATACTTTCTTTTATATATGTGGTCCTGCTTCTGCCACGATTGACTCTTTGTTTCTCAGTATTCTTCACTTTTACTGTTTATTGACTGAAATTTAGCCATGCTATTGTTCTGTTTGAGTAATTGAGAATCTGTCAGTTAAAGGGCAATAGACTTTATTTTCCTCAGAGAAAAGTACCGAGACTATACAAAAAACCAGCAGCAAACTAAGTATCCTAAGGTGGCAGGTTTTTCATTATTACTATTATTATTATTATTATCTAACAATGGAAATGCTGACTCAGGACTAATGAATTTTCTGTACCTTTAGGCAGAGACTGCCTGACACAACCATCATGCCTATTTTAGTGGGAATATCTTTCATGGGTAGGCAGTTGGAATTAGAAACCTCAAGGATCCTTTGCAATTCTTTTAAATATCTGCGGATAGTAACCCAACTCCATGTGTAGTTATGTTTAGATAATTTATTCCGATGTGAATGGAGACTCAAAGCCAAGACCTTATTCAGAATATGTCTATCTATTGACTGCAATTCTCAGATTAGTCAGTTACTCACAGCTCCAAACCAACTGTACTAAAATCATCCAAAAGAAAAAAGAAAAAAAAGAAAGAAAAGTAAATGAGCTCAGTGAGCGATGTCTTTTTTGGGTTATGTCTGAATTCTTAAGGAGTCATAGGATCCAATTCAGTATCTTAGCAATGTTATGGTTACCTTATGACACCAATCCTTGAGCCTTGCAAATTTAAATGTCACAATCCCACAACTTGGCTCAAATACTCTGTAGTTAGGAAGGCAATGGCTGCTGGAAAATGGTGACAACAAAGGAGAATAAATGAGGTTAAATGGGAAGGTGTATATGTGAGTAAAAGTTTTATATTTCAATGTTGATTTATAAGTCTGAATTTCCTTTTTTAATAAAAAGAAGATGGAAAATTCTGCTGGAAGAGTATGCCCAACACATGTTGCTGTCATAGATTCCTTGATAAAATGGAATTTTGAAATCTGAACCAATTTCCAGAGAAACTAAAATCTCTTTAATCCACAATATTCTCCACTGTCTGTAAAGGACATGTATATGTTTCTTTTAATCATCAATATTTGCCAAATATTTTAGTTTAGATCACATCTAGAAAATGATTATGTTTCCACACCCAGCCTGGAAGAAACAGAAGAGGGTTTGGTTCCAGTTACCTTGACCAAAGCAAACACTATACACATTGGGCAATCAATACTATGTGCTAGGAACATTACTTCTATTGCAAATTAATGAAATCATTAGAAAATTAGTTCATTAAATCTTGGAGTTTAAACCAGCATTGCATTGAATTTTCCAATAAGCAGCCAAACTGAATTTTAATTAATGAGAATATCCTTAGTCCATGATCATTGAGAGGACAAAATTAAGAACTTCTTAATAAGAAAAGAAAAGCAATCTGATCCGAAGATCTGCAAAGCCAAATCACAAGAGAAAAAGACTTGGTGAAGTGTTTGGATCCCGAATTTAGTGGAGACACAAGTTTCCTATCCTACCACCCCCCCAAAAAAAACCTGAAGAATACCCCTTTTTTGTACTTCTACCCCTTTTCATTTGCATTTTTAGGTGTCTGCTTTTTAAACTCCTGCTTCTCAACCCTAGTATATCTTGGGTAAAAACTCACAATAGTGAGGACTCTCCCCCCACCTTTTCTTGTGTGTGTGTGTGTGTGTGTGTGTGTGTGTGTGTGTGTTCTGTTTTCTTTTATTTTTTGTTGTTTTCTTTCTACTTTCTTTTCAAAATTTGTATCATTGAAATCTCCTATATCTACATCCCTTTTTTCTCTATATATTCTTCCTATTATTATTCTTATTTTCATAAATTTTATCTAAGTTCATCTAAACTTTCTACTCAAATATTCTACCTGTATATCACCTTAGGTCAGTTATCCTTACACGATACCTTTTCTTCATTACTATAATAATCTTACACTCCTGCATTATTTTTTTCCTACCTCCCTTGTTGTCTTTCATATTATTTTTCTATCTCTGGTCCTCTGTTCATCCTTCAACTCTTATAATGCATGGATATTTATTTGATGATTGTTGAGCAATGCTGTGTATCTAGGTGTTCAATTATACTCTAGGTCCAGAGGGATTTAAATACAATAGAGATTGGATTGAAGGGCTTATTGTTTTGGTCATAAATCGGTAATCTGTGGTTGTATTAGATTTGTAAGTGCACAAAAAGAAAGAAAGAGGGATATTACCAATGTAAACATCTATTGTCAGCCAACTAAAAAGGTCTGGGTTGGTTATATCTGAAAAACTATAATCTTGTTTAGTATTAATCTTGCTCCCATTTTCAAATGGGCAGAACAAGAAACTAAGAAAAATGTCAAATCAAGGAATAGCATCTCCCACCCAACATGAACAGGCAAAGGAGCAGTCAGTGGCAAATCTAGAGGAGAGTCTTCCAAGTGCTATACAAATGCAATTGAAAAATATCATTAATGAAAAGTGTGAAAACATATAGAAAGAGATAAGGGAGGAAGCCACAGCTAAACAAGGTGATATATGAAAAAGGGGAAGCCATAAAGGAGGCCATAATAAATATTTTTCAAAGAAAAATGCATGAATTCATAGAATCCACAAAGAAAAAGGCGACCAAACTCCAACAAATGTCCAAAGATATAAAGCTGCTGAGCTAACCACTCAAATGGAAATCAAGGAGTTAAAGAAATCCATACATGATCTAAAAGAAGAGATGCAAGGCATCAAAAATGAGCAATTAGAAGCAAGGGGGTTGGAGAATAAAGTAGAAAGATTTGATAGCAGGTTAGACAATGCAGAAGAGAGAATTTCTGGGGTTGAAGATAATTTAGTTGTTATAAAGAACAGAAAATGAGTCAAATCAAATATAAGAAATATGAGAGATCGCTTCAAGAGGCCCAAGATACAATTAGGAAGCCTAATTTAAGGCTAATTGGTATTGAGGAGGGTCTGGAGGAAGAGGTCAATGGTATTAGAAATATACTTCAGGGAATCATCTCAGAGAATTTCCCAGATATCCAGAAGGGCAGGCCCATCCAGATACAAGAAGCTTTTGGAACCCCAAACAGACCTGACCAGAAAAGGATATCCCACTGACACATTATAATCCAAACAAGATCAATAGAGACCAAAGAAAGGATCCTAAAAGCAGCCAGGGAGAAGAGAACAATCATGTATAAAGTCAAACCAATCAGAATAACCCTAGATTTCTCAGCAGAGACCATGCAAGCAAGAAGAGATTGGAACAATATATGTCATTACCTTAAGTCAAGTAACAACCAACCTAGAATATTATACCCAGCTAGCTCACATTCATAACTGAGGGAACAATAAAAACATTCCAATCCATGGAAAAGCTTCAACATTACAAAATCAAAATTACAGAAAATACTCAAAGATGTTCTACACATAGAAAACCAACACAAATGTAATACAGAGAAATAAATGGCACCTAAAATTCATACCATCTAAGTACCACAAGAACTGTCAAGACACAGGCCCTAGTGAAAGCTTTTAAAATGGCAGGAACTAATAAATATTTCTCAATCCTGACTTTCAACATCAATGGACTTAACTCTCCAATTAAATGGCATAGACTATCTAGTTGGATCAAAAAGCAAGATCCATCATTCTGCTGTCTTCAAGAGACATATCTTACCCCAAAAAATAAACATTTTTTGAAAGTGAGATGTTGTAATAAACTTTATCAAGCTAACAGCCCCCATACACAGACTGGAGATGCCATCTTCATATCAGATAAAATAGGCTTCAAATTAAAATTAGTGAGAAAAGACAAAGAAGGTTACTACATACTACTAAAGGGATCTTTTCTCCAGGAGGACATAACCATCCTAAATATCTACACACCGAATCCCGGAGCTCCAAACTTCATCAAGCTAATTTTACATTTTTGAAACCATCCATAGATCGAAACACAGTGATTGATAGTGACTTTAACACACTCCTCTCACCTATGACAGATCAACAAGGCAAAAACTCAACAGAGAAACCTAAGAATTGAACAACTATATAGACCAACTAGATAGAAAGACATCTACAGATTATTCCAACCAGCAACATCACAATACACGTTTTTTTTTCAGCACCACATGGAACATTTCCAAAATAGACCACATTTTAGGCCATAAAAAAAACTTGGGCAGATTCAGAAACACTGAAATTATTCCCTGCACGGTTTCAGAACACAAGGGCATCAAATTGGAACTGAACACCCATCTCCACCAAGGAAAACTTTGTAACTCATGGAGATTGAACAACACATTGTTGAATCACCAATGGGTCATTGAAGAGATCAGAACAGAAATCCAACAGTTTATGAAATTTAACAAAAAGGAGCACACAAAATACCAGCTCCTTTGGGACACAACAAAGGCAGTACTCAGAGGAAAATTTATATCTCTGAGTGCCTATAATGACAAATTGGAAAAATCGCAAATCAACAATTTAATGTGTCACGTTAAGCTCCTGGAAAAATAGCAACAAACCAACCCTAATCCCAGTAGAAGGAAGTAAATTATTAAAAAACAAAGCAGAATTAAATGAATTGAAGTCCAAAAAAAGTAGAGAAAGAATCAACAAAACAAGGAGTTGGTTCTTTGAAAAAAATCAACAAAATTGACAGACCCTTAGCAAATCTTACCGAAAAAAGAAGGGAGCATACTGAAATAAACAAAATCGCAGATGAAAATGGTAATATCACGACAGAAATTACCAAGATCCAGAGCAACATGAGGGAATACTTCTCAAATTTTACACCAACAAATTTGAGAACCTAGAAGAAATGGATGAATTCTTAGCCAATATTAACATACCCACACTGAACCAAGAAGAACTAACCCAACTAAACAGGCCTATTTCAAGCACTGAAATAGAAATGGCAATAAGAGAACTTCCACCTAAGAAAAGCCCAGGGCCAGATGGATTCACAGCTGAATTCTATAAGGTCTTCAAAGCAGAGCTCACACCAATACTCCTAAAGATCTTCAATAAAATTGAAAATGAAGGCTCTTTACCAAACGCATTCTATGAACCCTCATCCTCAAAACAGACAGAGATTCATCAAAGAAAGAGAACTGTAGACCCATTTCTTTGATGAACATTGATGGAAAACTTCTCAACAAAATACCGGCCATCCGTCTACAACAACTCATCAAAAAATTATACACTATGTTCAAACAGGATTCACCACAGGGAGGCAAAACTGGTTCAACATACACAAATCAGTTACTATAATTCAACACATCAATAGGAGCAGGGACAAAAAGCACATGATTGTCTCAATAGATGCAGAAAAGGCATTTGACAAGATCCAACACCCCTTTATGTTAAAAGCTCTGGAGAAAATAGGAATCCATGGAACATTCCTCAGTATAATAAAGGCTTTGTATGACAAACCCACAACTAGCATTATACTTAATGGTGAAAAGCTAAAGCCATTCCCTCTAAATCAGGAACGAGACAAGGATACCTACTCTCTCCACTCCTCTTTAACGTAGTATTAGAATTCCTAGACAGTGCAATAAGGCAAGAAGCAAGTATAAAGTGAATCCAAATAGGGAAAGAGGAAGTAAATCTTTCCCTCTTTGCAGATGACCTGATCTTGTATTTAAAGAATCCTATCGACTCCACTCCCAAGCTCCTTGAGCTGATTCAAAACTTTGGAAAGGTAGCAGGGTATAAAATTAACCCTCAAAAATCAACTGCTTTCCTCTATGCCAACAGTGAGAAGAACGAGGCAACAATCAGGAAAGCAGCTCCTTTTGCAATAGCCTCAAAGAAAATAAAGTACCTAGGAATTATCTTAACTAAGAATGTAAAGGAACTTTTTGATGAAAATTTAAAACCCTGAAAAAGGAAATTAAAGCAGAACTGAGGAAATGGAAAAACCTCCCATGTTCCTGGATTGGAAGAATCAACGTTATGAAAATGACAATCTGGTCAATGGCTATCTACAAATTTAATGCAATACCCATCAATATCCCAATGTCATTCTTTAAAGAAATAGAAGAGGCAATCCAAAATTTCGTATGGAATAATAAAAGACCCTTATAGCAAAAAAAACATTCTTAGCAGAAAGAACAGCGCCGTAGGAATTTCAATACCAAACTTTAGACTCTGTTACAGAGCTATAATTATCAAAACAGCTTGGTACTGGCACAAGAACAGGCCTGAAGACTAACGGAATAGAACTGAGGACACAGATATTAAACCACAGACCTATGGCCACCTACTCTTTGACAAGGGAGCCAAAAAAATAGAACGGAAGAAAGACAGCCTCTTCAACCAGTGGTGCTGGCAGAACTGGTTAAGCACCTGCAGAAAACTAAAGTGGGATCCTTCTTTGTCACCGTGCACTAGAATTAACTCCAAATGGATCAAAGACTTAGAGGTAAAAACTGACACACTGAAAACTTTACAAGAAGGAATAGGAGATATACTAGGCCTCCTTGGCACAGGTTGAAACTTTCCTAATATGGACCAAGAATCACAACAAATCAGAGAAAGGCTGGGTAAGTGGGACTGCATTAAACTTCAGAGCTTTTGTTTGGCAAAGGACATAGCTAGTAAATTTATTAGGAAGCCTACATCTTCATCAACCATACAATGGACAAAGGCCTCATATCTAAAATATATAAACAGCTAAAAAATTTGAATCACTCCAAAACTTATCTCCACAGTAACAACCATCCCATTAAAAGATGGGCCAAAGACTTAAAGAGAGTCTTCTCTGAAGAAGAAACAAAAATGGCCTATAGACACATGAAGAAATGCTCAACATCTCTGGTCACAAAAACAATGTAAATCAAAACATCTCTAAGATTCCACCTCACTCCAGTTAGAATGGCCAGGATCAAGAAAACTAATAACTACAAGGACTGGAGTTTGGCCTAGTGGTTAAAGTCCTTGCCTAGCATGCACGAAGACCCGGGTTCGATTCCTCGGTACCACATACATAGAAAAAAGCCAGAAGTGGTGCTGAGGCTCAAGTGGTAGAGCTCTAGCCTTGAGAAAGTCCAAGGACAGTGCTCAGGCCCTGAGCTCAAGCCCAGGACTGGCAAAAAAAAAAAAGAAAACTAGTAACTACAGATGCTGGAGGGGATGTGGCCAGGAGGGTTCACTACTACACTGTTGGTGGGGGTGTAAACCCGTTCAGCCACTATGGAAAGCAGTATGGCAGTTCCTCAAAAGACTAAACATAGAGCTCCCCTATAACCCAACAATTCCACTACTAGGCATTTACCCAATTGTCCAGAAACAAAGACATACTAAATCCACTAGCACAACAATGTTCATTGCAGCACTATTTACCATAGCAAAGATATGGAACCATCCCAGATATCCCTCAGTTGATGAGTGGATCAACCAGATGTGGTATTTGTACACAATGGAATTCTATGCTGCTGTCAGAAAGAATGACATAGCCCCATTTGTTAGGAAATGGAAAGTCTTAGAAAAAAATCATATTAAGTGAAGTAAGCCAGACTCAAAGGAACTTAGGCTCAATGTTTTCCCTCATTTGTCATAATCAGTAGAAACCTTGGGTTCTCCTAGCAGAGATTTGCAATAGAGCAAAACCTAGATACAGAAGGCCATATAGTATGACGCTAAATGATAGGACCTCTAGGATATAGAAACAAAAGCCATATAATGAGTGATTTTTGTCCTTAATGTACTATGTTATCTCTCATTTCTTTTGCTGTCTCTTGATTATCTCATACTGTTACATTATCTCATTTTGTTATATGATATATTCAATATATTTGTATTGATTATTTGAAATTGGATAGGGAAGGGGGAAAACAAGATGAGGGGTGGTGGTGGAGGGGAGGGAAATGGGGACCAATACATAAGAAAGGGTATCAATGTATGTGAAGTAATGCACCTTCTATCTGGAGAATATAATGTGACCCTTCTATTAATTACAAAGAAAAACATGAAAAAATCACTGATTCTATAGATTCTTATTTTTTTGTTGTTTTTTTAACAGCCCCTTCTGGATGTAACAGACCTTCTGCATGACTTAAAGCTGTTCTTTATTTTAAACATTCCTTGCTTAAAACTGTGATACTGTGAGGAAACAAATTTTTCTTGCACTGAAATATGTGTGGGATGAAAGGCCATTCTTTAACTCTGCTAAATTTTTTCACTGGTAAAGAGTTCAAATGAAAAACTTTATGAAATGGTGGAAGCAATAGCAAGAAGCAAAGTGAGAAACGCTCACAGGGTGTGGTTGAGATCTCAGTGTCACTGGCATTGGTCCTATGAACTTCTTCAGTGCTAATTATTTGGATTTCCAGCTGATCTCAGGTCAGTGGCATCCTCTCTTCTACTTGAGACTAATCTCCATTCATTTACTTACTGTGTCCCTTAATAAAAATACATCAAGTGCCTCATTATGGGCCAGATCCCAATGGAACTCTGGGAATCTTACAGTGCACCAACCAAAAGAGAGGGAGAAAAAAGTATCTTCCTTACTTCATGGAATCTATTTTTGGATGAGATTTTAGTGGGTAAAATAACATTAAATCCCAAATGGGCATCATTATAGAAAAAAGAAGAGAGGGGATTTTAATTTATTCTTACAGCATTTTGATTTTAATAAATCAAATAAAAGTCTAACTAGTAAAACAAGTGCCAGTTTATTCCAGAACTATCTTTCAGTGGAGATGTGGAGGGGAAAGGAGGCATTCAAGTGCAAGCCTGCCACAACAAGCTTCAGCATTTGAGCGGAAAATGTGAACTCTCATGAAATTTTACCAAGTTGAACATCACATGATCTAAGGACATTTTCAGCCAAGCAAAGTGCATAATCTAAATGCAACCATTTGTTTTTCTTTCTTATAGCCTTTCCTGAAGGCTCCTAACATTACTGCTGCCAGGGTGTCTGCTGCCAGCATTGTCAGTGTACTTTGCTAGAAAAGATTAAAGGTTGGCTACAAATAATTTTCAATGACTAAGTCTAATTAGCCACTAAAGTTGGCATATTTCCTGCAAGCTGAAATTAGATCACAGAGTTGAGTTGACATGAAAAAAGCCCTATTAACTCTCCAGACTTCCAATTGCTATTTGCTGGAGGAAATTACTGTTTTGAACTCTATCTGCTACTATCTGGAGAAGTCTGGAGTCAGCAGTAGTAAAAATATACATGGGACTGGACTTTCAGTTTTCATCTACTATATTGTTGGCAGCATTTGCCAAAATAAACTCAAAAGCAACAGGAGTCTTGGAAGTCCTCTCAATGGATTTTTAAGGATGAAAATGGAAATTATGTGAATATTTTAAGAATAAAGGATTTCCAAGTTGTCCATGATTCTAGAATCCTTTCCTAACAAAGAAGAGCCTTATGCACTGATGATATTAATCAGAAGACATATGGATTTTTCTCCATCCGTTTCTGAATCCTTTCCACTAGATGATTAGCACTAAGTGTGCCATTCATCGGGGAAACAATGTGCATTCCCTGATTAAACACATGTGTAGGAAGAGCTGCTTAATAACATCCAGTGTCATTTCATAGAAGCCTAAGGCTGTGTCTTTTCAAGGCAGCTCATTTCAAGGAGCATGTGTGTTTCCTCACTGGCACTCGCATTATAAATAAGGTCCTAATGTGGATGTTCTTGTTTTAGAGGCCTGACTGCTGTCATCAGCTGCTGGGTGGTTGGTCTACTGATAGTTAACACACCAGATGTCAGGGACAGCCACGTACACTTCCGCAGCTTTATTTGGGGAAGACTGATCCTTTTTCTCCACTGACTAACAATCCAGAGGCTGCAACAAGAAACCTTCACAAGAGTTTTGAAATAGAGCATAAACTGCAGTAGACTAATAAACATCCCTCATTTTAATGTTGGGATTGATCTGCATTTTACTACAAGCTCCCTGTCAAAATATCTATAAAGAACAGATTATGGTTTCCATAGGAAAAGGGTCTTATAATAGCACTTTCTTGAAAGGATTAGGGTTACTCTAAAGTCTACACTGCAAATGGGCTTCATATCTCTGGTAGTTAGCTGTTTTTAGTTAAAATAGAGAAAATGTTATAGTTTAGACGTCAATTTTCCACAAAATTTTCTTTAGAATATGAAAACTAAAATACCAAAACTGCATGTACAAATAATGAAAGGTTTTTTTGTTGTTGTTTTTTATCTTTTTTTTTGTTTTTGCCAGTCCTAGGGTTTGAACTTGGGGCCTGGAATAACAGAAGTTTATAGTTTTTATTCATTAATTTTAACAATAATAAAACATACAACTCTATTTGTTCTCATATTTGCATACTCAGTTTTTTAAAAGACTAATAAATACTGGAGTTAGCCTATTATTTTTTCTGTTTATTTATGGCATTGCTATAATTATTTTAAGAATTATAAGTTTATCTAAGGCATAAAATTGATGTTCCAAAGGAAAAAAATATTTCATTCTTATTATAAACAAAAACTTGACATATCCTATTATTCATTCTGTTACTTTTCTGTGCTTCCATTCATCTAAGACATGTTACTACCACATGTGTTTTACTCACTTTTGTAGTCTGGAAAAGCCAGCCTGGACTGAGGAGTCCTTATGAGACTCATCTCAAAAACCGAAAGTGGAGCGGTATCTTAAAGTGGTAGATCACTTGCTTTGATCAATAGAACTCAGGCACAGAGTCCAGGTCCTGAGTTCAAGCCTCAAAATCAACAAGAAAAAAACAACAAAAGTTGAAACATGAGTTTTACTCCATAATTTCATTAGACTGCCTCCCCACATAGGTTTTACATGTGCAAATCTCCGTGACTATTTAAGATAATTTCACATCACAGGGCCATCACCTGGACTCAAGTGGCTCATACCTACTCAGAACACTGACACTTGAGGATCATAATTCAAAGTCAGGTTGGGTAGGAAAGACTGTTAAAGCTCTTATCTGTGGGCTTGGGGTTGGCCTAGTGGTAACAGTGCTTGCCTATCATGCACAAAGACCCAGGTTCAATTCCTGGGTACCACATACATAGGAAAAAAAAACAAAAACAAAACAGAAGTGATGCTGTGGCTCAAGTGGTAGAGTTCTAGCCTTCAGAAAAACCCAAGGACAGTGCTCAGGCTCTGATTCCAAGCCCGGGACTAGCAAAAACAAACAAACAAACAAAACCCTTATCTGTAAGATTCATATCCAATTATGCAACAAGAAGGTAAAAATGGAGCTCTTGCTCCAGCAGTAGAGTACCAGCATTGAATAATAAAGCTATGGAACAGCACCTAGACCTGGAGTTCAAACCCCAGCACAGGGAAAATAAACTTTTTTCTTTATGATAGGCTGAATGAGAAAAGCCGGAAATATTAATAGGGTTATGGAAAATATTTATATGATATATCAGAATTATGTGTACTAAATGTTCTGTGAAAAAAAATCACTGACTTTAAACTTGAATACAAACTTATATTGCTAGTTTCAAGTAAGTAAGCATGATGAAGAGCATTGTCTGGAGGAGGAGCAGAGAACAAAGGGAATTGTTTCAGGAGAAACAATTTTTGAAGTAATTGGAAAGATGTTCTTGGTCTATGAAGCCAGAAACCCAGAGTCACATAGTTGACATTCACCCCCACAGAATGGCAGAGTGCATGAGAATCATAACTGCACTGACAGGAAGTAGTTTGTGGTTTAAGTCCTTTTTATCCTAGATCTTAAAGGACAAAGCACAGGCTTTGAGCTGACATCTATAGCTCAATAATGTTCTGTTAGGGGGACTTCCTTTTAAACAAGTGTGGGGGTTTTTTCCCCTAACATGTAAGATGATATCTCTTTTGCTGACTTCTTGAATAGAAAAAAGAAAAAAATACTTTCCATAATTAACTTAGTGATCACACATCAATCTCTGAAAGCATTTCATACCATTTTTATTGTGTTGTATGCATATATCGAATCAACTCATCATAAAACCCAGAGCTACAGAACTCAACAAAAGCCAATAATTATTGATCTTTTAGAACAAATTATTTGTATTAATCCTGGAAAGATCAAAAGAAATATGGTTAACTCAAGCTCGTTAGAGTACAAAAAAAGTATTTTTTATTATTAGATACATGGAAATTTAAACCTCAAATCCCAATTGGTTATCTTACTAAAAGGGCAGCAAACTGTCTTCTATGATTCTGTGGCAGTGAGAAAGCTCATATTTAGAGGAGCTAAATACTTGAAATTAATATTTGTTTGAGGATGTAACTTTTCATGTGGCCCCAAATCCCTTGACTGTCAATAGGTATTTGGGGAGCTGCTTAACAGATGTCCACAGAACCTTTCTGGCAAAGGATTTACATGACAAACTCTTCATATATTCTCAAATATATCTTATTTTCTATTTTTTTCATTCAAATTTGCCTTCCCTTTGAACTTTTTTCTCACCCAGTTCTAAAATTCCCCAAGAAAATCAACACATTCTAAAATTAGGTTGTATTTACCTCAATCGGGAGTGACCTGAAAGTACATGCCAGCAGTCAGACTTCATTAGGAAAAGTCAGATTACAGCATGAGTCATTTGTTGGAAACAAGGGCATGTTCTGCTTAGTGACTAGAAGAATCAACAGAACATGAGCACAACTGTCAGAGTGCTTGGATCACACCTCAGATCTGAAGATAAAGCATGTGTGTAGCTCAGCTGACTGAGGGACACTCCCAACACATGACAGTCTTGAGTCATAGATTTATAGGAACCAAAGAGCACACAAGGGAGGCAAGAGTTCAATGTCCTGTTCACTAAGAGAACTACTTTAGGGCTTCCAGATAGTTCCTTTGCAAACCTCTTGTTTAATATCCTGGAGAAAAGTGATTTCTCCATCAGACTTCTTCCATTTACTTTTTTGCCTTCAAAGTTCCCTTTAAAATTTAAATGGAGAACATTTCCTTTCTTTTTTTCCAGGCACGATGGCTCCTGCGTGTAATCCTAGCTACTCAGCAGGCTGAGATCTGAGGATCAAGGTTCCAAAGCAGCCTGAGCACAAAATGATCTGAGATTCTTATCTCCAATTAACCTCTACAAAACAGGAAGTGGAGCTGTGACTCAAGGGTAGGGAGGTAGCCTTGAGCTGAAGAGCTCAGGGACAATGCCCAGGCAGAGTCCAAGCCTCATGACCCACAAGAAAATAAACATACAAACAAACAAAAAACATTATTTTGGTTCCGAGTTGAATTAAATATAAAAACAAAATTAAAAAAAAACATTTCCTATTTTTGACAACACTATTCCAAACAAAAATATACTGTTTTTTTTAGTCATTCCACGTAAATAATAATGATAATAGTAGAGAAGTAAATTTGGTTCAAAAGTGTAAGATTGGTTACCACAATTGTCAATAATTGCTGAGAATAGTGACCAATTTTAATTTTACTTAATTAAGACTTAATTTGTGATAGCAAATTATGGATGTTAAGATAAGCCAGGCATGGTGGCTCACTCCTGTAATCCTAGCTACTCTGGAGGCTGAGATCTGAGGATCAAGGTTCAAAGCCAGCCAGAGCACAAAAGGACCTGAGATGCTTATCTCCAATTAACTTCTAGAAAATGAGAAGTGGGGCTTGGCTCAAGGGTTGGGCACTAGCCTTGATCTGAAGAGCTGAAGGATCACCCCCAGATCCAGGGGTAGAGCGGTAGCCTTGAGCTGAAGAGGTCCTTTCCCAGGTGGAGTTCAAGCCCCATGACCCACAAAAAAAAGAAAAAGTAAAAGATAAGATAGTAAGTAACACACACTTCGTAGATCTAGAAGAAAATTTTGAAAAATTACATATAACATATAGTCAGTTACTCAAAATGATAGAATTCTCTTGGACACTGCCTTGACCTGCCCCATTTTTCTGGATGGACCATTAATAATGATGGGCCAATTTTGGAGCAGAAACAGTCAGTTGGAAAGATTCCTACAGGATCCAAGAGTTGCCCTCTTGTAGATATGGATGCTGCTCAAGTCTATGGAGAGGAAACAGTATCTGTCGGTTTCTGACCCAATGATTCCCAGATCCCACGGTTTCCTAATGTTCAACAAGAGGGCTTGCCCATCTCAACTCAGGTGAACAGAGACAACAAGCTGTTGCTATTTTCTATAACTGAAATTCTGTTTCCTAGTATCTGTCATTCCAGCTCTATAATTGTAGATGCTTACAGAAAAGTGATGACAACAGCTTCAGTCCAGGCAAACAAGAAGAGCAGAGAAAAACAAAAGGAGAGGCCAAATTTTGCATTTGTTCTCTGTGGTTCACAGTGCTATTTTACTCAATGTGCATGCCCATAGGTCACAGTTATACATAAAATTCTACTCTGAGTCAAGCACAGTGCTATATACTGAAACATAAATCTTCATAGTCATAGTAACACTGACTTCATTTTATCATAGCACTTATAGAATACTATAATAATTTTATAGAAAATAACTTCTACTAGCATAAATACTATCTATAACAGAACAGATAAAAACAACAGAAAAACTTAAGTATGTATGAACAAATGCGTTTGTGAAGAGAGACGAAAACCAATGGCTTTTATAGACTAGAACACATCTATTTCCATGGGATAAGAATCATTTGGAGGTGGGAGCAGTGGCTCAAGCCTGTAATCCTAGTTACTTAGGAAGCTGAGATCTGAGGATCAAAGTTCAAAGCCAACCCAGGTACTAAATTCCATGAGACTCTTATCTCCAATTAACCACCAGAAAACCAGAAGCGGCACTGAGGCTCAAGGGGTAGGGCAGTAGCCTTCAGCTGAAGAGCTCATGGACAGCGACCAGGGTTCAAGCCTCATGACTGACAAAAAAAAAAAAAAAGAATTATTTGGGCTTTCCAGTATTGAAAAATTGTTAAAAATAGTAAGGTCCCATAACCTTGCAGAATTAGCTAGCCCTAAGTGATTGATTACTCAGACTATTCCGTTGACACCACTGTCAATGTTCTGAGTAAACTGTTCTTCCATTTCAAAAATCTTATACCTGATAAGATGAACAAAGTAAAACTGAAATATAAGAGATGTGATTCACCAACAACTCTGTTTTCCAGCGCTTAATTTTCTGATATTTTTTCAAGTATTATTTCTTTCATATTAGTTTTGGTATGTTAATATGGACAGCGTCTAATATCATGATGTTATGATTTCTAGTCTTTTGATAAGCATGTTACGAAACTCCTTCAAAAATCAAAATTGATGGGTAGTAAGAGTCTTGATGTCTCAACATTTCATAATACACAGAGCTATTGCATAAAAAAAGCTATGCTCATTGTCTTAGCTCGAATGAATAAGTTCTTGGAAAAAGGAGGAGATAAAAGAACCAAACAGGGGGCCAGGAGTTTGGCCTAGTGGTTGAGTGCTTGCCTAGCATACACAAAGAACTGGGTTCGATTTCTGGATACCACATACATAGGGGAAAAAAAAAGCTGGAAGTGGTGCTGAGGCTCAAGTGATAGAGGTCTGGCCTTGAGAAAGTCCAAGGACAGTGCTCAGGCCTTGAGCTCAAACCCAGCACTGGCAAAAAAAAAAAAAAAAGAAAACAGTGATACCTTGGCAGCCAAGGAAAGTAGCTATCACAAAGCTCATGTTCTCTAAAGAGATAAATGTGGGAAAATATATATTTAGAAATTCAGATTTCCTCATCATGTATGAGACCTCTTCTGTAATAAAATTGGCATAAGTGTAAAAACAGAAAATACACTAGCAGTAAGAGTACCTGGGCAGAGTAATTATCAGTTGAAGGTTGTTTTATTGTTTTATTTTGTTTTTGTTCTTTTAGAAAAGATGGGACCACTTCCAATCTGGTATTTTTTGATTGCAGTGCTATTGGGACTCTGGAGTAATAAAGAAGCCCCTTGGTGCAATAGACCACAACATTCAATGCTCATGTCAATAGGCTGGCATCTTAGAAAAAGGCATAAATGCTTTCGTTATAAAGACAATTAAATACAGTACATAGTTTTGAAAGACTTCTGCTAAAAATTATTTCTAATGGTTTAAGAACAGATTACACAGAGGCAGTATTGCACAATTTTTAAAAAGAGGCTGTGGATTTGATATACCCTTGAGGCAGAGAATGTACATTTTTTACAATATCAGCTAAAAGCCAGTTGAGCTTCTAGTGAGTCTTATGAAACAGAAATAGAGAAAAAGGCATTTTTTTTTCCCAGGTCAATAGTGTGGCAAACCAGGTCCCCTGGGGATTTGTTGATTTGCTCAAACAATGAAACCACATTAAGTACAACAGCCAAGATTGGAGTCTGCCCATGGTCAAGCCCACAATAATCCACTGTCATTCCACAAGATCTATCTACTCTTCTGTGGGCCAAATAGGAGATTTGCAAGGGGATGTGGCATCACAACTTTTAAGGCCTTCATGATAACACTGATCTTTGTACTCCTTTTAGGAATGTGGTATTATATTTTATTTCTTACTTTCTAGGTATAGATTTTCTAATGGCTTCTATTTGGCCCCCTTTCACCATAATAATAGTAACTCATAGGCTGAAGAATCAACACAGGGATTTTCCAGCCACTCAGTATTTCCATTCCAATCATTTATTGTGAAGCTGAGGACATGACATAACCAGAAGCACTGGGAGAGCTAGTGGACACACTGAGATTTGTTTGGATTCTATCAGCTCCTACCCTGTCTAGAGAGTGTTGTTTGGAGTTTCTGGAATTAGTGTCTATTCAGAATAATGTTCAATAGTACCTATGAAATATAATTGTTTTCCTTTTCCGTGGGATAATTATCCCTGTAAAAGCTGATAGACTCCTCTGGGGAAAGCCTGCTCTAATAGGAATAAGACACAATTGAGAAGTGCAGTGAGATCCTTACCAGTGTGCTTTTGGTGGCCCATTCTTCAAAGGGTTCTGTTCTATAAAGGTTGTCAAGTCTGAGAATGGACCGAAAGGCGGTGGCTTTCTTTTTTAGGTTGTAAGGTAGAATGTTGTTCCTTTTTAAAATTGTCATCATAAAAGTAATGCAGAGGCCGGGAGTTTGGCCTAGTGGTAGATTGCTTGCCTAGCATGCACGAAAACCCGGGTTCAATTCCTTGGTACCACATACTTAGAAAAAGTCGGAAGTGGTGCTGAGGCTCAAGTGGTAGAGCTCTAGCCTTGAGAAAAATCCCAGGGACAGTGCTCAGGCCCTGAGATTAAGCCCAGGACTGGCAAAAAAAAAAAAAAAGTAATGCAGAATGGTTAGAGTTACATAAATCAGGTACTGAGTACATTTCTTTGTGTGTGTGTGTGTGTGTGTGTGTGTGTGTGAGTCTGTCTTCCCTTGTTCTCCCCCTGTTTGTCCCCCCTCACGTGGTATAGTTCATTATCAGTCAGTGTCTACTGAGAATTAGTGTATTTGTTCACTTTTCGTTCCATCATTTCTGTACTTCCTGTTTACTCTCCCCAAAGAAGATAAGCTTGGAAAGCAGCCCAAAGGTACAGAAAACAAAAGTAGCAACAAAGAAAAAAATAATCTCTTGTTTCCACTTCTTGGAGTTCATTTCAACCAAATATTCTATATAATTATGTGCCCATAGCTATTCAGCCTTTGTGATCCTCTTTTAAGAATATCCTTATTTGGTCTCATTATGTGAATATACACAGTCCTGGGTAATTTATCATGCCCAAACATTGTTTTTGTCTTTTATCATCCAGTGTGTAGATTTACAGGACCATTCTAGCTACAATCAGTGAGGGAAAGGATGCGACCTATGTTTCTTAATTATTTACTTTATTTAATACAATTTCGTTCCTTTTACATGGACATTTCCTTCTTTAGTACATGAAGTAAAAGCACAGCCTCCAGTTTCACTTTCTAGACACTGTGATTGGTGAATATTGTAAATCTGTTTGAGCCAAACCACTTTAATTGATGGTATCACTCTGTTGTTTGTTATAGCAGCAATGTGTACCTATGTTTGGTGCTTATCTGTGATTAATTAACCCCATCCTAAGACCCATTTACTCACAGTACATTCATATTTTCCCATAGATTGACTGAGATTGTCACTCTAAGATTTGGCTGAAAGTTTCACAAACACTTCAAAGTTGCTGAATTTTCCCTTATTGAATTTATTTCTTAAAAACTTTCTGAACCAGGATGAAGGTTTGGCCTAGTGGTAGAGTGCTTGCATAGCATGCACTAAGACCTGGGTTCAATTCCCCAGTACCACATACATAGGAAAACCCAGAAGAGGTGCAGTGGCTCAAGTTGTAGGGCTTTAGCCTAGAGAAAGCCCAAGAACAGTGCTCAGGCCCTGCGTTCAATATCCAGGATTAGCAAAACAAAACAAAACAAAAATCTTCTGAACCCTCACAGTGTGAGTGAATAGATGTTACATGACAAATATAATCTAATGTGCCAATTTTACTAAATGTTTCAATATTTTCCCCTAATTAAAGCCAATGACAGTTAAATTCTTCAGATTTACACACAGTGGGCCATATTTTGACATATATTGTGCCTATCCATTTAAACATATTTTAAAAAATTTTTTCCCTGACTATATGAGCTGAAACATTAAATGCAAGATTTCTGCTTAAAGATGCATGTCAATAAATTTAGTTTGATTTAACGTTTCTACCACTAACTTAAATCCTTAATATCCATTCCTACATATGTCCTTGTGTTAAAACATATGGAAATTATAAAATTTAAATAGTTCCTTTGAAACATAGAATGCTTCTTCTTCATGTCTTACACTTATAATTTACTCTTACGGGCTTGCTGGAACTGTGAGTGTTATGGAAAAAATGGTGTTTCTTCAAGTAATAGAAGATTAATTTCCAGTGCAATTGGGTGAGGAGGCAGTTGAACTAGGTATGGAAACCCTTTCTGCAGGCGAAAATAATTCATTTCAAATTCAAGTTTCAGTGTTTTCCATTTCATTCATCTTCACACATGGCTCCATTTCATTTTTTTAATGTTTTCATTATTATAAAGATGAATAGATGCGTTACAGTTTTATAAGTCAGATAATGAATACATTTCAGGAAGTATAACCTCTTCCTTTGTGCACTGCTCTGTTTTATTAGTAGCTTTCTAGTGAAACTAAGAGTTCAATTATGTAACGATTTAACCAGATACAAGATAAGGTTCTTCATTTCATTTTCAGCAATTCAATCCTAGCAGTTACAGGGAATGAACTTAACCTCTAGAAAACTTTAGCTGACTTATGGGGTACATCAATTGGGAATTTGAATCTCTATACCCACCTTTTCTTCACCACTTTGTCTAGTGACATTAGGCACAACTACAAATTGTCACTATATTTCTTACTTTCACTTTTTAAAGTGTCCAAATGCAATTACAGGCACATTTTTACCTCCTTTAACCCTCAAATAAATCTCAACCTCCTGGCTGAGTAGCTATATCATTGCCTTGAATTTTCCAACTATACTTTTTCCATATTCCATTCCAATATTCTATTCTCCTCTTTGCCACCACCAGTCTATTGTCTGGTAATAAAGTAGATACAAAAGTTATTTGTGTAGAAGTAACTTTTTAAAAATAGTTAATTATGGCTATTTTTCTACTTATAAGTAAAAGATGATTACTAAGTGGATGAATTTCTTTTTTTTTTTTAGCCTGATCCTGTTTGACAAATTAAATGATCTGGTTTTATGGTTCTGCTTTAAAAATACTAAATAGAAGTCTGGGAACCTATAAACCAGTCAGATTCATAGTCACCAAAGCCAGGGACTGGCTCAATGTCATGAATAAACTATGTTAAGGTCAGAATAAACAGGAATGAATAGTCTTTATTTCGAGCTTCAACATCATAACATTTTCAGCAGTTTTCTAAGATACATAGTATAACTGTCAGAGAGAGAGAGAGAGAGAGGGAGGGAGGGAAGGAGGGAGAGAGAGAGAGAGTACATGGCTCTTTTTCTTTGTTTGCATTTTTTTTAGGTATGGGTTTGGACTCCAGGCCTTATTCTTATAAGGCAGGCACTCTACCACTTCAACATGCCTGTAGCCCTTCTCTATTTATTATTTTTGAAATAGAACATTACTTTTTGACTGGCCAGCCTGGACCACATTTTACTTATTAATGTTTCACACATAACTGAGGTGACAAGCACTCACCATACCAGCTTTTTCTGCTGAGATGGGGGCTTGTGAACATATAATTGTCCTACTCTTTAGCTGCAATCTTTTTACTCTTTGTCTCAACTAGCATTTCATGCAGGAGCCACCATGCTCAGTCAAAAAGAATGTATTTTTCATTTCTTCAGTGTTTCCAATTCTTGCTTATTTGGATATAGGAATATCTTATTCTAAGTCTATTATCTTTGACATCACCAGCCTACCAAATAAACTAAAAGTTTAGACAATGCAGAAAAACATCAAACTTCATGCCCCTCCCTCTCCCAATTACCTGGGTCACTGTCGATTGCTCTTGAAGACTTGTTTTTCACAGCTGGGTGGCAATTGACTGGACTAAGTGAATTTCCCAAGGCCAAAATGTTGGCAGGCATTGGTCTGAGGTTTATGCAACTTCACAATGAGTACTTCATTTTATAAATTTAATTATTATTGTTTTAAGTTACATGTATTTATTTTTAAGAAAGATATTGTATGAAATTTTACATCCTTAGAACAATTGACAGTAAAGTACTGAGTTCATATATACTCTCTTCTCTACTGCCTCATCCCTACCATCAAGCTCCCCACCAGTACAGTATATTTGTCAGGAATAAGCCCACACTAAGTCATTATTACCACCCAACACCCGCAATTCCCATCTCATCACAGTGGTGAGGAATTCCTCCTTTCTGAGCCCCTGTGGACAGAACAGAAAATTACAAGTCTTTTCTTGACATTTCTGCTAGTAATGGAAAGTGAAAACTAAAAGAGAGAGGTGTGAGATATTTTCAAGAGACTTTCAAACACAGAGGAGTAAATAGTCCTCCTTCTTATGTGACTTATAACCCTTCTGTTCATTTGCCATTTTTATCATACATATGTAGATGCATAGAGAACCAACCTAAAATCCAATTAGTCAGAGAAAACTCCTTCTGAGCCCTGAGGTTATATACCTGTCAGAAAATAAGTCAAAATGAAGAGGATAAATAAATGAAGTAAATGTATGGTTGAGCTTTAGTGTGGCCTAGGAAATTCTGGGTCCAAAGTGGTGGGTAATTGGAGAATTATAGTGGAAGACACTGAAATGGTGGTTTCCCTTTCTCTTTCCTTTATCTCATTGCCTAGATCTAACCAAAGATGACAATGAGATATGAGGGTGAATGAGGCAGTGCAAAGCTGCAAACACTCAGGAAGGAATTCATGAGATGGACATCTTCTTCAAGGTGGGCAGATGACATGAACAGAATAACATTAACTGAATGTATTTGGTTAAAATGCAGTTTGGACCCAATTCCAGTAGGCATTCATACTGGAAAACAGACGAGTTTAATAAGGTTGTGATTACTGGACATTTTTTGACAGTGCTGACAGAGTTTTGAACTCAAGGCCTTATCCTTACTAGACTGGTACTCTCCCACATGAACCATGCCTCCAACACTGCTTTTGTTGGTTATTTTAGAAATAGAGTTCAGCAAATGATTCTCTAGCTATCCAACTTGTGAGTAGCTTGGATTACAGGTGTGAAGCAGAGTTCTCAACTTGAACACTGCTTCAAATGATTCCCCCCTTTCCCCCCCTGCAAAAAAAGTATCATTTTTTTGCTTGAGTTAACACATTTTGCTATTAATATGTAAATTAACTGATCAGATTCCCAAATCATCCCAAATTTATTGGAAGATACTTATAACTACAGTGTCAGGTTCCAAACTGAGGATATGGCATTAAAAATAAATGACATTTCAGCCATTTAAATGCAATGAAATATATTTTCATTGTCCATGAAATATAATTAAAAGGGATTTCACCCTTGTGTATAAACTATCCATCCCAGGAAAAAATATAGTTTGAATATTTTTTTCATTTATAAAAGTTAAATGACTAATCTCTATTCAATCACAGCTTCCAAAATATGATTAAGAAAGCTTTCCTCCTTGTCTTTTTCAACTTTGTATTAGCTGTTCTTGGACACATATTTTTTGGTATAAATTTCAAAAGATTTGTGGCTCAGCATGAACACTTCAGCTGTAATAGTGACATGGTTGATTAATTCTGAGAATGTCTTTTCCTTATCAAATATCCCTTCACTCTGTCAATGTTGTTTTTTTCATTTTTAAACTTTCTCCTTTGAAAAACATTAGTATCCTTATATCACTAAGTAAAATACTCAATGGCAATAAAATATAAACAAATGGAAAAAATTTAAAGATATTACTCAGTTGAATCTTATATGTTATAAGCTTCCCTATAACATATTAAGTATACTTCTTTTATACTAAAATGTCCATCAAATGAGTCCTTTAGAATCAAGATATATTAACTAAGAACTCTCACTTACCAGTCTACTCAATCCATAAAATTTCTCCAAATTAACTTATTTAAACATTATACTGAATGGAAAGGTAAAATGCACCCTATTTCATATATCATACATTCTTGTGGTTTTTCCTTAGCAATACACTAACTATAGCCTCTCTTCACTCTCACCACATATTCTAAAACATGATTTTAAATGCTGTCAGTATCCAAATAAGCGTTTGATACTTGAAAGATTCAGTTTTCAAAACTACATAAGAAAGCCTGCAAGAACAGAAAAGACTTCAGTCATTCCTAGTACACATAACATGACATTTTATTCGAGTCATGGCGGCTGGCTAGGAATATTCCTCTGGCAGGTATCTTGGCAAAGGCAGAGCGTACCATCACAGGAAGATGGTGAGAAGAGAACGCAACAAATGGCTGCGCTTCACTATCTCAACCGGCAGAGCCCAGAGAAAAGAGGATGGAACTGCCTTCAAATCTAAACACAAGAGACTGAGTGACATTTCTCTCCCCCTCCCTCTCCCTCTCCCTCTCCCTCTCCTCCCCCCCCCCCCTCCCCCTCCCCCTCCCCCTCCCCCTCCCCCCCCCCCCCTCTCCTCTCTCTCTCTCTCTCTCTCTCTCTCTCTCTCTCTCTCTCTCTCTCTCTCTCTCTCTCTCTCTCTCTCTCTCTCTCTCTCTCTCTCTCTCCTCTCTCTCTCTCTCTTCCCCCCCCATAAAGGATTTGTGAATATTTCACTTCTACTGAAATCTAAATGGCTCTTAAATGTCTTTTTCCTTTCTCAGCGGAACAATGTGACCTGCTCTGCTCTCAGACAAAAGCATATTCACCTAGCTGTTTCCTACCTCCCTGACCTGTCGTGTTTCCTGTGTATTTCTGGGAGGGTGAAAAGGAGGAGTATGTGAGACATTCAGAGAGCATGACAAAGGTTGTGAATGCTGACTGTTACTGAACACTAATAGGTATATAATATATGTCATAGCTCACTTAATTCCCTGGCGGCTTAGCAGAACTCCAGGAAACAAGTGCAATTATTAGTTCCATTTTATTATTAAACTCATGTACACAAAGCAGTTAAATAAGTTACCTGCTGTTAAGTAGCAAAGTCATGTTAACATCTTAAATACCTAGATTTAATTCATTCAACAAACAGTTGCTGGTGGACCAGGTACAGTTCCAGGCAATGAGCTCAAACTAGTAAATAAGTCAGCTTTGCATTAATATAGCACCAGCTTTGCATTAATATAGCAAAATAAATCTAGTGGAAGAAGTAAATAATAAAAAGATAAATACATCTTATAGTCAAGTAGTGGTAAATTCCACAAAGAAAATAGTGTCATAGGGCCAGGAGTTTGGCCTAGGGATAGAGTGCTTGCCTAGCATACACGAGGACCAGGGTTCAATTCCTCGGTACCACATACATAGCAAAAAGCCAGAAGTAGTGCTGTGGCTCAAGTGGTAGAGCCCTAGCCTTGAGAAAATACAGGGACAGTGTTCAGGCCCTGAGCCCAAGCCCAGGACTGGCAAAAAAAAGAAAATAGTGTCATATCCCAGTAGCTGAAGAAAGAATGTATTTGGGGAGATAAGCGGTATAAAATACTCAAGTCTGAGCGAAAATATTAACATTAAATTTTAAGATATTTTAAAATCTTTTACAGGAATGTGAAATATGAATGATTAGCATATACTGGGCAGGAATATTCCTAAAGAAACTTGGTGGCATTTGTAAGGAAATGGAAAGACTTAGAAAAAATCACATTAAGTGAAGTAAGCCAAACTCAAAGGAACTTAGGCTCAAGAGTTTCCCTTATTTGTCATAATCAGTAGAAACTTTGGCTCTCCTAGCAGAGATTCACAATAGAACAAAACCTAGAGACATAAGGCCATATAGTATGACACTAAACGAAAGGCCCTCCAGGATATAGAAACAAAAGTGATATAATGAGTGCTTGTTGTCCTTAATGTACTATGCTATCTCTCATCTCTTTTGCTGTCCCTTGGTTATCTCATATTGTTACAGTATTTCACCTTGTTATCTGATATATTGGATATATGTGTATTTCGTTATTGGAAATCAGATAGGGAAGGGGGAAATCAAGATGAGGGTTGGGGGTAGGGGGAGGGAAATGGGGACCAAGACACGAGAAAGGTATCAATGTTTGTGAAGTAATGCACCTGCTATCTGGTGAATATAATGTAATTAATTGCAATAAAAATATATGGAAAAAATGAGGGGAAAAAAGAATCTTGGTTGCAATGTGTCAGAATATTAGATAAGCTATAGATGTTGAGTGCAACTTTGAGGTTTGCACTGAAATCAAGTGAAGAAAGACTGAAAAAGTCTAAGGAAGTGAGTGACATGAGAGGATTTGTGTTGTGAAGTGGCTCTTTAATGGTTGAAAAATGAATTGACTAGCTAGCTTTGCTAGGTAATTGGAAATGGAATCTCATGGATTTTTCATCCTGAACTCACTTCAAAATGCAGTCCATAGAATCTCAGCCTTCTGAGTAGCTTGTCTTACATCTAGGATTACAGCCACAGCACTAGCTCTCTTTGTACCAAGTTCCCTTCTCTGATTCTGAACTTAAGAATGGTTTGTTATCATGTTGACAACTTGGATTTAAATACTTCTTTGTGAATTAAAAACTTACCCTTCTGGTAGTTTCCGCCAGACCCATTTGAGCCTGTTCAACATTATTTTCTATTATTGCTCATGCTATGGAAGTTGCAAGACTTCCATATCAAATATTAGTCAGCTGTGGTTCATCCTACTCCTCTGTGATTCGCTCCAATCAACCATCCCTACCATTATCACCTGTGGCTTAACTGTTCTTCAAAGTTCAGTTGAACTTCCTGCTTGCTGACAACATTTATCCACAAAATCCTCTCAAGTTCAATTTTCCACTTCACCTAATAGCTGAGTGTTACAATAATAGTAATGATAATACCAACACATAATTAGATAATGTGCGAACCTCTAATGGATTGCACTATATGACTTGACATTTAATAATGTCTGTCAGTGCATCATTCTTGTCTGGAGGGCACATATTATATTGTTTTGTTCACAATTTGTTTCATGTATATCTGGCTCCTAATATATTGTACATTCCTTTATTGAAAGAGGAAGAGAACAAGCAAATATTTTTTTCTCTATATTTTCTCTGATATCTAGCTTAGGTATGTGTAATGTTTTAAAATTAAGACTTAGTATTTCTAGATTCAAGTCAGTCTTTTTAGTAGCCTGAGTAATTCTCTAATTGAAAATGCCATCAATAAAGATTTTCAATTTTGTGATTAAGAAGCTCCTATATAGTTGCATTTAAGTACCTATGTACCTCCAAATATGATACTATTCCTCAAATGTAATACATTTCTCTTTGGAAATACTTGTTTTTATTTGGTAAATATAGCTCAATCTAAACAAACAAAGCCACCAAACATTGTTTCCAGATCCACTAATGTTTGTATTCTTGTCTATTCCTGCATCCAAGAGGATGTGTAGAGCTCACATTTTAATGGTGATTTCCATTTTGTTATCTGTATATTTATGTTAAATGAGCAGAAAAGATTTCACATCGAGGAATATTCAGTTGTAAGCATAAAGCACAGTTCTGAAGTCAAAGTTTTGAAGTACATCTTACACACTTTCATTTTGTGAAAGCTTAGAATACATTTGAAACTGGCTTTTTTAATCTTGTCAGCTTAATGGTGAAGAGGGCAAGGTCCACAAATTAAATCTGTCCTTGACAACTATAAAGAAAATGGAGCAGAGGTGTTTGAGATTCAGCACATACCCGCTGGATGTTGGCACACAGCTGTCATGGGTCTTTCACTGGGAAGAATATGACAGAGATTATGATCATAACCTTGAATTATCATTGCTGGCATTTCGTTAAGAATACTTACAAATTTTACGTAGAGATAATTTTCTGTTTATTGAGAGTCGAGAAAAGTATAATTTCACTTTCTTTTTTCAGAGAATATATTCTTTAAGCATGCTATTCATTCTAAACCTTTGTATCAAGATGATAGCTATTTTACAAGTTTATCTGTAACAGTATAATTAATGTCCTTTGAGCATTTCTGATATTGTGGAAGCAGTTGACTATATTATAGATGGTGGCAATTTAAAATCATTTCTTTTCTTTTGATTTATTTACTTATTTTTTTAATTTATTTATTGGCTGGTCCTGGGGCTTAAACTCAGAGGTTGGGTGCTGTCCCTGAGCCTGTTTATGCTTGAATACAAGGCTAGCTCCCTACCTTTGAACCATAGCACCACTTCCAGCATTTTCTTAGTAGATTATTGGTGATAAGAGTCTCATGGACTTTCTTGCCCCAGGCTGGTTTCGAACCTTAATTCTCAGATTTCAACATTCTGAGTAGCTAGAATTGCAGGTATGAAACACCAGCATCCAACTCATAAACATTTCTAGTATGATCCCAGTTTTAATTGATGCCTTTTAAATTTTAATTCTTCAGCTTTTCAGTTCAGTCCATCCTTTCTAAAAGTCTTTCTGCTTCTTTATAATATTATGCATTACTTCCATGTCATTTTGTAAAATGTATCTTCTTCTCACCTATCAATATGCTAGATGCTTGGGTACCTAAAGATGAGCAACCCTGACTCGTCCTGTTTTCCTAGAGTTTAGTATACACAGGAGAAATAGTAACATTTACAGAAAAGCATTGTACAGTATTATGGTATGATCATATTCATGGAAAGGACAATTTTATTTGACTTCACTGGGAGATCAGAAAGAAGTTTCTCTGAAGGTAAGTGTAGACTAGGATTCCTGAAGAACATTTAGAAAGCTGTAGCAACAAGTATAGAGGCCCCATGGCCCCAGGGGGGTTCCTAGCATTTGGAAACAACCCTGAGTGTGCAAAGAGTGGCTGACCCCAAGAAACTGAGGAAAGTGAATCTCTTTACAACAAGGTAGAATCTGTGCATCATTGACTGAAAATTAAGGCAAAGTTGCCCTCATGCTTTTGAATGTCTGCCATGGCTGTGCCTTTTCCTGAGCTTTCAAATTCTGTGGAGCTGATGGAAATGACCGTCGTAATTTCAACTCTGATCATTAGCCCCCTGCTTTTTGGTTTTTTTTAATGACAAATCATTAATATTCTATCTGTATCTCACTTTAAATATAAAGTTTGTGCTCTGGGAACTGGAACTTCAAGGCATCTCCTCTTTCAATATTTGGTCAAAAGTATCGAAAGGGAAAACGCATGACAAATTGCAAAGACATAGCTATGTTGGTGGCTTAACTTAAAAGAAAATCTGATCTCTGGCTAAAGAATGTAGATGGCACTGTAAACTCTTCTGTAGAGAAGTGGGAAGGGCTGAACATCATCAGATTATGCTGTGGCCATTGAATAATTTAGCCTCAGTCAGAAGAAAAAGAAAAAGCATTGAAAATCTTTAAAAAATCTCAATTTCTTGTGCTAATTGTCTACAATATTCAAGATAAAAGAGAAATCGCAACCTCAGTTTATGAAGCATACAGTTAGCAAGTACTCTACTAATCACTCATTTTTATTCAAATAATCTTAAAAATGGTCATTTCTGGGCCTGGGAGCATGGCCTGCTGGTAGAGTGCTCAGCTAGCATACATGAAGCCATGAGCTCTATTCCTCAGTATCACATACTCAGAAAAAGCCATACCTTGCTCTGTGGCTCAAGTGGTAAAGCACTAGTTTTGAGCAGAAAGTGTCCAAGGTCAGTGCCCAAGCCCTGAGTTCAAGCTCCAAGATTGGGAATAAAATGGTGTCTTCTTATTCCTGTGATCTGATGGCTACCATCAGAACCACTTGGTATGCTTCCATTTGCTCTCCGTGTTTCGGTTGCTCTCTTAGCCTTTCTTTCTACTGGGTATTTTCCAACCTTCCAAAGCCTAGTTGCATGCTGTTCCATCCCAGACACTTCTCAGAAAGTGACTATCCAAAGATAACAGCTTTTGAGCTCAGTAAACAGTATTTCATAGTTAGTTATGCTCTTTTGGTGCTTTCAGTATTGTTTAGCTGTTGCATGCTGTTTAGTACATGAATCACATACACACACACACACACACACACACACACACACACACACACACACACACCTTGAATCTAACTAGGTTTTATTTGATTTATGAATGAGGGACGTTTCCATTCTGCAAAATAGAATGAGAACTCTCCACCAGCAATGGCAGAACACTACAATGAATTTGTAATGTGCAGACAAGTATACATCAGGTTTCTGCAGGTTTTAAGGACTGAAACAGAAAATTTACTCTTTTATGTTGATTCAGCTAAACTAGAACCACTTATTTTTCAGAAAAAGAATTATTTGAGGATATTTTTGCTTCCTTTGGACTATGTCTTATGGTATGAGTGACTCCATTTTAATGTTCTCTGTTCTACTGGTGTCTAGTGTTGGGTCATAGTTCAAAGAACTGGTCTCATAATTTGTGTTGAGCAGTCTCAACACTTAATTCAATATAATCTGTTGGTATTAACGACATTGTGGAAATTATATTGAGTGCAATTGAATGAACTAAATTTAAGCTATCTAGGTCAGATAGGGATCAGGAGAATCCTTTTGCTGTCATTGGTTTTAGAAGAAGTAAATTTTCATATAAATGCCTTTCAGTGTTAATTTAATCTTTTTTCCCCTTGAATTGTATTTCTGAGCCTTAAGTACAGTTTTCTCAGATTATACAGCAGCAGATGAAATCAGCCTATATTTTGGCATTTTTACAATGTAAGTGTGTTCCTAGTTTATATAAAATCTATTTTAAATATGCTGCATTAAGTGTTCTTATAAAGTCATATATGTTTTTGAACCAAATGACCATCATATAATGTGAAAAATGATCTTTGTTGATCCTACATACTTACTTATGCCATTAATAGGGTATCAGTGATGCTCTTTTTAGTTCTTTTTTTTTTTGCCAGTCCTGGGACTTGAACTGAGGCCTGAACTTCTTTTGCTAAATACTAGCACTCTACCACTTGAGCCACAGAACCACTTCTGGCTTTCCTGCTTAAGTTGTACTAAGAATTGAACCTAGGGCTTTATGCATGGTAGGCAAGCAGTCTACTGCTGAACCACATTCCCAGCCTCTGAGTATAGATTTTTACAGATGTGTGAATATGAGTTGTACATCATATACATTTCAGAAGAGGCATATTTACATATACACAAAAGAATAGGAAATACAAAGGAGAATAAAAGAAAATAATACCAATACATACCTTGAAAATTACTAACACTAAGAACTGTTTTTTATTTGAGCGTGTACATGGTAGTTTAAGAGAGAGGCAAAATAATATCTACTGTCTCAACGCTTTTCATATGCAGAGGTGATTATTGTGGAAATCATAAATTTCACTGTTTATATCAGACAACAAACATCAAAACAAATATCATTTACTCCTGAGTTAACAATAGTTTTCCTTAGAGATAAAGTAAAATTCAGACCATAATGATTTTCTTTCTTTACAGCAAAGCTCTTGTGTATACTTTTGTATCAGAAAGTACACTTGACACATGATCTACCTCATTTCCAAAATATATTCATTTTCTATAAAAATGTGCTAAAATAGCTTTAAAGATAAAAACAAGCATGACAACTCATATCTATTTCTCATTTAGGGAAAGACTCTTGCATTATTATCTTTTTACACAGTTATAATCACTCAAAACTACTTTTCTTTGGTGAACAATGCTTGTCTTTATTCATGTTTTCTTGTTGGCAGATCTGATGTTTTATTTTTTTGGCCCACTTCCCATGTGTACCACCTTTGTGTTTAATTTTTCTCTGTTTCATAAAATGCAATAGATTTTATTTGCCCCACATGAAAGGCAGGTCTTTTTCCTGTGTTATAATTCAAAAATTCCACTGGAAGCAATACAGAATAACACACTGTAAAAAAGGATTTTACTTTGAGAATTTAAGTCACTGGATATAATAATCTTGTAAGAAGATGGTGAAAGATAAACTTTTTCATTTTTACATTAAAAATGGATGCTAGACATCAAATTATTACCAAAATAATAGTTTGTTAGAGTCAATGCCTTGTCTAATTTTTTACACTGGTCTTTACACTGTATTTTATGAAAACTATCTGATTGCTACAGTTACCTAGGCAGGTGTGGGTATGACTTTCAAATAATCTCAAGGCTCCACATTCTCTCTCGTCAACTAACCTCTCATATTTCTAACCTATACTTTGAGAAATGCTATCCCAAACAGTTTTTCTTTCTTTCTTTTCAACTTTGAAGCATGGAGTAAATGGCATCTTACCTATGCAAATGCTGTTTCTGAAAGTTAATATTTCTAAAGGCACAGAATTGTCACATGGTATTATAACCGTTCCTCAGTTTCTGCTATTCAAATACCAAGCAAGATACTCCATTTGGTTGGTCAATTCCTAAAAATATTTTTAACACTTTACTTCCTTGCCAAAAGTTTCCCATGTTTGGCATTCAAAACAATTCAATAAAGATTTTTATTTTCTGTAATAATTCTGTCTGCTGTGCTATGACATTTCTACTTCAGTGTCTCTTCATTCCATGCTGGTGGTGATGTTGTGCTTGCTCACTGTCCAATTACTCACTCAAGATTTTTAAACAGAGTGCACTAAGTAGATTGCAAAATCAGATAAGCTCCACTGAATTATCCAAAGGATTTTAAGTTTGCTGGACTGACTAAAAAGATATTCCATTTCAGTTATTCTTCACTTCTAATGCAAAGGACTTGGACACTGAAAGTGAAAAATTCTTCTGCTCTTCCTCAGTAACCCCAAGAAAGATAGTTTGTAATACTAGGAAGATTGAAATACTTAATGAATGAACTGTTTTTCAATCTGGGCCTAAATGATAGTTACATTTGATAGAATGCAAACTGAAATCTCCAGCAAAAATCATAATGTGATATGAATAAATCCAAAAGTATCACCTGTGCACACACATACATGCATGTATTTCTTATACCGTGGTAATATTTACAGATAAGCAACCCAGTACAGAGATGAATATACAAAATAAGTTATATTGTAACAGAAATGAAATTAATTTTTCAGCATCATTTGATAGCATTGGTTTGTAGCTTATACATTGTTAGAAACCATACCCACAAAAATACAGAATGACACTTCCTGATTCATATCCATCTCTCCACTCCTTTAGCTATGTTGGCTGGAAATTAAAAAATAAATTTCTTCATATTCCTGAAAAGATTATCTCTGACATTGCCTCAGAAAAGACTTAATACAAAAAGTAACAATGACTTAATGCAAACACATCTATGGTTTTCTTCTCTTTGGCTATGAAAGCCCAAAAACTTAGGATGTAAGAGCGACAGGTAATGCCACAACACACTGTGTGGCAGTACCCCAGCAAAGGGACTGCCTCTACAGAAGCTGTGTACTCTACAGAAGGTGGAGTCTATACCCTTGGGTTTCAAAACATTTCAACATCTGTATTCTAGAAAGAGCAGTAGAATAAAAGCAGGTAGAACATACACATGATAGAAGAACTAGTAAAAGGAAAGACTAGAGAGGGCCACGCAGTCGTGGTTTGTGTGAAATAATGAGGACTTTTACATGCTGGCGAAGAAGGGTGAGTGGAGGCCCAGTAATGACCTAGTGAGTGAAGCTCTTTTCTACTGACCCAACATGATAAAATAGCTTAGTATGTATAACTGCACACACAAAAGCAAAAAGAGAATGAGGTTATTTTTCTTCATCAGAATTCACTTGTTCATTAAGAGTCACCTAATTTTCCATATGGTATTCTTTATGTTTTATATCTTGAATTCAAGATCCATTATAAAATTATGCTTTATATTTATGACCAAGAATAGATACAAATTTTGGCTTTGCAACAGTCAAAATGATGGCAATGACAAAAATATTCAATCGAAGTGTTTCTTATGAACTGAATGTTTTAATCATGCTCATTAAATAACTATCACCCACATGCATTCAAAATGAACTAAAAGGATGTAGAATAGATTAATGCTAAAAGATAATAAATTTCTAAGTACTCTACTTACAGTTTTTAGCACAAGTTCATACTAGACATTTCTCATAACTACAGATTATTCTACCATCTATATTGATTTAAGTTTAGAAGCCTCTTGTTTCCATATCCTGTAGATCATTTCACTTAGCCTCATTCTATATGGACATATGGACATAGCTTTTGAGCTATTGTGATCGTCTGCTAGGATTATTCTAAATGTATTACAAAGGAGGAAAACCATGGAGCCTATGATTTTGGGGGTCTAGCTTACTTCACTTAATATGATTTTGTCTATTTCTTTTATCTTCTTTTCCCCTTAAGATTTACCTCATGTTGTTACTGTATCTGACTTTGCTATCTGGCATGTTATATATCTGTTTATTTGTTTATTTGAAAAAGAGAAAGTAATGGAAAAACAAGATGAGTGGGTGGGGGTGAGAGGAGGAAACTGAGAAAAACACGGAAAGGTGTAATAATGTTCAAGAAGTAATGTACCTGATGAATGTAACTCTAACCACTCTGTATGTCACCCCAACAATAAATAAAATAAAAAGATAAAAAAGAACTCATGTAATTGATATTATTCTGTACTTTAACTGTTTTTTTTTTAAACACAACTCCTGTATATGTGTTATTTTGCTGTGTAAAATATGAACTAGCACCTTCGGGGGAAATGTGAAGGACTACAGGATCCTTCAAAATATATCACATCATAACATTCAATATTTCATAACAATTTTGTGGTATACCTATGATGAAATATAAAGCTTCTAAAATTTAATTAACAGAGACAATTAAGATATCAATTTATCTCCTTGGTAAGGGTATTTCAGCTAAGAAATTTTAAAATTAAGATAAGCTGATATAAAGAATTTATGTTCCTGAAACTTTCTTCTTATTGATACCCTATTTTCAAGCATCAAACAGTAATAAAGTTCAAAAGAAATATGTATAAGATTTGTTCATAAACTTTCGTTCTTTAAAAAGTATACCACCTCTTAAAGAAAAACTGGTCCTTATCTTTAAAACTGTATTATGTAGGGGCCTGGAGTTTGGCCTACTGGTAAAAAGTGCTTGCCTAGCATGCATGAAGACTCAGGTTCGATTCCTCGGTACCACATACATAGAAAAAAAAAAAGCCAGCAGTGGTGCTGATGCTCAAGTGGTAGAGCTCTAGCCTTGAGAAAGTCCAAGGACAGTGCTCAGGCCCTGAGCTCAAGCCCAGGACTGGCAAAAAAACAAAACAAAACAAAACAAAAACTGTATTATGTAAAGTTCATCTAACAGCCATGTAGTTGTCTTCTTGTTCTCATTAAATCCTAGGTAAATGTCCATTCTCTTCCTTTCTTTCTAGCTGTCCAGGAAATTGATCTCTAAAAGGCAATGCAAAAATACTGTACATTTTTATTATTAAAACCATAGTTTTAAGGGGAAAAATGGCCATCAATGTAGTAGCTAGATCCTTTTAATGTGTTGAATTACTTGGAAAGTATAGACACAGTAGTACAATCTGAAGTGGTAGCAAGTTTTACTTTGTGTTCCTTTCTCATTACCACTAATGGATATCTTGGAGTTTGGCCTGACTTAGGTACTTGCAAAGAGCAATGACAGAAAACTTATTATATGATGTTTCTCTCCCTGGCTTTGATGCTCTAAAAACCAGGTAAATGATTGCTTTTAGGGGAAACGTTCAAGCTCCTACTACTTTAGGCATAGTGAATTCTCTCTGAAATCCAGATTTTGGTTCTGCATCATGAAGCATATGAGGTCATAAAACAACTAAAGATTGTCTCTAGAAGCTGAAAATATAGGTATAGTTATAACTCGTTTACCAGAATAGATGCTTATAAGATTTCAGAGAAAGTCATTCCTCTACCTTTTTCTTGTTTTCTTTTCAATAACTTTCAACATCAAGATGGAAAATGTTTCTTTTAAATAGTCATGCTATTGTCATCCACTATTAGAATCTAAATTCCTCATAGCAGAATGTCTGTCGGTCAAAGAAAGCACATGTGAATGTGTGCATGTATGTGTGTATGTGAGTATATGCACTCACATGCATGCATGTGTGAACTTACTGGAACTTGAATTCACATTCACGCTTCTTTAGATTTTTTTCATTGAAGGTTGATATTCTACCACTTGAGCTCCACCTTTTCGTCCAGCTGTTTGTTGGTTTGTTTGTTGTTGTTGTTGTTGCTGCTGTTTGGAGATAAGGTTCTCTTGGATTTGCCTGCCTGGTCTAAATTCAGATCTCAGTTCTCACCAACAAGGAACATTGCTGAGAGATAAAAGTTATTTGCCTGCCATCTCTGGATAGCATGCAAATTATAGCATCTCCATTTTTTATGAGTAGCAGAAATTGCTAATCACAAATTTTTGTGATGAGCTCATACATGCTTTCAGTAATATAGAATCTATACTTTGATGGTGCATTGACAAACTAATAAAGTGATCGCACAAAGGAGTAAAGTTAACAATATTTATTGAAAATGTATCATAGGGAATAAGAAAATGAGCCAAGTGAATGATCTTTGAAAATTAATGGTGATACTACACCATTAATAACTCAGTTAACTCTTTGAAGGTAGATAATAGTTACATATGTACTAATACTCAGATTTGTTTTTTGTTGTTTTTATTCTTTTCTTTTTTCCTCTCTTCTTCCTCCTTCTTCTCCCCTCTCTGTCTCTTTCTGTTTCTCTATTTCTGTCTCCCACTGCCTCTGTCTCTGTCTCTGTCTGCTCTTTCTGTTTCTCCATTTCTCCCTGTGTCTCTCTGTCTCTGTCTTGCTGTCTGTCTGCCTGTCTGCCTGTCTGTGCCTCTCCTTTCCCTCTCCTGCCCCCTAGTCTTCTCTTTCTTCTTTCTGTGTACTAGGATTAAAACTCAAGACTTTAAATAGAACCACTCAAGCCATGCCTATAGCTTTTTTCCTTAGTTTTATGTTTGTGAACAGTCACTTCTTTTTGCTTGTTTTTCACAGATCTTCTTACCTCAGCCTCTTGTAATACTGGGATAGCTGGCATGAGCCATTTCATCCAACTCAATCATTTTTCTCTTACTGAAATTGTTAAATTCATTACTAACATCAGTACCAGAGATGATTAATATTTATCTCTAGAACTATGTATTATTTCAAGAGAGTTAGCCCATCTGAACTGATTTGTCTAACAATGTGACAGGACCATATTATTGCATAAATGATAGTTTTCTTGCTGTGAGGCCTACAGACATCTAGCAATGTGTCAAACACAGAGTATGTATTCAGTACATATGTGTTGCTTTTTCACTTTCAATTAATGCAAAGACAAGTTCACCTTCTGTAGGGATTGATTTAGAATGCTGTATCACATATTTCTATTAATGTATTCTTAGAAAACTTCATGGAAGATAAATGCATTTGTTCAGTTTCCATTTACAGAGGAAGTGGCTGTTCTACAACATGTGGTATCTATGGTAAAATCAAACATTACTGACACGACTTGAGAGGGTCACAGAGAGACATTCAGAGAGTCAATGTCCCAACCATATGGGTTATTTTCAGCCAAAGCTTTTATAGAAGATCACAGCATATAGCCATAGATAAGAAGAAAATTTATTTTTAAAGGATTAAGGTGAGAATTATTTGTTCGTGACACTTGCCAGGATAGCAATAACTTTCTTCCAGAGACTGATAGATGAATCGAGAAACTCAGATCAAAAGAACAGAATGCCCAGCTGATGACCTCTGAGAGATGCTATCACAAATGCAGAACTTGTTGGGAAAAGCTGCTCAAAAGACTGGGAGGAGTCATTTGAAAAAGTGGTCAGTTCAGCAGTGCTTACTGATAAGCAGCTATTACTGCCTGGTCTATTCTGTGAATAGATGCACATTCTGTTACTGTGTTAGTGTGAGTCTTAGATCCACTCAGGCACAGTCTGAGATCTTTCTAGCATCCAGAGTAATGGAAATATCCAAAAGCTTCTGAAACTCCAGTGATGTGAAGACCTCACTTCCATCTCACGTTGCCTGTTCTACAACCAAAGATCTTTACCATTACAGGTCAAAAGAGGTCTTACAATCATCTATGGCTTGTATCATGTATTTCATAAACATTTTAGGTGTCTACTCTGTGCCAGGCATTGTTATATGTATCACCAGTAAATAATAAGATAGGAACATTCTTTGTTCTCATGGCTTTATAAGAGAACATGGAAGTTGATATACATTCTTTAATGATGTACAAGGGAGCACAGTAAACTCTAGCTTTACTCTGGCCCAATAAAACCAAGTGAAGGAATTTAAAATAACAGGAATTACACTATTTACTACGCTACAGATAATATAGAAATATTACACTGCGTGAGAGCAAACTTCATAATTCTGTTCATTTTTGACGTCTTAGGGTAAAAAGTGACCAATGAGTAGGCAAGGACATCACTTCTAATTTCAGTTGCTAATTTGATTTCAATAATAGGAGAAGACTGAAAATTATAATATGGCACAAAGGAGCAAAGTTTCTAACTGCTGCAAATCATATTCTTCAGTTTTCAAACCATATGCCATAGATTAATGCAAATGTTGTTTCTATATTATATTCAAGCCAATATCTGCAGTGATTATCTCAAAACTTCAATGGCACATTGAGTAAATGAAATAAAATGGAAGCAATAGAATTGTATATTTCTCTGTGGTTTCTTTGGTTATGGGAGCAAACTGTTAAGGAAACATATTTCTCAAAAGGTTCAAATGGTTATCTGAAATGTATTAGGAATACTCTTAAATAAAAGTATTTCAGGGATAATTTTTCTCAGTCAGGGGAAAATGAGATCCAAGTATGTGAATATGACATTAATCTATTGGTAGCAACTACTTTCATTAAACTAAAAAAAAATACATAAATATGAGCAGAAAATCATTTTGTGGCTAGACTAAGTAGTGTCTAACCTAGTAATATTTTAACTCTTTGCTTTAAATATTCAAAGTCATCTCATTTAGAAAAGATGGGTTGGGTCCAAAGAGTAACTTAGTTTGAAGGAGGGAATATAACGAGATGCAAGTATCCTTGTATGAACTTTAGGGTGGTGGATGAAAGCAAGGCAATTATTGAACCTATGACCTCTTGCTCATGACTGCATAAACCTGTTTCTAAGTAGGTTTGCTCTTCAAATACAATATTCTTTGGACCAAACACAGGCAAAGAACTATCACTGAAATAGTGGTAGAAGGAATATCTTTAGTAATCTTAGTCTCTATGAACTTTTTGTTTGTTTCTCTGATAATTATAGAGAATAATTTAGATAGAAAATCTGACAAGTACCAACAATGATGGTAACTAAATATTCCTTTTCCGTAAGGAGATGACACACAAAGAAGAAAATTAGAAACATCAAAATAGCACATGATGTGCTCTGAATTCATATATAGACATCTCAGAAGAACAATTGTAGGTAAGTCGATCAGTGATCAATAATATGAAATGCTTACCCTATCTTATGCTTCCTGTAGAACATGAATAGGGAACTCAGTAAAAATGAAGATTGGCCCTAAGGCAGTGGCTGTAGGAGCAGAAAAATGGAAAGCAAACAATTAATATAAAGGCATTTGTCAAAATCCACTACTGATTGTGAATGGAAAGTTTTACCCCTTCATCTTAAAGCATGACTTTTAGGGCTATCAAAAAATTCTATAAACAAAATGAGAAAAGAATTAAAAATGATGCTTGCAATTTATCCAATTTGTCCCAGGGAACCAATGAAGAAGTTTGATCCTGTGCTAGAAGGTTGCCACAACATCAGGACCCAGAATGGAGGTACAAGTCAAGGGAGTTCTCAGGAACAATGAATGAATTGTCACAGGCTGTTGAGGAAGGATACATGCTCATGTGTGTTCAGATTACATCTCAAGGCCTTTTCCATGCAAGATAACTATACTGAGCTATATCCTTGGCCTTTTCATATTCCTTTAAAATGTAGTTACTAGTTGAAAACATCAAAACAGGGAGAGGCAGAGAGAGTTAACTTCCAAAGATTTTCAATAGTAGCATGCAAAATAAGATGAGACGATGAAAGAATACAATGTGAATGGAAAATAGGCAATGATAAAAATGTGCTGGAGTGCAAGGCTGCATGAGTGACTGGAAGGACTGTTATCTTAATAATTTCACCATTGGAGTAGATTTGCTTATGGGATCAGACATACAAGAAACCTGTTTAGAGCAAGCCCCATCAGAAAGTAAAGGGGGACAATTTATCTTAAGAAAAGTTGGATCAAACTGATAGGGAGTCCCTGACACAAAGCATTGTTCTAAGACAGGGCATCAGGGTCACCAGGAGCTGGACAGAGTTAGAATGAAAATGAAAAGTGTGCAGTAGGACAGCAGGAAGACAGGAGCATTGTGTTTTTCTGGCTTGCCACAGTGACAGACCAGGGGGTAAGTGGTGAGATTCAGAGTAAAAGTCAGGATTGTAGGAAGATAGCCTAAAGCAACACATTTGAAAATCATAAGATGTAGTCATATCTTGCAAGATGGAAAACTCTACAATGTCTTTGATGGGTTTTTTTAAAGTCATTTTTACCACATACTATATCAATGCTATTTTCAACCCATAATATAACTTTCTTACTTTGGTAACATTATCTATTTTTATTTTATTCCATTGCCAGTACATTTTCTAATGTATTATTCCACACAGAAATCAAATAATATTTTGTTCTCGAAACTAGAGCTGAAGCCACAGAATAATGGTTTTATTAATACTACCTTGTCAAAATTAATGATAATAATAATAGATAGGAAAGCTTAATATATAGCTCTCTCTTTCAAAATCATAATATATCATCATAATAACACATACAGTGGCCATGAAAATGAGGCAAGTCAGAGTTTTCTTCAGAAGCATCAATGGGTTCAGAGAATAGACTGTCAGCTTCCAGTCACAACACCTTCACTTCTATTCCAATGACACCAATGAAATCACTCCTTCAGGGCTACACCCACTCAGTGACTGTATGTGGCATTAGGACTAGAGCTATGCTATTGTCACTCAATGTACAACCTCTGTCCACTCACCTTTGTTGCAGGATCTCCTCATTTCTTGGAGATTTTCTATGAGCCATGCTACAGCTTGAAACTTGTCTATGCAATCCTTCTTTCCAAGGAAGGTGGGAACTTAATATTGGATGAGTTAATACTGTATCTGAGTTAATACTGTATCTCAGTTGATACACTTGAAGATTTGGAAATCCCAGGTACCCTCAAAAGACTAAAGCACACCAGCTCATTGTTGACTCAGTTCTAAATTCTTTGACCTCTACGCCATTTATTTCCACGTCACAAACTATCTGGATGAGGAATAATTTTAGGTCAACTTGACTGGGTCACAATGTGCTTAGATATTTGGCTTGACATGATTTCTGGGTGTGTCTCTGATGGTTAATGAAAATGTTCATTGCTGTGCTTACTAGCTAGCATTAATTACTATTTCTCTTTTCTTAGAATTTTTATCACAAAAGAATTTTTGCATAAATTATTCTGAAGTCAATCTATCCTACAGTTTTATTAGAATTATTCTTCCAAATTAAACCCTCTGTTTTTCATCAAAGCTCTCTTTTGTTTGTTTTGTTTTTTAGGTTTTTTTTATTGTAATTAGTAAAAGGGTTACATGATATTTGCCAGATAGAAGGTGCATTAATTCACATACATTGATACCCTTTCACATGTCTTGGTACCCATTTCCCTCCCCCCCCACATCCTCCACCCATCTTGGTTTTTCCCCCTGCCCTATCAAATTTCAAATATCCAAATACAAATAAATTCAATATATCAGATAACAAAGTGAGATACTATACCAATATGAGATAACCAAGGGACAGCAAAGGAGATGAGAGACAACATAGTACATTAAGGACAACAATCATTCATTATATGGCTTTTGTTTCGATACTCATACTGAAACTTGAATCCAAAGCTATGAGCTAACACTTAAGGCACAACTCCACCTCTGGCTTTTAGCTGATTAACTGGAGACAAGTGTTTGTCAGATTTTTCTGCCTAGGTTGACTGAATTAGGATGTGCAGATCCCAGGCTCCTGAGTAGCTAAAATTCCAGTTGTGAATGACTGTTGCCTGATAGGAAAGAGCTCTTCTTAAACACACTCTTCTCCAATTAACTAGATATAAACAATGTTATCCTTTTTACTAATTCATTTCTATATCATTAGTTCTTAAATTACTACTCTATAAACCTGTCCCCATAAAAATATCATTCCAGGACTAAATATAACTACATTCACATGCAAAAAAGGATCCTCTTGCTTCTTCTTTGCTAATCCATTCTTGACCTCTTAATAGAATGGAAATATACTTGTATACACAGATTTGTCTCAAAGAAGCTATGCTGTATTCACAATAATATATAATTTGAAGAACATAAAAATTAAACTTTCTGAGCCAGGAGTTTGGCCTAGTGGTAGAGTACTTGCCTAGCATGCATGAAGACCCAGGTTTGATTCCTGGGTACCACATACATAGAAAAAAAAGGCGGAAGTGGTGCTGAGGCTCAAGTTGTAGAGCTCCAGCCTTGAGAAAGTCCAAGGAAATGGCTCAGGCCCTGAGCTCAAGCCCAGGACTGTCACAAAAAATTTTAAAACTTTCAGCTGAGCTCTGGTGGCTCTTGCCTATAATCCTAGCTATTGAGGAGGCTGAGACCTAAGGATTACAATTCAAAGCCAGCCCAGGCAGGAGATTATGTGAGACTCTTCTCTCTAATCAACCACCAGAAAACCAAAAGTGGTACAATAGCTGTAAGTTGTTGAGCACTAGCCTTGAGTGGAAAAAACTCAGGGACAATGTACAGACCCAAGTTCAAGCCGCACAAAACAAAGAAACAACTAAAATAAATAAATAAGCTAAAAATTTAAAGCTAAACAATTGTTAATTTATTACAATTTTATGCAAAACAATATTTTTCAAAAACAGAAGTAAATAAAGTTTTACCTAATTTTATTAGGCATAATTATGATATTTATTTGGCATTTAGTTTTGCAGTTGAGCTGAATGTTTATGTTATATAAGCACTTTAATAATTTCATCATAGCTCAGTAGTAGGAGTGTTTGCCAAGCCTCTATGATGCATTGGATTTGATTCCTGGAATCATAAAATAAAAGAAAGAAATGAAACTAATAATATACTCATAATTCTTTGAAACTTCATGTATTATCATCCTTGATAATTCAAAACAAATCAAATAATTGGAATTGATTTCTGATTTTCTAACAAAATATAAGTACATTAAGTAGATAAGCAGAAAATACATTTTACTTTGACATGTTTTTTCACTTTGAACTTAGGGCTTAATTACTCAGCTGGGTCTCTACCACTTAAGCTGTAGTTTCAGGTCACTTTTTACTGATTTTACTGCCCTGGCAGGGCTTAAACTACCATCTACTGATATCAACCTGCAGTGTAGCGACAATTGTAGGTATGAGCCATTTATTGAAGTGTGTGTGTGTGTGTGTGTGTGTGTGTGTGTGTGTGTGTGTGTGTAAAACAGTGGCTCATGCCTGTAATCCTAGCTACTCAGGAGATCTGAGATTCTTGGTTCAATGCCAGTGCAAGTAGGGAAATCTGTGGTACTCAGATCTCTAATTAACTATGAAAAATGAAGAGAGCACCAGCTTTGAGCAAAAAAGTAAAAAGAGAGCACCCATCAGTTTTGGCAAAGGACATAGCTAGTAAATAAATTAGGAAGCCTACAGAATGGGAGAAGATCTTCACTAACAATACAATGGACAAAGGCCTCATATCTAAAATATATCAACAGCTAAAACCACTAATCTCCAAAGAAACAACCATCCCATTAAAAGATGGGCCAAAGACTTAAAGAGAGTCTTATCTGAAGAAGAAATAAAAATGGCCTATACACACATGAAGAAATGCTCAACATCTCTGGTCATAAAAGAAATGCAAATCAAAACAACTCTAAGATTCCACCTCACTCCAGTTAGAATGGCCAGGATCAAGAAAACTAATAACAACAGATGCGGGAGGGGATGTAGCCAGGAGGGATCACTACTGCACTGTTGGTGGGAGTGTAAACTCGTTCAACCATTATGGAAAGCAGTATGGCAGTTCCTCAAAAGACTAAACATAGAACTCCCTATGACCCAGCAATTCCACTACTTGGCATTTACCCAATGGTCCAGAAACAAGGACATACTAAATCCACTAGCACAACGATGTTCATTGCAGCACTATTTGCCATAGCAAAGATATGGAACCAACCAAGACATCCCTCAGTTGATGAGTGGATCAACAAGATGTGGTATTTATACACAATGGAATTCTATGCTGCTGTCAGAAAGAACGACATCACCTCACTTGAAAAGAAATGGAAAGACTTAGAAAAAATCATATTAATTGAAGTAAGCCAGACTCATAGGAACATAGGTCCAATAGTCTCCCTCATTTGTCATAATCAATAGAAACCTTGGGCTCTCCTAGCAGAGAGTTACAGTAGAACAAAACCTAGATACATAAGGCCATATAGTATGACACTAAATGAAAGGACCTCCAGGATATAGAAATAAAAGCCATATAATGACTGATTGTTGTCCTGAATGTCCTTTGTTATCTCTCATCTCTTTTGCTGTCCCTTGGTGATCTCGTCTTGTTACAGTATTTCACCTTATTATCTGATATATTTTATATGTGCTTATTTGGTTATTTGAAATAGGAGAGGGAAGGGGGGAAATCAAGATGAGCTGGAGGGGGGAGGGAAATGGGGACCATGCCATGAGAAAGAGTATCAATGTTTGTGAAGTTATGCACTTTCAGTTTGATGAATATAATGTAACCCTTCTATTAATTACAATAAAAAATAAGATAAAATAAATGAGAGAGCACCCAGGCCCTATGTTCAAGACATAGTATTGTTATCTCCCATCCCCAGAAAAGTGAAAAGTTTTCTGATAATCCCATATGGAATACATCAAGGAGCATAAAAAGTACTATAATACTGAGCAATCGTGATTTCTTAGAGAATATATTTTTCAGTATCTCTCTACTTTGAAACATCACTTTACTTCAGATGCCCCTCTGAAGATGAATGGATCAAGAAAATGTTGTATACAACAGGGCATGATGGCTCATGCCTGTAATCCTAGCTACTCAGGAAGCTGACTTCTGAGGATTGCGGTTCAAAGCCAGCCCAGGCACTACAAAGCCATGAGACACTTCTCTCCAATTAACCTCTAGAAAATAGGAAGTGACGTTGTGGCTAGAGGGTAGGTTGGTAGCCTTGAGCTGAAGAGCTCATGGACAGCTCCCAGGTCCAGATTTCAAGCCCAATGACCCCCCCCATAAAAAGAAAATGTGGTATATATACATAATAAAACTCTATGATTCCATCAGAAAGAATGACATCACCCCATTCATAAGGAACGGAAAGACTTGGAAAAAATCATATTAAGTGCAGTAATCCAGACACAAAGAAACACAGACACATGTTTTCCTTCATTTATAGTAATTAGTATATGTCTAGGATAGTCCTAGCAGAGAATGAAAGCAGCTTATGACCGTATAAGATGATGCTATTTGAAATGAACTCCAGGATATGGAAACAATAGATTTTTTCTTTGTTGTTGTTGTTGTGTGAAGCTAATCTTTTCTCTTTTGTTTTTTTTTACCTTTAGTTTTATTTCTTGTTGTCACTGTATTTGACTTTGGTACCGTCTGTCTTATATATACATTTGTCTGAATTGGGAAAGGGAAGGGGAAAGATAAAATGGAAGACAGAGGACAAAGGGCAATTCAGTACAACAACAATAATCACAAGATAATATGTTGGAAATGACCTTCACAACTTGGAGAGGGGTGAGGGTAAGAGAAACAGGGAGAAAAACAAGGGAGGCTGTAACAACGTTCAAGAAGAAATGTATTCATTGCCCTATGCATGTAATCCCTCTGTACATCACCTTGACAATAAAATTAAATTAAAAAACACAAATTTCAGTTTGTAAAAAAATGAAATACCAGTCACATAATACAAACACACTGACCCAGACATCTATCACTAATGTCCACATTGGCTTCTGAGTCCCAATTAAAATTAAACGAGCTCTTTGAATAAAATATGATGAAAAGTTTATTAAATTATCTTGCTTCAACAAGACAAATCTGAATTACTTATTAGAAGTGACTGTTTTATCAAGTATGTACACAAATATGAATTAGGCAGAAAACCAGTTATCTGAACAGAAAGCGAAGTGCAGCAGTTTCTAACATAACATATTACTTCATTTTATCTGGATGAGAGAATTCACAGCAACTTCTTTAAAGCAAATGTAAGAGTATATTCCTTTTTATATTTATCGGGTTCCTATAAGGAGCTGGTATACAAGTCATCTGTAGATACGTTGAGTCCTTAAGTAAAATAATCAAAGGAAAGGCTTGGTTCTCAAACACTCAATTTCTCAACCTCCCTAGAGTACCATCAGTAGCTGGAATATGAGCAATAGGAGAATAGGGGTAGCAATGAGAGGCATAGTCATAACAGAAGGAACAGTAGAAGTAGAATTAAGGCCTGCAAAGAAAGGTTGTCAGAAAGAAGATTCAAGTCATCTACTTCACCCAGACTCTTATGGGAGAAGAATAAAGAATATAAGATTCATAATGAAAATTCTTGTTTAGGGGTGATGATGTAGAAGACTGATACAAATATGTATAATATAAACAATGACTTACTATGTTCACAAAAGTGTTTTGTATGTGGATGCATGTCTTGAAAATGGGAGGATTTTCAAAGTCTATATCATCTACACTGGTACTTATTAATAAGCAGTGAAATGGAGGGCTGCAAATTGTACACAGACTAGTATTTTTGTATGTGGTTTGATGAACATTATTTTTTTAAAAAGAAGTGCATGCTTGGGTTTGTGTGTTTACATGTGCACAAAGAGAGTGTAGAAAATATATTGGAGAGATGAGAGCAAAGAAAATATAGTTCAAAGCAAAGAAAAGGAAAATCATGGTGGTTTTATAAGTATGTAAACATCTAAAAGTCAAATCTCACGCAAAACTTCAAAGTGTATTGGTTTGTTAATCACAGTATTCCAATAAGATACAACACAACAGATGTGCTTCTAGCAGATGTTGAAAATTCTGCAACTTTATAGAAACCACATCCTTCTAGTTATTGGTTAATTATATCCATGTCTATTGATGGAAATCACAGACTCTGGCTTCCTCAAAGCTTCAATTACGGTAATCAGTTCAATCTATAGACAGCTGAGCTCACTGCATGCGAGCTTACACACACACACACACACACACACACACACACACGCACGCACACACACAGAATGTATCTATTATCATATGTGATCTAGCCTTTATGGCATGAATATAAAATTTGTTAAACTTGTGGCCTATTATGACAATACACAATTATTTTCCCATTTACTTTTTAAGTGTTATTTTTTTCTATCACTTATTTTTCCTTTCTAAAGACACTTTGGAAATTTTCTCATGATTTTTGCATGGCAAGTTTCAAGAAGAATGGGATTTAGGCATAAAGGACTCAATACATGTCAGATTTTCACAACTCATTGAATTGTTTCCATATATACATATATAAGTTTTCTTTCTTTTTCTTTCACCTGATATGCTAACATATATGTTGTGATATTCTAGCTATCTTCCACAGTCTTTGATGCTTCATTTTGTTTTTAAGTGTAACTCAAAGCCATCCTTGTGCATTTTCTGTAATATGGACACTCCAACCCTCTTTCAGCTGGAATTAAAGCAAGTTAGATGGAAATGATTTGAAGGGCAGTTAATGATTAGGGTATGCACTCACTGGGGCTTGAAGTGTTTCATTACAGTTGCTGGCATCTGCAACAAAGAGGATGTCATTTCAAACAGCTTCATGGAAATGCCACTTCCCTCCACTGGCCTTTACTGCTCAGCTTCATGTCACTGTAGATTCCCAACAGACTTGTGATTGAAAGCAGTCTCAGGCCAGATGTGTACCAATCATGTATAAGATGTTTAACGAAGTCATTTCTTTTCTAATTTCAAATTTAGCTAAACCTCCTTTTGCACTTAAAATTACAGTATATCTGTAATCAAGGACATGTTGAAACAAATTTAAACTAACCATGGTATTTTGAACCATTAAATTATAACTTGTCTGCAGAGAATGCCATACTTTGTTGGTGAACCTATGATAGCTACATGAAAGAGGTATATAACTAGTAGGTTAAAGAGATGACACCACAATACTTACCTTCTTTGAGATCTCTTATAGTCAGTATTTTCAATGTGAAATTTTCAATATATTAATATATTAACATTTCTAGTCTACTAGAAGTATTTAAATACTAGAAAATCTCCTTTTTAAATATATTTTATTGTAATTAATAGCAGGGTTACATTATATTCACCAGATAGAAGGTGCATTACTTAACAGACATTGCTTACCTCTTCTCATGTTATTGTCCCCATTTCCATCCCTCTACCCCCTCCCCTCATCTTAGAAAATCTCTTGATGAAGATAAAGATTTATAAATATGAAGGCTATCAAAGATGAATGTGATCTTAATGAAGACTTATAGCACAAGTTTAAAAAAATTTAAATATAGGAAAAACATACGGTATTCATTATATGCTGTTTTAAGTTGCCCTAATATTTTCATAAGCAAAGCCTCTCTTTTATCATTTTGACTCTCCTTAAACTCCAGTATGTTGTTTACTACCTTAGAGTAGTGATATGACATGCATCATAATACATTAACAAAATTCAAAATTCAGTGGGAGTCAGGCTCTGTGGCTCTTGCCTACAATCCTAACTACTCAAGAAGCTGAGATTGCAGTTAGAGCAAGCCTAGGGAAGGAAAAGTCCATGAGACTCTTATCCCCAATAAAGTTCTCAGAAAACTCTGGAGGTGGCTCTGCAGCCCAAATAGTAGCGTGTTAACTTTGAGCCAAAGAAAGCAGGGGCAGGACCCAGATCTTGAGTTGCAGCCCCAGGACTGGCAAACATACCCAAAAATATCAACGTAGAAATAAGTGTAATTCCTTATAAAGACAAAAATCATAGTTTAAGAAAATAAATACCAGGAAATAAGTACCAAGTACTTGAAAGGTGTTGTATAGGTTGAAGGAGAGGGTTAGATAAATGAAGAGAAGGAGGATTAATGTAATGAAAAGAAATCTCAAAGTATATTCTACAAAATTAAGAAAATGAGGTAAAGGTTGGGAAAGGAGGGATGGATGGGAAGGCCAAAAGGGGTACATTATTCAAGTCATCGTATTCATAAAATGATTTGCTGAATGGTAACTCCTTTTTACAACTACTTAAAGATAATAAAAAATTTTAAAAAGATGTAAGGCAAGCATTCATTCTATGTCAAACCTAATTGTTTGGTTTGTAACTCTCCTAAGCTACAGAAATCTGTAGGATTACATTGAATGATTATTATTTTCCAAATATTGTAACTATATCAGGCTATTTAATAGAAAATGCAATCATACAAACAAAATCTAGCCTTTAGTACATTGCTACTAATGTTATGACTATCTCAAGGCAGATTTGGAAATGAAACATAGAAAAAAAACAAATGTGGTAAATATTCAAAGAGATGAACACTAAGACTGGCCAAGAAATAAAGCTCTACCAACAATGGGGCATCTGTGTAATATGCAAGATTGTTTAAAGACCAGCTGTTTGACACATGTTCATTGACTAGTTGAGAAACACCAGCCATGCTGCACCCCAAGTATAACTGGTTTGTAATACCCAATATACTCTGTTTTATAAAGAAAAATAATGAACAATAACAATGAACTAATTGTACATCTGAAATTATAATGAACTGCTTTACTTACATATCATTTAGAATTCATAATAATCCTGGAGGGGGGAAAAGGAGACAGATCATAAAGTTCTAATTGAACCAGGCACTGTGGGCTCATGCCTGTAATCATAGCTACTCTGAACACAAGCCATGGGAAAACACCAAAAGCCATGACGGTATTAAATGTTGTCAGATTTCTTTAAAAATGATGATGAATAGAAAAGCCAAGGTATAGACACATTTCCCTATGAAGAATTTATCTATAGGATATTCTTGTGTATGTGTGTGTGTGCTTGTATTGGTTTTGGAATTTGAACTCATAGCCTAGGAGTTGTTCCTGGGTTCTTTTACTCTGTGTCACACTGCTTTGTGCCCCTTCCAGCCTATTGGTGATTAATTAGCAATAAGAGTGTTGGGAACTCAATGCCCCTTTATGCTAAAATCGCTGGAGAAACTAGGAATCCATAGAACATTCCTCAGTATAATAAAGGCTGTATATGACAAACCCACTGCTAGCATTATACTTAATGGAGAAAAGCTAAAGACATTTCCTCTAAAATCAGGAACGAGACAGGATGCCCACTCTCTCCACTCCTCTTTAACATAGTATTAGAGCAATAAGGCAAGAAGCAAGCACAAACCAACATCCAACTCTAAAAGCTAAATGCAAAAGTTCTAAGTAAACTTATTTAGAGTTGGTCAAAATAAGAGATACTCACCATTTTTCCAGTGAAAATGAAAACAGCTCTTATATCAATTCCTTATATCATTAAATTTAGGATTAAAAAAATAACACATAAAACATATAAGGATTCTTTATATTTGTTAGAAGATGCAAATGACCTTGTAATTACAAAAACTAGCACAGTTTTCAATCAGTCAAATGCTGAAAATACCAAACCAAGGCTTAAGAAAATTTTAAAGTACTGATAGGTTGCATGTAGAGAAACTGTACTTAACGTAATCTGAGGCTAATAGTAGGCCCCCATACCCAAGCTTAACTGGGGTAAAAGAAAAAAATCAAATCCATAGGCTGTCAGCACTTGCTTGGTCTTCTCTCTTTCCTTTCCTTTTGGCTGAGCACAATCTGCCATGAAGTAGAAAATGTCACTGGTAGCTATATGGAGAACAACTGGACCTCTTTCTTTCAACACATACCTAAATTCTCTTAAACTATCTCTAAGCATGGTTTTCAAAGGCCAGTATGTTCTCAGCTACCTGTATTAGTTCAGCGTGCTGTAATCAGGTGCACTGTGACTGGCCTCCATAGGATTTCAATGAGAAGAATCACCAAAGGGAAGTAAGATTGTCTTGTAAGTTGCATTGGTTTGCCCTTTGTCCTTTGACAAGAAATGTACTCATTATTTTACCTATGTAACTGTAAAACTTCTGCACACCACTTTGACAATAAAATTAAATTTAAACAAGGAAGAAAGCACACACTACTTGGGGCAGAACAAAGGTATTACATATGGCAATTTTTTTTCAGAGTCAAAGATGGCAAATAATTTACACAATTAACAGTGCATTCACTCTATGTCAGTGATTCAATGCTTCTACAGAGCTCATAATATTGTAAGAAGAGCATTATAATAAAGATTATTAGAAATGGCCATTATAACTTTTAAAATTACTGAAATGGATGTATAAGGAAAACTAGAAGAAAATCAATAGGTTGCTTCTTGCAATTTTCTTTCTTTTTTCATGCATAATGCTTTTTATGACAGAACCAATGATACACATTTTATAGAAAAGAATCTACTTTTCGAATGCTGAGTTCTCTCATATTTAGAAAGGACTCGGTGGGGTCATGATTACCCTTTAGGTAAAATATTCCTCATAAAAATAATCTCTTTGGGGCTGGGAGTTTGGCCTAGTGGTAGAGTGCTTGCCCAGCATGCACGAAGACCCGGGTTCGATTCCTTGATACCACCTATATAGAAAAGGCTGGAAATGGTTCTATGGCTCTAGTGGTAGAGGTCTAGCCTTGAGAAAACCCAAGGACAGTGCTCAGGCCCTGAGTTCAAGCCCCAGGACTGGCAAAGATAATTTATCTTAATAAATATGGAAGCTGTGAAAATTAAGGTTAATCCTCTTTTCAAATTTGTATTTTTATAACCTTCATATAAGACCACAATTATTTTCCTTTGATTACCAGTATAAACTCTTTTGTTAAAGGACCCATAGGGCCAGCAAGGAAAAGAAGGGGATATAAGTGCTCCAAGACATCCGATGAGTAGCTTAAATCCACTCTCCCCATCCCAGTAAAAAATAAGTTTTATGTTCTCTGTGGAGCTGAAAGGAGAAGGTATGACTAGATGAGGAGATTATGTGCCTTATGAGTGAGGTACAATTGCTATGAATTTAAACACATTCTTCCTAGGTAAGCTATTCTGTATAGTTGCACAGTTCCTGGTGCTTATTAAAAGTGGAAGTCTTAGAAGAGTGTAACATCTTCCTAGAATGACGGGCTAAATGCAGAATCTCCTATGTGATTATTATTTGATGTGGTTACCACATAATCATTGCTAAAATCTTTGGGATGTTTGAGGCATCCAATTTACAGGAAATAGTTTACAGTTTCCTGTATGTGTGTTTCTTTGATGTTATTGTTGTTATATTGTATTTTCCCCTTTCAAACAGTCTTATCTGTATCAACAGCAAGGAAGTATGCAGATCCAGCCCCTAGGATAATGATAACTTGGATAAAGCAAGAGTTCCTAAAACTATTGTATTTGATTCTAGCTAAAACTGTAGTAAATAAAGCCAATGGTTAAAAGGAGAAGGAAAGGGAGACATAATATCATATGAGGAAAAGACTAATGCAGGAATACAAGTAATAAACATTCCAGCCATACATTTTTTTCTATTTTTTTAACACCAAATATAAAGACAAATAGCAAGAATGTGGAAATAGGCCTTTTATTTGCTAATTCTTTGTGTTTATATAACTATAAAAATTAATCTTCTATCTGCCTCTTTGATGAATGTCTTTGGCCTTAACCAGTAAGCAAGAATCAATAGCTATTTTCCAGAAATGTTCGCTTAAAGTTTGATTCGAAAGCAATTGAAAAAGCATAGAAGGCACCTTTTTATCCATATTATCCACTGATACCATTTCCCACATCTCATGCTAAAAAGCTGTCTCCAATTTTCTTTTAAAAAATGTAGCCTGCTTATTAACTCTTCTTTGAATCCAACCTCTGAACTCATTTCCTCTGAACTCATTCTACTAACATTTTTGCAACCACATCCTTAAACTAAATGTTTTATAGGTTTATGAGCTATTGGCACACTTATTAATGAAATAGAGGAGTTTAGAATCCACAGTTACGATTTAGTTGCATGATCATCTAAATTTTGTGTGTGTTTGTGTGTGTGCGTGTGTGTGTGTGTGTGTGTGAAGTTTCCATTATTATTTCTAAGTAACTGTACAAAATTTGAACACAGGATTTTACATAACTTTATGACTACAATGCATCATGGTTGATGTCCTTTTCATCAATCATCCCTTCCCTCTAAACTCAATTCTTTCCCTAACTTTTCTTAATTTTGTAGATTTTTTGGTATTTTATTTCTGGTCTTCCTATGTAGATTATACATTCAAACATAATAGGTTTGTGCTACCATAAATTAGACAGAATATATAGGGAATAAAAGTATGATAGTATATTGTAGCTGACAATTCTATTGGCCTACGCAATCCTCAAAACATATTGTTAGCATTTGATGATCTGCAAATCAGAATGAGTCTTTCTCCAGACTATGGGAAATTTGGAGCTCTTGAAAAGAGGACAGGGAATTCCTTAAAAAATGAATAAAGGGCTGGGAGTGTAGCCTAATGGTAGTGTGCTTGCCTAGCATGTACAAAACCCTGGGCTCGATTCCCCAGAACCATATATACAGAAAAAGCCAGAGGTACATTGAGCAAAATAGAAGTGTCCATGGACCGTGCCCAGGCCCTGAATTCAAGCCTTGAATTCAAGTCCTGAATCTAAACTCCAGGATTGGCAAAAAAAAAAAATGAATAAAATACTACTACTACTACTGCTACTACCAAACCAGTATATTAAGAAATGAATACACTTTCAAGAAACTAAAAGCAGGTCCTCTCTATGAAAGAATAACAGTAATCTGAATATCAGCATATATTTTTATTGAAAGATATAGGGCTTCAGGATATTAAGTCCCTCCTCAGGACAAGTCTATAGGGTGCTATTATGGCCAAATGTTGGACTCGGTTTATGGAGCAGTTTACTGACTTACATTTGGTAGTGAGGTCATAGTTTACTGACCTGGGTAAGTAATTTAAAGATCTGCTAACCTATCTTATGCTAAAATGATGTCTACTATTAGTCCTTAGGTGGACAAAGTACTAAAAATTTCATGACCTTCCATGAACTGGGAAGGGCACAGAGCTGACTGGAAAGTTTACTTGCAATGTTTGCAGACTTTCTTACCTTGTCCTCCATTTTTAAAAGCTTATTTTACATAGTCTTATTGCTCATGGTTAGCTACCTAATCAAAAACAAACAAAGCCAAAGGACTGGGATGTGGCTCAAGTGGTGCAGTGCTTGCCTAGCAAGCATGACATTCTGAGGTCAATCTCATGACCACCATGAGTAAATAGATAAGTTTCATTTATAAATAATCACTCTGTGGCATGCACATAAAAGGTTTTGGAGATAATATATGTCTCCTTTTGCTTGCTCCACTGCATATATTTGTCCATGTGATCTTACAATATAATTGGAGCTCTCTTATGGCATTAAATGATTGATTTAATCGTGGAGAATGATAAGAATAAAGGAATTATCCCTGTTGAATTAAGAATTTAGATCAATAGCCAGGTAATGATCTTTTCATATAACAGATGGCTTTCTTGTAGCTCAATATTACTGCATTATCATATTTTATTGTCTTCATTCATGGTACTCATTAGAAATAGGATGCTTCTTCCATTTCTAATGGTCCAAATCCTTGGAACAGACACTGATAATTGTCTCATAGTAATGTACATAGTTTTATCATTTTTCTAGGAAGCTATTGATCAGCATGACATTTGAACACCTAAACAGTTTTTGTATATGTTGATCCATCTGTAGATTTAAAATGGAATAAATAAATAAAATGTGCATAAAGTTGCAAATTATATTTAATGACCTTAAAAAATTTTAAATAGTTTTAGTGTAAAAATAACCTTATTTCTGCTACCAAAATAGGCACAAATATCTGTAAGTTAACTTCTACTTCAACTCATACTGGGGAGAAATTAAGAGAAATCATTTAAGTGATGCTTTTATACTGTAAATTTAATGTTTTTGTCTTCTCAGAATTCTTATGTAGAAATTTTAACCCCATATCTGATCATGCTAGAAGGCTTTGGGATGTTTTATTAGCCACTCAATCTTGAAACATTTACTGGGAACTTAACTTTCATTTCTCAACTGGTAGTATAGAAATAAATAAAAGCAAAAGTAAAGATTACAACTTATTTAAAAGTGACCAAAAATGAAGAGAGTTCTAATACCTATGATAATTAGCATTGATAAATGCTGCAGCATAAAATAAAATAGGAAACAGGAGGATAGGGTATCATGCAATTTTAAAGCCTAAATCAAGATTCATGCCACTGTTAAGCTGACCTTTAACAAGGTTGGAAAAGGATAGGGAGAAATTTATACAGACATTTGAGAGGAACATGCCAGCTAGATAGTGACAGGAGTTGTTTGTATTGTTGAGATGAAAGTGATCAGTGTATTCAAAGTCACAAAGAAGCCTTAGTTTCTTGATTGCAAGATGAAGAATCAAGAGTAGAAGATGAAAACCAAAGAAATGAAGGAAGAAGAGAGTTGAGATTATAATGGGTTTAATAGATCCCTTGTAAGATTTCTTTCTTTTTTCCAGTCCTGGGCTTGAACTCAGGGCCTGTGCACTATCCTTGGACTTTCTCAAGGATAGAGCTCTACCACTTGAGCCACAGAACCACTTCCAGACTTTTTCTATGTATGTGATACCTAGGAATTGAACTGGGGTCTTTGCGCATGCTAGGCAAGCACTCTACCACTAGGCCCAACTCCTGGCCTCCTTGTAAGATTTCTTTTCTTTTCTTTACTTTTTTACCTTTCTTTTCTTCTTCTTTTTTGGCTCTTACTCTGAAGGACATTGTAATATCATAGAGGCCACCAGAAGAAGGTTCCAGAAAAAGTAAGTAATCTATTGTGCCCAAGGTTGCTGTCAGGTTATATAATTTGAGATCAGAAAACCAACCTTGAGGTTTAGAAGTATGGAGCAGTTTTGGTGGACCAAAGAAAGAAAAAGCCATGAGAGTAGGTCTAATAAAAAATGGAGCATTTCTCCAAAATATTTGCCTGTATTCAAAAAATGTGAGGATCTTAGAAGAAAAGTCTAGATTGAAGAAATAGGGTAAGTAAATGCAAAAGTTACACACTAATAATAGAGGAAGGGTGAGTAAATATATATATTCAATATTCAGCACACAAAAATTTGACACTCTAACTTGAGGGTAGGGATGAGAATGGTAATAATGGCAGAGAACAATGGAAGAGATAATATTGAAAAAGATGTGTTATACTTATAAATGACTTGGGGAATTATAACCTTTTAGCATACCTATGTAATAATAAACATTTTATAAAGCAGTTCACTAGAATAGTACCTTATTATTTTAGCTTTATTAACAAGACAGCTAGCAAAATTTGAATAAGCTCTCTAGAATGACTTAATAATTTACCAATTATTTTTAAGTCATTTTGATCATTGCCATTGATCATGTATTTGAATCATTGCTATTCTATGGGAAGAAAGAGGAATTCATATTTGTCTTCAGAAAATACATGCCAAAGTAATTTAAAGTTTGTGACTGTTAGCAACCTTTTTCTCAAACATTTTAGAGACAGAGAAAGACAGAGGTGGGTCTCATGTGCTAAAATATTTATATCAAGGTATCTAATAAAATTGACCTATTTTTCAAAGTTCTCTATTACATATTTTAAAACAAATTTAAAAACAAAATTAAAATGAAAATATTTAAAAAGAGAGAAGGCAGAGCGAGGGAAACAGGGAGAAAGACTGAGATGACTAAGATGTTATTGAATCATTTCCCACTGACATTTTCTTAAAATTTTTTCATTCTACAGATACATCTTTCTTTTTCATTTTCCTGAATTTTTCATTTCTCTGATTTGAATGTACCACTAAAGGATATGGAAAAATCAATGCCAGAACTTCTGGATTTTCAGAACAAGACTGATTCCTAAATGTATTTTAACTCAAGGTTTTAAATTTTTATTTCTTTGACTTACAATATACCTATGAAAGTTTCTCATCAATCTGAAAGACATTGCATATTCTCTAAAAATTAATTTTTGCAATTTGTTGTCTTTGTTCATTAATAAAATCTTCATTCCATGTGCTAGAGAATCCAGTCTCAGCGTTACTGAAATCAACAACTGTGATCATGAGCTATAAAATACATGAATCCAAAGCCAACTTGATAGCATTTGTTGAGGCCATGAGTCCTACATCTATAGAGCTACTTAAATCTAAGAGCTTTTAATCATTATACCCATCCTTCCTCTCTGCCACTAAATAATGAAAATACAGGCTTTTGTGCTGGATGAAAAAGAAGAATTGGCAATAATGAGCCAAAATTAGAAGATATGACGTAGTATATAAAATAAAATGAATATAATTTTAACAGATTAAGAAAAAAAAGAATAGTTTCTTAAATCATAACTATGCATGAAAATCTTCAAACAGATGAAAATCATGTCAGATCTGAGTCATAAGGTGATTCTTGTGATGAATGGACTAACAAAAAATATTAGGACATAGTTCACTGATACTTTAGTGTAAAAAAACAGGTATGGTCATATGAAAAAAAGTAAGAGTCTCAGTTTGAGTGGTGGAAAAATAAAAGTGACATAATAAATGACCTTGATCCACAAGACTATAAAATAAATGAGTGTCCTTCACAGTAGAATGAGAACCAGGATCCATTTCATTAATTTGCTAATGCCTTTGCCCTGCTGCATACATTAGTCTTGCTACAATATTTACTCATGATAATGTGTGCACATGTGCATGCAGATCCCCTGCCCCTTTATCATCTAGAGGTGTTATCTCATCTGGTCCCTCTGTCACCAGAACTATCCCAGAAGACTAAGTACCTGTAGCATGTATTCCCTCCACACTCAAATGCTCAATCTTCTCAGCAGGTCTGTCAAAGACTATGGTGCCCCATGTGTTTTTTTCCCACAATTCATATAGTTTAGAATGAAAGCTAGGAAGATCTTGTTTCCATTGGTATAGAAAGGAAGACCATAATCAAAACAGTGCAATTCTTCCTTAGCTCCACCATTTACTTGATTAGGTTAAGGCATATCTGTTAACTTTGGTCTCCTTCTATAATAATGTGGCAATGGACATGTGAGAGCCTTATTGAGAATCATAAGTAAGACCAGTTGTAAAATTCTCAAAATCATAATTATCACATAAAACCCCTCAATAAGTGATAGATATAATAATAATAGTAAAAGCAATACTCAAATTAATATTAGGATGGTTAATAAATATTTTTAGGACTGTTAACACATTTTAAGGTATATGATTACCACATGTTTATAAAATGAAATTCTATTATAATTGCCAAATCTCATCCAAAGGCAAGATAAAACTGGCTTAAAGAAAAAAATAGTAAAATGGATTTTTTTTTAGAGACTAGGTATTTTTTAAGTAAGAATATATGTGGTTTAACCTATTAATGGAGAATATATGCTATATGTATAATGTATAATTCTGAGAATTATGCTGCAAATTTTATTTGATGTCAATATTTTTACATGTACATAGAGGTCTTGAACAATAAAGACCTAAAAATAAATTTTCCTAAGTGTTTGTATGTATACTATTTTAACAAATAATAATTAATTGTGGAGACAAGATAGGACCAATAGAAAGAAGGCAAGAAGGAAGGAAGGAAGGAAGGAAGGAAGGAAGGAAGGAAGGAAGGAAGGAAGGAAGGAAGGAAGAAGGGAGGGAGGGAGGGAGGGAGGGAAACAAAAACATCTAAGTTAAGGATAATAAGTTATGGGAAAGATACTAGGAAATTATAGGAATCTAATAGAACAAAATAGTTCTTGTGTTAGGTTTGTTTGTACAGATTTGTCTGTTTCAACTATAATTTTCTTTCTCCCACAAAAGGGACATCTTTCTTATGAAAAATCTTATGCTCATCCTTTTGAGTAAAAGAGGAACACAAAATCCTGTAGACAATCTGCTATTTTGCAATTTCACTAAGTCCAAAGTAATACAGTTAACTGTTATATTTTAGGTAGGGGGAAGAGGACTGGAGGAGGAGAAGGAGAAGTAGGAGAAGGAGAGGAAAAAGGAGACAGAAGAGGAAAACATATAAGACGTATGCTCCACTATCTTACTCCCAAGCCTTTAAAAATATTTCTTAATTAGGACAAGTCCATCTAGGATAGTCTTTTGAATAACTTAACAATAACTAATAAGAATCTCTTCAAAATCCTCTGCCTTTGCAATTTAATGTAACATAAACATAGGAATAGTGTTCCATAAGCTTTTCTAAGTTGCTGATTAGAAGCAAGTTAAGTATCTTTGTCAAACTCAGCAGAGTATAGTTGATAAAAAGATGAAGAATCATGTGTGCAATATTAGAATTCTAATGCAATCAATAATCTTAACAGCAATATAAATGCATTTGTGATCTAAGGCAGAGACAATAAAGAATCAGTTAAAGTATGGAAGTCATTGTCATTCTGCAGCAGTATACATAGTAGAGATAATGAATTTTATAATTACATGACTCTTATTAAGCTATGTATGTTTATATTGCCTCACTAGATTTTATTTTCATAAAATAACTATAATATACTTCTTATTGTAAAAAAACTTAGTTAAATCTTTCTCAAATAATATAAAAGGAATAATGAGGACATTTTGAGCTGGAAAACAATTCCTGAGAGAAAAGAATACAGGAGATGTTGCTTGTAAACTCTAGTCAATTATAAAATATTTGTACTGTAAAAAATCAGATGCAAATCTCAGCCTTATATTAATGAAAATATGAATAAAGAAGATTTTTTACATTATCCTTTACTGCATTTCTAAGTACTGTTTATTTTTATAACAGTATTGATTTGTTTTAGTGTATAATCAATATAGAGTTTCTTTTTTGGGGGTGGGGTACGGGGCTTGACCTCTGGCCTGGGCACTGTCCCTGAGCTCTTCAGCTCAAGGCTACCGCCCTACCCTTGAGCCAAGCCTCACTTCCCATTTTTTAGTGATTAAGTGGAGATAAAAGACTCATGGCTTTGTATTGCCCGGGCTGGCTTTGAACCTTGATCCTCAGATCTCAGCCTCCTGAGTAACTAGGATTATAGGCGTGAGCCACAATGCCTGGCTCAATATATAGTTTCTTATAGAAAACTTTAGAAGATAGAAGAAAAAATCTGAAATCTCAATGCTCAAACCCACTCATCAACATTTTGCTGTTAATCTTTTGAGTTATTTCTTCTACATTTATATCTATATACATTGTTTAACGCTCACAATTTATATGCATTTTAATGTCTCCTTTCTAACTTTAAGGTACAATTTAGAATATGTCTGTTTAAATCGAAGATCAAACAACAAGGATTGATATAAGAAGACAACATGTCTTCATCTAAATGTTTTTAACACTATAAATTAGATAGGAAAATCTGGAGTGACTGTTAATGTGGCTATTGTTTTAAAAGAGCATGTAAAAATGGTCCAAAATTGATTGTGGACTTTTTGTTTTGCCACAATAAAGTAGTGAATACTGAAGGTCTGAAACAACAGAATTTATTTGCTGCTAGTTCTCTAGTGTGGAACTCAGCAGGCTAGGTTCTTTAAGAGGGATATGAGTAGGGTCTTGATCTCCCTTGACTTTTAAAACACCATCTTTTCTTGGGTTCCTTATACATCATCTTCTCTACATGAACAACTTAATGTCTCAATTTTTCTATTTTAAAATACAGCAGCCCAATAGACTTAGGACCCACTCTAATGATCTGTTAATTTTTATTACTACGGCATTTGTTCACACTTAGTCCCTCCATCATTATGCTTCTTCCCAAAGACAGATAAATGAATGAGCAAGATAAAAAGGAAAAATAGTGAAACAACAACAAAGGAAAAAAAACCTCTTGTTTCTATTCCTGGAATTCATTTTGATAAATATTATTTTATATGATCAGAGGCTCATAGGCATTATGGCTTAGTGTCCCTCCACTAAGAGGAAGAAAAATTTTTAAATTGTTGGGGGTTTTTTTCTTCTTTTTAGTATTTATGGTTTACATCTTCTTACCCTTACCAATTATACTTCAAAATTTTCAGACTGTGGTAAATGATAATGATAAAATCAGATATTGCATTGAATGAAAATTCTTCCATTGAAACCTGAAATATGATGCCATTTCATGTAAAATATATTTTTCAGGCTTAGTTCTTTTTGTTTCTATTTTAATAAGACAAAAATCAGAAACACATGTTGACTGTGAATAAATCTTTTTGTAGCACTTAATGAAATTTATTGTTTTGGTGAAGTATTATTTTAGTTTAAGTGATTCATCCATATGATCCGGAATACATGTCACTCAGCACAATCATAATATTTTGTAAAAATAAACTTGGGAACATTTAATGTTTAACCATCCTTATTCAGTAGCTTTTTTTTTCTTTTTTCTTTTTTCTTTTTTTTTGTGGATCATGGGGTTTGAACTCTGCCTGGGCACTGTCCCTGAGCTCTTCAGCTCAAGGCTACCACCCTACCCTGGAACCAAGCCCCACTTCCCGTTTTCCAGAGGTTAATTGGACATAAAGGTCTCGGGTCCTTTTGTGCCCTTTTGAACCTTTAGCCTCAGTTCTCAGCCTCCTGAGTAGCTAGGATTAGAAGCGTGAGCCACCACACCCAGATTCAGTGACTTCTTGATCAAAGATGCAGGAGAATTCTTTAATCATAAAAGCAAGTCAAACTTCCATTCAGATTCCAGGTTCTAGAAAAATAGGTAGCACCTAGTCTTTGAAAATATATTTCCCCTTTGTCCAACTAGTTTAACAGCAATATTTACAAGACAATATTCTGGAAATGAACTCGACAACTTGTCAGTAGAGGGGAGGTTTGGGTTGGAGGAAAAATTAGAGGAAATCTTGGGAAGAGTTCAAGAAGAAATGTACTCACTACCTTACATATGCGATTGTTAACCCTCTATACATCACCCTGACCGTAAAATTAATTTTTTTAAAGGCAGAATATAGCTTCCCTTGGGAGATTTAGATGCTAAATTCTAATGATCAGATGAAAGGTTAAGAACCTATTCTTTTGTGAATCTAGTTCAATAATATTGGTTCTTAGAAAACAGTATATACTGGGTTCAATAATCTGAGAGACAAATATTACCTCATCCTATAGCTTCTTTTGGGGTGAGGGGAGGATAGAGGTGGAGTGTGGCTAGATCTCTGGCAGGAGGTAAGCGTGAACAATGCACACACAGAACACATGCCTGGAGGACAAGCATGAGCAGGTTTCATTTATTATTGTGTAGATCAGGAATTATATTGCCCCAGCACCCCAACCTCCTGAGTCTTCCCAGGACAATTACCTAGCAGGGAGTTGATGTAAGGCACATGAGGCGGTACTGATTGGCCCTTGGAGGGAGTGCACGGAGCATGGACAACTAGACAGACATGCCTGTGGGTCAGGTTTCTATGAGCAGTAAGTGTGCTTCTATTGCTGCTGTAGCTGACTCAGCCAGATCTGACCAGCTCTATCCACAGTGCAGTGCTGGGGTTTGAACTCTGTTTTCCTTCACTTCATAAGCTGAATAACGAACGTCTTCATACAACCATTTGCATTGATCAAATCTGGTTTCTTGTACACGTTTCCCCTTATAGGACTTCAAAAGACGCTGCTTTTCAGGATCTTGTCCTCAAGACCATAGCAGAACCTGAGTCATTCTCACCACAGAGATCACCCACACACAAGGCATTTGAAGAGAAACTGAAATGCTTAGGATAGCAAAGTTTACCAGCAGTGAGGATGCAAACTTTATGCCACAGATTTAAACTGAAGGATGTTGGAAGTAAGAAATTCAGAAGAGGGTTTCAAACACAAGTTCAAAAATAAAACAACAAAAAAGTCATACAAAGGAAATATTGAAGTTCTTTTCAGAACATATCTTCTAGAATCCAAGGACTGTTGATGGAATCTGTTTAGCATCTGGCTCCTCATTGATCACATGCTAGAACTTAATACTACAGGAAGATACACTTCAGCCTAATGACATTTTAATGAGTTTATCTGAGCATTTATTATTTCATGCACTTGGCAACACAAACAAGCATTTCACCATTCCAAGAGGAGCCTGGAGAAACATTTTATGAGGAATTTCAGGAACCATGACATTAAAAATACTAATAACATGGAATATTGAAATCAGTTGTCAATTGTTCTTGGTGAAGCTGAGGTTTGGGATTTAACTATTTAATTGAGTTGGTTGATTAATATAAATTAGGAACTGAAGGTGCCAGCCATGTTAGCCTACTGGCCTCTCAATTAATTATGCAGAATGCTACACACAAAAACCAATCTCAAAAGAGCTGTTATGCTCTGAAAAGAACTCAAGAACGGCAGTAGCTGATCATGAATACGTTTTTAATCCAGTGATTCAGAACTTAATATTTCTCCTTGGGTTGATTTTCTGCTACTTAATAATAAACTCTTTTTACATGCAAACTACTGGCTTATATTTCCAGTTGACATCTCTTTTTGAAAACAGAGATGTGTCCTCATGAATCTTGTGTTATTACAAATAACAACCTCTCCACCAATGACAGTGGCAGTACCTGGCTAATCGTCATCTTTTTATATCCAGATAGAAATTATTATGGTTACAGCTTGCTCAGTTTAAACATAATAACATTGATTCTTCTATGGGCTAGTACCATGTTGAGTATTTTATGTTTATTAGCTTTCAATCACTCTAACATTTCTGATGCTTGTTCTAAAATATCCTGTGTTTAAAGATGAAGAAAGTAGCTTAATTTTGTAGATAGAGAATGTAGATGTAGGCCTTTATGATTTCAAATGTGAAATCATAAATTCCCACATTATACCATTTGTCTAAAAATTTGTATTTTGGGGGGGATCCTCTTGGAAACACATGCACATTTTATGTGCATTTCCACTTCAAGTACCCAGGTTTAATGTAGAGTGTCAATCTCAATTTGCCCCTTTTGTCCTAAATGGTAGAACACTTGATGGGTCCAAAAGAAACATGTCACATGATTATTAGGTAAAGCAACTATCCAGATACAAAGAGTATCTAATACATGATGGACACAATGAAAATGGCACCCCGCTTGCTATGACTTAAAATTAAATCAATTATTATTTCCTAGAGAAGGAAATTTGAGAAAGAACCCAAACTATGAGCTAAAAATATGAAGAAATCCAGCCAAGATACAATTTCCTCATCATTCTTTGTAATAGAAAGCCCTCTGAATCTCACTGAAATATCTTCCTTTGTGGAGACATCACAAAGAATTTTTTTTCAATTTATAGGCCAATCAGCTTTAAGTATACCTAATAGCACCTTGTAAAATCTAAGCAGTTTAAACAGCAGGCCCTGTCCTGATGTGATTGGTTTTCTGAGTCATTGCTTCTTTAAAAGACTGAATTGATCTTTTCTATCTTGACTCTGGTAGATATATGAGAGGTTTTTGGTCAAATGACAAGTACTATATCTATTAAACTACTTTTCTTGATTGTTGAGGACAGAGTGGGTTTCCTGTCTTTTAGACTGAAGCTGAAAAATGATTTTTTTCTCCCAAGAATGACTCACACTCAAACCTTTAAAGATCATCATTAAATTTTATTGTGCTGGTAGTCTTACTATAAAATAGATTTGATTTGATTTTCCTCCCCCTTATGTTAATAGGCAATATTAGGATTCAGACACTTATATAGAAAAAGAATTTCCAAAGTAAAAGTTCAGTGAACTTCTTGACCATTTAGATTTTCTTATACTTATTTGCTTAATGAATTGGACAAGAGTCCCTTATAAAAAAAACAAAAACAAAAACAAAAAACCTATGTTGTTGAGGATTCAAAGGAAAACTGTAGTAATACTTTTCAAGAAATGTTCTGTACTTAAGCAATGATCCCAATAAAGCAACATCTGAGTAGTGTGTATTACCAATCTCATAGTATTTCTAGGTTGCTTCTATGTTTTCTTGATTATGAATGCATCTAAACAATCTTGTTGGGAAATACTGGAAATAATAGCTAGTATTTAGAGGTAGTAGTTATTAATAATAGGGATAATAATTATTAATTTCTCCCTTTCTTTCTTTCCATCCCTTGTGTGTATGTGTGTGTGTATGTGTGTGTGTGTGTGTGTGTGTGTGTGTGAGAGAGAGAGAGAGAGAGAGAGAGAGAGAGAGAGAGAGAGAGTCAGAGAGAGAGACACACACACAGAGAGAGGGAGAGAGAGTTAGAGAAAGAGACAGAAAGAGAGAGAGACAATCAGACCCACTAGGGACTTGAACTCAGAGCCTTTTTTAGTCTTCCCTGATCAAGGCTGACACTCTACCACTTAAACGACATCTTTTTTTTCTGAGAATTTTACTGATTGATTGGAGATAAGACACTCATGGATTGCTTCAAACCATAAATGTCAGTTTTTAGCCTCTTTTTTTTTTGCCAGTCCTGGGCTTGAGCTCAAGGCCTGAGCACTGTCCTTGGACTTTCTCAAGGCCAGGGCTCTACCACTTGAGTATCAGCACCACTTCCAGCTTTCTTCTATGTATGTGGTATCGAGGAATCGAACCTGGGTCTTTATGCATGCTAGGCAAGCATTCTACCACTAAGCCAAACTCCAGGCCCCAATTTTTAGCTTCCTAAGTAGCTAGAATCACAGGCAAAAGTGCTCCTGCTGTATGAAGGCATCCTTCATATGTTCCTATCCCAGTAGGGATAGAAAAAATATTTTTTGCATAATAACACAAAGTTTTGTTTTAAGGAGATATCTCTGTTTTATAAAAGAATAGAGATTAAAGCTGGAATGTAGGAGGCCCACAAGAAGAAAGATGGAGAGTTGGAATAATAACGGAGGAAGAGAAGGAGGAAAGAGGAGAAAAGGAAGAAAGGAAGGAAGGAAGGAAGGAAGGAAGGAAGGAAGGAAGGAAGGAAGGAAGGAAGGAAGGAAGGAAGGAAGGAGAGAAAAAGAAAGATTACAACTGCTCCAGCTGTCGGATCCTCTCAAGTCTCATCCTATGCTGTTGTCCAGTGGAATCATGGGGTTGTGGTAGTCACAGATGTCTTACTGCACGTCAGATTCTCAGCAGATCTCTACATATGTTGGTCTATATATTCTGCCAGTATGTCCAAGATAAGACACTAAGAATCAGGAACCAACAAATGCCAATCTCTGGCCTTTAGCAGATCTTAGGCTAGGCATGCTAGGTATTTTCCAATTTAGGTTTGAAAATAAATTTTCTTCATATTTCCATCATTTCAGGGTTTTGTCTGGTTATTATGTTTTTCTACCCTCTCTCCTATCATGTTATTCTTATATATCAGTCTAACGTGTTAACCAAATTGCCGTCTTTAAGTATTTCCAAAGCACATTGTCATTTACTGAGAGTTTTAGGTTTCTGGAATTTCACTTATATTTATTAGAAACTATGAATCATGGCTTTCAATCTCTCGCTTTCTATAGAAATCAAGGGGCTTAGAAGTAAAGGAAGGCCAGCATATAAATGTAGCTCAGTACGAGGTCTTGGTTTCAATCCTACGATCACACAAAAATAAAACTTTTTCTTTCACTTTGCCTAAAATAAAGATAGAACATATTACAACCTTTAAAATTTCTATCATGCCAAGTACTTTAAAGTTCCATCAAGTACTGCAATTTGATAAAGCAACTTTCCTATTTCTTGAGCTATTCTACATTCAGCTTTGTCTGTGTCTGGTCACTAACTGCTATCTAGGTTTTCTTGATACCTCTGTCTAGCATCTTTGTACTTCATTTATTTAAAAGAAGAGTTTGATCCAATGAAATCATGTATGTTAAACTATCTGTTCTGCTTATCCCATAATAATCCACACCTAATAAATGGTAGCCTATTCATTTTATAGGAAAATTTAGACAAATGATTTGGGGAAAGGGAAAGTGGGAGAAAAAGGAGGGGTAACAATGTTTGACAAGAAATGCACGCACTACCAGACATATGTAACTGTTACCTCTCTGTATATCATCTAGACAATAAAATTAAAAACGAAAATATAAATGAAAGGATCATACATCACATAGGAAATTATAAATAACAATATTTAAAGCAAAACAACTAAACTACACAAAATATGTACATATGCTGCCTTTTCTTTCGGGAAAGTAGTTTCCTACTTGCCTAAACTTCTGATTATGTGATAATTTCATACAAAATTTTCACATTTACCTTTAAAAGCTAAGATACTTTGTGTAGAGAATTATTCTTGGAAATAAAATGTTTCAATATGATTTTTTTCTTTGTTCAATTAAAAATGAGTTTTTCCTGGTACTAGTGGCTCATACCTATCATCCTACATTCTCTGGAGGCTGAGATCTGAGAGATTCAAGCTCATCTCACACAGAGAAGACTACAAAACCTCATCACTAATAAACCACCAAAACTTTGGACTAAAGGCATTGCTCAAAAGAGAGAACACTAGCTATGAGCAAGAAATCCAAGTGAGAACATGAAACACTGAGTTCAAGCCCTGGGAATGGCACTAAGTAAATAAATGTAAATAAATAAATACCTACATAAATACTTAAATAGAGAACTAAATTAATAGAAAAGGAATGGGGAGAGAAAATGTTGATAAAAATATATTATTTACATGTGTGGAAATGTCATGATGAAACATCACTGTACAATTAAAGGAAGCTAATAGGAAGCACAACAAAAAATAAATTTATACTTTTTACTTATATGATAAAGTTAAACATATCCTCAAAATGCTATCTAGGATTCTATATTACAAAACTCCTACCATGTGGTCTTTAAAACTATAGTTCTAAACCAGTAGCAGTAATATTTCCCTCTGAAATAGTCCAGTAAAGAGTATTTAAAAAAAAAAACCTTTGCAAAAAGAAAAATTATCTAATTTCTACTCTCTGTGTGTCATCTTAATCTTCACATAAAGAGCACAAAGATGACTTAGTGTTGCCATAAGACTGTTCTCATCATATCTCTCAAGGGAAGATAAATGTCAACTGGACTCAAGCCTGAATTATATTATTTCTAGCTCCTTTCATTAATCAAAACTGAAACACTTATTGATGTGGTATTATAAAAGAGAATGTTTGAACCAGGGAAAATATTAACACATTGGAAATTCCTAACATATTGTTAGGAATGTTTAAATGCCTCACCAGAGACTTATCTGGAATCCACGTTATTATGATTTGTTTTTATGTTCTTGTTTTCTATTCATTCCCCTATTGACCAGTTGACATTTTCCAGTCACTGAAAGGCCTTGCTCCTGCTCCTATTCAAAACATGAAAAAAAAACCAACAATTTACAGTACTTCTCTCATTCTCTACCAACTAGAAAGTTATTGTGTTTTTTAGAGATCATTTCTGCTTACTAATTTCTGCCTAAATGTCATGTGTGTCTTTTATTCACTCCACATAAATATTCGTTATAATGATGTATATTTAGCAAGATAAAAAGTAATTCAATACTTAAGATTGGCTTCTGATGATGTGGACTCAGAAATATTACTGATGGTGTTAGGTTTGCCATAGCCCTGATTTCACTATCTCAATACAAATCTTTGTCCATCTTTAATAACTTTTGGAACCTTTTTAACTGTAGCACATTCATTATATGTATATTCCAAAAAACTCGGTTTGTTTTAGACCTGGTATGATACTTTATATGGATAAATGTAGTGAAAGTCAAATATGTGAATTTTCTTATGATTTAATAACATTAAAACTAGAAATGAACACTACAATTTTAATTGTTTACAGTCAACATTTGAATATCCTACATGGATAGTTAATGCTTTCTAGTGAATACTGAAGTCTCTCTCACAGTGATTTATTAACATTTTATAGATAGGAACAGGAATACAATTTTCACAGAAAACATACCCAAGGACTAAACTTAACTCTTTCTATAACAGTCACATCTTCCTATGGCTTTTAAAACACTGAGCAAAGCTGCTGGATTTAGTTTCCTGGTAGTTGGTGCCTGAAGATGAAGGAATTATTTATCTCCAAGAAATGAAATCAAGTTTCAGATAAAAACATCTTAGTTACCTAGAAGTAATGGAGGAGGATTGTCTTACTTTTCTTCTTTAGTTGACATTTACTTCAAAGAGTAACTAATAAGATATACATAAGATATTCTTTATGATATTAGCTATTAACTATTCATAGGTTGTGTCTTTATGCTAATACTCCCACATTAAGATGTATATTACTATTTGATCTATTGTATATGCACATATTTGAAAAGTGATTACTAAATTATTTAATATTTGTTAATAAAATTCACTTTCATCTTTGTTTTATTTGTGTTTTTCATAAACACTTAGGTTATGCTAAAATTAAGTTTGGCACTGAGTTCAAAGAAAGTGGCATTGGGTCAATTGATACATAAGAGAAATCACTTAAGAACTACATTACTACTGGTAATTAGAAAATCCTCTTCAACTAACTATGAAAACCATTGTGATATGCTTAATTTAAAATAGGGCCTACCTATTATCTTTTAACATATAAATAAAATCAAAACACAATTAGAGATTATTTACAAATAATACCAGAAACAAGTAAGTATGAAAATATTCCTGAGAGAATTATATTTATAGGGATTGAATCTTAAGTCAGCAGGAGGGAAGACCAAGGAGATAACATTTTAACAGAGACTCAAACTGAAAAAGGAAAAGCAAAGTGGAAAACAAAGGCAGAGAGATCCAGTTGTCTGACAACAGCATGCTTCCCAAAGTCTGTTTAGTTGGCTGGCAGAATTCTTCAAATAAAGCTAAGTCATTTTTTTCTGGTTTGCTCATTTGCTTTGACAGTTAGTAAGCAACAGTTGTAGAGATGATTAAGATTTATAATAGTACTCTTTAAGGTGAGAGCCTATAGGTTTGTTTGATTTTAAAAAGTATTACTGATCATTGATAGGCTTAGTTAGAAATATAGAGTAAATATTCAGAGCAATTTTACAGGATAACTTTGCCCATTCTTCTGAGAGTTAAAACAAACAATAAAATGGAACTTCCATTTTGACTTCCTCTTCTATTAATTTCATTTTTGTTTCATTTGTGTTTTCATTTATTTTACAGTAGTAAACCAGATTGCATTGTATGCATAGATTGAAGCTACCCCTTCATCAGAGATGATTTACCAAAAAATTTTAGTTTTTACTTGATACTGGTATCTTCAGAATGATTATGGAACTCTCTTCTTTACACAGCTATGACTATAAAGTAGAAGTTCTTTCTCTTGAGTATCAAAACCTATCTTTTTCATTGGTCCAATAATACTGGATAGAAAAGCAGAGAGGTTATATTTTATACTCAATTCATGTAGCTGACAATGAGATTTTTATATTAGTCTATGACTTCTTTCATTTCCTGGTCACTGAAACTCAAGCTTCTTTGATGCGAAGAGTGAGTTGAAGTCATAATGAATTACGATGTGAAAAACACAAGATATAACAATCTAGAAATATTTATTAAGCTACCACTCCATATTCCACAATATCCTAGTCCTCAGGAAACTTGAAAACCTTATTTGAAACAAAGATAAATACATTGAAAATGATTGTTAACTTTTGATCTGCCAGCTGTATGCAGAGGAGGAGTCCATCTCTTTCATCTGTATATAAGGCAGGGGGTACTGACCAGGAACTTCATATGCATACAAATTAATGTCCAACAGTTACTACTGCCCAGTAGGTCTCAATATATTTTACTTTGTTTTGTTTTGCTTTGTTTTAGAAATGATTTGATCAGAGTATTTGGAGGGGGAATAATTCACCTTAGGTTGGAAGAAAATTATTTTATGGGAGACTGCATTTGTACAAATGTTCTGTCATAATTTTTATGGGAAGGAACAAGATGGAGTTCCAAAGCTCTCAGCACTGATCTGCTATATTTTATTCACAGCCACCTTTGTGTTCACAAAACATCTTGTTTTACTAAAGAGAACAAACATGGATTTTAGTATCCCCTATCTTCACAGTTCACGGCAAAACCATTTGGCTTGTGATAGAGAAAGTGAAAGGACAATTAGACTCATATATTTGAGTAAGAAAGCACAATAATTTTTTTAAAAACATACACAATTACTGATAGAAGTGATGACACAAGTTACCTAATCATGTTTCCATCGAGTTAGCTCAATCGAAATGGAAACTATGAACATAAGCAGTAATGATTATTTCCTGTTTCTCAACCTTGCTCTTTCCTTCTGCCTATAAGTCAGAAAAGTTTTAAGTCTTTCTAAACTTTCTTCTTTCTCTCACTTTTTAAATTGAGCTTGATTGCTCTTCTTCTACAGGAGAAAATTACATACTGTAGATTTTTTTAAAAAATTATAGAAATCTCATATTATTTAAAAAACAATTTGAATAGCAGAAAATCAAGAGAACTATTTTATTTCCATTTCTATCTCATTTTCTTTTCTTCTCATCCCTTTACTGTTAGGTGTACATTTTTGTAGCTGAGCTTATTTTTCTACAGGTAAACCTATCTAGGCCTTGGCATCTTGAAAGACCTTCATTTAATAGCTGCCACGATTTTCTTTTACAAATAGATGCTTGTAATTGGATCTTTCTGCTTTAGTAATAATGAATCCAGATGGCTGCTTGAGCAGGAAGCAAGAATTTCCGGCTCTAAGATGGTGTGGCAACAGAGCCCTTCACACAACCACTCTTAAGTGGGAAAGCTACAGGCTTTGAGCTTCGTGATTGATCAGTGGTGTAAGAAGAGCTCTGGTTCAGACATATTCCATTGTGAGACAATTGTAGCCAAAGTTCTTGGCTGGTTCAGAGACCTCCATAAAGAAAAGGCTAACTTTAATTTCCTTGCAGTATTATCAACACTCAGTGTGGTTTATCATCAGTCTTGTCTGCATCCCTAGCAGAATACAAAAATGCTTGTGAAGGTTGAATCTTGAAGTTCAACTCACAGAATTCTGACATAAGTAAATTAATTAAATACATAGATACAAGGAGGCAAAAGAAATGTGAGCTGGAGATTACAGCACTTGTATAAATCTGACACCAGGTCCCATTATCCCCTAAACTATTCAGCAAAAAGCAGTCTGTCACAGAGAATGCCATGTAACTCTGGAATAAAGTTTACAAGGTTGGAAAAGTTGGTATACACCCATAGTTACAGATGGAAAAGTTTACTGAAGCTGAGAGTTCAGACGTAGTTCAAGAAGTAGAATGAAAATGCTCAGTGAGATTAGTGTAAGACTCTCCTACTCAGCCAACATTAAAATTAAGCAAAAACTCTTTGTACATATAAGACTGTACTTGGCACTTACCCAAATGTTCAGAAACAAGGACATACTAAAGCCACTAGCACAATGATGTTCATTGCAGCACTATTTACCATAGCAAAGATATGGAACCAACACAGATATCCCTCAGTAGATGATTGGATCAACAAGATGTGGTATTTATACACAATGGAAATCTATGCTGCCATAAGAAAGAATGACATCACCCCATTTGTAAGGAAATGGAGACTTGGAAGAAATCATATTAAGTGAATTAGCCAGACCCTAAGAAACATAGGCTCAACAATTTCCCTCATTTGTAATAATTAGTACACATCAAGGACCCTCCTAACAGAGAATTACAATAGCTCAAAACCTAGATACATACAGCCATATAGGATGATGCTAAATGAAAGGCTTTTCAGGAAGTGGAAACAAGAGCTTTGTATTATGTGATTCTTGTTCATATTGTACTATGTTATTTTCTTCTCTTTTGTTGCCTTTGGTTAATCTCATATTGTTCCTGTATCTGACTTTGTTACTTGGTATATTGTATGTACATTTGTTTATTTGAAATAGGAAAGGGAAGGGGGAAAACAAGATGATTGGGAGAGGGTGGGGAAGGGAAATGGGGAAAAACATGGGAGAGGGTGTCAATGTGTGAGAAGCGATGTATCCTCTGTCTGGCAAATGTAACTGTGACCCCTCTACACATTACAATTAAAAAAAAACTGTACTTATAGACCTACAGTTAGAAATTTGAAGACCGATAGTGTCGATTTTCCCCCTGAAAATATTTTAGAACTTCTGTTTGCCTTTATATTTTCATTCGCATTAAAGCACATACACAAATTAAATAGATGGATGGATAGATAGATAGGCAGATTGTATAGATATAGCTATACTGATGTGTATATGTGCATGTACACATATATGTAATTTTTACATTTAATATAAAAGATTAAAACAATACTGATAAACAGAAGGCTGTGTATCATTCTTGATTTTGAAATCTGTGAAATAAACAGCAATACTGTGATCTGTTATTGATTTATCCTGAGAGGCTGAACATAAGTACAGGTGAACATATATGAAGTCAACACAAAGTCTTAAAGCAAAGGATAACGGAATAATTTATGTAAGGATTGCTGTCTTTGAAATGTATTGTAAAACAAAGAGAACAAATTTTTTAAATTGTATAGCAGCTTTAATTGTATAGGTATAATTTCACTTTTCCCTGTTTATTCCCACATTTCTTTTAAAACAACATGGTGTCTCTGGCTTATAATTAAGAGTGCTCTAGCCAGGGGCAGTGGCTCACATCTGTAATCCTAGCTATTCAGGAGGCTGAGATTAGAGGATCAAGGTTCAAAGCCAACCCAGGCACAAAAGTACCTGAGACTCTTATCTCCAGTTAACCTCTAGAAAACAGGAAGTGGGTCTGTGGCTCAGGGTACGGTGGTAGCCTTGAGCTAAAGAGCTCAGGGACAGCTCCCAGGCAGACTTCTAGCCCCATGACCCACAAAAGAAGAAGGAGAAGAAGAAGAAGAAGGAGGAGGAGGAGGAGGAGGAGGAGGAGGAGGAGGAGGAGGAGGAGGAGAAGGAGAAGAAGAAAAAAAGTCACTGAAAAAAAATCAAGTGAATAAAATCATCTAATACTTCATATTCTTTTTTCCTTTATTCCTTCTTTCTTTTTTTGTAGATTTTTTTCCATATATATTTATTGTAACTAATAGAAGAGTTACATTATATTCATCAGATAGAGGGTGCATTACTTCACATAAATTGATACCCTTTCTCATGTCTTGGTCCCCATTTCCCTTCCTCCACCCTGCCCCTCATCTTGTTTCCCCCCCTTCCCTATCTGATTTCAAATAACCAAATATGCATATATCCAATATATCAGATAACAAGGTGAAATACTGTAACAATATGAGATAACCAAGGGACAGCAAAAGAGATGAGAGATAACATAGTACATTAAGGACAACAATCATTCATTATTTGGCTTTTATTTCTATATCCCGGAGGTCCTTACATTTAGCATCATATTATAAGGCCTTATGTATCTAGGTTTTGAGGTATTGTAATCCTCTGCTAGGAGAGTCCAAGGTTTCTACTGATTCTGACAAATGAGAGAAACCATTGAGCCTATGCTCCTTTGAGTCTGGCTTACTTCACTTAATATGATTTTTTCTAAGTCTTTCCATTTCCTTACAAATGGGGCTATGTCATTCTTTCTGACAGCAGCATAGGATCCCATTGTGTATAAATACCACATCTTGATCCACTCATCACTTGAGGGGCATCTGGGCTTGGTTCCATATCTTTGCTACAGTAAATAAGCAAGACCCATCGTTCTGCTGTCTTCAAGAGACACATCTTGCCCAAAAAAAACTAACATTTTTTTAAAGTGAGAGGTTGAAATAAAGTTTATGCAGCTAAACGGCCCCCTTAAACAGGCTGGAGTTACCAGCCTCATATCAGATAAAGCAGACTTCAAACTAAAATTAGTGAGAAAAGACAAAGAAGGTTATTACATACTAATAAAGGGATCTCTCCTCCAGGAGGATATAACCATCCTAAATATCTACACACCTAATCCCAGAGCACCAAACTTCATCAAGCAAACTTTACTTTCACTAAAACCACACATAGATCAAAACACAGTGATTGTTGGTGACTTTAACACACCACTCTCACCTATGGACAGATCAACCAGGCAAAAATTCAACAGAGAAACCTCAATATTCCTTCTTTCTATCCATCTGTCCAACCTTAATTTCTTTCCCTATGTTTATTGTTATAAAAATTTTCCAGATTCTCTAGAACTATGTTTGCTGCACAAAAAGTAAGCTAATGATGATTAATTATAGCATTTCATCATGCTTTAATTAAAAAGTAGCATTTTGTGCAAGAATGAATTAATTACAGGGGTAAAAATATTGTATAGATATTAATCTGGAAAATACATTTTGTTTGACCTCTGTAAAATATGGCTTCTAACTTTAATTCAAAATCACAGATGAAAGAAGGTGTCCTCCAGCTTATATTTTAACACAATCATCTCTCAGGTGCTAATCCTAAAAAGAAAGGAAATAATTTACAAGTTACTTAATTTCTAGCACATGCCTGATATTTTCTCAAAGGATGTCTACTTTCCTTACTGAATTTATGACAAAGAGAATTTTTTTTTAAATTCCACATTCACCCTGGCTAAGTAGGAGATCAACTCCCTTCTATCCATAGAGGTATGTGTTACAATGCAATGTCTTCCTAGAAAACACATAAAACAATATGGGTGAATTTTCCTTGATAATTGTTTTAGGTGTACTCTATGAACTTACAGTCATAGAAAATCTAGAACTGAGTTTTTATCGATTTTACTGAGGCACACTAGAGAGTACAGGCATGACTTCAGATGTTTCAGGTTTGCCAAATATTGTATAAAGAACACATATACATTATCTCAAAAGAGGTAGTTTGAAGCTGAGTGCCCATGGCTCCCGCCTGAAATCCTAGCTACTCAAGAGGCTGTGATCTGAGGATCATGGTTCAAAGCCAGACCTGTCAGGAAGGTCCTCAGATTCCTATCTCCAATTAATAACCAAAAAAATAAAAAGCCAGAAATGACACTGAAGCTAGAATACTAACAGTGACCAAAAGAAGCTCAGGGGAAGCTTCCAGGCCTAGAGTTCAAGCTCCAAGACTGGTCAAAACAAAAGCTAACTGGCAAATATCATGTAACCCTTTTATTAATTACAATAAAAATAAATAAAAAAATTTCTTTGGCTGGATAGGTATTCTAAACTTATGCAAACAGTTTTTACATTAAATATATGCTCTTCACATGGTTCTCTGACCAGTTAGTCAAATCATAGATTATGAATGGACACCATTTATAAATGTCATGAAAATCAATTTATTACCAAGTATTCTCTAACAAAGTAAATGCTATTATTATTAATATTTTTTTCTTTAAATTAGTTTGGATAAATACTATGCTTCTAAAAAGTTTTTTTTTACTTTTATTTATTTATAATTTTATATTTGTTATGCTTGTAAGCTATTTATGGAACAATGGAAATAGTCAAATCAGGAGCTGAGGTTCACACTGTCTTTCATGTCTCTCTTTCACCCAATTGAAACCTGATGCTTTAAAGAAGCAGCCAAGAAAGACAAATGTTCTTTTAAGTAGCTGACTTGGAAACTAACCCAGAGTAAATTGGTAATTTGCAGAAAAGTAGGGAAAGAAGGGCCTGTGAAACTCAAGGAGATGCTCTTTTCATTCTCCTCTCTTCTCTATGGATCTTGTTATTCAATTTGTCATTGAGGTGGATTTCCCTGGGCAATAATTCATAAATATTCCTCAAATCTCTGGTCAGATATGCATACTTCCAGTGTAACTTGGAAGACCATATACAAAATATTTAAATAGCCAATGCAGCATTTGAAGATTAAAGACTATGTTAAGTATAGCATTGTCAAAGGGATAAGTGCAATGCTTTAACAGTGGGATTATTGTAGATTATATTTTTAAAGCCAGGTACTGGGGAGTTAATGGGGAGACACAACTGGAAAGTGTCTACCTTATAAATGAAAAGGGATGTTAAACAAAATAAGTAGCTTTCATGCTTTACAAATAGTAACTGTCACTGCTGTGGTAGTTAGTGATGCTAGGATGATGGAGGATACTATTTCAGCTAACAAGATTGCAATATACTAATGCAGTAAGAAGTTTGGCTAAATGTTAGTTTTTTGAATTACAATCTTGCTGAAATATTTTTAGTAATCAGAGTAAATAAACAATCATTTAACCTTCCCTTGATGAGCTGGGATCATCATTTGAACATCAGTTCTTTGTAATGACCCTGCCTATTTTTAAAGATCATTTAGGGGTAAAATCTCTTTTATTTGGAACCAAATTGTAGTGGTCATTGGCAGTTATATCTTCTAGTTACAATATTTCTCCATGGCTTTCACAAGATTTTGCTTTTAAATTTTTTGAAATCAGATAATCAAGTATAATAGAATTGTAGCCAAAATAAATGTCAATGGAGTCCAATTGAGTAGGCTATGAATAATAAACTGAATTTATAGTACTCACTGGGGTACGTGCGTAATCTCGATTGTTCCCATCCTTATTGGATGCTATCTTTGTGATGATTGAGATTGCCAGATGGTGTGTATGCACATACGTTTTCCTTGAAATTATAAGTAGACGTAATTGCCTATAGATTCATATACTTAATTTGGTTTACTTTGATAAACTTTATGATTCATAGTCAATGTCTATTAGCAGATTCACAGTTGCTAAATCATGAAACATTTAATAGAGAAGTGCATACAATTTCCTATTATGCAGAGTTTCTTGGCAAAGTAAAATACATGCCAAAGCAGATCTTAGAAATACAGGCTCTGAGGGGTTATCTGAGCTAAAATTTTCATCTCAGCCCAGTAACAAAGTACATCATCAAGAATACAAACAACAAGAGAAATGGGAAATTGCGTTTACATAATTTATATAGAATGATCAGGGAAGTTCTCACTAAGCAGAAGTACAAAAGAAAAGATGGAAGAGGTGAAAAGTGAGCAATGATGTGTACATTAGGAGAGAGCAATTAGGCAATGCAAATTCCTCCACGGAGGTGACATTGCTCTGAACCAAATGACACTGTCATTCCTACTACCATTCATCCATAAGGAGTTATTGCCTGAATTCGTTGGTTGCTTTTCTTTTTTCTTTTTCTTTTTTTTTTCTTTTTTGGCAGGGAGATTCTGAACAGCACTTTTGCCAATGTGAGATGTAGTGAACCCCTCTCAGCCATACCTGGAGGGAAATCTAAGTGTGGTTCATACAGAGTGTTTGCAGAGAGGAACACAGCTGCCAAAGACCCAGCAGAGTACTGAGATTACCACCCATGATAAAGCAGAAGCTGAACATGAGAGAAACACAAAGTTCAGAGAACTTTGAAGGGAAGCAGAGGCAGCAGAAATCTGAAAGCAGAAAATGCTGAGCTCTCATGCTGTTGATGGTACTAGGCTTGGGCAGACTGAATAGTTTCCATATCTCCTCAACTTCTGAGGAATCTGTTTCATCCATTTATTGTGGTTTTTAACCAGAAGGTCTTCTTCCCTGATGTAACAGAAGCAAGTGCTCATGACTAAAAGAAGAAAAGACAAGCAAGCAAAACATTAATAACAAAGCAGTTCTGTCCATGTTCCTTCATTACTCCAGTGTTGTTTAATTCACACTTTTGAAGTCAATGCACAAAAATGTCAAACAAAGCTAGATATTACTGGCTCACCTGTAATCTACTCAGGAGGCTGAGAGTTGTGGATTCCAGTTCAAAGGCAGTCCAGGCAGAAATGTTCCTGGACTATGACATTTAATTAACCAGTAAAAAAAAAAAAAACTGACACCAGTCCCTAGCCAAAAAAGAAAAATCCAAAATCCAAAGGAGGTTAAGAGGGTCAGAATTCAAGCACCAGTACTGAAAACAAAACAAAGAAAAAAACATTTTAAAATATTGAAATTAAAACAGATAAGCTAGGAGTACAGTTTCAGCTAATAGATGCATTCTATTAGAATTCTAAGGACCAACTTGCCTATAACACACTGGACAGTTTTGTTTTTATGATTGTTGTCCCTTCCTCTTGTGAAGATTTGTAATATATGATGTCAAATTGAATTCTAGAAACTTGTAGTTCTTTTCATTTCCTCTGACAATATGGCAACTGAGAGTTCTCATGCCCTGTCTCTGTATATTTACAGTGAATGATTAGCAAATGTTTTTCCTACCCTTTTATATAATCGCTACATTTCATCTCAACCCATCAGAGCAGCTGTTATGCCTCTCACCTTGAGCAATTGTCACCAACCCTCTCTCTCTCTCTCTCTCCCTATCTCTCTCTCTCTGTCTCTTTCTCTGTCTCTCTCTCTGTGTCTCTCTCTCTCTTTCTCTCTCTCTCCCTCTGTCTCTCTCTCTCCATTAAAACCTCAAAGGTACCAGTTATGGATTTTGTACTCCAGGAGGCTCATGTATTTATAATATTTTGCTATATAAATTAGACTACTTGGATGCATGACCATTGTCCTTTAAATAGTCCCTAACTTAAAGAAGTCCCTAACTTAAGAGCAATTATCAAAAGTAGACTCTGAAAAGATGTTTTACATTTGTACATTTAAATTACTCACTGCTGGAGTAGAGTAAGTAAAATCAAACATTTCTTTTTCTGTTTACTTTCTGCCAAATTTCTACTATTCATGTGACAAGAGTTTGGAATAAGTGCCCCTAATAAAATATGCTTAAGTGTAGTAATTCAGCAAAAGCAGGCACATTAGTCACCAGATGAGAAGACTTTTAGTAATCTCCATTTACTTCATGAAAAGAGCTGAGTAAATTATGAAAACAGAATGTAATGCATACCACAATTATTTTCCTAAGCTAAACCTCTGAAGTGCAAAATGTCTATGGAATATTTTAAATCAGTGCTTCAGCAATTTTTTAGAGTTCTCCTAGCCATAGTTTCTTTTCTTGATTTTTTTTAAATTTTTGTAATTGTTCTGTTTCAAATCTGGATTATTATTATAACGATATTTGCACTCATAAGTAAGTAAATACCTTGACCCATTTATTGTAGTATTGTTAGCCTCCTTGTCCCTGCAACCCTAGTCTATTAAGATCAAAAAGACCTGAAAAGAACATGCCCTGAGGGAAAAAAAAATAAGTCAACTTGGGTGGAAGATGGCGGTTCAGTGTGAGTCTTTCTGAGCTCCCACCAAGATACCAGTTCTGGCAGCATAGGGGAAAAATTCATAGCTCAAATCAATCCTAAGTAAGCTTTAGCGACACAGAGATCTCAGTCAGAGAGAAGAAAGGCAAAAAAAAGGGACGGAAGAAGACAGCTTGGAGCAGCGCTAGCTGCAGAGACAAAGCTGCTCTTCTGAATCAGAGCAGAGACAGCGCTTCTGGGTGGCCCAGATCCACCGGCTGCAGACAGAGCCACACAGAGCCTGCGCGTGCCCAGAGCCGACACAGGGCCATGCACGGACCTGCCAGCTTCATGGAACGGAGAATCCAGCAATTTGTGAGTAGCTCCGAGGAGAATCTTATTAATCTTGCTCCCATTTTCAGATGGGCAGAACAAGAAATTCAAGAAAAATGTCAAATCAAGGAATAGCAGGTCCTACCCAATGTAAACAAGCAATAGAGCAGTTAGTGGCAAATCTAGAGCAGAGTTTTCCAAGTGCTATACAAAAGCTACTGATAAACATCATTAATGAAAAGTGTGAAAATATAAAGAAAGGGATAAGGGAGGAAGCAATAGCTAAACAAGAGGAAACCATAAACGAGGTGATATGTGAAAAATGGGAAGCCATAAACGAGGCCATAATAAATATTTTTCAAAGAAAAATGGATGCATTCATAGAATCCACAAACAAAAAGGCAACTGAACTCCAACAAATGTCCTAACATAATAAAGCTGCTGAGCTAACCACTCAAATGGAAATCAAGGAGTTAATGAAATCCATTCATGATCTAAAACAAGAAATGCAAGGCATCAAAAATGGACAATTAGAAGCAAGGGGGTTGGAGAATAAAGTAGAAAGCTTTGATACCAGGTTAGACAATGCAGAAGAGAGAATTTGCAGGGCTGAAGATAATTTAGTTGTTATAGAGAAAGAACAGAAAATGAGTCAAAGCAAATCTAGGAAAAATGAGAGATGGCTTCAGGAGATCCAAGATACAATTAGGAAGCCTAATTTAAGGCTAATTGGTATTGAGGAGGGTCTGGAGAAAGAGGTCAATGGTATTGGAAATATACTTCAGGGAATCATCTCAGAGAACTTCCCAAATATCCAGAAGGGCCGGCCCATCCAGATACAAGAAGCTTTTAGAACCCCAAACAGACATGACCAGAAAAGGATATCCCACTGACACATTATAATCCAAACAAGATCAATAGAGACCAAAGAAAGGATCCTACAAGCAGCCAGGGAGAACAGAACAATCACCTATAAAGGCAAACCAATCAGAATAACCCCAGATTTCTCAGCAAAGACCATACAAGCAAGAAGAGATGGGAATGATATATGTCATTCCCTTAATTCAAACAACAACCAACCAAGAATACTGTACCCAGCTAAGCAAACATTTATAACTGAGGGAACAATAAAAACATTCCATTCCAGGGAAAAGCTGTAACATTGCGTAGCAACCAAACCTAAATTACAGAAAATTCTCAAAGATGTTCTACACATAGAAAACCAACACAAATGTAATACAGAGAAAGAAATGGCACCTAAAACTCATACCATCTAAAAACCACAAGAACTGTCAAGATACAGGCCCTATTGAAAGCTTTTAAAAATGGCAAGAACTAATAAATATTTCTCAATCCTAACTCTCAATATCAATGGGCTTAACTCTCCAATTAAATGGCATAGGCTATCTAGTTGGAACAAAAACCAAGATCCATCATTCTGCTGTCTTCAAGAGACACATCTTGCACCCAAAAAACAAATATTTTTTGAAAGTGAGAGGTTGGAATAACCGTTATCAAGCCAATGGCCCCCATAAACAGGCAGAAGTTGCCATCCTCATATCAGATAAAATAGCCTTCAAATTAAAATTAGTGAGAAAAGACAAAGAAGGTTACTACATACTACTAAAGGGATCTTTCCTCCAGGGGGACATAATCATCCTAAATAACTACACACCTAATCCCGGAGCACCGAACTTCATCATACAAACTTTAATTTCACTGAAACCATACATAGATTGAAACACACTGATTGTTGGTGACTTTAACATACCACTCTCACCTATGAACAGATCAACCAGGCAAAAACGCAACAGAGAAACCTAAGAACTGAAAAAACTATATGGACCAACTAGATCTAACAGACATTGGCAGAATATTCCACCCAGCAACAACACAATATATGTTTTTCTCAGCAGCACATGGAACATTTTCCAAAATAGACCACATTTTAGGCCATAAAACAAACCTGGGCAGATGCAGAAACACTGAAATTATTCCCTACATTCTCTCAATCCACAAGGGCATCAAATTGGAACTGAACACCCATCTCCACCAACAAAAACCCTGTAACTCATGGAGACTAAAAAACACATTCTTGAATCACCAATAGGTCATCAAGGAAATCAGAACAGAAATCCAACAGTTTATGAAATTTAACAAAAAGGAGCACACAAAATAAAAGTTCCTTTGGGACATGGCAAAGGCAGTACTCAGAGGAAAATTTATAGCTCTGAGTGCCTACAATAACAAATTGGAAAAATTGCAAACCAACAATTTAATGTGTCACCTTAAGCTGCTGGAAAAAGAGCAACAAACCAACCATAATCCCAGTAGAAGGAAGCAACTTATTAAAATCAAAGCAGAATTAAATGAATTGGAGTCCAAAAAAAAACTATAGAAAAAATCAACAAAACAAGGAATTGGTTCTTTGAAAAAAATCAACAAAATTGATAGACCCTTAGCAAATCTTACCAAAAAAAGGGAGCATACCGAAATAAACAAAATCACAGAAGAAAATGGTAATAGCACGACAGAAATTACCAAAATACAGAGCATCATGAGGGAATACTTCTCAAACCTTTATGCCAACAAATTTGAGAATCTAGAAGAAATGGATGAATTTCTAGCCAATATTAATATACCCATACTGAACCAAGAGTACCTAACCCAACAAAACAGGCCTATTTCAAACACTGAAATAGAAATGGCAATAAGAGACCTTCCACCTAAGAAAAGCCCAGGGCCAATGGATTCACAGCTGAATTCTATAAGGTCTTCAAAGCAGAGCTTCCGACAATACTCCCCAAGCTCTTCAACGAAATTGAAATTGCAGGCTTTTTACCAAACTCGTTCTATGAAGCCAGTATAACCCTCATCCCCAAACCAGACAGAGATTCATCAAGGAAAGTGAACTATGGACCCATTTCTTTGATGAATATCGATGCAAATCTTCTCAACAAAATACCGGCCATCCGTCTACAACAACTCATCAAAAAATTATACACTATGATCAAACAGGATTCATCACAGGGAGGCAAAACTGGTTCAACACACACAAATCAGTCACTATAATTCAACACATCAACAGGAGCAAGGACAAAAATCATATGATTGTCTCAATAGATGCAGAAAAGGCATTTGACATGATCCAACACCCCTTTATGTTAAATGCTCTGGAGAAACTAGGAATCCATGGAACGTTCCTCACTATAATAAAGGCTGTGTATGACAAACCCACAGCTAGTATTATACTTAATAGTGAAAATCTAAAGCCATTCCCTCTAAAATCAGGAACAAGACAAGGATGCCCACTCTCTCCACTCCTCTTTAACATAGTATTACAATTCCTAGCCAGTGCAATAAGGCAAGAAGCAAGCATAAAGGGGATCCAAATAGGGAAAGAGGAAGTAAAACTTTCCCTCTTTGCATATGACATGAATCTGTATTTAAAGAATCCTATCGACTCCACTCCCAAGCTCCTTGAGCTGATTCAAAACTTTGGAAAGGTAGCAGGGTATAAAATTAACCCTCAAAAAACTAGTTCAGCCACTGTGGAAAGCAGTGTGGAGGTTCCTTAAAGAACTGAAAATAGACCTTCCCTATGATCCCACCATACCACTTCTGGGCATCTATCCTGAACAGCATGACCCAGGATATTATAAAGACACCTGCTCAGCTATGTTCATCTCTGCACTATTCACAATAGCCAGGCGATGGAAACAATCCAGATGCCCTACTGCATATGAGTGGATACAGAAAATGTGGTATATATACACAATGGAATTCTACATAGCCAACAGACAAATAAAATAATGGCATTCACAGGAAAGTGGATGAATCTAGAGCATATCATGCTGAGTGAGACAAGTCAAGACCTAAGGAACAAAAGGCACATGGTATCCTTAATATGCGGTTATTAAATCCAGAGTGTACAAGAGCGAGGATGCAATAACTGCATACCCAAAGCTATGGACATGGTAATGGAAATACAAACATAACTATATAGACAAAAAACCTATGACTCTATAATCATAATGTTTTATTTCATAAATTGATATGTTTCTATGACATACAAACCGTTAGCCTAATTTTGATTAAGTTCTAAATACTAAGCCCCAGAGAATGTAATTAGAGATTCCCTCCTTGAACAATTGTTTGTTAAACTTGTCATGTAAAATATGATGTAAACATAAGCCATATAATTAATGATTGCTGTTCTTAAGGTACTATGTTATCTGTCATCACTTCTACTGTCCCTTGGTTATCTCATATTGTTACACTATCTCACTTTGTTACCTGATATATCGGATATATTTGTATTTGGTTATCTGAAATTGGATAGGGAACGGGGGAAAACAAGATGAGGGGTAGGAGAGGGGGGGAGGGAAATGGGGACCAAGACATGTGAAAGGGTATCAATGTATGGGAATTAATGCACCATTTATCTGGCAAATATCATGTAACCCTTCTATTAATTACAATAAAAAATATATATAAAAAAACAGAAAAAAATCATATTAAGTGAGGTAAGCCAGACTCAAAGGAACTTAGGCTCAATGGTTTCCCTCATTTGTCATAATCAGTAGAAACCTTGGGCCCTACCAGCAGAGATCTGCAATAGAGCAAAACCTTGATACATAAGGCCATATAGTATGAAGCTAATTGAAAAGACCTCCAGGATATAGAAACAAAAGCCATACAATGAATGATTATTGTCCTTAATGTACTGTTATCTCTCATCTCTTTTGCTGTCCCTTGGTTATCTCATATTGTTACAGTATCTCACTTTGTTATCTGATATATTGGATTTATTTGTATTTGGTTATTTGAAATTGGATAGGGAAGGGGGGAAAACCAAGATGAGGGGGTAGAGGGGAGGGCAATGGGGACCAAGACATGTGAAAGGGTATCAATATATGTGAATTAATGCACCTTCTATCTGGCAAATATCATGTAACCCTTTTATTAATTACAATAAAAAAAAGCCTGCTGAAAAAAAAATCAACTGTCTTCCTCTATGCCAACAGTGAGAGGAATGAGGCAACAATCAAGAAAGCAACTCCTTTCACAATAGCCTCAAAGAAAATTAAGTACCTAAGAATTAGCTTAACTAAGAATGTAAAGGACCTTTTCGATGAAAACTTTAAAACCCTGAAAAAGGAAATTAAAGCAGAACTGAGGAAATGGAAAAAACTCCCATGTTCCTGGATTGGAAGAATCAACATCGCGAAAATGACAGCCTTGCCAAGGGCTATCTACATTTTCAACACAATACCCATCAATATCCCAATGTCATTCTCTAAAGAAATAGAAGAGGCAATCCAAAATTTCGTATGGAATAATAAAAGACCCGTATAGCAAAAACACTTCTTAGCAGAAAGAACAGCACAGGAGGAATTTCAATACCAAACTTCAGACTCTATTACAGAACTATAATTATCAAAACAGCTTGGTACTGGCACAAGAACAGGCCTGAAGACCAATGGAATAGAACTGAGGACCCAGATATTAAACCACAGACCTATAGCCGCCTAATCTTTGACAAGGGAGCCAAAAAAATAGACTGGAAGAAAGACAGCCTCTTCAACAAATGGTGCTGGCTGAACTGGTTAAGCACCTGCAGAAAACTAAAGTTGGATCCTTCTTTGTCACCCTGTACTAGAATTAATTCCAAATGGATCAAAGACGTCGAGGTAAAAATTGACACACTGAAAAATTTACAAGAAGGAATAGGAGATACACTAGGCCTCCTTGGCACAGGTCGAAACTTTCTTAATAAGGAAAAAGAATCACAACATATCAGAAAAGGCTGGATAAGTGGGACTGTATTAAACTACAGAGCTTTTGTACAGCAAAGGACATGGCTAGTAAATTAATTAGTAAGTCTACAGAACAGGAGAAGATCTTCACTAACCATACAACGGACAAAGGCCTCATATCTAAAATATATCAACAGCTCAAAAAATTGAATCCCTCTAAAACTAATCTCCAAAGAAACAACCATCCCATTGAAAGATGGGCCAAAGACTTAAAGAGAGTCTTATATGAAGAAGAAATAAAAATGGCCTACAGACAAATGAAGAAATGCTCCACCTCTGGTCATAAAAGAAATGGAAATCAAAACAACTCTAAGATTCCACCTCATTCCAGTTAGAATGGCCAGGATCAGGAAATCTAATAACAATAGATGCTGGAGGGGATGTGGCCAGGAGGGATCACTACTACACTGTTGGTAGGAGTGCAAACTTGTTCAACCACTATGGAAAGCAGTATGGCAGTTCCCCAAAAAACTAAACATAGAACTCCCCTATGACCCAGCAATTTCCCTACTTGGTATTTACCCAATTGTCCAGAAACAAGCCATACTAAAGCCACTAGCACAACGATGTTCATTGCAGCACTATTTACCATAGCATAGATATGGAACCAACCTAGATGTCCCTCAGTTAATGAGTGGATCAACAAGATGTGGTGTTTGTACACAATGGAGTTCTATGCTTCTGTCAGAGAGAATGACATTGCCCCATTTGTTAGGAAATTGAAAGACTTAGAAAAAAATCATATTAAGTGAAGTAAGCCAGACTCAAAGGAGCATAGGCTCAGTGGTTTCCCTCATTGTCATAATCAGTAGAAACCTTGGGCTCTCCTAGCAGAGACTTGCAATAGAGCAAAATCTAGATACTTAAAGCTATACAGAATGATGCTAAATGAAAGGACCTCTAGGATATAAAAACACAAGCCATATAATGAGTGATTGTTGTCCTGAATGTACTGTTATCTCTCATCTCTTTTGCTGTCCCTTGGTTATCTCATATTGTTACTGTATTTCCCTTTTTTATCTGATATATTGGATATATTCATATTTGGTTATTTGAAATTGGATCGGGAAAGGGGGAAAACAAGGTGAAGGATGGGGTTGGGGCTGGGAAATGGGGACCAAGACATGAGAAATGGTATCAGTATATGTGAAGTAATGCACCTTCTATCTTACGAATATAATGTAACCTTTCTCTTAATTACAATAAAAATACATGAAAAAAAGAATATGAGCTGAATTTTTGGTAATGTAAATGACTACTTTTTATTAACCCAACCTCATGAATTTTCCTAAGTATGTCCGCAAATCAGCATGTTCACATTCACAGAATTTTAATTTGTTTAGACAATGTCCTTGCCATTATATTCACTCATCAGGAATGTATTACAGTTTCCCAGGAGAGACACTCTTTCTAGAGCAAAGCCAAGATCCAAAGGGATCCAAACTTCGTTTTAATGTAAATGTATTTAATGAAATTTTCAGCAGAGGAAAAGAAGAAGGGAAGATAAAGCTGATCTAAATTGGAGCTGAATGCTTGGGGTTGATAAAGATTTGAATATATTAAAAAAAAACACCCTGGCTAGGTCTATCAATTGATCAGATCCCCTCTGTTAATGCATCGAAGATGACTTACTTGACATTTTCATCAGACAGTTTTGCCAAGTGGAAAAATAATCTGACACATCCATAGTTGCAGCAATCTATCCTGTAAGCATGAATTGATCAAACGACAGATTTTGGCGACCCTATATTTTCAGTCAATCCCAACTACTGGAGAAAGACAGAAATCTCAGTATTATTTAGATTAGACAGTTGCTTTCAAGCCCTGATAAGTACACACAAAGAAGGCATGCAATTTCTGTTGCATACAGAATTTTCTGATTCTGTGGACTCACACATGAAGAAGTCATTAGGCAATTACTCAGCAATTGGATATGATTTTTGTTAAGTGGGGAGAGGAAGTATGGAAACTGAAGTTCCCACCACATTTACCTGGTTTTATTTTAACTTGCTCTAGCCAAGAAATGTTGAGAGGAAGATTATATTAAAAGGATTCGCAGAGGATATGTCTAAGTAAGTGGACCCTCTCAACTGGGCCTGGAGAGAATGGAACTTCGTTTTACAGAGATAAAAATACCAAACAGCACATTGAGATAAAGTGAGTATTGAGATCACTTGAATCACTTGAAACAAGTCATCGATCCTTAGTCCTCAAAATTTCTAGAAATCCTTAAAGTAGCTAACATTATTTTTGTTTTTTAAAATACCGGTTAGCAACAGAAATTATGCATGGCTGGTACCAGCCTTGAAGTGAAAATGTAAGCTAAAAATGCATATTTAAATTCATCATAAATTTTCCAGTGTTCATCCATCCCCCCTCACTGTTCACCAAAAATCATACAAATTAAGAAATTGTCATTTATTTGTTAAGAATAGTAGCAGAAGCTGGGCATGGCAGCAAACACCTGTAATCCTAGCTTCTCAGGAGGCTGAGTTCTGAGGATTGTGGTTCAAAGCCAGGCACTGAAGTCTATGAGACCCTTACCTCAAATTAACCACTAGAAAACCGGAAGTGGTGCTGTGACTCAAGGGGTAGGGCAGTAGCCTTGAGCTGAAAGAGCTCAGAAACATATGCCCAGGCCCAGAGTTCAATTCTTACAACCCACCAATAAAAAAAGAAGAAGAATTGTCACAGGAACACAGATACCCACTTCTTCACCAACCCACATATTTTTAATATTTGGCTCCCCACTCCCTATTTGTTGAAAGAAAATCTCTGGTGTGATAATATTAGGAAGTGGGACAATTAGGGGGTGAGATCATTGTGGTAAAGGGAGCAACTCTCACTATCTACATACTGGGTACTTCTTATCAGACACTGATATGATTTTGCTGTTTAAATCAGGTGCTAATAGCTCATACCTATTATACCTCCTAGTTCATACCTATAATCCTAGCTACTCAGGAGGCCGAGATCAAGGATTGTGGTTTGAAGACAACCAGGGGAGAGAAGTCTTTGAGATTCGTCCTCTAAGGAACCACCAGAAAAACTGGAAGTAGCATTGTAGCTCAAGCGGTAAAGTGCTAGCCTTGAGTGACAAAGCTCAAGGACAGCACCATAGGCCTCTAAGTACAAGTCCCATAATGGAAAAAATTAAATTAAATTAAATTAAATAACAATGAATAATCATTATGTCACAAGATCTATGATATTTTTATAGCAACTCAAAAAGAATGATATTGTTCTGTCAATTAAAAAATAGTACAATATACCAACTGATTTTTTTCTTTTAATAAATGACTGTTTGCTAACTGAGAAGATCCATTGTCCTGTTAGAATGAAATGTGTGCTTGAAGCAGAGGTTCTCAAATTTGTCATCATACCCAACCTAGAAGAATCAACAGACAAATAAATGAATACTTAGAATATTCATTGTGTATGCACATAGGTATAAAAAGGGGATGGTAGAAAACAGAATTATCAAGGTTTGAACTCAGAACCTTGTTTTTTCACTCGGCTTTCTTGCTCAGCTAATACACTACCATATAAGCCTGACATTCTATTACATGAACTATGCCTTCAGCCTGACATTTTGCTGGTTAATTGAAGATGGAGTCTTACAGATTTTTCTACCCTAGAGTGGCTTTGAACCATTACCCTCTGGATCTCAGCTTTTTGAATAAGAATAGCTAGAATCACAGTAGTGAGCCACTAATACCTGACTAGAATATTAACTATTATAACTCCATTTTTTCAAAGTTTTATTGTAAAATACATCTTAAAATATATCCAGCCATAATATATTTACAAGCTAAAATTACTAATCTCATATTTTAATTGCCATACAAATTTTGATTAAATTTGTACCATAGATTACTCAACTTGTCTATTTTGATTAATATAGTACTTAGGAGCCTGTGTCAGAATTACTTTCTTTTCAAAATAAAAAATATGCATGGAATATATTTTCAGGTACTATGAGTTTAAGGAAGGATCCAGAATTTTCAGCCAGCTTTAATAAAAATGCTTATCCCTGAACACCATAAAAATAAATTAATGGCTGATCGGCAGTGCCTCACACCTGTAATCCTAGCTACTCAGATGGCTGAGATCTAAGGATTATGATAAGAAGCCATCCCTGGCAGAAGAGTTCTGTGAGACTCTTATCTCCAATTATCTACTTCCCCTCAAAAAACTGGAAGTGACTCTGTGTCTCAAGTGGTTGACCACTAGCCTTTAGCAAAAGAAGCTCAGGGACAACACCCCAGCTGTCCTCAGTTTACTTGAGATCCTCACAGGTATCCCTAAGACAGACAACAGAGAAGGAAAGAATTCAAAAGGACAACAAAGTAGATCAAGAGCCAGTAAAATGAACTTCACCTTTATCCATGTGGCCTAAGGCAAGATTTACTTCCAGTTATATTTTAATCTCTTTATAGAAAGAGAGTTAATTTACTTTATGCCCTTTAATAGAGAAAATTTTCCCTTAATGAGACAGAAAATTTAGAGTTGAACTGGAAAATGTAATTTTCAATCCATCCCAGCTATGTAGCATACAAGGCCCAAGTGTCAATGCTTACCTCCATTATCAGAAATGACTTTTTATTTGTTCCTCTGTCACTTCAAGGTACTAAATTGTGATCTGCTTTCTTGATTCCTCCAAAATAAGTCAAATTATATAAGCATATATGTGTTTTATATATACACATATGTGTTTACATATATTTATATATACAACATGTGTATATACCTGTAACACAGAGACAGACATGATGTTTCTGTTAATCAAAGTTATATATACACATACATATTTGTGTTACATGTGTGTGTATATGCATGTATTTTATATGTATGTGTTGAATATATAAAGACATATTGAGATATAGACATATTACTGCAATTAGCTAACTGAAATTATTGTTTTAATTCCTTCCAAAGCTATAAATAAGTGCTTTTAGAGGTGCATGTAGGAGGGGCAGAGAAAGATAAAAGCAAAAAGATGGTATGTGATGGATGCTAGCCCTAGTGAGATGGTTCATTTCAGTAATCTAACAAATCATCTTACATTAAGGCACTGCTACCAGAGAAAAGCATAAATGGATTTATTCTTATGCAAATTTTTATTTTTATATAACATGTAACTATGAGCTTGCATACTACAATGAACCTCATAATAAATAAGTTAATGTAACTATCTTCTTTTAAAATGTGTTTGCCATATCAGCAAATGCTTCTATAACGTCACTCGTTTCTTAGAGCTTTGGGATTAATGAAACACAGCTGTTTCAGTGATCCTGTTGGTTGGATTTTTTTTCCTCCTCACTGCGGAGCATACTCTTTACTTGATGTCTCATCTAATGCAGAATTGCCAACAAACTGAACAAGTCTAGTGTAGAGAAACTTAATGCCTTTGGAGAGCATCCAGCAGAACAGGTCTGTGTCAGTCTGTAAGATTGGACATATTTTCTGTCTGAGTTTTCTTTATCCCTTAGTGGTAGAGCCTTTGCTTCCTTGAGTCAGGCACTCTGGAGAGAGACATGTGTTGGTACTCATCTTTAATCCTTCCTCAATTAAGTATGTCTTTGGGCAATACTGTTTGCTAGCTGGCCTGTTTCCTTATGTGAAATCTGACTGTCTAGTTCCAAGTCAGGTTACAAATCGGCCAATGATCGGTGAGATTAATTATCCTTGTGGGAAGAAACTTTACAAATGTTAAATTGTACAATGTTGTAATGTAAAACTTGTAAATCAAGAGTTAGAGAAAGCAAAAATAAATGTTTTCCTTTTTATTACCTACAAGTAGTTGGGCGAAGGAGTTTCCATTTTTAAAAAAAGCAAATTATGAATATAGTAAATCTGTATTTTTAAACCTTGGAATATTTTTTGGCTATTCCTGGGGCTTGAACCCATGGTCTGAGCACTGTCCTTGGGCTTTCTCAAGGCTGGAGTGCTACCACTTGAACCACAGCACCACTTCCAGCTTTTTTCTATGTATGTTGTACTGAGGAATCGAACCTGTGTCTTCGTGCATGCTAGACAAGCACTCTACTACTAAGCCAAACTCCCAGCCCTAATCCTTCGAATATTTTATAGTGTCATTTTAGGGATATGACTTAAGTATAAATACAAAGACACCTATGCATTTGACTTCAAAGGTGATTTTTTAAGAGTTAGAGAAAGCAATTAAATCTAATTAATTTTGTTTATTTTTTCAAAGTCTGAATCAATTGATGGAATTAAAAACTAGATAACCAATACTGCTAACAATAATAGCAAGAAGAACTCAGTATTTAAGCTATTCCAATTACCAAACTAACCTACTTTATCTGGATTACTTTTGTAGATAAGCTTATCTCATAGGTTACCATGAGCTAAATATTGCTATGCTGATCAATTAATAGATGAGAGGTAACTGAGCCACAGCCTAACTGATACATGATGACAAGAAAAATAGAACCCAAAACTTTCCCGTTCTCTATTTCTTATAATATAATGAATATGTCGCATAGTATTGCTTATGATAAAGTGCTACCACCAATAGTAATAATAGTAATATCCAATAATAATAGAAATGCATAGCAAGACCTTTGGAGATTCTAAGGAAACTGAAATAAAGATGCCTATGTGGCTCTGCCAATTCAGAGCTATGTTTTATTGCCCAAAATAATATACCCTTAGCTAAAAATTAATAACTATCCATGCTCATAGTGTTGTTATGGGAGAATGCACATGGTTCACTGGTACACATGGACTAGTACTCAGTTCTTGATGAGAATTCCAAATACTTTAGATACAATTAGTTCTTAATGACAGAGTAACTTCTAATCACAACGTTAACCACCTGTAACTGGAAAGAACTTGTGTGTCCAAATACTAATTCTCAACTTCTATTGGATCGATTGATTCTCACTTGCTGATATAATCAAAATAAATGATAAGACAGAACAGCTTCCTACATACAGATAGTGTTCTGGCTCAGTCCAAAGGGTTAAACATCCACTGTGATTTTCACCCCAGTCCATTTTGAATTAGATAGTAGTTTGTGTGTGTGTTAGGAGAAATTACAAAGCAGAGTAAAGCCATGGCTTCATTATGCTCATTAAGGTTTTAAATTCTGTATGGTCAGTGAATGGGAAGAACCTAAGTTATTTCAAACCATCTTCTAATTGTATCTATCTGCCTTCCCTACAAGCTAATAAGAATTGTTAAATCTCTAATTAACCAAAGAATGGACAAAATAAATGATGTGTGATAGCATTTGTTCAATAACTTTTGAAAACCACAGAGGATTGTGTAACCTTAGAGAGAAGATTGAAAATTTTGAAGACTGGCATATTTAATTAATATGAATTCCCCTAAATTCAGCCTGTACTCCCAGAGCCCCAGGTTAAAATTAGTCTTGAGTTTGAATTCTAGTTCTACCACTTAACTAGATACATGACCCTGCACATGCCTCTGGGCTTCCATGTCCTCATTGGAAAAATGTAAGTGATAATATCTATCTCATTAGTGCTCATGACTTTTAAGATAGTCTAGATAATTAGCATAGTGACTGGCATATTGTGTTCTCAGTAAGTTTTAGATGATATGATTTTATCAGTATTCTTACTGATAAAACTATATGGAACTATATTCAAGTCAGAAAGGAATATGGCTATAATATTAGCTTGTCTTTAGATCTTACATGGTATCAAGAAGGTTAAAAATAATAAAAACATGTAGCATAAAAAGTTAAAGGCCTGACACTGGTGGCTTATGCCTGTAATCCTGTAATTGTCAGCCATTGCTTCTAAACACTGTGAGTATATAGTTAGAATAGTATCTCAAAATCACACATACCAGGCTTTATTGTAATTTCTTTCTTAGTTCTTTTATTCATATTGTATGCATAACTTGAAGGAAGTTATTTTTTCAGATGCATCAATAAAACTCAAGTTTTTTGTTTTTGTCTTTGGGTTTTTTTGTTTGTTTTGCTAGTCCTGGGGCTTGAACTCAGAGTCTGAGCACTGTCCTTGGGCTTTCTCAAGACTAGAACTCAATCACTTGAGCCTCAGCAGTGCTTCTGGCTTTTTTTTATGTGTGCGGTACTGAGGTATCTTCGTGTATGCTAGGCAAGCACTTCTAGGCCAAACTACCGGCCCCAAATGCTCAAGTTTAAATAAGAACTTGAATTTAATACTTCATGCGAAATATCTATGATAATGCGGGGTACACACCTGGTGCCAAATTAATGCTTATCCTATTCTTTAGGATTGTTACATCATTTAGACTGAAAAATCTAGAGATCTATTTGCCAATTTGTATGTTCACTTTCAAACTGTGTTTTTTCCCATTTCTCCAAGAGATAATTACAGAACATCATTCAATAGTGGACTGGACTTTCTCTGTTAATCTGATAAGTACATTTATTTATAGAACAATGCCAATCAAGAGCTCACAAGAAAACTGAAAGACAGAAAGACCTTTTAAAAAGAACAGGAAAAAAACTTACCTCATTCACAGATTGAGGTTTTGCTGACATGTGGTTTGGCCCAAGGAAATAAAATATTATAACAAAATATATAACTGAACCTCTCTGTAGGCACCTCAAATCACAACCAGCTTGCTATGGAAATCTGAGTCATTCCACCAGTCCCCTGGAGAAAAGTCACTTAAAGACCAACAGCTAGCTCCTTCTTTGCAGTTAAGGTAGGGGCTCCTATGAGCAAGTAATATACAACAGAAAAACGAATTGCTTTGTCTTTCTTAGTAAGAGAATTTTAACAGAGTTAAAATCACTTGAAACCTTCTTGTTTAATAACTTCTCGTTTAAAAATTGGAGTGAGAATTTGAGAGTTTAGATCTATAAATACAAGAGATTATGATTTTACTTCTTGATGATTCATCTCAGTCTTCCAAATTTCATTTCTATTTTGTCCTAAAGAAGGTTTTAATATTGAAATTTACAACACACACCCACCAAAAAAACAAACAAAGTATGCTTAGATAACTTGTGAGTAGAAGGGCTTTGAAAGCAAATCCAAAATAATGAGTGAATAAAACTTCTCTTGGGAAATGAATTAAATTTCTGATATTTGGCTGAATAGAGTCACTGAAACTGAAATTATTTAGCTTAGGTCCCTTTACAAATAAAGATACAACTCTTTACATAATAACATCATTCCATGGAATTGATACTTGCACAAAACAATAGTTTCATCATAGCCAAGTATTAATATCCTCCAGTAACACTTTTTTGAAGTTATCACAATGGACTTTAAACTCAATATGCCTGAGTTGAAAGCCTGGCCCAATCACATAGCATAACATCCTGGACACAGGATATAATGTTGCTCTGCTTCAGTTTTCTCTTAGAGTGATATTATTAATATCTTGTAGAATTGTGGAGGTTAAAGTGAAATACACATATATAGACATATAATGCATATGCACTACACATTTGTCCTAGTCTAGAAAAGTATTTATCATCAAGAAGCTAGCTAGATGCCAGTGGCTCACACCCTAGCTACTCAGCAGGCAGAGCATGAGAATCTTATCTCCAATTAACCATCCCCAAAAGAGGAAGTAGAACTGTGGCTCCAATAGTAGAATGCTAGCCTTGAGTAAAACAACTCAGTGACAGCACCCAGGCACTAAGCCCTGGTGCCCAGCACTCACACACACATGCACACACACACACACACACACACACACACACACACACACACACAGCAACATTCTATGTGACCAATTAATGCCTATCTTGCCAAATCAGACCCTAGGATCTATTCCAGCTCTTATTGCACAAATGATCAGAGATGGTTGGACAGTGAATACATAGTCACCAAATTGAAGTCCTTCCATTACTTCTCATATGAGATGTTGAAAGTGTGAGTTTATTCCAAGATACAATTTGTCCCAGGCAATGAACATGACATGTTCATGGGAAGAACAAAAGCACTGCCTTTGTTGTCATATTGGTTGTGTGTCTGTACATTGATAACTTGTCAAGTCACAGAGGAAACAGATCAGTGATTTTTTCATTATCTCTTCTTATAAAGGTATTAATCCCTTTGTTAGGGAATAAATGAAAGACAGGAAGAAAAAAAAAGATAGAAGTAGGACCTGACTTTTAGTTCAATAGTTCATTCTCACCCTGACTTACTGAAACTAGATTTGTGTACAGTTTGCCCTTCTCTAGAGAAAGGCCATGAGTACTAGGCAGAATGACTATATCATGAGCATTTCCTTCTAACACAATGTTTTCCAAAGCTCTTTCTCCTACATATTCAAGGATGTTGAAGATTTCAAAAGTGAGAGTGATAGGTTTTGTTTTCCTTTCCCAACAATAGCCACAGCAACAAAGACAAGAGATCTGTTGTTTTGTTTTTGGGGGACAGTTCCATTTTGATTAATAAGAGGCTGGATAAGAAAGCTCTGGATATTTAAGATACTTCTCTACAACAAAAGTGAATTCATTCCATCATGATCCCCAAAGTGCTAAGATTTGGATTATAAATTATTTCATTCTTGACAATATGTGATTCCTAATTGAATCTAAAGTAGATGAGACTGTCAGATCCTAAGATTTGGATAAAGGATACTAGAGGCTTCTGTGATGAGGAGAGACAAAAGCACTTAAAATAAATTATCTGCCTAAGAGATTCACATTTATGATTGATTATTGATCTCTTGAAGGGCTTTCAGCAAGTAGAAAAGTTTCTGCCTTAAACTGCTTATTCTGGAACACAACCCAAGAATCCTAATATAGAATCTAAACCTTAAAACATTAATGAGTTTTTAATACCCCATAACTCTTCCTCATTTTATATGATGGCCATTCCATGTATGATTGTTAGAAAAACTGTTCTGAAATCTTTCACTCAGATATGTAGTCTTTTATCTTTATGACATAGTTATCTACTTGCCTTTTTGAACATTTTCCTTCATCAAAGCTTATTCCTTCAATTTTCTACCTTTGGATGTACTGAGGTCTTTTCTTTGACTCTCTGCATCCTTTATAGCATTATCATACTCTCAGAAAATTAGTTTCATGTTATGATGGTTTTTTCTCATGGTTTCTATCTGAATCACTCCTGGCAAAACAGTGAATAAAGGCAGAATTATCTCATCACATTCTGTTTTATTTTCTGTTGAATCATACTCCATTGTACATGAATAAGATAATTTTTCCTTGTACTTGAAAATGACTTTAAAAACCTTTACTCTGTATCTTGGAATACTTTTTCCAAATGCTATCTTCTTATATGTTGCAGCTTTGTGTAATCTGGTTACTTGCCATGCACTGCTGGGGAAGAAGTATAATCTGACATACGTCACACTAAACTATATTTACATCAGCCCAGATAAATATCCTAGGTCAAGAAACTATGAAGTCTAACCTCTTAGCATTTCTAGCAAATAACTGCAACTTCCATAGATTTGAATCCAAAACATACCACTTGCCCCATCACTAGAATAAATTGTCTCTCATTAATATTGTTAGGACAAAAGATTTGAATTTCCATATCATTTCTAATCCTTCTTTGAATATATATGCTTGTGTGTGTGTGTGTGTGTGTGTGTGTGTGTGTGTGTGTGTATTAAATGTTATTAATGATGTTCCAGAATTCTTCCTTGGACTTAGGCAATAATCATGTACCTTACCTACATTACGCTGCATTTATATAAGCCTTGCTGTTCCCATCCTTTCCTCCAATCCTTCCTGTAAATTTCTGTCAGATTTATCTTGCTATAATACTGGTTTTATCACACTCTTAGCCTACTCAAAACCTTTTATAGCATTCAACAATGTAAAGGATAAAGAAACCTTGGGTGATGTTTCAACATTTTATCAAGGGTTTAATATGACTCAGCTACTTTATGCTACTTATTCTTATATATGTCCTCTTGTAAACCTATAGGATAATATTGTTTTCTTGTAAGAAGTTTGAGAAATAGAAACTCAAACTTATTTAGAAGAATTTGTATTCAAACCCAAGTATCTTTTTCTCTTACTTAATGTTGAACTTAGTATTTCATTTTTCTCCAAAATTCCAGTAAATGCCCAAGCTTTACATAAGTTATTTTCCCCTAAAATTTCTCCAAGTTTTATCTTATGTAATTATTTATGACTGACTATTCAGGTTGTATTTCTCTTGTCATTTCCTCCCCAAATTGGCCACACACATTGTGTTCCAGATATTATCTCTTCAACTTTGAAGAAGAAAAAGATGTCCTTTGCTTTGCATTTTAATCCAACAATTTACTGTCTTCTGACACCCACTTTCATAGAGGATTTTCTCTTTCCTAGCTTTCCCTGTGAGCACGAAACTGAGATTGTTAATCATCTTCTCTATTACTGTTTCCTATGAGTATTTTTTCCTGCAATCATTCTGTGCTGTTATGTAGCTTAGCACTTGTATTTTCCCTTTCCATTAAACCATGTGCAGTTGAGGGAGTCATATAATTTAATTTACATACAGCAGGGGTTCTCTGTATTTGTTAAATGAGTGATTATATACTTCTGTATAAGTGAGCCATTTTCCTGGCAATAATCCTGCTGTAAGTACTTAATCTTTATTTTCTCTAAACCAATCCCTTTGTGAATTCTTTTATAAAGTGGAGTAACCAGGAATTATAATTTTTCTTTAAATAGTGTTATTGAAGTATTCATTTTAACTTCACTGGAAACATATATCGAACCCAAAAGGGAACTCTTCAGTTTAAAATAATGGAAAGGGAAATTTCACTCAACTCTGTGGTTCTCCACTAGGCCATTAGGCTTCCCATCTGTCAATAGTAATGTTCCTTAGTCAGAAAGAGAAACAGTTCTGGCTTGCCTTATAAAACAATGAAAGTAGGACCTGTCCATTCTTGAACATCTGTTCAAGGTTGAACATCTGTTCGAACTTGCTACCCTAGCAAGGTTGAGCATTGAGATGGAATGCTGTCAAGTATGCCGTCTTCATCACACAATTGCAGTTTTCTTATTGGCTAATCTCTGTGAACCTATGAAAGATGACTATGTGTAATGTTCTTTTTAGATTTATAGGAGAAGAAAGATTTCCCCCAGAAAATACACAGGTTAAAAAACAGAACTTGATTTGCAAAGATTGTTTCCTTTCTTCATTTAAATACACAAACATCTTTTATGAAGAAGAAAAGAGTAACAATAAAAGAACTATAAAACAATGAATGTTGAGTATTCAGCTTTATTGGTTATTCAGTCAAACATTTGTGCCCACCTTTCCACTTGAAGAATAGACAGCCAATGAATTATTTTAATAAATTTTCATTGAGCTATGCTCCAGGCTGTCCTTTCAGTCTTTCCTATTAATTCAGCATTTATTCCTCATCAAGGCATTTGACTCTCTTATCACATCACAATCATATTTCGAAGTATGTGCAGCAAATGTGGAATTGTCTCTTTTTAGCTAATATGAGACTATGGTTTCATTTCAGTGATTCACTGAGTATTTTTTAAGTATCTTCACTGATGTTTAACACATATACAGAAAATCAGAGAAACCATACAACCTATGATTCTTTGTGTTGGAGACCATTGTTTTCAGCCTCCTGAGGAAATAAGATTATATGTTGGCACCTGGCAGTTCGCTAATGAGTCAGTACTTGTTGACCAGGAAGTTTCTTTGCATTTGTTGATTTGTTTTTCCTGTGCTTGTGAATAGAGTGGATCGCTAGATTTCTTCCAGGTTTGTTTGCTGCTTTGCAGATGACCTTTACTGTGATTGACTGCTTAAGGATATAAATAGTGTGGGGTTTGCGGGGAGGAGGGAGAAGAAGACGAAGAAGAGAGAGAGGACAGAGAAAAGATGGAGAAGAGAGGGAAGATGAAGAAGGGAGAAAAGACGGAGAAAGGAGAAGAGACAGGAGAGAGGCAGAGGAGAAAGAAGAGAGAAATAAACGACCTCTGCTTGCAGCAATTTGAGTCTGTGATCATTCCCAGTACTACTCCGAAGTGATGTGTGTTTGCCGCAGGCAGTGACACTTTGTGCCTGGCTTACTTCACTTAGCATTTTTTCCAAGTCTTTTCATTTATTTACTAATGGTACAATGTATTATTTCTGATGAATGAGGAGAATTACCTTGTGTGTGTATATATATATATATATATATAGAGAGAGAGAGAGAGAGAGAGAGAGAGAGAGAGGGGCTGGGGGAGAGAGAGTGAGAGAGAGAGAGAGAGAGAGAGAGAGAGAGAGAGAGAGAGAGAGAGAGAGAGAGAGAGAGAGAGAGAGAGAGAGAGAGAGAGATTTTTTTTAGCCAGTCCTGGACTTGAGCTCAGGGCCTGAGCAATGTCCTTGGACTTTCTCAAGGCTAGAGCTCTACTACTTGAGCTTCAGCACCACTTCCAGCTTTTTTCTATGTATGTGGTACCGAGGAATTGAACCTGGGTCTTCATGCATATCTAGGCAAGCACTCTACCACTAGACCAAACTCCCGGCCCCTGTATATATATTTTCTTGATAATTCTTTCACTGAGGGGCATCTGAACTGATTCTGCATCTTGTGTATGGTAAACAATGCTGCAATGAACCAACACGTTAGCCATTTTCTTCCATTTTATAAGGGCAACAATCATGACCATACTACTCCAGTAGGATTTCCTCTAGACAGTTATATGTAAAATGATCCTATTTCCAAATAAAAGTCACTATTACACCTTATGGTTTGAATGTGTTTTGGGTGTTATGGTTTTACTATGTCTCCCAAAGTTTCAATGTACTAAGAGTGATAAGTGGTGACAGCTTTAAGAAATAAGGCCTAGTGGATGATAATTAGGTGTCTGAGGATGATGCTCTTGGAAGTGATGAATGTCAATCTTCTGGGACCTTGAACTTGTTCTCAAAAGATGTACTTGTTATAAAACAGCAAGCATGGCTTCTCTCTACTCTGGATTCATTTTCTGTAGAGATGTGATGATTCTCATTTTCACTTCTGTGATGCCATCAACCATGAGACATTCTCCATATCTGGGTAGAAGGTGGTTCTATGTTCTTGGATCTATAAAAATGCTTTTTTTTACAACTTACCTAACCTCAACTGTTTTCAAGATTTTTCCCCTATGTTTATCAAAAATAGGCAGCTGCTGTTTAGCGTACTTTGGCTCTTATCGTGGAGCACCATGATATTTTGTGGCTTTTTCTGAAAGCTTGTACTTTTTTTCTTTTTATGCCTTCAGAAAAATAAAAATAGAATTAATATATGATCTACCAGTCTTACTTTTGGATGCATAGCTAAAGGAGAAACTTTCATCATGTTAATGTGATATTACATATTCATTGCATTATTGATGAGGGTTAAGGTATGGTGTCAAAGTAAGTTTTTATCATCACATGAATGGATAAAGCAAATGCATAATGCACTACCATGATGCGTTTTTAAAAGGAAGAAATTGTTCCAATCTTACATCTATGACACCATGAAAGGATTTGGAGGAACTTCTAAATGAAATAAGCAGAACACAGATGATATTTGCGTATGACCTCTAGTAAAATATGCAAAATTTGAATGGGTAGAAGCTGTTACTCTTAGAAGAGGATAATATCTGGATTACCTCTTCTTGAAAAATTAGAAGAAGCTCAATGCTAGGTAATAACAATTCCATGGTAACCATAGACTGAGGCTAAGAATAATCTGCTCATGTTACAGAGGTATCTGGTTTTCCTCAGTTTCTGGTCTGCACACTTTACTAAAGGTATTTACATGTATGATTCATGTATGTGCTTTATAAGGAACAAGTGCATATTGAAATAGAGAAAAATGTAGGATTTTTTTTAATCCATGAGCATTATTTCCTGTTATCTTTTATCTGATCTAATAGAACTGCGAGTTAATATATACAGCAATAAAGAGAATTAAAAGGAAATTAAACCAGAAATCACCTTTTATCTTTGCTCTGTATCTTTATCTTCACATATACTCAATCCTATTATGATTAATAATTATAGTTATAAGTATACATATTAATCATATAATAATTATAGGTTTACATATATGTATATATGTTCTAGGCATATGGTTTTATGTTTGCAGGTGCACAAATATACAAGCAAGCACTGCCTAAAAATCATATTAAAGTATACATCTTATTCCATGATTTAATTTTCTAACATAATCAGTGAGCCTTTTCCATATAAGTACACAGCTGTACCACAGTTTTAGCAGCAAAATAACATTAAAATAAAATGGAATTGATTTATTAAACAATTCTATCATTAATCCAAATTTTTACTACTGTGCTTCTTACCTTTCAAGTAATATAATTATTTTTCCAGGACCAATAATTGATGTCTCATGTATATTTGACAGGCACTCTGCCACCAACTTATTCTATTTCTTATGAACATCTCTATACATATTTCTTGATGCATATTTGCCAATCTGTCCATGAAATGAATTCACAGAAAGGTATTGCACATTTTAATTCTAATTCCTAGTGCTAAACAGATGTAATCATTAATCCTTGCAGAAAGCTAAAGCACTTTCTCTGCTATTTAAATCATGTATACATCTGATTAGGTCTTGATGTGAAATATCTATATATAATATATCACATTTATTTCACAAGCAGAGATTCTTTCATTATGATCTTCCTAAGTATAAAATTGAACTGTATGTTATCAAAAAATAAAGCTGAAATGGCTTTGTTTTTACCAGTGTTACCTTTTCCCATTATACATGCACACATCACATGTGGAATACATGTCATTGAAAAGTAAACTAGACATCTTTTATTGATGATGCAGGAGAAAATCCTTATCATAATAAATCAAATGTCCTGAGGAAGCAAAGTCAGAAAGCCTACGAGGCAGGAAGTACTTCGGTATAACACTTTAGCTGCCACACAACTGTGAAAACCTTCTTAAAGATTAAAAGAAATTGAAAGGAGACACTGCTGGGTCTTATGTTACTATGAAGAATTTCTCTGAAAACTCTTCAGTGTTGTGATTGAATACTGCATATTAATTTGCTTTTTGCTGAATTTTGCTGCATGTGGACAAGCTAAGGCATATTGGTATTGATTTCACCTAATTTGCTGAGCCTGCAACATCTCGCCTGTAACTTCCCCAAGAAAACACCATTGATGGGTCAGTGAGCTGTGAAACAGCAGCTTTTCTTTCTCCAAAACAATATCTCACTAATGTCTATGTTTGGAAATCGGTATTGGTTTTGAATGACATGTATTTATTATCAGATGTGATCTTTATTCTTGGAGAAGGCATATTCTATTATTCAAGAAGAGTTTCCTCCAAAGGTCAAATGTAAGCAGAGGTCAATGGATTCTGCTGTCTAAACTCTATATAATGGGGAAAAGGGCAAATAAAATTATCCCTTTTAAAGTTTATATGTTGATCTGAACAGTATTATTTGTGAGTGGTAAAATTTAGAATATTCATAATAGCTTTTATTTATACAGTTTCTGGAATTCTCAAAGCCTCATTCACCCATCCTAATTTGGGCACTTTATGCCTATCCACCACTTTGTGAGTTTTCTAGAATGGGTGTTAAGTTTAATGCATCAAAGTTATCATAAGTCCCTTGGTAAAATGTCAGTGCATGAATGAATTCAATAAGTCATTTTGAAATTAGACAACTGAAAAGACCAGACCAGACTAGTGGTAGCATACCGAGGCCTAACTGTCCATAAAATTCAAGGAAAGGACTTCTTAAATATTACTTGCTCTAATCTTCTACCTTCAAAGAATATGTGTGTTGATATTATGTGCCTCTCCTGCCTCTCCTGTCAATAAGGTGCATTATGACTTCAGAGAGCACTTTCCACTGTAAGTACATTTTCCTCATCCCAAATTACTTCCAATACTTGCTGTCATTTGGCATTAGGTGTGCTGTTTTGGCTCCATTGAAGGAGTATTATTTTAGTTTACAGAGGCTTAAATTGCTCTGAAATGGTATTGTACAAGCAAAGCAAAAAAGAGAAAAAAATATCTGAACCTAAGTGAGGCCACATGAACATGTATGCAGCAAAATTAATATCCTATATATGATATGTGAGTATCTATGTAGTGCTAAATTATAGTTAAAATTGGCATCATGTGTCACCTGATACAACATAATGTTTTCTAATATCTGAAAATCATCATCTTCCAACAAGACTTATTTTGTGTGATGTTATTTCTCTTCTCTATTTTTGCCCTATGGTTAGTCTCATATTGTTACTGTATCTGACTTTGTTACCTATATATTGTATATATGTTCATTTGTTTATTTGAAGTAGGGAAGGGAAGGGAGGAAAATGAGATGATTGGGAGGGGATGCAGGGAGGGAAATGGGGACAAAAACATGAGAAAGGGTTATCAATGTATGAGAAGTAATGCACCTACTACCTGGTGAATGTAACTGTAACCTCTCTATACATTACCCTGACAATAAAAAGATAAGAAAATCATCATCTTCCATAAGAAAACTTGTTCAAATTATGGGACATTTATTATATAATTGGCTAGTATACTTTGAAAGTGTAAAAATCATACAGGACACTAATAATCAAGGATATATCACAGAAATAGACACAACTAAATTCTGTTGGGGATCCTGCATTGGATGTTGGAGCTAAATAAGAAAAAAAATGAGCTCGTGGAAAAACTGGTAATATCTTAATGTAAGAGTCCAGTTAATAAATAGTATTTTATTAATGTTAATTCTTAATTTTGATGATTGTAATATGGTTATCCAAGATATTAGCATTGCAAGAAGTTAGGTTATATAGGAACTCAATAATAAGTTAATGACTTTTCTACAGTCTAAACTTATTTCAGAACAGAAAAAATAAGCTGCATTGGAAGTTTTACACAGTATAGTGGCATAGAGAAATCATTTAAGAACTTTTTCTACTTCTTAAGTCTTGTTGTGAGTCACTTTTTGTCATTAGGGTACTCTTTACTCATAATGTTTTCCACTTTGTCCAAGGCCTACAGAACCTTTGGCATTTTCTGAAACACTGTCTTCTCCAAATTCTGTCCACTGCCCACAGCTGCTGTTAGAGAAATGCCAACAGGATATCAAAATGCTACAGGAGTGGTTGGTGAGGGAAAGTTTATTTCTTCTTCCTAAAATCTTTATGAGCCAGGCACTGGTGGCTTATACCTGTATCCTAACTGCCAGGAGGCTGAGATCCAAGGATGGTGGATCAAAGTCCATGAGACATCTCCAATTAATCACCACAAAACCAGAAGTAGAGCTTTGGTTCAAAGTAGTAGAGTATTAACCTTGAGCAAAAGTGCTCACAGACACTGCCCAGGTCCTAGTTCAAACCCGCTATCAACCGCACAATAAAAATCTGGAGTGGCAGCTGTTATAGAACACTCCCTCCAAAGTCATCACCACAGCCAACCTTTATAAGTTATTACACACCAGAAAGAACAGCGCTGGAGGAATATCAATACCAAACTTTAGACTTTTAGACTCTATTACAGAGCTATAGTAACCAAACAGCTTGGTACTGGCACAAGACCAGGCATGAGGACCAATGGAAAAGAACTGAAGACCCAGAAATGAAACCACAGACCTATACCTAATCTTTGATAAAGGAGCCAAAAAATAGGATGGAAGAAAGACAACCTCTTCAACAAGGGATTCTGGAAGAATTGGTTAAGCACTTGCAGAAAACTAAAGTTGGATCCTTCTATATCACCCTGCATCAAGATTAATTCCAAATGGATCAAAGACTTTGAGGTTAAAGCAGATACCCTGAAAACTTTACAAGAAGAAATAGGATAGATACACTAGGTCTCCTTGCATAGGTTGAAACTTTCTTAATAAAAACCCAGAAACACAACAAATTAAAGAAAGTCTGGATAAGTGGAACTGCATTAAATTGCAGAGCTTCTGTGTAGCAAAGGGTATAGCTAGTAAATTAACTAGAAAGCCTACAGAGTGGGAGAAGATCTTCACTAACCATACAACGGACAAAGGCCTCATATCTAAAATCTATCTACAGCTTAAAAAAATTGAATCACGCAAAAACAAATCTTCAAAGAAACAATATCCCATTAAAACATGGACTAAAGTCTTAAAGAGAGACTTCTTTGAAGAGGAAATAAGAATGGCCTATAGACTCATGAAGAGAAATGCTCGACATGCTTGGCCATAAAAGAAATGCAAATCAAAACAACTCTGAGATTCCACCTCACTCCAGTTAGAATGGCCAGGATCAAGAAATCTAATAACAACAGATGCTGGAAGGTCTGTGGCCATGAGGGATCACTACTTCACTGTTGGCAGGAGTATAAACTCGTTCAACCATTCTGGAAATCAGTATGGCTATTCCTCAAAAGACTAAATATAGAGCTCCCCTATGATCCAGGAACTCCACTCCTTGGCATTTACCCAAATGCCCAGAAACAAGGACATAGTAGAACCACTAACACAACAATTTTTTTGCAGCACTATTTACCATAGTGAAGATATGGAAGCAACCCAGATGCCCTCAGTAGAGACTAGATCATGATGTGCTACTTATACATAATGGAATTCTATGCTGCCATCAGGAAGAATTCCCTCATTTGTCATAATCATTAGAAATCTTGGGCTCTCCTAGCAGAGATTTACAATAGAGTAAAACCTAGATACATAAGGCCATATAGAATGATGCTAAATGAAAGGACCTCCAGGATATAGAAACAAAAGCCATATAATGAGTGATTGTTGCCCTGAATGTACTATGCTATCTCTCTTCTCTTTTGCTGTCCTTTGGTTATCTCATATTATTATAGTATTTTACCTTGTTATCTGATATATTGTATATACGCTTATTTGGTTATTTGAAATAGGATAGGGAAGGGGGGAAAACAAGATGAGGGGCAGGGGTGGGAGGAGGGAAATGGGGACCAAGACATAAAAAAGGGTATCAATGTTTGTGAAGTAATGTACCTTCTATTTGATGAATATAATGCAACCCTTCTATTAATAACAGTAAAATATATGAAAAAAGAAAGAATGACATCTCCCCATTTATAAGGAAATGGAAAGACTTGGAAAAAATCATATTAAGTGAAGTAAGCCAGATCCAAAGAAACATAGGCTTAATGCTTTCCCTCATTTGTAATAATTAGTAGATATCTAGGACTCTCCCAGCAGAGGATTACAGTAGCACAAAACCTAGGTACATAAGGTCATGTAGGATGAGACTAAATGAAAGGATCTCTCGGATATGGAAACAAGAGCTTTATCTTGTGTGATTGTTGTTCTTAATGTGCTCTGTTATTTCTCTTCTCCTTTTTTGCCTGGTATATTTTATATATGCTTATTTGTTTACTTGAAACAGGAAAGGGAAGGGGGAGAAACAAGATGATTGGGAGGGGGTGGGGGTGAAGGAAATGGAGACAAAATCCTTGAGAAGGGGTTTCAATGAGTGAGAAGTAATGCAATTACTATCTGGCAAATGTAACTGTAACCATTCTAAACATTATCCCAATAATAAAAAGTTAAAAAATAAGTTACTATACATACTCCCTTCCTTTAAAGCCACAGGGCAAACTACTGCTGCTCTTCTCTTTTATCCTTGACTAAATGCTCAGTGAGTGCATTTACACATACTCTCTCATCCTTGTCTATGCCCTGACAGACATATAACCTCTCTACAACCAAACGTTCCAGGCTGCTTACAACTACTATCTTTTCTTGGGCAATTAGAGAGCTCAGAGCACCCAGTGTCTATTGGGCATGAGAAAGACTCTGTTTTGTAAGGACTTTAAGTATTGCTATATAACTCATCTACTTCATAGCAGTATTTTGGTTTTCATTCATGGAAAATTAATACCATTTTTCTAGAATCAAACTTCACTCACTGTCTCTCATCTCTTAGCCATTATCAGTTGTGTTCTATACACATTCTGCATTAATGCAGTCCTCACTCACCACCTCTCCTTTAGATATCTGTATTACGTATCTCTGATTACATTTTCTTCACTGTTCCCATACATACATATGTATAGACCAGACAATTAAACACACACACACACACACACACACACACACACACACACACGCGCACACGCACGCACGCACATGCATACACTGAGGAGGGGAGAGAGAGACAGAGACAGAGAGACAGAGACAGAGACAGAGAAAGAGAGAGAGTTTCCATAACAGCTAGGGTTCTCTTTCAAGTTGTAATTCACATCATTTAACTCCTCTGCCCAGAACACCTCCTAATTATTCAGGGGAAATGGCCAGTCTTGCTCTTTCATCAGCCATGATGGAGTCCTAACAGAGCCCTCTATTTTCCTCTTTCTTCTCTGCTATTATTGTCTTCTCTATTCAGTCTTCAACTACTACTTGGTGGTACTGAAATATGCGAAATATGCTGATCATATTCTCTTCTATGAGTTTTTTCTTTGTAGATGAAATAGCTAAAAATTTGGCTCTTTATTGATCTCAATTAATATATTTTGCTTTAAAAAAAAACACAACAAATAGTTCTAATTAAGTTTAGTTACACAAACTAAATTGTTCTCCAAGCTCTCTTAATTGCGCATAAGGGCCAACTTCCATGGCACATAGCATATACATATTGCCTTGAGTGTCAGTCCCACAGAAAACACGTAAGAGAAACAAGAAAGATACTTGTTTTTGATTATGTAAAAAAATTAACAGAACTTAAGTATTCAATCCACCTACAAAAAAAAAAGTTTATGACTTTTTTGTTGGTGCCATTCTCATTATATCCAAAATGCTGAGAAATAATTCAAAACTAGAAAACAGCCCAAGTACTTTTGCTGCCCATGGCTGTTGCTACAAAATAGTTGTCAGTCTGAATTGAGGGACTAAAAAGAATGAAAAGAATTAAACAATTCTTCTGTGTGAGGTCAAAAGAACTTCCCAGAAGGAGGTGGTGGGCCAAGAAATCCACCAGCCTGCTTGGTGGCAGCTCGTGAAGGGGCAAGACCGAGAATCTTCTGGATGTTTTGACGAATTGACATAGTGCACAGAATGTACAGGAAGATGAAGGAGCAGTCTGTGGTGTCATCTCCCAATAGGTTTCGGTGACACAGGCCTTGAATGTAGGAGAGTGGGGTGAAAGGGAGCTTTGCCACCACTCTACCATCAAATATGGAATTGAACATTCCCATTAGGGCAGTAAAGCAAAAACCAATTGCAAACATAGATTTCATTCGAACCATTGATAGATCTCTGTTGTTATTCTTCAGTTTTTCTTCTTGTCTCTCTATTTTCTTTTTTTGCTGTCGACCAGCTGACTCTGTTATTGTTTCCTTTTTCTTCTCCAATTTTTTACTCTGTTTTTCCACTTCTGCCTTCAGCCTTTTGTACTTGTCTGTCCGGTAAACCAGGACCCAGGTTATGCCCTCGGCGAGCAGCGCCGTGCACACGGAAATGAAGACGATGAGCAGGGTGTCTGCGAACATGATGCTCATCTTGCGCCCACGTCGTGCGCTCCGCGGCCAGCGGAGGGGGAGGGAAAAAAAAATAAGCGAGGTCTCCAGACCACCGAGGAACTCCGCCTATGAGTTTTTTTTTCCTTCTTGCTTCCTGTATCTGAGCTTCCTTCAACAAATCCTTTCTTGGTCAGATCAATTACTTCATTCAGGTTTTTACAAATGTATCAACTTTGCCTAATGAAATCTGTAAAATAAAAATTCCTCCCCATCAGACCATTACTTCTGACTTCTAACCTTTTGGTTCCACAGAACTTAACTGCTACTCATGATTTATGATATTATTATGACAGCAATGTGAACTGACTATAAAGTTTGAAAAAACGCTCTGGAATCTCACCTGGGAAGTGGAGAGGTTTTTCTTCCTGCTAAGGAGGCCAAGAGAAATTGAAACCAGTGATGACTGCACTGCCTAGTGAAGAACTTACACTGAGAAGAAAAGAACCAATTACTCATGAACAATCCCTTCAGCATTCCCCTCGCAGAGCCAGTGTCAAAAATCGTCTTCCTAACCTAGTCACAGAGAAGTTTTACGGGTATAGTAAATAAAATTTTATTGCAAAATAAGCCTAAATGTAAGCAGGAGCAGTTAATGATACTCTGGACACACTGGCAGCAGGAGAGGGAACTTTTGCCATACTTCATAGACTGCTGACATGCCAGCTACAACCCTTCATACTTGATGGACGAGCTATTAAAGCAATTACAAAGTCATTAACAAGGGCTTTAAGAGAAGTTTGGAAACTACACACGAAGAGAAATTTTGCTTTGATGGGCATATTATTCCATTGTGTGGCCTGGATATGGATAGACTCCCAGTATGAAGGCCCTATCTTCTGGTTTCTTCTGATTTCTTTCATAAGGCATGGAGAAAACACCATCTACTTAGGCATAGAATTGAAGGAAAACTATTTTGGGAAAGTTTTTGATTCTGAGTATCCGTATTGTATATATTCTATCCACTTGGAGAACTCTAAAGGAACATAAAGCTCCATCTTCCACCTTCCTCTTTCACTTTTGAGGATTCAAGAACAAGATACAGTGAAAACTATCTGTCACATATTTTGAAATCCTTTGTAGCAATTACTCCAACAGTTTCTCCATTAGTATTCCTTACAACTCTACAGTTAACTCCACTCAACTATGGGTCCTTTTTTCCTCTGACCTTTGACCTTCAAATGCTCACTTTTCACCACTGTAGCCTTCTGCTATCATAAGGTTTCTGCAGAGACAATTTATTCAACCACCTCCTTTTCCCACAATGCTACACTAGCTTCCAAATTACTTTTCCCTGGCGGCAAAGGTTCTATCCCCTTTCTTCTAATGAGGAATACAGAATAACATGCACTTATATCCTAGTTAAAGCAATTTACATGGATTATAAATTGTTATTAGGCCTCACTAATGAAATACACATTTGCATTTTTAAAAGAAGCCTGCCATCAGTGAATTAAATGTTGTATAGCCACCTTGCTCTGAGGACGGCAGTGTGGTTTGTGTTTCTTTGAGACATTATATAAAGACAGGTAATGAAATGGAGACTAGTCACACTTATGACTAAGTGAACAGTTAAGCAACAGCCACCATTACCAAATATTTTTTTTCTGTTCTCCCCTACTGCTTTATAAATAGGCTTAACAGAGAAAAACAAAACAAGGAATACATAGGCTATGTGATAGATGATGATGGCATATGAGAGCCAACATTTTGACCAGATGAGTTTGTTTGTTTGGGTTTTCTTTTTTCTGGGCCTGGGCACTGTCCCTGAGCTCTTCAGTTCAGGACTATACCACTTTGACCTATAGCACCACTTTTGGTTTTCTGTTAGTTAATTTCAGATAAGAGTCTCATGGGCTTTCCTGCAGGGTGTGGCTGTGAACTGTGATCCTCTGATCTCAACCTCCTAAGTAGCTAGGATTATACGCTGGAGCCACCTAAGCCCAGCTCAGTTTTCGGGAAGGTATTCTACCTTTTCTACTCTTTTACACCTTCTACAGGGCATTATGCTATAATTGCATTATTTGTTTGAGACACTGAGGAAGAGTATCAACTTAAACATTCTCTATATAGACATTAAAAATAAAGACCAGCTAATTCCTAAACATAGAACAATTGTAAGCAGAGAATATACAGATACTGTAGAGTTTTCTCTTACAGTGGACATGATCGGAGTATTTTGAAAGGGGGAGAGAAATTTTCCAAAGCCCATTTCAATAACGAGCACTAGTGAAAGCTCAAACCCCCTGTGGGTATTTCTCTTATTCTTGTATTGAACTGGTGATGTGTATATTTTGGACTATGTCCTCTTTTCCCCTATCACATCAACTTTACTGCAAGAAAATCACTTCTCATAGAAAATAATTGAGTAGAAACCAAATCTTGACATTCTACTTCTAGTCCTGCTGCCATCGATCTCAATTCTTCTGGGAAGTAATGCTTGTTTCCTCCATTTCTTAGATTTCCTAAGAGACTTATCTCAGTACTTTCAAAAATACAGGCTGTGTGAAGTCTTAATGCTATCTGAAGCAAATGACTAATAATAACAACAGATAGAGTAAAACTCAATTTTTCAAGACACAGGGGTACCAAAACCCAAACATTGACAACAGAGGATACACCAAGAGGGAAAAAAGAAGAAAACTAACTTCACACAGTACATTAAAGAAAAAAAAAACAAAGAAACCAAAACACCCTCTTGTTTCCAGATCTTGGAGTTCATTTCAATTAGCATCATTTTGTAAGGTCATGTGTACATAGCTATTAAGCTATCGTGATCCGCTGCTAGGACTGTCCTAGATATATACTAATTATTACAAATGAGGGAAAACATGGAGCCTATGTTTCTTTGTGTACCCTGTGTCTTGTATATCTGATATGGGGAAGTGGCATTAATTCTCTTGTAAAAGGGACCTTAGAAAATTCTTACTGTCTCATGATTCTGTATGTTTCTGTGTGAAGACACAATGGAAAAAGAGCTACACAAAACAAGGTAATGTGTTCTCATTACAGGATTTTCTCACCAGCAACTATCATATCCCTTATTTCACATCGGTGAGAAACAGATATATTTCACAAATTTATATTTCAAGTAAATTTGCCAGTCTATGGCAGTTGATCTAGCATCTTGAAATGAAGCACACACTTTTTATCTGTCTTATGCTCCTAGTTAAATGAGCAAATTTTGACACATAGAAGAAGAGACTATGCAAGAGTATGAATGCAGGGAGACAAAGATCACAGGGAGCCATTTTAGAAGCTGAGTGTTTCATGATGACAGTCTGTAGTTACATTTTTTGAGAGAATGAAAAGCAGGAAGTTCAGGGTTCAAATGCAGTCACAGTGCTTGAGTAAGTGCTGTCCTTTCCTTTGAATGACCCTATAAATTATGTTTTCTAGATTACTCACATCAGTATATGGCATTTTTAATTTGAGCTATGTAATTGAAACTTATATGGAGGAAGAAATAATAGTGACCACTTCTTAATGCATTCAAATATTACAGCTTTTGTTTTAAAACTATAATAAATCCTTAATTACCTACAAATGGATTTCCACATTGTTCTAGTTTCTTTGCATATGGGACACAGTGAAAATATTGTGTATATAATTAGTGATCTTGATTATCTCATTGTGGTAAATATATACTTGTATTTTTGTCTTTCTTAAAAGTAAATCATTGAGGTGCATAACATTTTTTATATCTTTTATATGATCTAACCTTTTAAATCAAAGAGACATACTCCCTCCCCAAAAGAGCAATGGACTTCTCAGTTGGAAGAAGAAAAAGTGATTCTGTTTTATCATTTTCTCATAAAATCCTTTTATCCTTTGAATCAGTAGGAACGTTATAAAGTGCTCATTAGAATTCATTGGGCCAAATAAGACTTTGGCTTGAAATCTCTGAAATTTTTCAGAGAATTAAAAAGTTCTCAAGACAGTGAGCCAAACTTGTCACTTTGAAAATTAAACATAATTACTTCACTTGGAGGATTATTTCACAACTCAGTGAATTCACTTCTAGGAAAAATTATTTTGGTGTTAAGCCTAGTTTCTCTTTTCTTCTTTATTCTTGACTCACACCAGCTCTCTTTTATTTTGCAAAGCAACCTGCAGGGAATGGGAATGTTTTGCAAATTAAATACTATTTGATCAAATTCAACATAGGAATAAGCACATTTATACAAGAAATTATAATCAACCTTGGTCATTTTTTAATCATTGGGAACAGTCAATTTCATTCTGAATATTCATACCTGTGCTTGGCTCTTAACTATTTCTAGCATTGACAGGGTTTTGGAGGAATGCTTTCATGATGGATCAGTAGTTTCTACTGCTCTTTTCACAAACAAAAAGTATTTGTATCCATTCTTCTCATTGATTTTTTAGACTTTTAAAATAGTCATGGAATATTTTGACTCCACCCTGCCCATCTTGTTTTTAGGCTATTCTTTTTAATCATGTTCCCAGCCCCTGTAAATTCTTGATTCTTTTAAATTTACTTATTTCTTTTTAAATTATTTTTTAAGTAATGAAATGGCAACCTTGAACAGAATACTTCATATTTTCTTTGAAATTGAACCCTGCATATATTTTTGGCTACCTTCTAGTACTTCTGCATGTTTGTGTGTTCTTCAAAAGGGAAAACAGTGTATAATACAATAGAAAGGGTATGTTACAATAAGTTTTGCAATTTTATTGCCTTCTATGAGTCATTAAGGAAATCTCCTAGTCATACTGATCTTCCTTGTCATTATCTATCCATTCATAAATTCATTCATTATTCATTCATTCAAGAGAACATGTAATGTAATCTTCTGTAACACATTGTAATGAGAGTTCACAGTTTTTAAATGAATAAGGAAATGTTTAGACTTTTTTGACTTGGTAGTTTTCCTTCAATAGGTATTTATTTGTTTGTTTGTTTGTTTGTTTGCCAGTCCTGGGGCTTGAACTCAGGGCCTGGGCACTGTCCTTGAGCTTTCCCAAGACTAGCATTCTGCCACTAGAGCTACAGCACCACTTCAGGCTTTTTCTGTATATGTGGTACCAAAGAATTGAACCCAGGGCTTCATGCATGTTATGCAAGCACTCTGCCAGTAGGCCACACTCCCAGCCAAGTACTTCATTTTTACCTCCAAGTTCCTAGTATAGAAAATCTAAGTGCAATAGCTAGAGCAATTATCTACCTATGGACCTGTTACTTCAGTAAACCATGAGATTAATTAAAGGAAAGATAAGAGCAGAGAAAATAGCAGACATTTTTTAATTCACCAATATACCAAAAAAAGTTCTCAAGTTTTGTTTCCTTGGCCAAAATCTGCATGAAACCCTAGAGGCATAAGAAACAAATTTTGATATTCACTTGGCAAACCTCTCACTTTAAAACTCTTAGACTTCTTGAAGTAACTATGGAATTTAAAAGTCACAGCACGTAAGCAAGAATAGAACCTGAAGTCTTCTCCAATAATATCAAATCGAGTCTGAAGATTGAATTCCACTTTTCTGTTAACAGCACTCATGGTTTTGGACAAATGTCATCTCAAAAAGTTGAACATTCTGTTCTCCCAGAAGGCAATGATTATTATGATATTTCTCTACTAGTTAAGCCTGAGGAGTGTGGCTTACTCCTGAAATCCCAATTATGCTGGAGATAGAGAACTAGAGGATCACAATTTTATAGTATTTTTACCATTTGCATGTCTTGAAGGTTTGAACTAATTTTGGACCTATGAACATTTTAACAGTATTAAATGTTCCAATACTTGATTATGGATTATCTTTTATTTTGTATGTATAAATGTGTGAATGAGTATGTATGAATATGTGTATCCTTTATGAATTCTTTTGTCAATGTTTCATAGCATTTATTGCAGAGATTTTTCAGTTTCTTGGTTAAACTACCCCTGTGTATATAACTTCATGTGCATGTTATGGATATTGTGAATGGCACCATTGTTTCAATTCTTCATCAATCAGTTCTTTATTGGTGTAATAAAATGCTCTTTTTCTTTGTATATTGATTTTATATCCTACAAACTCCATTGATTGATTTATTGGTTCTAACATTTCAGGTGAAATCTTCAGGTCTTTCTACCTACAAGACCATATCATTTGCAAATGAAGGTAGTTGAAATTATTTTCCAATTTAATGCCATTTGTTTTTTTATTGAATTGCTCTGACTATGATTTCCCACCCTGTTCCAGGTGAGTAGTAGTCGTCAAAGTGGGTATCCATATTTTGATTCATCTTTGCCCTTACATTGTTAAATGTCAGCTATGGCCTTTATAGTCTTTATGGTCTTTATGGTTGCTAGTCTAAGCAAATTCAATGTGAATGTGATCAAATAATTTTTGTATGTATTGCGATAAACAGAGGATGTTTGTCTTTTAATTTTTAATGTATTATATTATGTCTATTGATTTGTACATGAAAACAATTATTTGTATAAATCCTACTTTATCATAGTGTATAATATTCTTGAGATGCGGTTTGATTCAACATCTTGAGAATTTTATTTTGTTTATCGGGGATGATAATCTTTGGAATTCCTCTATTGGAATGTTTTATTAGCTGGGCAACACTGGGGTTTAAAATTTTTTGTAGTTACTTCAAAATAATTGATATTTGTTCTTCATATGTTTCCCATAATTCAGTAATAAAGCCATTAGATCCTCCAGTTTCCCTTGTTAAAAGAGTTCTTATTACTGAATCGGTCTTATTTTGCATTATTGCAAGTTCAACTTTTCTATGTCTTTATGAAGATATGTCTTTGGATGTCAGGTAACTGGACTGCATGGGCTTTGGTTTCAGTGAAGGAGTGTACTATATTCATGGTCCTTCACTAAGACATATCTTTGCTACAGTGTATTGTATAAGCAAGTTAAAGAGCCTGTCTATATCTGAAGGTCATGAAAAAATATGGAGACCATCGGCAAAGGTGGTTGTGGAAGAAAGGTGTCCACTCCAACAAGGAGAAAGCTGACACTGGGAACATGGAACATAATTGATTTATCTTTGGGCATTGTGGTTGAAAATCTCTTGCAATGGCACATCCACAGTATTGGAGCTGTAGTCCATGTATTCTCAGGTTCAGCAGAGGTGAAGATTAAGGGCATGTGGCTACAGTAGGCAGCAGCAGGGAAATGGATAATGGATCCTTGCCTCAAGCTCAAGGCTAGTACTGACCCACAGGCAGCTGGAAAAATAGAAGAGGGAGTGACAGCAGCAGATCCTTGAGAACAAGTATTTTGACTTCTTAGGGCTAAGACATACACATTCCCAACCACACATCACTGTAGTACACAGCAGTGTCTGTAATCAAGCTCTCTTAATGAGCTGCACCACTCTAGGAATTGAGACGTTGCAAGCTCTTTACTATGGGTACATGAAATGTCTGCAGGGTCCCATAAATGTGGATAAGGAGAGGCTGCTGTCCCTGAAAACAGTTTGGACTTTGATGGTGATCCTGCTATTGTTAAGCTTCTAAGCTACCAGCATTTACTAAAATGTAATCTCTATTTTTAATATCTATCTATATATATATATTTAATCCTAAACTCAAACATGCTGAAATATCATTTTAAAGCCTATCAGTACATCAGGCTTTTGTAAATGTAATTCTTTGAAATTAATTATCCAGACCCTATCACTTGGTAAGCAGAGCTAAACTTTATGATAAAGCTTAAATACCAATATTGATAGTCCCAACCTGATGTGCTTTTCCTGAATGTCACATTGTAATGCTTCTCAAAATTGCTAAGTTAGCAATAGCAGCCCCAATGGAGTCTGTAAGAGTTGTGCTAGAATAGAGGCTAGAAGAAAATACATTTGAACACATCTGTAGACTCAGAGGTTTCCAAAGGTTTCTTCTAGCCACAGACTAATATGGTAACATCATAATAAAACTGTGTAGTCAGTGGACTTATTTAAGTGTAACCTGTTTTTAATAATTACTGAAAATACATTAAAAGGGAAAAACTAAAAGCTTGCATTGATGACTGGCATGATAACACGGAGGGGACACTGCAAACAGCTGTGCCTCAGGGTAATAACTGCAGCATTTTCAGTGATCATGTGTGCCCAGTAGCTCTTTAAATATGTTTTTCCACTCTTCCGGAGATGGTGTTAACTGCTCAGTCAGCTTTAAGAATTCAGATTGATTTGTTTCCCTTAAACAACATCTCTCCCATGAAAAGTTCTTTGAGGACTACACTATTTAGGACAGATTCATTTGAACAAACCACGTTTCAGATTTCTCTTAATAAAGTTTGAAAGCATAGATTATGAGTCAGCTGTCCTAATCACATATACAAAGGTGATTTGTTCATTCTTCAGGGTTTTTCTTTGTTTTTTTGTTTTTTTTTTTTTTTGGTTTCCTTTTGAATTGAGCCAATGGTTTAAAAATCTTCATTGTTGATAATAAAAATCAAATTTTTAGATTTTTTTTAAAAGAATCAGCTCTCAGACCAATTCCACACTCAACATGATATAACTAGCAAAATTTCAACAGGAGCTGCCCAATTCACAAATGGCCTGGCACTCCAATGTGCCAATGTTCACATTTAGCCTACTTTAGTCACTTCCTTACCTACATCACTATATGACTATCTTACTGTAGCATTCCAGCATTTTAGAATCAGAAATATATACTTTAGCAATTCCAGAAGACCTGAAAACACTGTCGTACCTGGATTCATTTTCATAGTCCTATGTATCACCTATCCCTCACTTGGAAGAAATGAGCAAAAATATGGTCATAATTACAAACATGAAACCAGCTGCTAAAATGTATGTGATAGAATCTTGCCCCCTGTAAATCTCTGGCTTTCTTCTTCTCAGTTGTGCAGGGGTATTATTGAAATCTCTTCATCATCACACTTCTGTGCAGATTAAATTGGCTAAGTACTCAGCAAAGGTGCAATAAACTGTATTTAACATTATTATGTCATTTATGAATTTTTGACCAAATTAAGTTCTGTCATTTTTATGATTTTCAAGTTAAAATTGTGCTTTTAGGAACTTGCAAATTCTTTTCTCTATGTGTTTATTCACACCCACATACAATCATGTATGATATGAACTGAAGATTGAAGAGTTCAAGCAACTAAGTCTATAATTCACACGTTTACATAGTATGACTTAAAATTGCTTAAGGAAATAGACCCAAGTCCATTTTCTTTCTTCCCATTTCATTTTCTGGACAATTACTACAGAGGTCTATTTTTTGTCAAGGACAATGACACATACTCTATTTGTCTAACCCCTACCTAGAATATCAAAAGTATCCATTCTTATCCCAACAACTTCCCTACAGTTAAGGTTTTAATTTTTTTTATCTTTTGCTTTATGTTTTATTTTTTTATATTTTTATTGTAATTAATAAAAGGGTTACATGATATTTGCCAGATGGAAGGTGCATTAATTCACATACATTGATACCCTTTCACATGTCTTGGTACCCATTACACTGCCCCCCACCCCCACCCCCGTCTTGGTTTTCCCCCCTTCCCTATCAAATTTCAAATCCTACAGTTAAGGTTTTAAATTACGGGAAAAATCCAATGAATTAGCATTGGTAGATTTTCATCTTATAGATGTCAAAAGTAACTGTAGAGTCACACATGACTCTATATATGATCTTAAGAATACCTATGGTTATAACACAAGCGATAAAATATTTGGCTAACAAGTATGCAGCCATTCGTTTAATGCTTAGCACCACAAAAAATAAAACAGCAAAAAAACCAAAGACATTACTGAAGATATGATTGTAATAAGCCAAAGGAGAAAAAGTAATTATAGCATTTCACTGTTTTGATTAAATTTTATTTTTCCAAGACTCCCTGGAAATTTAATAACTCTATTCTTCAAGGTTAAATGTTTTTGTTTCAAACTCCCTTTAAGTGGTTAGTCATTCTCCATTGGAATAATATTTGCTTATCATTAGCGAGTCCAAAAGAATGTTTAAAATGCAATTTTCTCTATGGGGCTGTTCTATTCCATGTTTATTGTTGCATCTATAGTACCCTTCAAAATAAAACCTGCTTTCTGGCAGACAGAAGAAATGAAAAATGAAATTCAACATTTCTTGCCAATGATCAAGAAATTCTTTGCACATATGATTTCTCCAAACTAATATTTTGGCTATAGTGTTCTAATTTCTTTAAAATGTCTACTTTCATTCTCATAGACTTACTTTATGGATATCAGATTTGAAAAAATTTAGCATATTGAGTTTATGTACAAGAAACTCTAATGCAAGGTGAATTTGTCACAAGATCCTACATAGATCTCTGAATCTACAGAAAGTGCTATGTATGTATGTATGTATTGTTGGGAGCCAGAGTGTACCTTGATTTACATCAGACAATTGCTTTATTGTCTTATTGTTTTCTGGCCTTATTCTGTTTAAATGACCTGAGATTTACCACATGAATGTAACACCTGGAAGTTTCCTGGTTTCAAGGAGGGATATAAGCCTTGAGTTGAAAATAAACGGGGCTGCAGTCTTTACCTGGGCTGCAGACCTCCCGGACCCCATGTGTTGTCTCTCTTCTATTTTTTCCAGTCCCTGCCCCCTATTTCAGGAACCCCAATTTGCTGCCGGTAGGCCCCGGCAATGTATGTATGTATGTATGTATATAGTATTTTTCTATACTCACATGCCTGTGACAAAATTTAATTTATAAATTGGACACAATGACATTGATAACAATAACCAAAAGTGAAATAGAAATAGACCTTTAAAACTGTGTTTTAATAAAAGTTATGAGAAAATTGTCTTTGCTTTTTCTTAAAATATCTTGTAGTACTATATTTTCTTGTTGTTGTGATGATGTGACATATGCAATGAGATATAATATTGGGTTACCACATAAAAGTCACTTAGACACAAACAGTATGGACCCACAACAGGACAAAACAAAGTGACAAGCAGATAAATCAAGTACATAATAGAGATATATTGAATGAAGGGACAATTTTCATTTCAGCCAGGGTAGAACAGAATGGCTCAAGATTCCATTCCGCTACTCATGACACAGAGTTTGAAACTTAAGAATTATCTCTAGGATCTTCCACTTAAGATTTTTGAACCATGATTGATCTATGTAACGGAAATTGAAGAACATGAATGCTTTGTTACAATGCAAATTACTGATTTTCCCATTCAACAACATGTGGTCTTCACAGGAACCAAGATTAGATACCTAAATGTGTTTTGTTTCTTTAACTTCCATTTAGACCTATTGCGAAAGAGAGAAATCTCACACGTAGTTTACAAGTGGTATGTGGTTTTTAAAGCTATTTCAAGTGCTGTCAAGGTTCCAGGAAAGCTCACCAGTATAATTGTTTTTTGCTTTTTCACTTTAACACTTCATAGTAGAAAGTCTCACAGCTTCTTATCTGTAAGTATTAGACTTCATCCTTTCCAAGAAAGTAGTACTATATTGAAAAAAATCTAAAAGGAAAATGTAATGCATATATATAAATATATATATGCACACACACCTATATACACACATATATACACATGCTTGGTAGACTATTACTGAATATTCTGGAATAAAAAGTCTTACTGTTCAAGATGATTGGGAGTGGTTGGGGGAGGGAAAAGGGGACAAAAACATGAGAAGGGGTATCAAGGCTCAGGAAGAAATGTATCCATTACCTGAAAAATGTAACTATAACCTCTCTATACATTATCCCCACAATATAATACAATAAAAAAGTCTTACTGTTATAAAGTCACAGTAATGAGTTTTAATACTTTATTAAGAAGAAATGTATATGCAGTAAAATTGGAAAGACACAGAGCTTTGAGATTTGGGGTTCCATTTTATTGTGGATACCTAATACCACTAAATACATCTGTTTGCTTTGTGTGGACTATTTACATTTCTCAGACTTAACTTGTAGTTCTAGTCTGCCACATAGTCTTCCTAAAAACATTGGGGATAAACAAATCTAGCCATTATAGTCAGGCAAGGAAACAAATTGTTTCTACCATCTTGCTCAGAAAACAATAACACTGACATCTTAGATTACCCATTCTGCTTAACCTAACTGAAAAGTGTTTTCAAGATGTCTAGTTTGAGATCCATGTTCCAGGAGTTTGATAAATTGGTTCTCAATTTCCATATCTTCAAAATCAGAATATTGAGGCAAATAAATTCCAAGGTTGAGTTGCTCTCTGAATTTATAGGTCCCTCCAGGACAACATCTACAGTAACTGCAACATTTTAGAGGCACTAGGAGGTCCTTGAAACACATTTGGCCTGATAGTTTTTAAACTGATACCCAAAGGAACCACTCAAAGTGCAGAAAACTGTGCAGAGAAGAATTAAGGAAAGTAGACTCCTCAATTCTCACTTGGTAGGATGGTCCAGATTATGGATCTCCACACTAAATATAAAAAATTGAAACAAGAGATCTAACGCAGCACCCAATGAAAATCTAAGAAGCTTGACAGTGGTATATGACCATTAGACCAAAACTGAAAGCTGTTTTCCCTAAAACTTCAGGTTAGCTCACTGAACTGGCAAGCTCTTTCCCTCCCTGGGGGATACTGTACTGCTGGAAAAACCTCAAGAAGCAAACAACTACAGAGCTTTTTGCATTTTTGTGCATGGGCTCCCTAGTGAGAGTTTGCAGTATGATTCTTACATGTTTCTCAACATCTCATTGCAATTAACTCTGTAATTAACAAATACCACATGACTGGTTCAGAATTCACTTATCTCCAAATATCTCTTTTCAAAGTAAATATAAGGAAACTAAAGTAAAACAAAACAAAATAAAGAAGAATGAAAATAATTCTTTCCCTTGCAACTTTAGAGTGTGGTCTTGTGAAATAGGACAGGACACATAAAATGACAAATATTGTCATCCTAAATCCTAAAGCATTTCACCACATGTGTGAATATTTATCTATCTATATCTAGTCTATTTGTCTATACATATGCATATTTATTTATAAATACATGTGTTTATATACACATTAATCAATGAATTCATGTTTATGTTTTTCTCTAGATTTACACAAATACCTATTGGTTTTCATCACAAAACTGTAATTCAGAAATGATTGGGAGACTTTTATCTCAATTCAGAAACAAGACTTAAATTTTATTTTAGAAGTTTGACATATAGTATCGAAGCTGGCTGTGAAATCTCTTCAAGCGATGGACAAATAAAATTAATATTTTATACAAACACCAATTGTCACTACTGTTCTTTTCTTCATTATAATCTTTGGGGTTTTTCCCATTGAAAACTTTAAGCAAATATTAGCCTATCTGCATAAGGTATGGTTTTATTAGAAGTCAGACAGTGTATGGGATGAAGTGAAATTCCTAAAATGTTTCCAGAAAAACCCCATAAGCAAGGCCATACTAAAGCTACCAGCCCAACCATGTTCACTGCAGCGTTATTTACCATAGCTAAGATATGGAAACAACCCAGATGCCCCTCAATAGATGAATGGATCAAGAAAATGTGGTATTTATATACAATAGAATTCTATGCTGCCATCAGGAAAAAAAAGCAGCCTTTCCCCCATCGTAAGGAAATGGAAAAACTTGGAAAAAAATAAATTAAATGATGTAAGCCAGACTCAAAGAAACATAGGCCCCATGGTTTCCCTCATTTATAATAATTAGTATGAATCTCAGATTTTCTTAGCAGAGGATCACAATAGCTCAATAGCCATATAGATTGATGCTAAGTGAAATGAACTGGAGGATATGAAAACAAGAGGTTTATCTTTCCATGCTTGTTATTTCTAATGTACTATGTCAAGTTACTTTTTCTCACTTTTTCCCCCTTATGGTCTAGTCCCCTGTTGTTATTATATCTGACTTTGATACCAGTTGTATTATTTATACATTTATTTGTTTATTTGAATTAGGGAAGGGAAGGGAGAAGAAGAAGATGATGAATTAAAGGACAAAGGGTGAACCAGTTTATCAGCAATATTCACAAGACAATGATGTTAAAAATGAACTTTACAACTTGGGAAGGTTGAGGATGGAAAGTTGGAAAGAAACATACAAAGGGGTAGCAATGTTTCAGAAGTAATGCACTTACTCCCTTATGAATGTAACAGAAACCCCTATATACATCACTCTGACAATAAAATTAAAAACAAGAGAACAATGAAAAATACAAATAGGTCAATATTTTATAGGTAGTGATTTAAACCATATGAAAATACATTTTTACAAATGATTTGAATTCACTGATATCAATTTCTCACAGTAAAATATTTAAAATTCTTTTTCTAAAAGAATTTCAGCTTTTGATACCCACAGCTGCCACAAAGCTTTTGTTCTTGGGCTCAGCTTTGACAAATTCTCCTGGTTGGGCTCTGTTCCCTTGACAACTAGCTAATGAAAATAATTCATACATACATACTGAGGTTCATATGACACAGAAGAGGCCAGCCTGGGAAATGAACTTCCTTCTCTCACTTGTTCAGCAGTTATTCCTCTGGGAAGGAAGCATCTGGTCTAACTGATTAAAGCTGTGTATAACTGCCCAGAGGCAGTTTATAATCCAATTTCTAATCTAAATCCAGGAATTTCTGCCTAAGAAGAATCAGTTGGATTTTGCTTGTAATAATTAGTGTATGTCTAGGAGTTCTAGCAGAGGATCATAATAACTCAATAGTTATGTAAATATGGCCATAAAAATGATGTTAATCGATATGAACTCCAAGATACTGAAAACAAGAGGTTTTCTTTTATGATTGTTGTCTACAATGTGTTGTGTGAAGTTATTTATTTATTTATTCTTTCTTGTTTTTTTCTCTTTGATTTACTCCCTGTTTTCACTCTTTCTGATTTTGGTCCCCTCTATCTTGTGTATGTATTTATCAGATTTGGGGATGGGAAAGGGAACAATAAAATGGTGAGACAAAAGACAAAAGGGAAAGCCAGTGCTGCAGAATTACTCACAAGAAATTATGTTGGAAATGAACTTTAGTGAGGTGGGGAGGGAAGTGGAGAAAAAGGAAGGATAGGGTAACAATGTTCGACAAGAAAAGTTGACCTACCATTTTTCCCATATTGGAAAAATGAGATGAGTGGGAAGGGGTGGGGGAGGAAAAGTGGGAGAAAAACATGGGAAGGAGTAACAATGTTCAAGAAGTAATGTACACACGACTTAATATATATATATATATATACGTATATATATAACTGTAACCCCTCTGTACATCACCCCGACAATAAAATTAAATAAATAGGTGACGAACCTTATGGATGTAACTGATTACCTTACATATGTAACTGTAATCCTCTATACATCACCTTGACAATAAAAGTAAATTTTAAAAAATGTCCTCTGGATGCCTACAATCTGAATGGTCTGGTTACTGTGGCCTGCTTTCCTCCTGCACTGCTGACTTTGAGGAATCAACATTGTAGAAAATAGACACTATAAATTAAAATGTCTCACAGGTACCCTTGTAGCTATACCTGTAAGACATTGCGCCCCTTGGCTTCAAAACTTGCACTGCATGTTGACCAATTTATCTTGGGAGAAAAAAAACACACATTATGTCTCCATGATGAAATAGGATCACCTCTACCAAAAAGTACCTAATGAGAGCTTTGGGAAGCACTTCCTGAGACTTCTTAGCTGACTCTGATGAGAATAAAAGGGGGCAGGAGGTGATAAAAAAAAAAGTAAATTAAGTGAAAACATAACTTTCCAAGAAGCTATTAGTAATTTAATATTTTAAGCAGATGAATATTTAAAGGGGGAAAAATCACCCTGAAGCAGACTCACAAATGAGAAGGAAAAAAATTTGACATTTCCTGGGAATCTTGTCCATTACAAAGAAGACCATTATTAGGAGGGAAAAAACCATATTTGCCTTTCATGAATAAAAGAATTGTCATCATAATTCAATAAAAAGTATTTAAGTGAAGAATTTTAGTTCAAATATTTATTTAAAAGTTATTCAAAGGGAAGAGTTGGACTGTCTGTGGTTTCAGTGTAACTTTTGAATGTTTTTACTTTCATGCAAATTTTTTTCCTGACTCAGTCTATGAAGCAAATGGTACACATTTCTTTCTGGAAATTTTTGAGGTTTTTTTTTCTATTTCTTGTATAACCTCAAGTGTTTAGATTATAATCTCAAATTTAGCTTCATTTGACTTGGTTAAGGGAAATGTGCTTATGTCTGATTTGGGAGAGGAAAAATAAATCCTTACATAGAGTAAAACATAAATATTTGGGAACTGTTCCATGTACCCACAATAACTGTGGGCACACTAATCTATCCCACTAATGATTCCATCAACTTCTCAACTTTTTCAAAAAAATATCCCAGAAAGTGGTGATATTTAGAAAGCAAAGGCATATAAAATAAAGCCAAAATTATTTTGAAAATTATGTCTTATTATCTTGGCTAAGATCTTTTTTAAGAAAATAAACACTCTTATTACTGACTTTTTGATATTTGTTTTATTATGTAGAAATCTCAGCTATTCATGCTTTATGCTTTTTTAATTTACCTTGAATAGTTACTACATTCACAGACAAGCTGCCTTGAGGTATCATGGACTTCTCTTAGGGATATTATTTAAAATATAAATTTTGAAAACTAATATAATTTTCCTGACTGTCACATGGCTTACGCAAGTATAAGAAATTGATCTAAATGCAGAGTAACAGGAGATAAACAGCTAACATTACAGAATCTCATTACAGAATCTCACAGTTTTGAAACAGACAAATAACCTTTCTTCTCTTTTTCATCATATTTGCCAATTAACTATAATCCTTTGTATACATTCAGAAAATATGCCTGTAAAGAAGTGCACAAATATATATATATGTATATATATATATATTTACACCATGCATTAAGCAGTATGAGAAATGTTGGGAACTTGGTTTAGAGAAGATCTATATTGGATTTTTTTTAAACACTGGTGGATGAGTGAGTAAATATCGAAAAGAGACACCACATCTGGCAGTTATATTTGAATATGAACAAACTAGTGAAAATTGGTTCTCTTTTTCAGATGGTAATAATTAAGATCATAAAAGAGAGAAGTTAGATATGAAGTGATAATATAGAGCCCTGAAAAATTTATACTCTCTTGATTTCCCCTAAACCTCCAATACAGATTGAAAAGGAACTGAAGAAGTGGATGAGGAATAAAGAGTGAGTAAAGGAAGACCAAAATTTTATTAATTATCAGATGTATGGCAAATGCTGATGCATTGACAAACAAAATAAGGAATGAAAAATTGGAAAGCCTGGTGACCTTCAAAGGGCAGTTTTTGATGGAGTAGAGCTGTGGATTGGAGCAGCTAAATGTTAGTGTGTGAAAGCTGGAAGAGACTGGAAGTGGCAAATATATTAATTCGTTGAGTGATTAACTGACATTTCTGATTTTAAGTATCTTATTGAAAATATTGCAAGTTCAAACAAATGTGACAAAGTAAACTGTCATAGGAGAGAAGATGGAAATTTTAGAACTTTTACCAATGCTAACATTTGTAAGATTTCCTCAAAGAAAGTTTGTGTCTTATTACATGACATGAACTTTATAATCTCAGCTACTTAGTTGTATTTACACATACAGGGTATGATTAAAATAAGTTATTTACTTGTTCTTTTTTTTTGAATAGGCAAAATAAAAACGTGTAGTGTAACAGCTAGCTCTACTTATCAAGGGCTCAATACTCTTGTTTGCTTTCCAGGAAGTTTGTTATGTATTCTACCTTAATACATAAACCATTTCTAGAGAAAATTTCAAAGGCAAATTGCAGGCCGAACTTCACTGAGTTTGATCATTTAACCTATTCCTAGGTTCTTTAAATTTATTTTCAATTAATCATTTCAAATGCACTTTTAGCTCAGAATCAATTTTATTTTCTATGGTGTTCTTCTCTTCTTAAACTGACTTATTACTAGCAAGTCTGTGCTCTCACTATAGAAATTTTCTTCATCTGTTGCTCATCCTCACCCCACCCTTCACCCCCTCCTGTTCCTCTTTTCTCTCTCTGTGTCTCTGTCTCTGTCTCTGTCTCTGTCTGTCTCTCTCTCTCTCTCTTTTTCTCTCCCTCCCCCCTCTCTCTGTGGCTTAACTCTGTTTCTCTTTATGTATGTCTCTGAATCGATTCTTATATTTCCTGTACGAATGCATTTGCAAGGATTTTCTGGCTCAAGCAAGTATAAGCTACTAAAGTTTATTTTTTTAATGCCCTAGAAGCCCTTCCATCTTTAGATTACACTAGTTTTATATTCCAACTCCTCTAATTTCTCTCTCTGCTATAAATCCTAATAGCTCCCTAGCTGCTTTCCTGTCCTGAACTTAGCTTATCTAGGTTTCTCCAAAGAAAGTTATCCTGAAGGTCGCTAGATGTTCACTTCTCTTTTATTAAAAAAAAAAGTGCTGGCAGTATTTCTGTTTCACGAGTAATCATTTTTATTGTTTAGATGAAGACATCATGATTTAAAATATATCTTTGGATAAAGAGCTTTTCGACACATTGGACAACAATTTCTGAATATGATACCCAGCACCAATTCAGATATCTTACCCGATCTTTATGGCTTTACATTCTAATCCCAAATAGAAGAGCAAAGAAATGATTTTTGTATCTTATCAATGCCCTTAGATAAAAATGGCAGATTCAGGGTAACTTCATCATTTAAATTTACATGTTAAGATATTATGTCACAGCTAAAACTATTTAGCAGATGAATAAAAATAACATGATTTTTTGTGTGGTGAACCACTTCATGAGAACTGTATAATTCTACAATATTTTTTCTTCATTTTTCTTTCATGAAAAGCTAAACTTCTCTAGAACAAACATTTTCCCTGTGTCAATTGGATTTAGACTGCCAACAAACTTTTGTTTCTTTTCTTTAAAGCGTATTTATTTTTAGACCTTTCATTCCACAATTGCAAACAGATGTGCTCTTTTTTCACCATGAAAGAAAATAAATAACCAAGGTTGCAGTTCCCTTTAAATTAAAAAAAAATAAGGAAAAAGAAAGGCAATAGGAGTGTATTTCAGTACCCTGCTCTTGCCAAACATCCAATCTGTAAAATATTTTGCCCTGTTGGTTTGGGGATGGGGAGAGACATCTGTGAGTGAGGCATCAATCTGTTCTTTTGCAGCACAACTTCAGTTCCTAGAGCTTTGATCTGTTGAATGATAAACACAACTTTCTGAAGCTGCTCATTAAAAAGCAGAAATATTGACAGTCTAATGTCTCATATGAAAGACTTTTATGTGGAAAAACAAGATACCTAATTCTTATAGAGCCTCATGCTATGCCAGATTCCAAGCCAACTATTTTATTATGTGGTCTCAGCTACTATGTACTTTTTGATATCAATGCCAGTAGTCTCTCCACTTTATGGATGAGAAAATGGAGAAGCAAATGGTAATATATTTTGTACAAATCATTTGGTTTGTTCGGATCACGAGCAGGTACAAGATTGAGGTTTTGCCTTATGATGGATTACATATATGAGGCCTACCTGACTCAGGTTACACTGAAGCCATAAACTTTCTTTTAGGGTCTGCTGGGGAATCATAGAGAGCTAGACTTCAATCCATCTGCTGTGTGTATAGAGATCCAGTCCCTGTGTTATATACTTACTTAGGAAAAGCTTTCCTATTGAGCCACTTGGCCTTCACTCAGTATCAATTTATTTTATATAACGAGGAGTTTTCTTTATATAGCCTTCTGCTGCAACAATATAAATGCATCAGTAATGCAACAAATTCTTCTTCTGCATTACTTAAGGTTTTGAAAACCCTAATTTCAAGATATAGCTATAGAGCAATAGAGTTAGGTATAGATATAGGTATATAGATATAGATATAGAGATAGATAATATGGATATAGTGTGTAATATTTAAATTAGGTCTCTCATAGTTCAGGGCATGTTTGTGTGCATTATCCCATTTTTCTTCTCAACATCTTTATGGAATAAGGAAATTAATTTCATTGTTTTAAGCCTTAATTTTAGGACTCAATAGATGTGCATGTTATATTTCTACTTCATTTTCCACATATGTACAAAAACCTTAAATTAAGAAGAATTCCATTTCAGCCTTAATTCTGGATTTTTCCTACAAAGTTGGCCACCTAGGATAATCCTCTGACTTTCCTGAGCTTGAGCTCTGCGTGCTATGTATTGTGGGTATTAGGCTAGATAAGCTACATGTGTCACCCAAGTCTACATCTAGATTTCTCTTATCATGGGGTAATTGTGGTATTCAATGGAAGAACTATCTCCAAATCTGAGTAAATTTGGGGCTGCCTTTGACTCTTATTACTTCTTTCATTTGTATTTCTCAATCAATCAATCAAGTTTCACAAAAGATACTGGAAAGACTGTAGCTTAAGTAGTGAAGCTAAAAGAAGAGGGACAAGTTAGGAATGGGAGAAAGAGTTGTTAGGGAGAGGAGGAGAAGTTAAAGAAAGAAATATCAGGAGCTGCAGTTACTATAGAGAGTATAAAGCATGAGAATCAGAGAGGGAGAAATAGAAGGAGGATATAGAAACAAAAGCCATATAATGAGTGCTTGTTCTCCTTAATGTACTATGTTATCTCTCGTCTCTTTTGATGTCCCTTGGTTATCTTATATTGTTACAGTATTTCACTTTGTTATCTGATATATTGGATATATTTGTATTTGGTTATTTGAAATTGGATAGGGAACGGGGGAAAACAAGATGATTGGTGGGTGTGGGAGGGAGGGAAATGGGGACCAAGACATGAGAAAGGGTATCAATGTATGTGAATTAATGCACCTTCTATCTGGCAAATATAATGTAACCCTTCTATTAATTACAATACAATATATGAAAAAAGAAATATCAGGAGCTGCAGTTACTACAGAGAGTATAAAGCATGAGAATCAGAGAGGGAGAAATAGAAGGAGGGATGGAGAAAGGCAGGATGGGGGTGGAGGAAGAGTAAGCCCAACGTTGGTGGTTCTATTTACATTTCCCACCATAATTGTCAGAATGCCATTGTTACTTGAAGAGAAGAAGACATTGGCATAAAGTGTGGAATTTGGAATATGACTCAATTTAGGTTGAAATGTTGACTGTTTCCCTGATTAGTATTATGACCTTTCTTAGTCCACTGGCATTGCCATAGTGAAACTGCTGTAAAATAGAGGTCTTACAAACAGGAGCAGTTTATTTCCCACAGCTGTAGGGGCTGGAAATCGCAATTCAAGATGCCAGGAGAGTCATTGTCTAATTGCAACCTCTATAATGGACCAAGTGTGAATTTTTTGTTGGAATGATCTGCAGTGACTGTCAGACCTCCTTAAAAAAGTTATTAATGCTTTCATGACCTGATCACCTTTCAAAGGGCCCACCTACAAATGCCATCTATTTGAGGAGAATTCCAATATGTAAATCTTGGAGACTGCATATTTAGCATGTGATTCTCGTTAAGTTTCTTAATGTTTCTTAAACATGAGCTACTTTAAATTATTTAAAAAGGTACAACCTCTCCTAACATATCCAAGTTATAGAGCATGAAGTAATTTCACATTAATATTTATCCTGTAAATGATATATCACAATCATCCTTCATCTACCAGCATCAATATTAATTGCATCCAATAAAAGACCCCAAAATTATGCTTATTATATGTCTTAGATCACCACCGATCTGTGGCCTTTGCCTCTCATCTGAAAGCTATTAGCTTCTCTTGCAATATGCATCAGTGATAATGGCCATGGGTCTTATATTTTGGGAGGTATTATTCCCTGTCGATAGTTTATATACCTTACCAGGTAGATAGAATAATATATGAAGATTACACATAGAAATCATGATGATTTTGCTGGTTTTGTCCTCTTGGTTAGAACTTTTTATGGCTTTATAAACATATAGAAAAATACTGCAAAGGACTTGGCCTATTTATTGGCTTGGCCTGATTATCGACTATGTTGATCATCTGTATGCAAGTGATTTCTACTTAATGCTCATGGCTACTCCAGATGTTCTTGGAGTAGATACACATATGAGACACAGGAATAGCTTTTAAGAAAGGGAAAACCCTACTGGAAAATGAATTCCACCATCAAGATTCTTTTTCAAATGGAAAATATGATGACTGTTAAGTGAAGAAATATCTTATGCAGGCATTCTGCTTGGAAGTACAATCTCTTCTTATACTAAAGCACAACTTTTGAGAGTTTTCATTTTCTTAGATTTCTTTATTATTCCTTCCATTTTCAAGAATGATTAAGCTAAATTAGGAACTAATTTTGTCTCTAGGGAAAAGGGATGACTAAGAATCTGTAACAAATAACTCTTGCTGTGAAAAAATTTCAATTTATTTGAAATTCTGTCATCAATATGTAACAGTTGATATTGCCCAGTGAATCATATCAGATAAACTCCAGGAGTCCTTATAGAATCATTCAGATTGTACAATTAGAGTAAATTGAAAAACACAGTCCAGGACAACAGTAGCCTATACAAACAGAAAATAAGAGAAAACCTGGCATTCCTATTTACAAAATATCCTATGGTGATAGGACAGAAACATAAAATTTAATTTTGATGTATTTTATTGTAATATATCCAAATTGTAAGTTTAATATATTTTCAGCATGTTTTACACACCATATTCTAAAATCACTGTTCATTTCACACATGTCACCAATAAATAGCCATTATAATTCAATGTTCTCAATGTGAAACCACTGATGAACAGTTCAAGATTTTCTTAGAGCCAGCACCAGTGGCTCACACCTATAATCCTAGCTACTCAGGAAGCTGAAATCTGAGGATCATGGTTCAAAGCCACCCTGGACATGAAAGCCCATGAGACACTTATCTCCAATTAACCACCAGAAAACCAGAAGTAGCACTGTGGCTCAAAGTAGTAGAGCACTAGTCTTGAGCTGGGGAGCTTAGGGACAGCACCCAGGCCCAGAGTTCAAGCCCCATGACTGACCAAAAACAAAACAAAAAGATTTTCTCAGAGATGCTAAGTAGTTTATTTATTTCAATTATGTTCTCTATTGTTCTTCCTCTGCCTTTCCCATCACCATCAACTCTCTCTAATATTATTTGCAGTAAAAAAATTAGTGTCTACATGTCCTAATAGAAACTCAGAGAAGCTGAGTTTCTATTGTTTAATTAGGTAGAATGTTTGAACTTACATGGTAATGTGTTTGATGTGCATCACTAAATGTATTTACAAAAAATAACATTCAAGGACTGCCAGGATCAAGAAATCTAATAACAATAGATGCTGGAGGGGATGTGGACAGGAGGGATCACTACTACACTGTTGGTGGGAGAGCAAACCTTCTTCAACCACTATGGAAAGCAGTATGGCAGTTCCTAAACATAGAACTCCTCTATGACCCAGCAATTCCACCACTTGGCATTTACCCAATGTCCAGAAACAAGGACATACTAAATCCACTAGCACAACAATGTTTATTTCAGCACTATTTACTATAGCAAAGATATGGAACCAACCCAGATGCCCCTCAGTTAATGAGTGGATCAACAAGATGTGGTATTTGTACACAATGGAATTCTATGCTGCTGTCAGAAAGAATGACATCGCCCCATTTGTAAGGAAATAGAAAGACTTAGAAAAAATCATATTAAGTGAAGTAAGCCAGACTCAAAGGAACATAGGTTCAATAGTTTCCCTCATTTATCACAATCAGTAAAAACCTTGGGCTCTTCTAGCAGAGATTTACAATAGAGAAAAACCTAGATACATAAGGCCATATGGAATGATGCTAAATGAAAGGACCTCCAGGATATAGAAACAAAAGCCATATAATGAGTGATTGATTGTTGCTTTTAATGTCCTATGTTATCTCTCATCTCTTCAGCTGTCCCTTGGTTATCTCATATTGTTACAGTATTTCACATTGTTATTTGATATATTGTATGTATGCATATTTAGTTATTTGAAGTCGGATAGGGAAGGGAGGAAAACAAGTTGAGGGGCGGGAGTGTGGGGAGGGAAATGGGGACCAAGACATGAGAAAGTGTATCAATGTATGTGAAGTAGTGCATTGTGTATCTGGCGAATATAATGTAACCTTTCTATTAATTACAATAAAAAATAACATTCAAGGTTAAAGAGCCAGAATGGAAACATAAAATTATAGTTCTGGACAGAAAAGTCAGTAAAGTCTGGAAAACCACTGAAGGAACAACCAGAGTTTAGGAAATGAGAGAATACAATTGTTGTGCCCATGATAGCTCTAGATTGGGTAGTATCATTCTCACTATCTTCTAAGACCACCAGCAATGTTATGTTCATGTACATTTATGTATGGCTTGGATGACAATGTGAAACATGGGACAGAGTTAAAATGTATCAATGGATTACCATATTGAAGATGATTTTTGATTTCTTCATCTATTTCTGATCTTACTTATGGGCAGTCTCAATTTGTACCTCCAGGATAGAGGTCAAGTTCTAGGATGATGAAAACAGCACTGAAATATAGGTCCTCTCACCTTTTGCAAGACTATGGACAATATGAAGTTTTATCCTGCTCTCAAGCCAATAGAACAATTTGACATGGCATATTGCATCAGATGAAGGAATTATATGAGATGTTACATGCTCTCATCAGGTCTCATTGCCTCCAAAGTTCCTTAATATAGACCTTAATATAGACCTGTAAGCATATGTCACAAGTAGAAAATCTCAAGTTTAGAAAATCTCTATCTTCCTAAAGTCTTGTTAATAAACCTGACCAACTTTTACCCAGGAGTCAGACATTTTCCTTACTGTCCTGGATAGCAAACAAATGGTCCCTATTACCTGGATAGATTTACATTCTCTGTCTCTCTAAACTGTTTGCCAGGTAAACATTTTTCAAAAGATAATTAAGAGGGAATGCCTTGATGTTGAGGTTAGTTACTACACAGCTGCCTGTGCTGTGGTGAGACATCAGTGGCAGAAACTCTGACCAGCTTTAGGCTGATTTGTGGACTCTTCGGAGGTTGAGATTTTTAATGTTTGTTGTGGCTAAACAGAGGAAGAAGACATACAAAGATTTCTGTACAATTTATGGTTCCATGAAAGATTTGTTGGAGAAGAAAAGGTCTGGTAGTTTTCAGTGAACAAACTAGCTTCTGAATGTAAGGGATTTCTTTGAATGAATTTTATACAATCTAGCTATACTTCTGTACTCCTAAATTATGAAACACAAATATGTGCACTAAGAAATAATTCCTCTTGATGAATAAACAATTTAAAAATGATGTGAAAAATAAAAGGTAGTTAGGAACAAAACTACCTCTACCCTGAAATCAGGCAAAAGAGTCACATGTAAAAATGTCCTGTGACATCTTTATATGATACCTCAATGGGCTTTTTTTATCTATATAAACTATTTCTTCATTGAAGCAACTAATAGCTACCTGTTGCTTTTTAGATGACACTAAATTCAGGAGATTCAGATATTTGCAATTTATGCGACTCAATACATGTAGAAGAGTCAGAAAATACTGAAGATAAAACAGTGAAAGAATAAGCCAGAAGCCATTGGTACATACCTGTAATCAGCTACTAAAGAAACTGAGATATGGGGATCTCAGTTCAAAGCATGCCTGCTAGGAAAGCCTATGAGACTCTTATCTCCAGCTATATACCAAGTAAAGCTGGAGGTGGAGCTTAGGCCATACAGTGCTAAACTTGACCAATAAAGCTTAGGAACAGTGCCCAAGCCCTAAGTTCCAAATCCCAGATCATCACAAAAAGAAAGAGAAGGAGGAGGAGGATTTAAAGGAGGAGGAAAGGAGGAAGGACTTCAAGAACAGATGGATTATGTTATGAGATCCTAGTTTTCATAAGAAAATCAAGGTATCTGTATTTCTTGCAATCTAGACGTTACACATTATATCTGTCCACTTAGAGCCCTCTTTTAGGTCTGAAGGAAAATTCAGCTATTACAAAAGTATTTGATTACTTGTTTTTATATATCACTGAAAAAAGTAATCATGAAAACCTGACTCTAAATTTAAAAGCTAAATATACCCTGTGAAGTATTTCTACGTTGTACAAACATAGAAAACATGCTCTATAGATTGTTTAAATATATAAGTAGCTTATTTAATAGAATATATATGGTTCATCTTACATAATTCACAACCTTTTAAACATATATATATATATCTGTACCCACACATACACACACACACACACATATATATATGCTACATAATATAGGATCGTAAGATAAAATCAAAACCATATCCAATGTAAGATTTCAGGAAAATACAGTTCAGCTAGAGGTCAGTCACAAAAATGGAATCCAAAAGAAGCACTGGAATTGTTGCTCAGCTAGAAACCCACTTTGGAACATGAGTTTGTACAGTACTCTGTGATTTGTGGAAACCTCAGATAGGCCCAGGGTTGACTCACTTTTCAGCTGCCCATGAAGACAACTGGGGAATAGATTGTCACAAAGAAAGGAGCATTACATATTCAATGAGTCACATCACAATTTCTGCAGCTTTATGGGTGGTTTAGTCATCATATTCTTGGCTTTTGGGAATTGATTCCCAAATGTGACATAGTTTGATAATCTATCTAAATCAGAATAATCATTTGATATTCTTAGTTATATCAGTAGACAGATGTTGCATGTAGACTGTGTTGGATGAAAACAAACGGTCTGAACAGAATTTTTGGTTTACCCCTAGATTAGCTCAGAAAAGTCATTGACATTGTCTGCTCTCATCTGTATTGTGTGAAGTAATTTTTAAAGAGCTTTTTCAGTCATAGTTCTGTATAATTTTATCCCATTATAGACCTGGCCTCACAAAGTGTGTTATGGAAAGAATGTATGGAGCTATCTTTCCATTTCCACTTGTTAATGTTACATTGTAAAATAAATAGTATTTCATTTAGAAGACATCATGTATAGGGATGAAGAAAGTTATCAACTATTAGTTACTGTCAGTAATTCCTCAATAATACAATTTGTTTCTCTTTTCTTGGGTGTCTCAAGTTCTTTTGGTCATGCTGGTGGGAGACATGCCATAGGGTGATTGGAATCAGGAGGCAGATCTGTTTAGTTTAAACAGAATGTAAGGGGAAAATACAAGAATACTCCATTCCAATCATTTTGAATCTTTTCATAGCATCAAAGGGATGCTCAAAGATATTTCTTTTTCAATTTTCACCCTTGACAATGTGGGGATCCCTCAGTCAGATGAATAATTCATATAGCTGTAAAAAACAATTTTAAAAGAATCTGGCATTTATAAAGCATCTTACTGGTGGAAAGAGTAAAGCTCTGAATACTTTGTCATTTTGAAAAGAGTCTCTATGTCACCTTATCAGGACACACAACCCATCTGATCAACTGCCACTTGATGAAGGTATTTATTAATGTCAAGGTAAGAAAACAGCAGTTTGAGAAAATGGAAAGAGACTTGAGGATTTATTCTTTTTAGGCCCCTGAGAATTGAACAGAGTGAAGAGATTTCTGTTTTAGAGTGAAATACATTAGCAAATTTGGTTTATCTTGAATAACTAGAGCAGGAGTCTAAAACTTTTCAAATACTTCTGTTCTTTTGTTTTGATTTTTTGACATATCTGCTCCCAAAAACTATGAGACAGATGTATTGTCCCTATTTCTTCCACTAAGTACAACTAAAAACCTTGGCCTTTATAAATAAAACAAATATAAGAAAAATCTGAGAGGTAAAGAGAAGGCAATTCAGCTAGTCACATAATAGTGGTGACTAGATTTGCTTTATGCTTATAGATTCCAGGCATGCAACAGAAGCATTTGACAGAAATACATATGAGTCTAAAGCAAATGAATAAGAAAGCAAAGCAAATATCTGCCTTCCCTAGTCATTGTTCTAGACATAAGGAACAGTAGAAAAATGGAAAAATCAAACAACATCCTGTCTATACTGTTCTTGCTTCACGCCAGCAAAGCCTAAGTGGGAAACATTGAAAATGAGATTGCCTGGGGGGGAAAAAAACCACAATGATTTTGAAGCCAGTTGAAAGCGGCTCACTTCTGTAATCCTACCTAATCAGGAAACTGAGACCTGAGAATCTTGGACTGAAATCAGCCTGAATTCTGATCTCAAATTAACCAGAAAAAAATGAGAAGTGGCCATATGGCCTATTGTGAATGACAAAACCAAATAAAGAATCAAGGCTTTTGGTTAAAGCCCCAGTACTAGCACAAAAAAATAAATGGTGATTGTTTAGTATGTGGATTGAAATAGTAGTACATATAAATAAATAACTAAATGAATAAATAAATACATAAATAAGACTGATGTTAGTATTGAATTGTTTGTAAAAACAAAACTCCAAAATTCAGGTAGAGTTCAAGCCAATCTCCTGTCTTCTATTTATTATTTGAATGTAGGAAATATACATTCAAATTCAAAGCGCAAAGTGTATAAAATTCAAAGCTTCTTACATGTATTCATCTGTTAGCCAGTGTTGTTTGTTTAATTTTGTATTATACTTTATTGTCCAGGTAACATATAGAGGAGTTACAGTTACATTTGTCAGGTAGTGGGTATATTGCTTCTTGAACATTGATACCCCTTCTCATGTTTTTCTCCCACTTTCCCTCCCCCAATCCCTCCCAATCATCTTGTTTTTTTTCCCCTTCACTTCCCTCCAAATAAACAAATAAATGTGTATACAGGTAACAAAGTCAGATACTGTAAAAACATGAGATAAACCATAGTACACATAATACATTAAGAACAACAGTCGGAAGATAAATCTCTTGTTTCCAAATCCTGGAGTGCATTTTGTTTAGCCTCATCCTGTAGGGCTATATGTACATAGCTTTTGAGCTATTGTGATCCTATAATAGGAGAATCCTAGATGTGTACTAATTATTACAAATGAGGGAAGCCATGGAATCTATGTTCTTTTTGGTCTAACTTACTTCATTTAATATAATTTTTTCTAAGTCTTTCCATTTCCTTACAAATGGGCCAATGTCATTCTTTCTGATGGATGACAGCACAGAATTCCACTGTGTATAAATATAACATCTTCTTGATCTATTCATCAACTGAGGTGCATCTAGGTTGGTTTCATGTCTTAGCTATGGTAAATAATGTTCTGCAATGAATTTGGTTGTGTTGGTAGGCTTGGTATAGCCCTGTTTCTGGGCAAATGCCCAGGAGTGAGATTGCTGGTTCAAAGGGGAGCTCTATGTTTAGTCTTTTGAAGAATTGTGTTAGCCAGTTTTCCTAAATAGTATTCTCATGTCAGAGAAAATCAATATGCAAGTATTCATATTTTGTTTTTATTTTTATATTTAACTCTATCTCTCAATATATGGAAGACCAATCTATTGTAAGCCTTTTTTTAGCACCCACATAATAATTTCATATGTCCACAAAAGACCTTACAGAAACTAGCTCTTCTTTTCAGAACTTCCCTAGGACTTACTACGATATTTGAGAGAATACAATAAGAGTAAACGTTGAGGTTTCTACCTAAAACTAATACCTATGGATTCTGAAATTCCACTGGTTAAAGAGCATTATGGGGTCCAAGCTGATAACAACAAGGTCTGATTTTCCTTTCCTGATAGGGACCAAACATTCAGAATATAACCATAAGTCCATAATGTGTAGTAGATTTATAGATTTAGCAGATGACAAATTATTCTTTCTGAAAGTGCTACAACAGTTATCAAAAGAATGGGTTTCTGGTATGGGATGTAACTCAAGGGTAGAGTGATTGCTTAGCATGTGCAGCTCTCTTGGTTCAATTCTTAGCATCTCACACAGAAGAATTATACTATGTTATTGAATTCTAATCTTGGCGCTCATTTTTTATTTAAATTTTATTGTAAAGGCGATGTTCAGAGGGATTAGCGTTACATAAGTAGGGTAATGAACACATCTCATTGTGAACAGTGTTACCTTATCCCTGATTTTCTCCCACTCTCCCTCACTCCTTATCCCCAAAATTGTGAAGTTCATTTCTAACATAATGCCTACTAAGTATCACTGCTGCATTGATTCAATCTTTGCCCTGTTTCTGTGGTTCCCCTTCCCTCCCCCAAATCAGATTAACTTAATATGCAAGACAAAAGACATTGAAATAAAAAAATAGCAATAACAGAGAATAAACCAAAGGAAAAAAATGAAAGAAAAGATATATCAGTGAACAGTACAATTAAATAAAAAACTCTTCATTTTTTGGAGTTCAATAGGCATCATTTTATATGTATATCTATTGAGCCATTGTGATCCTCTCCTAAGATTATCCTTCTTTATTCTCAGTGTGCAAATGCTTACAGTACTGTTTAATAAGTACATGCCCAGATGAATTTACTCGTCTTTTACTATCCATTGAGTTAACTTGTGGATGCCCATTAGTAGATAAATGGATCAGAAAATGTAATACACACACACACACACACACACACACACACACACACACACGCACACACTGAAATTCTATGCTTTCACCAGAAAGAATGACAATGTCCCATTTGTTAGGAAATGAGAAGACTTGGGAAAAATTATATTAAACAAAGTAAGCCAGGCCCAAAGAAACATAGTGGCGTGTTTTTCCTCATTTGTAATAACTGGAATATGTCTACAAACCTACGAGTTATCTCAATCCTGGCCCTCTTAAAGGAGGGCCAATTTTTATGCTTAAATATAAACTTAGTTTGAATTTTTCTTATGAGTAAAGTGCAAACTATATGCATATTGAAAATGCCTTGGAAGTTTCATGTGAATGTTCTTTTTAAATTAATAAACATTACTTTTTATGTGGATACCACCGTTCTGTTAATTCAGCCTATGATCATTAATTTACTATTTTTGTCAAGTTAACATTTACACATACAAGATCAGGATTTTCCCAGTACTGACAACCGATAAATTTTGTCTCTTCTGGCTCACAGTGACTATCAGCATCATTTTTTTGCTTTTATTGCAGATTAAAAAATAAATTATAAATGCAATTATTTTGTTTTTCTTTTGGAGAATATCATATTTCACTGAGCATCCCAATATACTCATATTGATTTAAACAACTGTAAAAATAATTTTTCTTATTAAAAATAATAGGTGTAGAAATGTTTGAAATCCAGCTTCAAAAATAAAATAACCTTATATCATCACTCAAAGACAGCTATTGGTTTATGAAAAATTACCTGTCAGTAAAACTTGTAACAATCAAATTATCTAGATAACTTGATGAAAATACATTTTAAGGCTTCATTCATATTGTCTAGTAACTAATACTGTCAGGAAGATCTTCAGCTCTTTCTACTGGATTTTTTTCCTCAGATTTGCAATTACCTAGCAAATGGACACTGATTAAAATCTAACACCTGTTTCCTATACACTTTTCTTTCTATGTTAAGAGAGTCTCTTCCTCAATGCTTTGAGAAGTAATAAAAGTCATAGGTTTGGGCCTCAGAGCAGAAGCATAGTCTACTATGTCAAAGGAAGATTGTATTAATTTGAATTGCTTCTGTGAAAGAATAAAACTTTTAGAGGTGACAGGAAAAGCTAGCTAATAATGAACTGTCTAAAGTCAAGGTTTCTAAGAAGAAAAGAATATTCATGGATATAAAACCTAGACAGTCCTACGGTGAGAATTATGCTCAGCAGTGTAGAGATACATGAAAACCAAATCAATTAATTATTTAGGTACACGGTGGTCGAACTATTGATTGCTTGACTATTTGCTGAACCCAAAGAGGATATATCTGGGGCATAAAAGTATTCTGCCTCAATTTCAGACCAGAAACCTTGAAACTGCTACACGATAGAGTTGGAGAGACACTGGAACTCATAGGCAGAGGCAAAAAAATCCTGAACAGAATCCCAGGGTCACAACAGATTGGAGAGAGACTCGATAAATGGGACTACCTAAAAATAAAAAGTTTCTGCACAGATAAAAGCATAGCCACTAAAGGAGAAAGACAGTCAACCAACTGGGAAAAGATATTTACCAATAATAAATCAGACAAATGCTCAATATCCAGTATCTACAGGGAACTCAAGAAACTAATCCCCCCCCAAACCCAACAAACCATTCACTAAATGGGCAAGGGAATTAAAGAGAGACTTATCAAAAGAAGAGGTTAAAATGGCAGAAAAGCATATGAGAAAATGCTCATCAGCTATGGTCACAAAGGAAATGCAAATAAAAAAAACCCTAAGATATCACCTTACCCCAACAAGAGTGGCCAAGATTTTGAACTCAGACAATGACAGATGCTGTGGGGGTTGTGGAGAAAAAGGAACACTACTGCACTGCTAGTGGGATTGTAAGCTAGTTCAGCCACTCTGGAAAGCAGTGTGGAGGATTCTTAAAGAACTGAAAATAGACCTTCCCTATGATCCCGCCATACCACTTCTGGGCATCTATCCTGAACAGCATGACCCAGGATATTATAAAGACACCTGCTCAGCTATGTTCATCTCTGCACTATTCACAATAGCCAGGCGATGGAAACAATCCAGACGCCCTACTGCAGATGAATGGATACGGATACAGAAAATGTGGGAGATATATATATATATATATATACACACACACACACACACACACACACACACACACACACAATGGAATTCTACATAGCCAACAGACAAGATAAAATAATGGCATTTGCAGGGAAGTGGATGAATCTAGAGTGAATCATGCTTAGCAAGACAAGTCAAGACCAAAGGAACAAAAGGCGCATAGTATCCTTAATATGTGGCTATTAGATCCAAACAGCCCAAGAGCAAGGACTCAATACTTGCGTGCCCAATGCTATGGACATGGTATTGGAAATAAACAAAACTACATAGACATAAAAATCTATGACTCTATAGACATAATGTTTTATTACATAGATTAATATGTATGTCTGTTGTGTGATTAGTGAAAATCTTCTCCCACTCTGTGGGCTTTCTATTTCACTTGCTAGCTATGTCATTTATTTTCTGGCCTTTTCCAAGAGCATCAACATCATCCCATAGTCTCTTGTATCTCCTTTTCCTTCTAGCCCATGTTTCATGAAAATTAACATTATGGTGGCATACTGAAAACTACAAGCCACTGTGGGGCTCTGGAAGGAGATTTCACAAAAGTGATTGATTCCCTACTAATTCATCCTTAATTGAACTTAGCTTTATAATGTTGAAGAAATCTCAGTAGCAGAAATTTCAGAAGGAATTGCATAGTACTATTCCCAGTTGCTGTAGCAAAATACCATAGGTGGGGTAGAAACTGGGAAGTTAAATATTGAGATGCTAAATAATTTAATATCTGGTGACATCTCAGAGTTCTTAGGCTCAGAGAGAGAGAGAAAAAGAGAGAGTCTTTTGGATAAAAAACACTAATTTCATCAAGTGGGCCTCATTTTACCACCTTCATTCTCTAATTCTGGTCACAAGGACCTCTCCAATTACCATCTCATTAAGGATTAGTGCTTCAGTATGTATGATTTTTAATCATAATTGAACTAATTTATTGTGTGATCAATGGTGTACAGGGGTCCTATTCCACATAGCCTCACAGGCACTTTGTTATTTAGTCTTTTTAATAAGAATCTTTACTTGAATCCAACAGACCAAAATACTCTTTAATAAGTAAATCTATTAGCACTGAAAGAATAAAGCTACTGAAAACTAATTTTGCAAAGGTGGTAGTGTATGAGGTCATATGCCAAACAATGGCATTTCATTTACTCTCTATGTTTTAAAATAAACATATCCTGAGAATGACAAGCTAGAGTTGTTCTACTAATTTGACTGGCCTACTGGTTCTGTGACAGATCTTCCTGAGAGGTACTCATTTAAAAAATAAATGATGGCTTAAATTATTACTAGTGTATACCTGGCCAAGGCAGAAAGAATGAACTTGTCCTCATTTCGGGAACCTCATCAGGTTATTCTTCAGTGACTTCCAAGCATCAGATAACGACTGTAAGTCAACCACCACATTGATGAAATCATGTTTATTTATTCTGAACATCAGACATTGTTTATTAGTGGAAAATTAGTAAACAATCATTTCACTTCCCTCCTTCTAGTTTAGCCACTTAAGTCAGCCATAATGAGTGACCCACATTTCAGCTAGAGCTTGTAAAATGATCCAAGAGCTGCCACCCACAAATCACCTATCAAGGCAAACATAAATGCAATGTGGTTCTAACTGTCTTCCATAATCTCAAATAACGTTACTTTATCAATACCGTCTCAAAAAATTTAAACCTATCAAAACTCTCTAAATATTTTTAAATGTGAAATCTCAAATTTCCTTCAATCGTGTCAAAAATCACCACAAAAATTACGATCACAATTACAAACAAATGAATGGAATGTTTCAATTTAGGACAACCAAAAAAGCCCCATGTAATTTTTTAATATAATTATTTACTCAAATATACTGTAAATAGGAATTGTGAAAACACAAGAAGCAAAAGTTTGCAAGTGAAGTTTCTAGAAGCTCATGAAAACAATACCACCCCAAATTGCAGATGCAAAAGGAAAAACAGTTCTAATGCGGTTAAGAGTACTCTGGTGGTCTCCTTCATTTGGTCGTGCAAATTGTTTTGCTTCCCATACCACAAAATTAGTCCACAGGAGGAGCTGGTGGATCTTGTCCATTGTGTAGACTAGTTGGCTTGCCAGGTAGGTTGGATCCTCTTAGGTTAGGGGGTCTCAGTAAGAACAAGATCACTGCAATATCCATCCACGCCATCAGGATCATAGTAACACTGATGCCATTGTCACCAGAAGGTCCTGGTAATTCCTGAAGACATTCTGTGTCCGTGCAGTAGGACTGGGATTGCCGCAACAGATTGATCAGCCTTCTCATCGCATGTTCGTGAGAGCAAACACATTCACAGGGATCGAATCCACCTTCTGCCATAATTACCCAGCTTGATTTTACTTGAATGTTTAAATCCGCCCAGACAACAACCGACCGGGCGGGGAGGATGGAAGCCGAAACCCTGTCTCGGCTGCGAGACAGCCAGAGGTTTCCAGGACGCTGCGGCAGCCTCATCTGTTTACTTTATAAATGCATGGAAGAAATGACATGTAAGAACACAAAACAAACTGAAACATGCGTCTACTCTAGTTATGGAGCACTGAAAGTGAACTCTCCTTATTTTTATTCCTGACAATTGGATGGAACAGGCATAGAGTGCAGCTGGAACAGAATTCCCTCTTATGTTTTAGTGTTGCCTTTCAGGGTTAGTCAGAATGTAGACTGAATCCACTTTATCCCAATTCCAGATGTGATTTGAATTTATACTTAGTAACAGTAGATAGCAGTTTGGAAGAATGTACTTTAGATCTAAAAAAGCTAACAGAAATAATAACAGTGTAGACATGTAAAGGTGAGGGTAAAGATGAGGCTAAAAACTAGAGTTTGTTAAGTCTATTGGAAAAGTAAAGAAAGCTGAGAGTTGTATAAGTGAAAAAAGATTAGAAAACTGATAAACAATTTATACTTCATCTTAAAAATTCCTAATAAAATATTTCTAATAAAAATTATTCATAAAGTTATAGAGAAGATAAAGGATGGGAAATATACACATTTATTTCTCAAGAGTGTCTGGTTATAAGAAGCAAACTCCTTGTTCTTTGTTGTGAGGAATCAATAGATACTCTCAAGAAAGGCAAGACAGAAATAGCAATACCGTTTTTCTTATTGTTAATTTGGACTCTTTAATTCTTATTGTTCTTGATATATACAGACTGGAGGCAAAATATTCATGGCAACAGATAAGCATCTGAAAATTGTCTTGGTAAAAATGGAAATGGAAAAGACACTTGGGAATTCTTTATATCATGCTCTAAGACTTAAAGAACCACTGGACTCTTTCCAAGACACACAGAAATAACTAAGACACTCATAAAAATCAAGTAAAGATGATACTATAAGATGCTTTAATTTCTAACAGCTGAAATTGATGATGCTTTTTTGGTTTGTGTAGCCAAAGCAGTTTTTAATAGAAAAATCTCAGAACAAAATTTTCTTACAATATCTACTTATAAAATGAAAGTTTACATACTTGGCAGCTTGCCACTATTATTAATGGTGCAGCTTGTCACCATTATTACTATTATTACTCTATTTTACATTCAGAGTTAAACGTGTCCATTCCCCTAAAATTATATGATTACTTATTCATTGTGTCGACAGGTGAAACAACCCCAATATCCTGAAGTCTATTTTCAATTTCAACCAAGAGTAAGAATACTGTAGTCCTTGACTTCCCATATGTCATTACCTCCTAAACTTAGAAAGTCTGGGAGGACAAGATCCGATCAAGAGGTAAATTTAATGAGACAAAGGCCAAAGGATGAACCAGTGTAACAGCAGTATTCACAAGACAATATGTTGGAAATGAACTTTACAACTTGGGAGGGATGAGGGGAGGAAAATTGGGATAAAAACATGGGGAGGGGTAACAATGTTCAAGAAGTAATGTACCTTACAAATGTAACTGTAACCTCTCTATACCTCACTCTGATAATAAAATTTAAAAAGAAGTACATTTAATTTTAGAACCATTTTTAAAAGTAATCTTTTAACTTTTTAATTTATTGTATTTTTTTATTAATGAGGTACTGAAGAATTGAATCGAGGGCTACATACATGCTAGGTATGCATCCCTAACACTGTTTTTTTATTTCTGTACCCTTTCTCTTGTATATAAGTTTATCTCATTTGGTTAGGGGAAAGGGAAGCTAAGAAACAGTGGGACAAAGGGTGAACCAATTTAGCGGTGAAACCCACTGGATACATGTTGGAAATGTACTATACAACTCTGGGAGAAGGGAAGTCAGAAGGGGGAAATCTGAAAGAGATGAGGGAGGGGATGGCACTGTTCAAAAGGAAATGTACTCATTACTTGAATCGTATAATTGTAACTCCATGTATATTACCTTTACTATAAAATAAAATAAAAAAGCAAGCAAGACAAAAAGAAGTAAATTTAGCTTTATGATTGTAAACTTACGCTTTGTGAAAGAAAAAGAAAAGCCAACATCGATTTGCTTAAATGAGATTCATCTCCTTTTGTACAACAATGATTGAAGTAATGGTGAAAATAGCCTAAATTCTACAATAAGAGCTAGAAACTCTGGGATTTACCAGTAATATATATTATAACTTTGGGCTTTTATTTGGTCCACCTAATAAAGATAATAATATCATTGTTACTAGAACAATATATCATTTTTTATTAAAAAGGTAAAGTATACTAAAAATATATTGTACTTAAATATACAATTTTATAGTTAAACAATCTACATGGTTCTGTATATATGTTCAACAATCAATAAGGCTGCACATAAGCATAAAAAAGCATAAATATCAAACATTGTGTGCTATCTTTATTTTGGAATTTCTGATTTATAAGCATGAGTCACTTACCTATATGATTAAGTCAATAAAGTAAAAATAAATGATGTAAATGCCTGATAGGTCTTGCATACTCTTTATTTTTAGCCTAAGGGAGATAAAAGCTTTTAAACTTTTTTATAACAATGATCTTTTTCAGAGAGTTAATGATCTACAGATATATTTGGCAATGAAAACAACTGTAACCTCAATTAACAGGATGCTGGCACCCCTGAGGCTTTGTCAAGATTTTTAGTTTTATTAAAGCACACTGGGGATGCCAAAATTCAGGAGACAAATTCTTGAATTGAGACAAATGCATATATCTCACAATAATTCACACAGAAATCGGTATCTTCCAACTCTTAGGTCTTTGTCTAAGAATCTAAATCTATTTCTAATTATCTTTGTTGTTTGGAGAAGTTTGTCTCTGGTGGCCTCAGCTGCTACAAATTCATAATTAGGAATAAAAAACCATTAAATGAGTAGTAAATAATCATTTGATGACTAATGTGTATGAAGCATTAGGAAAAGTAGTCCTCTTACACTTTACTTCATTTAGTTATTTCAACAAATTGGATGAGGAGGAATTATTATTCTAAGTAAATTAATTAGGATCAAGGATCCCTGAATAGCTTCTTACCCTACCAAGCTGAAACAAACTGCAAAACTGACATTACTTCAGGATGTCTTTCTTTGGTCCCTCCTTAAACACTCCTCATTTTGATACCCTTCCTGCCACTCTGGGGAGAGATTTTGCACACGGGTTTTTATTAGAAATGAACAACCAATCAGAATGTTGTGAGACCTGACGAATAAAACATGACCTTCCAAAAGGACCAAACAATCAGAGAACAGTTAAGGGTATTATATGCTCTAGACTCAGGATACTGGGACACCCAAAAGGAAACATCCAAAGACAGGGTTAGCCACCTGAAAAAAAGAGAGTGAATAACGGATGGAGAGAATACATGATGGACAGACAGAAACCATGGTGACAGCAGGCTTTGAGTTAGATGCTTCTCTTAGGAAGAAAGTTTTACATTTATTTCCTCTTCTGTTCTAGAGGTTATTCATCCAATACTGAATGAATCAATGAAAACAGGACATATGGAAACTGCAAAAATCCTGGCAGTACAGCTGTAACACTGGTAGGAATGCTGTACCCTGAGCTAGAGTGGTAAGCAGGCTTCCTACAATAGGGCTGTAACTTTAGTGGTCTGTCCAGGCCACAGAGCCAAAATTGCTGTGTGGCCTCTGCTCATGAGAAAGCAGCAGAAAGCTCTATCACTATTTCTGTTGTTGTATAGGAAGTGATTGAGTAACTCCAAAGTCAATGACCATAATCTGTACTTAAAATCATCCAGTGAGTCACTATCTGCATTGAAACAAATACATTTAAAGAATATCATGAATATACTTCAAGAGCAATAAAGACTTCTACAAACCCAAGTTATTTTGGAGCATTAAGACACCACCCTTATACACTGTTATGAGTAAGTTATGTCAGAATCATAGAAGGAACATTTGTGCCTTTCCTCAATTTCAGAATTTATTGAATAACAATAATTTCACAGACTGTATCAAGTTTGTTTATGTCAATTCAGGAAGTACTATTGACTTGTTTGATACCTATTAGCCATTGTCAAACAGATTCTCTTATTCTAATCTTCATTATGAATAATATTAAATCTGACATTACATATTATTCTTTATTTACATTGAGTCACAGGTTACAGAATGACAAAAGAAAGGCTAATAAAATTGTAGGGATCAAAAAGAACAGAGCTGGGAGATCGGCAGAACATGGCGGCGGTTCAGGGTGAGCAGTACTGAGCTCCTGCCAAGATTCATGTACTGGCAGTGCAGGAGACAGTCCTCTAACAGAAATTGATCCCAAGTAAGCGTTAGGACCACAGAGAACTCAGGCAGAGAGGAAAGAAAGGAAAACAAGGAAGAATACCAGCGCGAAAAGATAGCATGGAGCTCTGCCACGGAGCGGCCGGGGAAACAAAGGCTCTTATGAATCAGAGCAGAGACAGCGCTCCACAGCAGCGCAGACCCGCCAGCTGCATACAGAGCCACACAGAGCTGTATCAGCCCAGAGCCAACACCCGGCCATGCACGGACGTGCCAGCTACACGGAACCAGAGAATCCAGCAATTTGTGAGTGGCTCAGAGAAGTTTCTGCTAGCGAAATGGCATTGGGAGGGAGCCCAACATTATGTAGCAACAAAACCAACACTACAGAAAATTCTCAAAGATGTTCTACACATAGAAAACCAACACAAATGTAATACAGAAAAGACATGGCACCTAAAACTCATAACATGTAAGTACCACAAAAACTATCAAGACACAGGCCCTAATGAAAGCTTGTAAAAATGGCAGGAACTAATAAATATTTCTCAATCCTGACTCTCAATATCAATGGGCTTAACTCTCCAATTAAACGGCATAGATTATCTAGTTGGATCAAAAAACAAGATCCATTGTTCTGCTGTCTTCAAGAGACATATCTTACCCAAAAAAACAAATACATTTTGAAAATGAGAGGTTGAAATACACTCTATCAAGCTAACGGCCCCCATAAACAGGCTGGAGTTGCCATCCTCATATCAGATAAAAATAGACTTCAAACTAAAATTAGTGAGAAAAGACAAAAGAGGTTACTACATACTACTAAAGGGATCTTTCCTCCAGGAAGACATAACCATCCTAAATATCTACACACCCAATCCCGGAGCTCCGAACTTCATCAAGCAAACTTTACTTTCACTGAAACCATACATAGATGGAAACACACTGATTGTTGGTGACTTTAACACACCACTCTCATTTTGGACAGATCAACAAGGCAAAAACTCAAAATAGAAACCTTAGAATTGAACAACTATATAGGCCAACTAGATCTAACAGACAACTGCGGATTATTCCACCCAGCAACAACACAATATATGTTTTTCTCAGCAGCACATGGAACATTTTCCAAAATAGACCACATTTTAGGGCATAAAACAAACCTGGACAGATTCAGAAACACTGAAATTATTCCCTGCACTCTCTCAGATCACAAGAGCATCAAATTGGAACTGAACACCCATCTCCACCAACGAAAACCCTGTAACTCATGGAGATTGAACAACACATTGTTGAATCACCAATGGGTCATCGAAGAGATCATAACAGAAATCCAACAGTTTATGAAATTTAACAAAAAGGAGCACACAAAATACCAGCTCCTTTGGGACACGGCAAGGGCAGTACTCAGAGGAAAATTTATATCTCTGAGTGCCTACAGTAACAAATTGAAAAAATCGCAAACCAACAATTTAATGTGTCACCTTAAGCTCCTGGAAAAAGAGCAACAAACCCACCCTAATCCCACTAGAAGGAAGCAAATTATTAAAGCAGAATTAAAAGAATTGGAATCCAAAAAAACTACAGAAAGAATCAACAAAACAAGGAGTTGGTTCTTTGAAAAAATTTAAAACATTGACAAACCTTACCAGAAAAAGGAGGGAGCATACCGAAATAAACAAAATCACAGACAAAAATGGTAACATCACGACAGAAATTACCAAGATCCAGAGTATCATGAGGGAATACTTCTCAAACCTTTATGCCAACAAATTTGAGAATCTAGAAGAAATGGATGAATTCCTAGCCAATATTAACATACCCACACTGAAAGAACTAACTCAACTAAACAGACCTATTTCAAACAAACAGAAATGGCAATAAGAGAACTTCCACCTAAAAAAAGCCCAGGGCCAGATGGATTCACAGCAGAATTCTATAAGGTCTTCAAAGCAGAGCTCACATCAATACTCCTCAAGCTCTTCAACAAAATTGAAAATGAAGGTTCTTTACCAAACTCATTGTATGAAGCCAGTATAATCCTCATCCCCAAACCAGACAGAGATTCATCAAAGAAAGAGAACTATAGACCTATTTCTTTGATGAACATCGATGCAAAACTTCTAAACAAAATATGGCCAACCGTCTATATCAACTCATCAAAAAAATTATACACTATGATCAAACTGGATTCATTACAGGGAGGCAAAGCTGGTTCAACATACACAAATCAATTAATATAATTCAACACATCAACAGGAGCAAGGACAAAAATCACATGACTGTCTCAAAAGATGCAGAAAAGGCATTTGACAAGATCCAACACCCCTTTATGTTAAAAGCTCTGGAGAAACTAAGAATCCATGGAACATTCCTCAATATAATAAAGGTTGTGTATGACAAACCCACAGCTAGTATTATACTTATCTGAGAAAAGCTAAAGCCATTCCCTCTAAAATCAGGAACGAGACAAGGATGCCCACTCTCTCCACTCCTCTTTAACATAGTTTTAGAATGCCTAGCCAGTGCAATAAGGTAAGAAGCAAGCATAAAGGGGATCCAAATAGGGAAAGAGGAAGTAAAACTTTCCCTCTTTGCAGATGACATGATTCTGTATTTAAAGAATCCTATAGACTCTACTCCCAAGCTCTTTGAGATGATTCAAAACTTTGGAAGGGTAGCAGGCTATAAAATTAACCCTCAAAAATCAACTGCCTTCCTCTATGCCAACAGTGAGAGGAATGAGGCAACAATCAGGAAAGCAACTCCTTTTGCAATAGCCTCAAAGAAAATAAAGTACCTAGGAATTACCTTAACAAAGAATGTAAAACTTTAAAACCCTGAAAAAGGAAATTAAAGCAGAACTGAGGAAATGGAAAAAACTCCCATGTTCCTGGATTGGAAGAATCAATATCGTGAAAATGACAATCTTGCTAAGGGCTATCTACAAATTCAATGCAATACCCATCAATATCCCAATGGCATTCTTTAAAGAAATAGAAGAGGCAATCCAAAATTTCATATGGGATAATAAAAGACTCCGTATAGCAAAAACACTTCTTAGCAGAAAGAACAGCGCAGGAGGAATTGCAATACCAAACTTTAGACTCTATTACAGAGCTACAATTATCAAAACAGCTTGGTACTGGCACAAGAACAGGCCTGAAGACCAATGGAATAGAACTGAAGACCCAGATATTAAACCACAGACCTATGGCCACCTAATCTTTGACAAGGGAGCCAAAAAAATAGAATGGAAGAAAGATAGCCTCTTCAACAAGTTGTGCTGGCAGAACTGGTTAAGCACCTGCAGAAAACTAAAGTTGGATCCTTCTTTTGTCACCCTGCACTAGAATTAACTCCAAATGGATCAAAGACCTGGAGGTAAAAGCCGACACTCTGAAAACATTACAAGAAGGAATAGGAGATACACTAGACCTCTTTGGCACAGGTCGAAACTTTCTTAATAAGGACCAAGAATCACAACAAATCAGAGAAAGGCTGGATAAGTGGGACTGTATTAAACTACAGAGCTTTTGTATGGCAAAGGACATAGCTACTAAATTAATTAGGAAGCCTACAGAGTGGGAGAAGATCTTCACCAACCATACAACAGACAAGGGCCTCATATCTAAAATATATCATCAGCTCAAAAAATTGAATCAATCCAAAACTAATCTCCAAAGTAACGACCATTCCATTAAAAGATGGGCCAAAGACTTAGAGTCTTCTCTAAAGAAGAAACAAAAATGGCCTATAGACACATGAAGAAATGCTCAACATCTCTGGTCATAAAAGAAATGCAAATCAAAACAACTCTAAGATTCCACCACACTCCAGTTAGAATGGCCAGGATCAAGAAAACTAATAACAACAGATGCTGGAGGAGATGTGGCCAGGAGGGATCACTACTACACTGTTGGTGGGAGTGCAAACTCATTCAACCACTATGGAAAGCAGTATGGCAGTTCCTCAGAAGACTAAACATAGAACTCCCCTATGACCCAGCAATTCCACTACTTGGCATTTACCCAATCATCCAGAAACAAGGACATACTAAATCCACCAGCACAATGCTCATTGCAGCACTATTTACCATAGCAAAGATATGGAACCAACCTAGATATCCCTCAGTTGAAGAGTGGATCAACAAGATGTGGTAATTGTACACAATGGAATTTGATGTTGCTGTCAGAAAGAATGACATCACTCCATTTGTCAGGAAATGGAAATACTTAGAAAAGATCATATTAAGTGAAGTAAACCAGACTCAAAGGAACTTAGACTCAATGTTTTTCTTCATTTGTCATAATCAGTAGAAACCTTGGGCTTTTCTAACAGAGATTTGCAATAGAGAAAAACCTTGATACAAAAGGCCATATAGTAGGACGCTGAATGAAAGGATCTCTAGGATATAGAAACATAAGCCATATAATGAATGATTGTTGTTCTTAAGGTACTATGTTATCTCTCATCTCTTTTGCTCTCCCTTGGTTATCTCATATTGTTTGTTACCTGTTGTATCGGATATATTTGTATTTGGTTATTTGAAATTCGATAGGGAATGGGGGAAAACAAGATGAGGGGTGGTGGTGGGGAGGAGGGAAATGGGGACCAAGACATGTGAAAGGGTATCAGTGTATGGGAATTAATGCACCATCTGTCTGGCAAATATCATGTAACGCTTCTATTAATTACAATAAAAATATATGAAAAAAATCAAAAAGAATAGAGCTGGTACATGGAAAAAGAAATTCATTTCAGATGAACATTAACATAAGAAAACCTAATGAGAAATGATGTCTGAATTCTGGTTTAATTCTGATGCAGGATAGTTAAAACTCAGATCTGTCTTCCTATGTTAGGACTAATGGCAAGTCAAGTAGGTCAGATGAACAGAGGATTGTTGTGAGCTGGACTGACTAGATAGTCCCATGCATGTGAATCCTTGATATCTGCATTGGATGGTCTGATGACACCACTCCACGGAATCACTCATACTTCAGTTAGGTGTATTGTCCTTTCCCACATTCAGACAAGGGGGGATGCATCATTCGTCAGTGTTGAGTGGGACTGTCCACATGTTACTGAGTAAGCTTGGTAAATTCACAGGTGGCAATATTTATTTTGTTTATTACTTTGTGCACCAGCAGTTGTGCTAGATAGATGGGCCATTCTACCTCAGATGAGGCAAGTTGATATTGCATAAAATGGAATTATTCAAGCCTGAAGTAAGTAGGATATTTGAAGAAGGGTACCATATGACATCTGCACAAAGAACATAAAGATATTCAAGGTAATTGCTAGGTTAAAAATCATAAATGATGTGTTATTGTTATTTAATGTGAAGAGAGGAGAGAAAGAAGGAGGATTGCTGCTGGCAAACACCGAGACATTTCCTTCAGGTCTAGAATTACATCTTGATGAGACTTCCAGAGCCATACTTCTTGTCATCTTGGCTTCTGAAAATATTTAATCTCATTTGCAATCCAAAATCCCATTAAGGTGCTCATTACATCTATAGATCTAGACCCTCTAGTATTCCACATCCCTAAGGATATGTGTATCATGAAAATGTTTATAAAAGAAGCCAAAGATGATGAGAGGAAAATTAAGAACCAGGAGGAAACTGATGATAGCTAGCTAGTTACAGCTACAAAATCCTTACATACACTCTCAGCCCTAAGCCAAGATCATTTTTAAAATTTATATTTAATTATGAATTACATATGTAGAATTACAATTATAAACAAGTTGTGCATGATTTTTATTTCTGAGCCTCTACCTATCAGAAAAATAGACATCAAAAAAATAGAGTCTCTAAATTCCTAATGGGATTTCTGAATCTGTGTTCTCAAAGCTTTTTTTTATGCCAGACAGCTTTCTCCCTCCACAGATCTGAAGGACTCCCTGATCTCTCTTTCTTGAGAACCTAACTACTCCTACCCCATCCTGCTAAAGTCTCTGCTATGTTCAGTCAAACACTGCCACGGGATAAAACCAGCTATAAATTACAGCTATAAAAAAGCCATAAATTCTAAATTTTGGTTTAGAGTATTGGCTCTTGAAAATTCTGAGCCCTGATCCATTGAAAGGGGCACTTATATGTTATATAAATGCCTAATGAAGTATTTAATTCCAGTGGATTTAAGAACACAAGCTAATTCATGGACATAAATCAAAAACAAAAACAAAAATCATGTCTTAAAGACTTTTCAATTTTCACTAACCTAGTGCTTAGCTTGGTGTCTCTGACCAATTACAGATATAAGTAGTATTCTCCGGATAATACTAAGTGAATATCTCTAATTTTTCTTAATTGGCCAATATACAAATTGGTTTTGTTATTTATATAACTACACTGCATGAAGTTGTAGTGATTATGGAATCAACACATTAGTTTCCTGAAGACAAAAGTTTGTGTTTCTGAGAACTCTAGGCACAACATATTCATCAACCAATCAGTATATACCATATTTATTATCTATTTTTGATTCAATGACATTGAACCCACAACTAAAAGCATGGTAATTTATGCCTGAATGAAGTTAATCTAAAAAGACATGTCCCAGCCATCTTGTGTTTCAGAACACTAGACAGTATTTTAGAACTATATTGGGCAGTGGGATTGTACACAGCAAAATTACTAACCAAATGCACATAATGTTACATAAAATGTTGCACCAAATAAACCATGGAAAATAATGTTTTCATAATAGGAAATATGAAGCTAGTGTTACCTCTATTTCATTTCACCTGGGATACATGCATTGTGCAATAAAACGTGTTTTTGTTTTTGTTTTTGTTTTTTTTGTCTTTCACTGTTTGTCCATGATCTTATGAAAGATCAAAATGTACTCATTTGTAGATTTTCTTTTTGGATTGTGTGTTTACTTACATCCTTTTGTCAAGGCAATATGTGGAAGTTGGAGTTGGAGCCACTGGAAGATAATTAGATCACAAAGTGAAGTCCTTGTGAACAAAATCTCTGCATTCACAACGGTGATTGTAGAGATCCCTTGCTTACTTCTACAACATTAGGACACCAGGAGAAGATGGCTATTTTGAACCAGAATATCAAACACCACCAGACATTGAATCTGCTGGTGCTCAGTCTTACATGAACCAGAAGTGTGAGAAATACATTTCAATTCCTGTGGGTCATTCACTTCGTGACATTTTGTCACACTAGCCAAAATAAATTATGACAGCAAAATACAGAAAGCAGCAAATTTTACAACGATGTTCATTGCAGCACTATTTACAATAGCAAAGATATGGAACCAACCCAGATGTCCCTCAGTTGATGAGTGGATCAACAAGCTGTAGTATTTGTACACAATGGAATTCTATGCTGCTGTCAGAAAGAATGACATTGCCCCATTTGTTAGGAAATGGAAAGACTTAGAAAAAATCATATTAAGTGAAGTAAGCCAGACTCAAAGGAACATAGACCCAATAGTCTCCCTCATTTGTCATAATCAGTAGGAACGTTGGGCTCTCCTAGCAGAGATTCACAATAGAACAAAATCTAGATACTTAAAACCATATAGTATGATGCTAAATGTAAGGACCTCCAGGATATAGAAACAAAAGCCATATAATGAGTGATTGTTGTCCTTGATGTACTATGTTATCTCTCATCTCCTTTATTGTCCCTTGGTTATTTCATATTGTTACAATATTTCATCTTGTTATCTGATATATTTTATTGGTTATTTGAAATAGGAGAGGGAAGGGGGAAATCAAGTTGTGAGGGGGGATTGGGGAGGGAAATGGGAAACAGGACATGAGACAGGGTATCAATATTTGTGAAGTAATGCACCTTCTATCTGATGAATATAATGTAAACCTCCTATTAATTACAATAAAAATATATGAAAAAAAGAAAGTAGCAAATTTTCAAATACAGAAGAAGTCTCCAGTCCTGTTCTGTTCAATTCTCCATACTTGACACCTCCCAGTACATATGTCTTTGTAAGTATGTGACAAAGTTTGTTTTGTGAGTTAATTTCAAAAAATGTTTCTTAGGCTTTTGTAAAGACAGAAACAGCATCAACACAGAAAAATAAAAAACAATTGGAATAATAAAGTAAGCATAGAAAATTAAGATGTAAGTAGCTAGAATCAACTCATATTGTTTAGCTTTAATTTGGTCATTTTATTGATGAGACATTTAAGTTTATGTCACATAGGATTTAATGTTGTTTATGGTCTATCACAATTTCCAGCGAAATATCCAGCTTTGTGGTGGGAGGGGTAAAAAATTTGCTACATCAGAACTATGATGGTGACCCAGAAGTTGTTCACAGTAAGTAAAAACACAGAAACAAAATTATACTTTGTTCTTTTTCAAACTAACACTTTTTTTACATCCAACACAGACTGAATCTCTGTTCATAATCAAAACCTATGTTATTTCATTTCTTTGGAGCTGCCTAAAAGGTTCTCATATAATGTCATACAACAGACTCTTTGTACTAATCCTATCAGAAATTCATAGATAACAAAGGACCTGCATCCTAGCTTACACAAAAATCTCTGCATTGTGGCATCTGTAGTAAATAATATAGCAAACTAGAGTTCACAATTCCAGATCACCCATTAATACAATATCCAAAGAAGTTGACTCTGGCACTTATTTTGTCTTTCTTTCCATAAAGGCTACAGTGTAAACTACAGCCTACAGTTTTCAAGAAGAAAAATGATTGGCCAGCTTTCTGATAAACTTTTCAAACTGAAAATATCTGATATTGTGTTCACTGATACATGACCACAATATACAAATATATAAATCATGATGCTCTTCCACTGACAGGCAGGTATAGACTCTGGTGTCTGTTAAGATACGATGCTGGCTTGCTGATTACTATAACTTTCATGTACTTCCAATATGTTCATCTATACTATAATGCCAGTAGGAGCTTGACCACAGAGACTTTCCCCTCTTTTTGTTTTAATCTGAAATATTTCAGATTCAGTCTTCTCGTATTCAAATAAGAAATGAGCATTATTGGATAATGGCCATATGCCTAAAACTGTACTTGTAATGGCCCCTCTTAACTTGATAACTTTTGAAGAATTAGTTTTGCTTATTCTAAGTCTACTTTCCTAATTAAATTGATTTAATAGCATTTCATAGATCATGTTTGGGGTGTTTTCTGCATGTGGAAGTATTTTCTCTTCTAAATTTAAAAGATGCTCTCTTTTCTGGTGGACTTTAAAATAAGAACACACAAGCATGTGCGTTCACAACTCAAAGTTAACTTCCATCAATCATCTTTCACAATTCCTCAAGGTAACACTTAAAGTTTCATTGTTCTGGGTTCGTTTTTTATTGTCAGGATAATGTATAGAGAGGTTACAGTAGGTGCATTATTTCTCGCACATTGACACCCCTTCTCATGCTTTTATCCCTGTTTTCCTCCCCCTCCCCCTCCCAATCATCTTGTTTCCCCCCTTCCCTTTCCTATTTTAAATAAACAAATAAACATATATGCAATATACCAGGTAACAAAGTCAGATATAGTAACAATATGAGATTAACCATAAGGGCAAAAAAAGAGAAAAGAAATGACATAGTACATTAAAAACAACAATCACAGAAGAAACACCTCTTGTTTCCATATCCTAGAGTTCATTTCACCTAGTCTCATTCTATATGACCTATGTACATAAAGTTTTGAGCTATTGTAATCCTCTGCTCGGAGAATCCTAGCTATTGTAATCCTCTGCTAGGAGAGTTCTAGATGTGTATTATTACAGATGAAGGAAACCAATGAGCCTATCTACGTTCCTTTGTATCTGGCTTACTTCATTTAATATGATTTTTCCAAGTCTTTCCATTTCCTTATGAATGGGGGGTGTCATTTTTTCTGATGACAGTATATAATTCCATTGTGTATAAATACCACATCTTCTTAAGCCAGTCAGCTACCAACGGGCATCTGGGTTGGTTCCATATCTTAGCTATGGTAAATAATACTGCAATGAACATCGTTGTGCTAGTGGCTTTAATATTTCCTTGTTTCAAAGCCATATAATGAGTGATTGTTGTCCTTAATGTACTATGTTATTTCTCCTCTCTTTTGCTATCCCTTGGTTATCTCATATTGTTATAGTATTTTATCTTGTTATCTGATCTATTGTATGTATGCTTATTTGGTTATTTGAAATAGGATAGGGAAGGGGGAAAAACAAGATGAAGGGCAGAGGGGGGGGTAGGGAAATGGGGACCAAGACATGAGAAAGGGTATCAATGTTTGTGAAGTAATGAACCTTCTATCTGGTGAATATAATGTAACCCTTCTATTAATTACAATAAAAATATATGAAAAAATATGTCCTTGTTTCTTCTCCTCTCTTGATCTGCCTTTTCAACCAAAGCTGGAGCTCTTTCACTTCTTTGACCACACCTCTACTTGCTGGTTATTTAACTAGAGTCTCTCAGAGTTGTCTTCCCAAGTTAACTTTGAATCATTTTGCTCAGAGCTTAGCCTTTTGAGTTGCTAAGGATTATAGACAAGAACCAGGAATGCCTGACTAATAATTTAATCTTTTTGTGTGAAATAAATCAGAAAAATTGAATCTTTAGGCTAGGACATAGTCATCCATTATTAATCTAGCCAAACCCAATTAAGCATTGGTCCTGTTCCAAATTCTGTTGCATATTTTACAAATACAAATGTAGAGGGATAGCCTGTTCTGAGATCTCTTTGTTGCAAGAAGGAAAAAATGAGATATATAGATATAAAATGATATGAGATATACTGCATACTTTAAAAAGCATTGTTCTAGAAGTGCAGAGAGGGTTCAATAATATACCTGGTATAATAACAAAAATGCAACAGTAAAAGTGATGTCATTTAAGAAGGGAAGATAAGTTATGTAGAAATAGCCAGTAAAAACAATTATTTTCCTTATGCTTCTCTGAGCTTCACCCCAATCCTTTATTAATATTATTTGAATTTTACTACACAGTTTCACACTTTCCTGTTAGAACAGCCTGTAACAGTCACATCAGTAAATTAAGAAATTCAGTATCATTCGATTACTTAAAAAGCAGAGAAAATTCTTTTAAAATTCACTGAAATACATATTCCAAAACACAGCCAGTATTGTAGAGTATTCGGTTGCTTTACTTTAAATAAAATGCAATTTTGCTTCCCAGGGCAGAAGCAAGAAATCTTCAAAGGATAGAGTTAGCTTTCTGCACCAATACTCACTTTTAATCTTACCTTCTATATCAGCAGCCTACACCTCACAGTGGAAGTTAAATTGGTGTGGAAAGTAGAGGAGGTAAAAAGTGACTATAAAAATTGGAGAAAGAAACATCATGATTGTCATCCAACCCACAAATACTTTATTAAATACTTCCAATCATTATTATTTTAGATCTAGCAGATTCTACAACTTCTGCAATCCAAGCTATCATATATAGTCTGCATTTCGAGGAAACAAGGCATGTATTCAGAATAATCAATGCTGGTGCTGTTCTAAGATGTGTGGGAAAAAAAACTATTCACAGTACAAACTTTTTATGGTATATTGGGATATTTGAAAGACTTGATCTGTTTCTAGTTTCATTTACCTGATCTTTATAGGGATTGTAAAAGAAAGAATATATCATTATGCATTTTAAATAAGAAATACAGGGGGCAGTTTTGTGAGGTAAGTAACTTTGCTTGTTTGGCTATTTTGAAAGGCCGAAGCATTTAGAGTGAAAACCATAATGCATAACTCAGTCCTCACCATAGAGGAATATATGCAATACTTGTTTTTTTTTGACAGAGCAATGAGTAAATGTGAACCACACAGCTTCCACACATGGCATAGATATAAATTGTCAATGTGAGTGTGGCCTTTCAAATAAAAGATACTGAATCATTCCAGGACTTGATGGCCTGTTGTAGATATATGACATAAGCCAGGTACACCTCATGTTCTTGGAAAGGTAGAGTCAGGTAGAGTTGAAGTTTAGCAAAATAAAATGTCAGGAAGATCAAAGGAGATCCTTTGTACAACTCCTTAAATATAATTTAAAATATGTTTATGAAAAGAAAATATTAGCCAATACGGTAAATTGGAAATAGAAAAAAGGAAAAATGAAGGCAATTTATTTATTTGTTTGCTTTGCAGGTGCCTCAAATCTGGGTTCAATTCGGAGTTTTGAACTCACAAAGCCTATTCACAATCAATACTCTACTACTTGAGCCATACTTTCAATTCTGCTTTTGTGGAAAAAACATTATCAAGAATTTTGTATACCTCGGGGGGCTTTGAACCTGAATTCTAAGATCTCAGGCTCCTAGTAGCTAATGTTATGGATTTAATATGAACCAGAACTCAGTGGTAATCATTTAATATTTTCATTTTACACTAAGAAAAGAAGATGATGTTAATATGTAACAGGTTTTTGACACTAGGAGCATAATATCAGGTGTTTCCCCAGAAAATTAGTGTTACTCTCTTGTGAAGAAAATCTGTTTTCACATAAAGACATTTTTACATCTCATTCCTTTTTTCTTCTGTTTTTTTAAATCTCCTTGTGAAAAAATTACAATTTTAAAAAGCCACTTGGGTGAAAATTAAAGAGTAAGAATAATAGTCAATGATGGTATATATCTCATCATATAAACATAATGTTATACAGATTGATATGTATCTATGACATACAAACTCTCAGCTTAATCTTAATTATGTCCTAAAATCTATGTGCCAGTGACTGCATGCAGAGATTCCCTTCTTGAATACTTGTTTGTTAAACATGACATTTGAAATATGATGTTAAAATCAGTGTTAATGAAATCTTTCAAAAAAAATAATAGTGAAGAGTGTAAATGAGCCTCATTTTTACCTTTTAAGCTAAGAGCCTTCAGAAATGATCATAACAGTATGATTTTGTTGGAAAATATTTGAACTTGTAAAAAGGCATATATCTTAATTTGTACCCATCACATAATAAATAGTCTACAATTTAAGTGAATGAAATATCTTATTTAGAAGAATTACCGGTGTCACTATTCACCATAGCAAAGACATGGAACCAACCCAGATGCCCCTCAGTTCATGAGTGGATCAACAAGATGTGGTATTTGTACACATTGGAATTCTATGCTGCTGTCAGAAAGAACGACATCGCCCCATTTATAAGGAAATGGAAAGACTTAGAAAGAATCATATTAAGTAAAGTAAGCCAGACTCAAAGGAACATAGGCCCAATAGTCTCCCTCATTTGTCATAATCAGTAGAAACCTTGAGCTCACCGAGCAGAGGTTTACAGTAGAGCAAACCTAGGTACGTAGGCCATATAGTATGACGCTAAATGAAAGGTCCTCCAGGATATAGAAACAAAAGCTATATAATGAGTGATTGCTGTCCTTAATATACTATGTTAACTCTCATCTCTTTTGCTGTCTCTTGGTTATCTCATATTGTTACAGTATTTCACCTTGTTATCTGATATATTTTATATACACATATTTGGTTATTTGAAATCAGATAAGGAAGGGGGGAAAATAAGACAAGGGGAGGGGGTGGAGGGGGTAAATGGGACCAGACATGAGAAAGGGTATCAATGTATGTGAAGTAATGCACCATTTATCTGGTGAATATAATGTAACCCTTCTATTAATTACAATAAAAAAATACATGGAAAAAAAGAATTACCCATGTCAAAAACACACACATCATCGTGCCTCTCACTTGATCAGTAATCATTAGTTCAGTCAATTCATGAAAGGATTTACCTTGAATGGAAATAGTGAAGTAAATTTTCTTCTTCCTGATATCAAACATGGCCATTATTATCTTCATTACCTACCTCTGTTGCATCTGATGCTGGCTTTGTGCAAAACAGGTTTACAGCAAAAGGAACGTTTGAAATCTTGAAGCATGTTCGACCGGACCTAGCTAAGAAAGATCATCTTCATATATTTTGGAACAATCTGAAGATTTCACCATCTGAGAAAAAAACTATGGCAAGTCAGCAAGAACAGTGGCTTGAATACAGATTTTAGTTCTTCCAAACACAACACTCTATGTGTTGCATTTGAATAGGAAGAGATGTCAAAGGAGGAAGAGAAATGTTTGCCAATTTGTAAAACTAGTACCTTGTGAAAGGATGGCATTCACACACTTGGTGAAGGTGTTACCATTGCAATATGTTGAGTTTTGGAAGGACTTCACACAGATATCTTGTCCAAAACTTCACCCATCTTATCATTAACCATGCTTCCTTCTTCTAAAACATCCCCAAAAAGATATTACTAACCTTCAAAATTAGGAAACATCAGATGGACATGTAACTCAACTCTAAAATACGTTTTTCTCTGCTCCAAGGTAACGTTAGATGCATTGCTTGCTATGTTTCATTAACTGAATGTTATCAATACCTTCATATTCATAATCCTCACAACCCAAGGTCTCTCAGATATAACCATTTAACTAAGATTATGTTAATTTCTAAGTTACGTAGTCAAATTTTTATTCAGATTCAGGCTCTGAATACTTCAACATAGATTATTGTGAATTACAAGATACCATATGGAGAATTTTCATGCATTATTATGGAGGAAAAAGTAGTAGTTTAACTTTTTAAGTATTTTGTTGGTCGCCAGAAACATAAATTAGGATTTTTTTTCCTGTTTAAAAAAATTTATTGCGGGAGCATAGCCTAGTAGTGGAATGCTCGCCTAGCATACACTAAACTTTGGGTTTGATTCCCCGGTACCACTACACAGAAAAGGCAGAAGTGGCATTATGGCTCAAGTGGCAAAGCGCTACCCTTGAGCAAAAAATGTCCAAGGAGAGTACACAGGCCCTGAATTGCCAAGACTGGCAAAAAAATTTAATTGTAAAGGTAATGTACAGAGGGGTTTATAGTCACATAGGAAAGGTCATGAGTATTTCTTTTTGAACAGTTATCCCTTCCCTCCTTTTCAACCATTTCCTTCCCCCCCAAAATCCCCCTCTACCCAAATCATAAAGTTCATTTCTAACCCAGTGTCTGATGAGTATCACTGTTACATTAGCTCTACCTTTGCTCTACCATTTCTGTGCCTTTTCTTCCCTTCTCCAAATAAGATAAACTTATACACAAGACAAAGTGTACAGAAATTGAAAACAAGGAATAATAAAAGAACAAAAAAGAAGAAATGAAGAAAAAAGAATGAAAGACCTACAAACAGTACACAATAAAGACTAAAAAGCCTAGTTTACATTTCTTGGAATTTATTTCAATAGGCATCATTTTATGTAATCATATGTACATAACTATTGAACAATTGTGATGCTCTGTTAAGAGTACCCTAGTTGTATTCTAATTTTTTATTATTTGTTATTGTCAAGGTACTGCACAGAGGGGTTACAGTTACATTTGCCAAGTCGTAGGTTCATTACTTCTCACACAGTGATGCACCTTCTCATGATTTTTATCCCATTTCCTTCCCCTCTCCTCCTCCCAGCCATCTTGTTTCCCCCTTTCCCTTTCCTATTTCAAATAACCAAATAAACATACATACAATGTACCAGGTAACAAAGTCAGATACAGTAGCAGTATGAGATTAACCAAAGGGCAAAAAAGAGAAATAACACAAGATAAAGCTCTTATTTCTTGATCCTAGAGATCCTTTCATTTAGTCTTATAATAATTAGTACACATCTAGGACTCTTCTAGCAGCTAGCAGAGGATTACAATAGCTCAGAACCTTGATACATATATTCTAATTATTATGAGAGAAACCATGAAGCCTATGTTTCTTTGAATCTGGCTTGTTTTACTTAATGTAATGTTAACTAAGGATCAATAGAAAAGTTCTACATTGCTTTTCCAGTATGTCAATTAAATAGTACTTGAGGAAAAGGTAAGTATTTTAGTGAATTGAAACAGTAGAAACCAGTGAAACCTAAACCTTATATAAAAGAGGAAGAAAGGCAGTAGTTAGACCCCTGTTCCTTACCTTAATTAATTCACATATGGTATAGTCATTCATGTCTGATTACCCTATCGTAACATACACCATGATGAAACTTCTGAGATTGGAAATGAGTGTTAGGATACTTGCCATCTTGCTATTTTAGTAAGGAAATTTCAGAAGGAATACAGGATGCTTAAGACAGAATTCAGAATAGTAGGTAGAGATGAGCAGTCGTAAAACATTAGAAGAAAACTTTTGTGCTTTCATACAATTGCTTTAAAATTGGAAACCTTGGTGCATAAACTAAATGTACAGAAACCTAGGAATCTACATACCAGTGGCAGAGAACAGCCATAATTGTTACACCATAATTATTCGAAATCATGACTTGCATCAAGTCTGGAAGTCTCCTGTCCCTGGATGCCCAAGTAGTAAGTAGATGACCTGTTAGACAGATGTTGAATCTTGACCTCTGTGCATTCTCATTCTGTCATTCTCCAGGAGTGAGAGGTTCCTTTGGACACTACTACTGCATGGTTTCAAACTGCTGAGTACTCAGCAGGAACAGACACACTGGTTTTAATGCCAGGGAAATCACTCAGGGCACAAACGGGCTGAAAAGTTCCAGCAGATGGAAGGCTTGCCTCTGAAGAGGTCCTCAGTGTAGCAAGCCTCAGATGCTATTTCATTGCACAACCTTCCGTGAGGTGCCTTGAAGTAACAGTTCTGCAAGCCTGGCTCTTGCTGTTCACGCTCCCCTCTGGCCAACAGCTTATTTTCTGTTTGTGGGGCAATAAAGAGAAAAATCAAGTTCACTGTGGTTAAAAGAACGTCATTCTCACGCCCTACTCAGGCTCACAAAACAAAAGCTTTGTGCCTTTTTCAATGATAACTACCTAAAAAGCTTGAGATAAAATTTCTCTTTCATCTATTTTATTTTCTGAATGCTAAGTCAATCTTCTGAACTGAAAGCTTTCAGGTTGAGCCACAACTAGATCTCTTGAAGGCCATCTTTGAATTTTAATGAAATCTAATTTTAATGACCCAGTAAACTAGAGAGCTAGCAAGCCTTTCTATTTTCATACTGAGGCATCAACATAATGGAAATTGATTTATTAAAAACAACCCAAGCATGGGGCATCTGATGCAATTTATCAAAGCAATTTTAACTTTGTAAGAAAAGTTAGTAGAGCTAGTGGAGCTTTTGTCAACAGCTCTTAGGGAAAATGTACTAAAATTGCAGAGGAGGGGCTTTAAAATTTGAAATTATATTCAAAGGGAGGGAGTTGTTTTATTGGGGTTTGAACTCAGGGCTTAATCTTGCTAGACAGACACTTTGCTCCTTGAGTTATACTCACAACTATTTGCTTTAGTTGTTGTTTGTTTTTTGTTTTTTTTTTTTCAGAACAAGTTTCATGTTTTTTCACTTTGGGCTGGCTTCAGACTATAATCATCTGTCTAAGCAGGTCTAGTATCAGCAAAAGTGAACAAAACACAAAAGGTTTCAATTTGCCCTGTTCACACACACACACACACACACACACACACACACACACACACACTCGGTATCCTTCATCACAGAAATAAACCTGTCATTCATATGATCCGTTGACATCATTATCTCTGTGAACTTTCAAAATGGAGAATAGTATATGTTGGCCACTGTAATTTTTATAGAGAATAATTTTACTGATTTTGAATTCTTCCACACTTTGCCTATTCATCTGTCCAACACACTAACCCCTGGTAATCACTAAGACAATTATACTGTCTCCATTATTGTGTCTATTCCAGAATGCTCTATATTTGAAATCATATAGGATATAGCCTTCCCAGGATGACATATTTCACTTCATAATATGTGTTTTCAAACCTTTACATTGCTTGATACTTCCCTTCATTTGAAAGTCAAAAAAGTATTTCACTGTCTAATCACCATGTATATTGCCACTCTCTGACAGAGAGCTTGAGTGTTTATAGATACTGGCACTTGTGAATTTAACTGCCATACATATCAGTCCACATAGTTTTGTGTCCACAAAAAAAACACTTTACATTATTGGGTAAATAACAAAGAGCAAAATTACTAGATTGTACTGTAAATATATTTCTTAATTTTGTAAGTTGACAAAATAGTTATATCATTTTGTTTACAATTTTCTGTTATTTTCTATTTTTTCTAGCATTTTTATGTGGTCTGTGTTCTGTGTTTTTGTGATTTTATGAGATGCATTATGTTGTTATTCTCTAATGATATAGTGATGGTTATCCAAATGAGCTCCAAGAAATGGAAACAAGAGGTTTTTTTCATTGTATTGATTCAAGGTATTTTCTTTTCTTCTTCTCTTTTTTTTTTTGGTTTGGCTTATTCCCCTTTTATCTCTGTTTTTATTTCTGTGCCCTTTGTCTTGTGTATGTTTATCTGAGCTGAAGAGGGGAAGAAGAAGCACAGAAACAGTTAACGAAGAGTGAACCAATTCAGCAGTGAAACTCAGTAGACACTATGTTGGGAATGAACTACACAACTTGGGGGAGGTCAGGAGTGGGAATGCTTGGAGAGAATTAGGGAAGGGTGGTAAAAATGCAGGTCAGGCATGCACGAAGACTCAGGTTTGAGTCCCTGGTACCACATACATAGGAAAGGCTGGAAGTGGTGATGTGGCTCAAGCGGTAGAGCACTAGATCTTGAGAAAGCACAAGGACAGTGCTCAGGCCCTGAGTTCAAGCCCCAGGACTGGCAAAAAAAAGTATAAAAAAAGATGAACAAAGAAAAGAAAACAAAACTGCTGGTTATAAGGACTGAGTTTTTAAATTATACATTTTGAAAAATGTTAACTACGAGTAACATTTTTGATGTATGTGCTGGGATAGGGATTTGAGCTCATTGACTGGGGCTTGCTTTTTTGTTCTTGGCATGAAATCTACCATTTGAGCCACACTTTTATTCTGACTTTTTGCTGGCTGATTGGAGATAGAATCTTTTGTAGTTTTTGTTCCTGGACTAGTTTTGAATCATGATTCCTTAGTTCCCAGTTGCCATTGACACCCACCAAACAAGTAACACACATACACATACACATACACATATATACCTATGTATGTATGTATGGAATAGAAAGAATTTATTACTTATAACCTGAAATTTTGAAATATACAATCACTAATAGCAAGTTTGAAAGAACTAGAGATGTCATTGTTTACATGGTGAAGTACGGTAGTATAATGGTTGCTATAACATGCACATAAATGAATGCCTCTCCAGAGTCGTTCTGAAATATAGTTGCATGTTAGTTTAAACTCAGCGATTATGTTGCAACAATAAAAGGAACAAAAGGAATGGAACACACGTTGAATTCCATAGAAAACGGATTTCAGTAATGTGAATGGGCTCAAGGCCCTGTCAATGCAGGCCTGCATTCAACCTCATTCATTCAACACCCAATAAGAAATGCATGTGCCTAAATCCAAGGCTGTAGATAAGTCTGTCTTGAAATGTGTTATTCTCTTTGGTAGAATGCTTGTTTTTTTAGTTCTTTTTCAATAATTCCAGCTCCAGCTCACATACAATGAATTGTTGGCTTCTTTATTGAAGGAGAAGGGGTGGGAGAGAAAACACCACTTCTTAAAGCCAATACCAAAGAAAACAACTCCTTTTGTGTAAAAAGGATCGATAATAGTTTCTGTGTTCTATTTCTTGTTTGTGTTTTCTATTGATGTGTACAAAACCTAGACATTTGGTTTAAGTGTTGTTTAGATTTTTTTGCAGAAAAGAAGAGAGTAGAATAATTTTAACCATTCTTGATCTTCTTTTTAAGAATTCTATTTATCACTTAATACACAAACCTCAGCATCAAAAAATGTTAATGCAGATCTAAGTGTCAAAACATTTGCTAACATATCTCGTTATTTACCTTGATCAATAAATGTAACCTTGAAAATATATCTAATTGCTTCTGGATTAGAAATCTTCAATAATGATACTTATTTACCTATAGCTGTGCCTGCTTTTGTTCAACTCTGCCTTTGATGGTTAAAGGAAAATAGTTGTCTAGTTTGAATTAGGGACTCAGTAAAATGAAAAAAAGAGAATATTCCTTTCATAGTGATTTTTTGTTGCTGCTGCTTGCTTATTTTCTAACGCTGGGCTTCAATGTTTTTTATACCTACATAGAAGTAAAAATACTAAATTCCATCTTACTATCTAGTTTCATCTTGAGTAGTATAGAACAAAAAGAAATGGTCTTTCCCTTCAGAGAAAGGAATAAACTGAATTAAGAGATACCAGTATATCACAACAAATACAGATGGGGGGTTTAATTTCTTTTTTATTTTTAATGTATTTTTATTGTAATTAATAGAAGGGTTACTTTATATTCACCAGATAGAAGGTGCATTACTTCACAAACATTGATATCCTTTCTCATGTTTTGGTCCCCATTTCCCTCTCACATCCCCACCCTTCGTCTTGTTTTCCTAAGGGTTTAATTTATTAATAAATTCATTGCTATCTATATGAATTTCATTTACTATTATGCTAAATATACCTAAAATACATCAATAAGTGGTTTCTCAATATAATGATTCTTGATACTGTTTAGATTTATAAAATTAAAGTTGATCTATTCACTCATGTATTTATCTTATTATCTAATGTGATTACTATGTTATGCAGCATTCTAAGGAATATTGCTAAAGGATTTTAAAAGCTGGTATTATCTATGCCTTCTTAGAACTCAAAACTAAGTAACAATTATATAGGGTACATAAAGAGATGTAGAGGAAGTTAACAGCATAAGCTCATGGCTGAAACTACTTTAGAAATAGTGAGTGTACTAGCTAGACCTCTCTAGTGAAACAGAACCAATATAAAAATGGTTAGACATGTGGAGAGACAGGTGACAGACAAACAGGCATGGAGCCCTTACAAGGAGTAGGATTGAAACAGTAGGTGATAGCTATATGATTATGAACCTAAGAAGTCCCTAGGTCTGTGGTTAGTAAAGCGGAGATATAAAACAGCCAATAGTGTAATTTGAGTCCAAGTCCAAAAGTCTGAAATCTAGGAGAGTATGAATAGCGGTCTAAGAGTAGGAAGTGAGAAAATGTCCCAGAAGCAAACATCAGACCCAAGTCATTTCTATCTTTTACTATTTTTGGTTCTTCAATTGGTAGCATGAAGCAATGGCATTAAGGAGTGTAATTATCTTAGTTTTCTGATTTAAAGTCAGTGTCACCCAGAATATTTCTGAGTGACATGTCAAATATTTTGCCCAATAGCAAAGCATTCCACAGCTTAATCAAGTTGGCACAAAAAATGTTGCCATCCTAGGCAGTTAAATTTTTTGCTAAAGTCAGAGTTGAACACTGAAGAAGAATATCTTATGAATAGTAAGCAAAATACTATTTCCATAGAAGGAAAGTATACTAATAAGGTATATCTATATAACTCGAGAAACTCAATGTGTTCTTTTGGTTTCAAAACTGATTGAGCATTCTTTATATTAACTTGAAATCCTGGAAAATCCAGTTTGGGAATTATATAGAGAGAAAGATGCTCTCAATTTGTAAATTAATATGCTATAAATGGAATACATAATGGCATTTGCACAACACTATGTAGTTTATGAAATGCTTTCAAATACATTAATTTGCTTTAGGTTGTGGATTTTCTTTCATCTCTTTCTTTTATCTTTAAGTAGTTGAATGAAGAGTTATCATTTTGCAAATAGTGTATGAGTGCATTGAAGATTAACTAATGTCACCCCTTCATCATTCTCCTTCACCTCTCTTACCCCACTCCTTCTCTCAGCTTCCTTAATTTTGTAGGATATTCATTAAATATTAAGACAGTATTTCCCTCCCATTCTCTCTTCATTCATCTCCCCTCCTTAACATGATGCTGTCCTCTTCCTTTGAGTACTTAATTACTGCTGTTTATTTTCTTAAACAGTGAGGTGGCCTTTCTAAAGAATTACATAAGTTGAGTTCTTCCCTGAATCTATCATATTTCCATTAATACATCTGTGTATACTTGGATACAATCCCAAAGTGTATATTTATATATTTATGGATTAATTCTAGCTTTTACATACAATAGAAAACAAACATCTCTAAGCTTATTTCAATTAAGATGATTTTCAGATACACGTTTCATGATAGAGAATTATATTAAAATATTTCATTGATTAGTATTTTACTGGTTTCAAATTAATGAGATGCAGAGCTCTTATCCTAGTTTTGTAAATGGCCTTGTTAGTTCTTATCACTTAGAAAAAAAGCCCAATCCTGGTACTCTTGTTTTACATAAATGTTCACAGGTAATGGGACAAATTCTGTGGCATAAATGACTGGGAAAGCTTTAGTGTATTTGTTTCAACATTTCAAATAGAGAAGTAATTTCATGGGTTTATAATAACCCTGTTGTTGAAGAAATGCAACATTGCCTGTGTTTTTTCTATGTCTTCCACTTTTAGCTTCCTTCATTATGGTATGCATGGACAATGTTTTGCTTCCTAGGGAGATACAATGAACTTTATTGTAACTGTATAGGAGATAGGACAACTATTCTCTTTAGTAGACCCTTGTGCTAGCTTTCCCCATGCCTAATTTTTCTCTCTTACTGCCTTTTGTTAAATATAATCTACAAGGCTATTTTAAACAATTACTGAGAGGTTCAATGAACTACATTGTTTTTGCCCTGCAAAAAAAAATCCTCAACCAACCTAGATGTCCCTCAGTTGATGAGTGGATAAACAAGTTGTGGTATTTGTACACAATGGAATTCTATGCTGCTGTCAGAAAGAATGACATCGCCCCATTTGTTAGGAAATGGAAAGACTTAGAAAAAAAATCATATTAAGTGAAGTAAGCCAGACTCAAAGGAACTTAGGCTCAATGGTTTCCCTCATTTGTCATAATCAGTAGAAACCTTGGGCTCTACTAGCAGAGATTTGCAATAGACCAAAATCTTGATACATAAGGCCATATAATGTAAAGCTAATTGAAAGGACTTCCAGGATATTGAAACAAAAGCCATATAATGAATGATTGTTGTCCTTAATGTACTATGTTGTCTCTCATCTCCTTTGCTGTCCCTTGGTTATCTCATATTGGTATAGTATCTCACTTTGTTATCTGATATATTGAATTAATTTGTATTTGGATATTTGAAATTTGATAGGGAAGGGGGGAAAACCAAGATGGGTGGGGGGTGTGGGGGGGGAGGGAAATGGGTACCAAGACATGTGAAAGGGTATCAATGTATGTGAATTAATGCACCTTCTATCTGGCAAATATCATGTAACCCTTTTACTAATTACAATAAAAAAAATTTTAAAAAAAGGAAAAAAAAATCCTCATTTAAATAGAATGTGTATTATCCAGTTGTCTGAAGCAGGGATCTACTAAATATCAACTAAGTAACGTTAGTAGTTCTATTCACATATTCTGCATCCACATTGATGTTTTGTTCAGTTCCATTAATTTCAGAAATAAAAATATTTAAGTACTCAATAATGGTTGTGAATTCATCTACTTCTGTAATTAATTATATAACATCTTGATTTGTGTAATTCAAAACTGTGTTTATAATCATGTCTTCTTGATGAATCGACCTCTATTCTTATGATATATTCCTTTTTGTATGATGTCTTTGTTTTGAAATCTATTTTATTACATTAATTTGCTTCTTATTATTAGAATTTATTTTTATACGTTTATTTTCAGTAATCATCATTTTCATACTAAACACATTTCTTAAAGACAGCATATAATTGCTTTTGTTTATGTTGATTCAGGTGTCTTGTGTTGGAATGTTAGTCATTTGTGATTAATTTGTCATTGAAATGATTGGTATTGTAGACAGAAAAAGACTCCCACAACAAATATCTACTCCCTGATCCTCAGGACCTGTGAATATGCTACTTTGAATAATAAAAGATACATGGAAAGAGCTGCTTAAGCTAAAAGAGTTTGACATTTTTCGTTGGTAGGTTTTATATCTTTTATTTTCACAGATAGTATTCTTGGCTAGGCTTGACTGACAACTCTGGTTTTTGGGTAGTAGCTCCCTTCTGTAAAGATTTTTGCAAATGTAGCACCAACTGGTTAGCCTCTGACTTTCATACATATAGTCCACAGATCAAAAATAAATAAGCACTACAATAATCACTCTCTGACCCCTTCCTTTCTGTGGTCCCCCTCTATTCTATTCTACAACATTCACAATTTCCAAGTTTCAGACTTTGGAAGCGTATGGGCTGTCATTGCTCCATTCATGACAGAGACTGCACTTGACACCAAAGTAAGCTCCACGGAGAGGAAACTTTACTTTAAAGATTCCACTTCATTCTGAGTATGACTTCCTCAACAGGATTTGCTTCTATTTGCTCTCTTTCAAGGAGCTTCACATTAGTCCCCTTTTACTAACAAGGACAAGGTTTCATGACATCCCATGGAAACCTGAAACTGTGAACAAGACCAAACCTTATGTATTGTATTTTTTAATATACATATATATGATAAAAAGTGAATCATAAATTGGTTATAGGAATAACTAACAAAAATAACTGATAATAAAGTAATATTTTATTTTTAAATATATTAAATTAATAAAATAAAGAATATTGTGAACTAATTCATTCAGAAATTGTCCATTTAATTTTTTTCTTCTTAGATTGAGCCAGGCTAACTGAAACCTTGGAATGCAGAACCACAGCTAAGGGAAGGTTTCTGTATTTTCAGAAAGTTGCTTTGGTTATGAGCTTGGATTCTATAGTTACTTCTACAGGATGTCATTTAGTAGGTTTTTTTCTGTGTTCCTATAACAGGTAAATAATATTTGGTCACTGTCATGTGGACTGGTTCTCCCCTGCCTCCCCCAGTTTAAAAAACTTTATAAAGCTAAATTTCTATTCTAATTTTATCTTTTACCCTTACATCCTCACATTGAAAATCTTATTTTGGTGATTTAATGCCCAATAAGTGATCCTGCGAACCAGAGAAATAAAGCTAACATTTATTCAGTTACTTAAGAAAAGGAAACACAAATAGGAAAAGAGGGGTCTATTGTGGTTTGCAATAAGATTTTAAATTTAATACTAATTTAAATGTTTATTTTTAACTACCTACGGGTTAGTGAATCATGGTGATAATGTGCATTTATGTAAGACTCTCAAATGTTCATTCATTCATTTCCCATAATTCCTGTAGTAAGATGATCACCTTCATTTACATTTTTCTATTACCTTAAAAAATAGGTCATAAAATATGTGTGGAAAATTCATTACAACATTTTACTAGTCATCTCCCCATTTATACCATTACATATTACTATATTCAAGGCTTAATACAATTTTCCAAAGGCAATTATTTGTTTTGAAACTTTCAATCTGTGGTCTCTAAATTCCCCATTAATTATCATAGGATTTGAAGAGAGTTGATACAGGAGAGGAAGATACAATGGAAATGTAGTTACCTGATAAACACATTATTTAAATTACCCACCAGAAAGCATTCTGATGATAGATAGATAGATAGATAGATAGATAGATAGATAATATACAGAGATATATATTGCAAAAAATTAAGTTGCATTCTTTTCTTTAAAGTAAATAAACTTTTCTCACTTATTCAATACTTACTGGTCAAATGATCAATAAGCATTGAATGTGTGAACTCTTGTTACATATCAACTGTTTTTGCCAAGTGAATAAGGAGATATCCTCCTGCTGATAACAAGTTTACAACCTAGTAGGTAAGCAAAAAAAAATTTTTTGTTTGCCAGTACTGGGCTTGAATTCAGGGCTTTAGCCCAGTCCTTGGACTTTCTCAAGGCTAGAGCTCTACCAATTAAGCCTCAGCACCACTTCTGGCTTTTTCCTATGTATATGGTACTGAGGAATCGAACCTGGGTTTTTGTGCTTTGCTAGGCAAGCACTCTACCACTAGACCAAACTCCTGAATCAGTGACCAAAATTTTTAATTAAACATTCACAGTAATGGTTAATTATGAATATAAAACTTAATTAAAAAGACACTGAGAATTTGACAACATGTAAAATAAAGACCCTGGCCCAAAAGGAGTATGGAAGCATATTCCAGTAAGTGTTTTTTTAAGGACATGCCCTTAAAGCCAGTGTTGAGATATACAAAGAACTAGCCATAGTTCAGGAAGCTTTAATGATTCATTTATCTCATTTTAGTTGATACAGTAGAAAATATTATGAGCAATATGCCTGTAAAGAGTTGTATTAAAAACCATGTAAATAATCAAAGGTACTTAGCACCAACATTTCATCACTGTTTGATACAGAAAATTATTTGCTAATTATTTTTAGTTTAATCTGAGGATTGATTTTATATAATGTTATTACAATATTATCTTAACGCTTTGTACAAGAGAGTTTTCTTCTTTCACAGTTGCAGTTTAGCGTATGGTATGGGCTTAGGAACAGCAGGAAATAGATACTTTAGGGAGTTTCTTAGGTTTTGGAAGCATCACCCTCGCTAATCAAGAAGTGTGCCATTCAATATGGCAGCCACTTGCCAAAAGTAGTCATTTCCATGAATTTAACAGTTTCCGTTGTGTTATTATTCTGCAGTCTCTCGTGCCCTACTTGATGCTTTCAATAATCTCATGTACCTAATGTTTTCCTTATATCAAACAGCAGAGAATATTTCCTTCACCAATAAAATTGTATTGGACAGCAGTGGTATTATAGAGTGCCTTCTGCACTGCACTAGAAAATAAAAATGTCAATCATCAAATGGCTGTACCAGAAAAAAAAAGTCTCTGCTGGTTTGAGAGCAGAGGAATACACCTATTGACCAGCCTTCCATTGGTTTGTTTCCTGTGAAACATTATATTTTTAATCAAGAAAAGCAAATTAAATAAATAAATAAAACAATGTAATCCCAGGTGAGAAAACAAAACTCATCCTTGTAAAGGGGGTAGCAAAAAAAAGAAAAAGATGTTATCTTGTGACTCATTAGGTATTGATTCAGTATCATTATTCTTAAACACATGATAAAAAAAATAAAGGGTCTATTGGGAGAGGTTATGATTCCTTCATTATTTCACATTAGAAGTTTCTTATTGATTTCCCAATGGTTTCTCCAAATGATATCTAATAGATATTAGCTACTTTTCTTTGTCCCACACTCCCAGAGGAAAAAAAGTAAGTATTGAGGTAGAGATTAAAATAATTCTAATCTATTTTGTATGTGAAAGGGCAAAGGTGAAGAAATGGAGAAATGAGAAATAAAAGATGTAAGTCAGAATTTAAAAAGTTCAGTTTATGATCAGATAGGCAGTGTTTTAATTTAGTATATCTCATGTGTCTGCAAATTTTTCAAGGCAAAATATTTATTTATTTATATCTAGAAGTTGTCTGTGAAAAGAAAAATAAGCTGTGTATATGCTTTGTGTTCTCTTCCATCTCCCTTTACTCACTAGTTGAGGTTTACACACTTCCAAGCATTATTATTAAGTGCAGCTATCCATCAAGTGTGAAGATGAAAACAACACGGTATTGGAAATTTATAGCCCATGGAATTTCTATAATATGCATACGTTGTGGTTCAAGTTGGAGTCCAGGCAGTCCAGGATCTCATTGAATAGCAAAAGTCATACTGATTGATGGTTGACACTAAACTGAGAGAAGTTGGACTATGATTCAAATAGTTGTAGCTACTTAGCATCATAATCCTCAAAGCACCTAGAGATTATTTTCTTTTTAGGAAAAATGAGGATGAATATTCTGGAAATAGAAAAGAAGAAAGAAAAATAGAAAGAAATCAACGACCAATTCTAAGGGTCCAGGGAAAGCAATACCCTCAAGAGGTAGCTCAGGAGGAGGTACTGGCCTTAGGAATACAGTTTCAGAAGGCCAACCTCACCAACTCACACCCAGCTCTTCTGATACTGTTCCTGAAGCAGCACAGAAGCCTGCCTCTGCTAGGAGACACTGGGTGAGGAGTTAAAGGGATGCAAGCATTCACATATTTATATATTTTTCACCATAGTAACATTTGAGGGTATCACACTTGAGAAATATATGCCATTGGCTTATTTTCTCCCATACAGAAAATAACAATTGCTTCATCAAAAGCAAAGAAACTAACTAAATATACAACTGAAATCACACTGAAATTGAACCAAAATTATAGGGCAAGGGACTCTGATATTATGTCTTAATTACTACCTCATAAATGAAAATGCAGACTTCAAAGTTTCTCCAGTTTGGATGGAGCAGGGAGAAAATATTAGCTTGGAAATTCCTAACTAATTTTATGCAGGAAGCAGAGATTTTAAATAGTAATGCACCTTTAATTTTCCAAAATGAATTTCATTTTTAAGGTAACTCCATTGCATTAGACATTTTTTACATTGCAGTTATCTGGCTTAAAAATGACTAAAATATGTGCATATATTACAATTTTTCTTGATATTACAGCAGAATTTTGCATTCCAAAAATATTTACATCAAGTACAAGCACTAGCAAATATTTGTTTTAATATTTGCCATTGGTTTTGATTTGATAAATATTCTTTTAAAATCTTTTTTTGAAGATGTTTTCAATTCTAAGCACATACTTCAAAAAATGTCATTGTAAAGTCATAGTGCATGAATATTACAACATAAATCTTTGATAACTCCATTTATGTTAATCAAAATGCATAAGAAAAAGAGACAGTACAATCTTCAGGAAATAACTAAGAGCATGCAACATGGACAGTTATTAATTATCTTTAGAGACCTGGAATAAAATTATAGTTAGTGCGTTATATCCTTTCTATTTGCATTTAAACATTTCTAGAACTGCATCTAATTCTGTTTAGTCCAGATAAATTTATATCCTTGTACGTGTGACCATTTTGTTTATTTTAGGTGCAACAACCAGGCCCTGTTTGAATCACATAACTATCTATTGTCCATGAATTAAAGAACAAAGGAAACCAAACAGTCAACATACTATCATTCTCTTTTGCTAACAAAATTTTTCATCAAACATCTGAAAGGAAATATCCTCACAAAGCAAACAAATAAAAAGCTGCACATTTCAGTTGGAGGTATCGGCAGGGAGGAGAGAAAGAGATAGAGCTGGAGATGAGAGAGAGAGAGAAAGAGAGAGAGCAAATTACAGTAAAATGCACATAAATTTGATAAAGAAGTCAGTTAAGATGCTTTCTTATTCATCAAAATTATATATAGTCCAATATTCACTATTATATTTTATTTATATACATTATACCAAACCATATTTTTATCATCATTGTTCTTTTACTATATTGTTAATTGATACAGCTGGTAGGTAGTATCGCCATTATTTTTTTTTGCTAGTCCTGGGCCTTGAACTCAGGGCCTGAGCACTGTCCTTGGACTTTCTCAAGGCTAGAGCTCTACCACTTGAGCCACAGCACCACTTCCAGCTTTTTTCTATGTATATGGTACCAAGGAATCAAGCCCCGGTCTTAGTGCATGCTAGGCAAGCACTCTACCACTCGGCCAAACTCCCAGCCCTGCCTTTAATTTTAGTATAAAAATGTTTACAACAAATTAACATAATAAGCTTATTCACTTTAAAAAATCTTCTGTGATTTCATTTAAATTTACTATGAACAAAGTTATAGTGTTTGAAATTTTTAAAAAACTCAATATTATAAAATGTGGTGTTTGAAATAGGAGTGATATTTACTATAACTAAAATGTATAGAGATTTGTTAAGATTTTGACTTTTTTTTGCCAGTCCTGGAGCTTTGAGCTACAGCACCACTTCCAGCCTTTTCTGTGTAGTGGTACCGAGGAACCCAGAGCTTCATGCATGCTAGGCAAGCACTCTACCTCTAGGATATGCTCCCGACCCAAGATTTTGACATTTTAATGCATTACTAAATCGTTACCAAGTCTTTGCAAGTATCAAAATAACAGTAATAAATTACATAATGAAATTACACAAAAACTAAACTATACTGTTCTGAAATTTCACCAGTTTACTCAAGATTCATTAAAGTTTTTGTCCTAGAGCCAGGATTCATTTGTTATTTTTTCTAACAATTTAAATTTTTTGTGAGTTGTTATGAAGGATTTTATCTATGTTTTATAAATTTGTAAGTAATTTTCTCTATTCACAATGTCTTTAAGTTCTTTTTCTAATTCTATGTAGGGTATACTTTACCACAATTTCTATTAGCATATATTAATTATATAATATGATGGGTTTCATTAGAACATCAGCACTCCACAATTTAAGCAGGGAGGATGGTATATGTCATGCCTAGAATATTGATTTCTTCCATTCATTTGTATCTTGATACCAGAAAGGTCAGAAAGAATATCATACTATTAACAAAGCCACAGAAACAAGAAGTAAATGATGCGAAAAACTGCAATTAGATTTGGATTAGTTGAAAGAGAGATTGAAGATTTAGAGGGACTGCGGTATTAACCCACAACAGGTAAAAGAGAGACTGAGAAACAAAATGTTTGACATGGAAGTAGAAAACAGACTTGGTGTTTTCTGTTTGCTTCTTAAATTATCAATAGATGATCCTCTCTTCTGGTAAAACTTGCTTCTCCTTGTTTGATATGATTTTATATGTATGAGTCATTTATGACCTATAGTCTGATTGAGAATCAGTTTGAAAAATTCCTAGAATCCGGTTGTGGTTAGAAGGTGCAGTGATTTCAGTATGGTTGAATGTGTCCCTCAAGGCTTCGTGTACTATAATTTATTTCCAATTATGAGGCATCAAGACAGCTAAATCTTAATCTGACAAATGTATTTATAGAAAAGGCTGTTTGCGGGTGATTAGAGTTACACAGGCTTACTAGTGATTCAGTATTGGTGGCTTTGTAAGAACTGGAGACCAAAGGACACACGTAAGCACATATGGACCCGAATTGTTTCTGTATGCTATGGTTTGAGTATGTTTTAAGTGTTCCATGAGGGTGCATTGAGATTGAAGCCATGGTCTATCGTGTATGCTATTGGCAAGGAAGACTAGTTGAAGGGTTCTTGTGTTATTGGGTTACTAGTGAGCAGTTTTCATACAGGGGTTTATTACAAAACCCTAAGGCTAACTTAAATTTGTTCCCAGTTCAAGATATCATTGTTAGGCAGGGAGAGTGGCCTAGTGGTATGGTGCTAGAAAGAGCCCAGGCACTGAGTTCAAGCCCTAGGACTGGCCAAAAAAAAGAAAAAAAAAATATATATATATATATATATATAGAGAGAGAGAGAGAGAGAGAGGGAAAGAAAGAAAGAAAGAGTCATTGTTTGCTCCCACCCACTCTCCCACTAGTAGGGTTCCCTCCATATTCTGATTTTAAGAAAACAGTTCTAAGGCTATGCTAGTCATAATGTGAAATCCACATGAATCATATTTGCAAGAATATGGAAGGCTTGAGTTACAGAGTCACAGATTTTCAAAGAAAGATGTTAGCAGTTAGGCAGAAGTTTGTCTCAAGTTCAAAGCCCAGGCAGAGTGACTGATGGGAGAATTTCTAGTAGAGTTGTAGGAATGGAATGGCAATGGGAATGATAAATATACATACATATAAATATATATACAACACTGTGGCATAACAACTGAAAATAGCCACCAATACCAGCATGCATCCCCAGACACTAACCATGTGGCCAGGGTCCAACAAAGACGTATGGGAAGTCCCTTGGGGCCACCCCTGACCAGAACGTGTCCAAGATGTTAAAACTGTGGTTTAATGCTGTGTTTTTGGGGTAGTTTGGGGATAATTGCTTCTTTCGTCTTGATTATGTCTCATTTCTTTGGATTAGAAGTGTCTACTAAACCCTGTCCTTCTCTATCCTCATACATTTGAAATAGGTAATATTTTGGTTTTATAGCTTTAGGTCTGTATGGTTTTATCTTGAGTCTCAGATACAACATTTAATTTTGGAATTGAAACTGAACCAAGTTAAGACTCTAACATTAAGAGAAGAACATAAACTTTGGGAACTGAAGATAAAATGCTATGATTTGAACATGGTTTGAGTGTTTCTACTAAGGCCTTGTATATTGGAGCTTATTAAGCAACAGAAGAAATTAACATGGTAGAAATTCAATCTACATTTTGTTAATTTTTGCTTTGAATTATTATTATTACTATTCTATAATATTTATATTACTATTATTTCATGGAATTGAATTCAGGGTTTTCCCATGATAAACAGACATTCTACTTTAACTACCCCTGCAACCAATCAGAACTTAATCTGATGAAGGCATTCAGAGATGGAGCCTTTGAGAAGTACTTAGAAGTATTAAAAGTTATTAGATTGGAGCTTTCTTGATGGAATACTGAAGATTTTATAGAAAAGACAGTCCAAAAGACACACATAGAATACTCTTTTTGCTCCATTCCTAGATCCAGCTTGAACTTCTGAAATGGTGAGTCAAAGTAAATCCCATAAAGACATTTTATGTCTCTCATGTACATGTGAGGAGAAATTACTTGTTAGGGAAAGGACACTAATCTTAGAATTAGTAAGAAGAAAGGTTTTTATTTTCAACTGAGCCATCTTGAACAGGTTTTTAATGTCTGTGGTATTCTATTTTCTTAGTTTCTAAAGCATAGTCTTCATAAAGATCACATGACATGATAAATATGAGCACACAGAGTATATAGTAGGCATGGAGTATAGGTTAATTTTTAAAAAGAAGAAAAAAACATGAGCACTACAAAAAAGTGTTTACATGTAAAGATTAATGTTAATAAAATCTTTAATAAAAAGAAAGTGTTAATAGGGGCCAGGAGTTTGGCCTAGTGATAGAGTGCTTGCCTAGCATGCACAAAGACCCAGGTTTGATTCCTTGGTACCACATAAATAGAAAAAAGCCTGAAGTGGTGCTGAGGCTCAAGTGGTAGAGCTCTAGCCTTGAGAAAGTCCAAGGACAGTGTTCAGGCCCTGAGCTGAAGCCCAGGACTGGCACCAAAAAAAAAAGTGTTTATAAAGTCATCTACTTGGTTTCAGTCTTACCAATGATAAGTCTCTTAAAACTGACTTTGTAGTTACCTGGGAACTGGCACCTCACAGCTGTAATCCTTACTGTGCAGGAGGTTGAGCCCTGGAAGACTAAGGTTTCAATCCAGCCAGAGAAGAAAAGCCTTTGAGATTTCAACTCTGAGATTACCAGCAATATTACAGAGTAGAGGCAAGAGATAAAGTACCACTCCTGTGAGCGAACAAAAGCCCAGAGAGAATATGAGACCTTGAAATCAAGCTCCAGACAAAATAAAAGTCCTAACCTGGGTTAAGTGAAATCCAGTAGTATGGAAACCTCTAATTTTCATTGTAGACAAAGATTCTATATTAGTGCCTTGCCATTGTGTATTAATTATTTTCATTGTTGATTAAGCATAGGTGAAGATGTGAACTACCACTTTTTTTTGCCAGTCCTGAGCTTGAGCTCAGGGCCTGAGCACTGTCCTTGGACTTTCTCAAGGCTAGAGCTCTACCACTTGAGCCTCAGCACCACTTCCGGCTTTTTTCTATTTATGTGGTACCAAGGAATCAAACCTGGGTCTTTGTGCATGCTAGGCAAGCACTCTACCACTAGGCCAAACTCCTGGCCCCTTAACAACCACTTTTATAAACAACTAAGCATATCACTTTGTAGAATGGCTATGTAGGTGACAAAAAATTAATTTACTTTCATTTGAATTGTTTGATTTACTAGACTGCAGATAAATACCATGGCTGAGAACATTTGGCATGGACTAAATCTTAAATTACATATGTAGATAATTTTATTCCACAAATCTCATACTGACTATTCAATTAGTTATTATTGTTTCAAAAGTTATATCCATTTTCATCAACCTCATGGTTTCCAAAGCATTTTTACAGTCATTATTTGATCTGAGACTCATGATAAATATATAAAGCCAGAATTATTACCTCACCCAGAACACAGATAAGAAAACAGAGAAAATTGACAATGCAATGATTTTCTCCAGTAATGTGGTGATGGAGAGCACTGGTAGGAGTAACCAAAGTTCCTAACCAGTGTCATCAGCATTGATGCTTACATTTTGACTATTGGGTGAATGTAGGTTCAACAGTGTATTGCCTCAAAAGCTTTGAATATGTTTGTGATAAACTGCAATGAAAATGTACCTTTGGCATAAAATACAACACAGGGATCTGAAAGATATGACTACACAACAAATTAACCTTCATATCTTTAAAGGGGGGGGGGTTTCAGTACTTTGAAACTTATTTTACAAACCTCAAAATGATCATTAAACCAATTAGTAAATATACCTTTGTTGAATACCTGGAAACTAAAGAAAAGATCTCTCCTTTATTCTTGACTAAATATAACAAGTCCTGATATGTCCAAAATTATCATAAGTGACATTGGATATGAACTCGAATAACTGCACTAAAGAATTAAACATAGGGCTTGCCTCAACAATAAGCTCGTATTTGCTTTGTTAAAACTTAGTACATGCAAAAAAAAACTTAGTACATGCAAGCTGACACGGTTTAAATATAATTTAGTACTTGCAAGGATGCTGGGGTAACATACTAACACCATGTATGTTTGAGATTGTATTTGAGCCTACTAGTTTTTTGTCAAATGATTTTTTCATTTTAAGTGAAGTGATATTATTCCCTGTCTGAAGAATTGTAAAAATTGTTTCTGTATACTTTACTCTTTTCATATATTCTGAATTAGGACACTTAGCCTATCAATATTTTCTTCTAATGGTTCCTCCAATATACTGGAATTAATTTTATCATAATAAAACAGATATAAAATAACTACTCGAATTAGTAGATATTATTAACATTATTATCATTTGGTATCATTGTACAAATACAGAAATTGATATTCATTAAAATAAAGCAATTTTCTCAGTAATCCGCAGAAAATAATGAGTATGAAGTAGAATTTTAAAAACAAAATATTTATCTAGGCCTTCAATGTCATGCTTAACCTGATTGGTGATTAATACATTAGCTTGTTAAATATGATATATTAGCATTACTTTTACAGTATTATGTAAAAGTCCTTTTTCTACAATGGGCCATACTGTAGAACAGTGCTTTTACTGTTTTATATCATAAGAAGGAACAACGAGCTCTAACTCTTGCCTAACTGGAATCCATCATCCTCTTTCCACACATAAGCATATCATCTGTGTACCTTGCATACACACAGTCTCACTTTTCCTCCCTCAAAATCCCCATTACTTACTCTTTTTACAGTTGCTTTTAATCCAACACATATCTTTAGTTCAATTTCTAGGCTCTATGACTAGAATAATGAATAATGCAAATCTCAGGGGGAAAAAAATAAGAACAAGGAAAAATTTTAACTTCATTATTTTGACAGAGACTTTATTGGGTTCCAAATCGGCTCATCGCTAGAAATCATTAGCTTCCAAATCACCTCCCCTCAGCTAAATGATGTGCAGAAGCAGATTGTATCTTACTTGCCACAATTAAAAAATAAAAGAGGATAACACACTGGGCACATTGACGAGCTGTCATCAACCATGCCTTGGGTTTGCAGTCACTGTAGGAGGATAGTGTTCAGAGCTCACTCGCATGAGAAAGGAATGGTGCAGGGTCAGTGACCAATCATGCCTAAACTTCTGCCCTTATGCCCCATTGTTTTATTGCTCCATGTCACACTGTTTCATTTAAGAAATGTGAACTCACCAAAAAAGGACTTGAACTGATATAAATTAGATTTGAGGGGTACAAAAGTGAAAAAGTTAGCTATTTATTATATGATCCTCACATGAATGAATAACACTAGTACATTCCAACTGCATTCATTAAAGAGCCCGACCAATACACTAAGGAAGAAGTAAATAGTATAAACGATTTGAATTTATTTGTGAAACTGCATTTTTTTACCTCAAGGAAGCTGTTCCCAAAAGATCACTGCTAGTGTAATGACGTCATTTTCACTGGGTGTGTTAAGGTATCCAAAATGCAGCACAATGCCAGTTGTACGCATTTCCTTTTCCTGTTTGTGCCCATGGAACTAAGATCATCCTGAAATGAAAGACAATTCCAGAATAAAACTTCTCTCTTCTAAGAAAGGGAAGTCTTAAGTTACAGAAATAAAACTACACCAATGGAAATAAGTGATTCTATGCAGGAAACAATCAGTATTATCTTGGTTCTGACATCTCTTCTTTTCCAAGCTCTATGGTGAAATCTTTCCTCGTGTGTTTCAAGACATGAACCTTTGTGACTATAATTTGGAATAAAACTTACCTACAAAATAAACTGGGAAAAAATGAGAGAGCAATGGTATTGCACAGATACTGTAAATCCCTGTGTGATGTGGTATTTTATTGCTGTTTTGAAATAAGGATTGGGAGAATGTGCTTTCTCGTTCAAACAAGTCTTGTCCAACGCAACTGACAGGCAGTATTGAAGATTACTTTGTTCCTTCCAAGATACCCAGTGTAAGACACCTCTTTTTCATCGCAGTGTGATTCCCTTTCAGCAGCTAATTGGTTGCATTCACTGGAATTTCTTGTCCATTTATCTATAATTCTCATATTTTATAATTCATAAGTAAAATGAAATAAAATGTTACTTTGCCAAAAAAATGTAATGGATACATGAAACATGATTAGCCTTGTAGAAGTTGAGCTAGGAGCATGGCACAAATGGTAGGTGCCCTAATTTAAAATTTGTGGAGTTTTAAAACTTTAAAGATAGTTATCAATAATTTAAGTGCATAAGTGTGTCTAGGGAGTTTTCATCACATCTACTCAGTTTCCAAGTGTGAAGACATATTCTATTCTTTTACTTACTCTTCTCCAAGAGTTGCTTGTGTTTATACAGCAAAATATGTGGCAAAGCTAGATTTACTGCTACTACAAAAATAAGAAAAAGAAAAAAGGGGATTGTGTTAAAAACTGAATACAACAGACAATATATATACATTATAAATAAGAATAAAACACTAAATCTGAAAGAACAAAAAAAAGGAGCCACAGTATTAGGTAAAGAGAATATTAGGTAGATTGATATCAAGGAAATAATCTATTCCAAAACACTTCTTTGGGGCCTAGAGTTTGGCCTAGTAGCAGAGTGCCTGCCTAGCATGCAAAGTACTACATACATAGAAAAAGCCAGGGGCAAGGAGTTTGGCCTAGTGGTAGATTGCTTACCTAGCATGCACAAAGACCCATGTTCGATTCCTTGGTACCACGTACATAGAAAAAAGCCAGAAATGGTGCTATGGCTCAGGTGGTAGAGCTCTCGGTTTGAGAAAACTCAAGGACAGTGCTCAGGTCCTCAACCCAAGCCCAGGACTGGCAAAAAAAAAAAAGAAAAAAGAAAAGAATAGGAAAAGCCAGAAGTGGCTCTGTGGCTCAAACTCTAGCCTTGAGGAAAGCCCAAAAGCAGCAGTCAGGCCCTAAGTTCAGGTTTCAGGACGGGCCAAAAAAAAAAGCTTTCAATTCCAAGAAACTGCCGCTCTCTTCTCTTTTGTTTCCTTTTGGATTATGTTCCTAAAGTACTCTGTTTTACCCAATGTTAAGTTAAAATTTAAGTATCCTTGTAGTTTTTGCTTTGAACTTGTGTGTTTGCTTTGGTGAGCTTGTGTTAAAAACAGATTCATCCCCAAATCTCAAGATAGAGACATGGAAATTCTGTATCAGCATGTTTCTACTGTTATAACAAAATATCCTAGTGTGGCTGAGAAAGGTACATTGCTCAACAAGACTAGAGAAAGCAAAGTTCAAGAACAAGATACTAGCACAATGAGTGTCTAGAAAGGGTTTCTTACTCATAGATGTACTTGCATGGAAGTAAAGGCTAACATATACCTGCAAGCCTTTTTCATAAGGACACTAATCCCATTCACAAAGGCCCTGCCTCATGAACTAACCACCTCAGGTAGTTGCCATCTCTTAAGTATTACGTGAGGGATTGGGTAGGAACGCACGTACATGTTGAGGGGAATACAGTTCTTTAGACTATGGCAACTTGGAATATTATGTTGCAGGTTGAGAATGAAATATAGAACAGAGCAGGACAAAACACCTTCCAAATGTATTCTCACAAGAGATCTTAGCCTAAGCCAGAAGATATTAAAAGTACAAAAATGATTTGAATGGCCTTTTGGTACCTCATGTTGTTACAGATGTTGAACTTGCTAATTTCATCAAAGCATCTAGCACATTGTAGGTTACAATGACAAAGTGCAGACAAAATTGGAGAATCATGTTCTTTTCCCAGAGGAACAAGAACTAATGACAAAAAGCAGCATATTCCTTCTAATGAAAACAATGGGCTTTGGAGAACAAATCTACTTTGCATTGAGCAATCAAAGTTTTCTTTCTACTTTAGACAAAATGCCCTCATATTTTCGCTTGTAGGTGTCGCTCTCTTGTATAGCTCGGTTTATATCAAGGAGAACTCCATGAGTCCAGTGGCCTGTAAACCACCTCACCTGGCCAGAGAGGTTCAAATTCTGTATCTTCCATCTTCTTCTGTCTCCACTCTTGAAGACTTTCCTGGCTCTTCTCACCTAGTTAACTCCTGTGCTCTTACACATTATATTGATGATTTAGAACATGCATACTTCTCTGCCTTGTCTTGATATTGTCTTGCTTCTTTGATGTGTGTATATTTCTCCAGTAAATCAATACCTATGAAGGAAGTACCATACAAAACATCTAAGTTTTCATTTTTTATTTTTAATTTTTTTATTGTAATTAGTAAAAGGGTTACATGATATTTGCCAGATAGAAGGTGCATTAATTCACATACATTGATACCCTTTCACATGTCTTGGTACCCATTTCCCTACCCCCCCCACATCCCCCACCCATCTTGGTTTTCCCCCCTTCCCATTGAGGGGCTTGAACTCTAGGCTTAGGGCCTGAGATCTTCAGCTCAAGGCTATCAGTCTCCCATGATGAGCCACAGTACGACTTCTGGTTTTCTGATGGTTAACTGGAGATAAGCGTCTTACAGACTTTTGTGCCAAGCTGGCTGGCTTTGAACCGTGATCCTCAAACCACAGCCTCCTGAGTAGCAACGATTACAGGTGTGAGTCACAAGTGTCCTGCTTTCAAAACATCTAACTTTTATTAAATCATGTTTTTCTTGGTGTAAGTTAAAATTGAAATGTCACTATCAATATACCTTACAATATAACTTATTTCAAACTTTTCTTGTTTTAAAATTTTATGTACAATGAATTCTTATATAATATCTCCCTCCTTTTTTTTTCTGAGTTTCTGGAACCTCAGATCAATTTTCTCTTTTCTACTTCATTTGGGCCATAAATTAGGCAGTATCTGCTACTACCTTGCCTATTTTTGTGTATCTCCCTCCTTTTTAAGTTATAGGTATTCATCTTACATTATCCTCAGTTAACATGATCTGTGCCTAAAATCCTCTCCCTACACAGCTTGTCTTCTTTACTACTACCGCAAAAACAGTTACTATTACAATGTAATTTTTACAGTTCTACTTCATCTTCTTAGATCTCAGCCCTATCCACAATTCCTATTAAGTCCTCGATAGCAGAGCTCTACTGTCAGGGCTGTCAATGTAATTTGTTTGATAGGCTCAAATATTGATCGCCTTCCTCTTCTCTTGATAGGAGTTACTAACCAGATAACTTTTCACTCTATCACACCACCTGCATTGTGTCTCAACAAACCCCAGCAATATGGCAGACCCCAGTCTAAGCACAGCACTGGCATTACAGTCTTTCTTCTCTTATCTATGTGCTGGTTACTTCTTTGATTGTTTAATGCTAGGTGGGGAGAAATTCCAAGGCAGAAACTGACTCCCTTTCACAAAGGACTTTGCCCTTAGGAGCTCAGCCTTCACTAAAACCCCTGGGGATCAACACATTTGCTGGATGAGGAAATAATCATGCCATTTCAATTCACAGTAATTCCAAAGTCAAAAAACAGATTTTTGAACATGTTAGAGTTTGCTTATGCAGTTACCAATTAATGGACATGTAGATTATTTTCAGTTTGGGAATTGTGACTAACAATGCTCAGCATCACATGTTTCCCTTTGTCTGGAGTAAATACCCAAGTGTGGGATTGTTTGATCCTATAATAAACATACATTTGATTTCATAGGAAACTGCCATTCTACTTTCCAAAATTCTGACTATCTGTATTTTCTTAAATTTCTAACATTGTCTCTGGCAAGGACAAAGTCTTACTGATGCACTTTGACAGTTGTATACACCAAAAAAAAACCCAAAAACATACAATTCAAAGATTTAAAAGGAAGGAAAACATTGTTACCACATACAAGGCACTGGGTGAAGGCACTGGCCTCATTTGACCAGAATTTACCTCCTCCATATTGCAGTAATGAAACTGAGTTTCGACAATTGCTTGCCGATAAACATTTTCTCACTGCCATTTCCCTACTCCACACTATATATCATCTCAGCATTCACCTTGCTCCACAGTCTCATCCTACCTAAAGGGACAGTTAAGACACATGTGACTGGGGATTAAAAAAAAAGGGAGGGAACCTAAAATGGAGAATCTTTGGATTAGTGTGTATACACTAAGAGCCCTGTCTCTGTCTCTGTCTCTCTCTGGGTTATTAGTTTACATGCCGCAAGCTACATTCTCTGCGAGCTAGCTAGCCTTCTTGCTCTACATCCTTTCAAAATATCTATAGAACTCCAGATATGACAGACAGGGAGGAGGCATGGTATGAAATGACAAGGGAAGGTCAGATTAAACCCAGAACTTCTTCAAGATTGACCTTTTCCTAGAAGTATACAAATCATTCGTGACCTCTGCCTCTTGTCCCAAATTGGGAAAAAAAAAACACTTGATCTAAGCAGATTAAATAGGGATATTTTGACTGAGAGTTTATTTTGCGACTCATTATATCTCACCGTTCATTACATTTTTCTCCCCATCACCTGCACCCTCCATATGAGATTTTCTTAGGTTGTCATGGGTAATCACATGTGCAGAGTGATTCTTGAGACAACACATTTTCTTTATAATTTTCTTGTAATGTAAGTTTCTCCTGCAATCTAGGAAAGCCTCAACAACCCTAATTGCCTGAATATCAATAAAGACATCATGTCGTGGGGTATATGTGGTTATTCTCAACCAGTCTTTCTGAGAGGACCTACTTTTATTTCCAAAAGTACCTAGTAAACTATTTATTTCACATTTTGCCAGAATTCTTCTCTCTTCTGATTGAAGAATCAAGACAGTACGACTCAGCCTTCCATTCATACTACTGGGTACACCAAGCTAACTCTGAGTTCTGCCACAGGGTTTGGGGTATTACTCTAAAGACAATAATACCTTTTCCACAATTTCCACAGTATTCCTGAAGAGCACTGATAAAAGTGAAAGAAACAAAAAGAAAAAAGCAAAGAAAGAAGGGAGGAAAGGAAGGAGGGAGGGAGAGAATAAGGGAGGGAAAGAGGGAAGGTGGGAGAGAGGGAAGCTCTGGAGGAAGTTCAGAGGCAGGGAGGGAGGAAACGAAGGAAATAAACTTTGGACATCTGACATTATAATTTTCCTGTCATCTGGCACACTTCCTGAATGCAGCTGGAATGAGAAAACCATGTGTCAAAACACAATTTGTAACAGGACTCAAGTTTGTGAGTGTTACTGCCCTGACCAGAAACAGGAAGTAAATTTAAAAGTTTTAAATGTGAATAAGTCTCCCCTTGAGCTTGCAAAGCCAAATACACTGGGAGATAACAGTGTCCTGTTGCCAAACATTTGTGCCATGCCCCACTCCAATCCCAAATCTCCTGAGACAGCCCTTCAAGGAGAATGAGGCCATTCACGTTGCATCAAAGATTAATGAAGATATGGATAAGTAACGTGGATGAAGAATGCTCCTCTGCTTCCAGTGCTGATTCTGTGAAGGGTTACTATGAAATGCATACACCAAATGCCTTTAGGAGAGGGAGGGGGAAGCATTTAAGGGTCAGGTGAACACCGTCCCTAAAGAACCGATGACAGTCTTACGGATCTTCCTGTGACCAAAATAGCAAATTAGTTTTCGTTCATGTGTCAGTTTTTCAATCAGCCTGGGTTGCATGGAACACAGATAACTTCATGATGGTAGAGCTCTATAAAGTCACTCTTCACATCACAATTACTACTAATACTCTCTCTCTCTCTCTCTCTCTCTCTCTCTCTCTCTCTCTCTCTCTCTCTCTCTCTCTCTCTCTCTCTCTCTCTCTCTCATTAGGAGTCATTGTTTAGTCAGGGCTCCTGGTTGTCATTTATGACTTGAATGTGAAGCTATTTGTGAGCCATCTCTGGTGCGTTGTCTTCACAAGGGAAAGTTGAGCAAGCAACTTACAGACTGGTTGCTCATTAAATCCTTCTCTGAACTACCTCAGAGACTCAAGAAGCGGTCCAAATTTTAATAGTCACAGGACGGAAGTTACACACTTCAGAGAAATGAAGCCATTTAAAGTCTGTCAGAGAACAGGGTGAGGTTCAAAAACACCCCTCTGTTCCATTAAAAATTTATTTATTCAAGTTTAATGTACTTGGAAATGAATTTACATCCTATAAAGAGCAGAACATATTTTAGGAATACTTTATCAAGAAAATACAATCCAAGAAAGGTCACTTTGATGGTAAGACAATGTCAAGTGGATTCTGCAGTAAATTTTGCATATTTGAGGATTAAATTCTTTTTCCATGAATTACTCATGGTAGCAGCTATCTTTATAATATAACATAGCTGTTGATTAAAGCCTTTTAAAATATACCTTGCCCTTACATCTCATTTAATCTAAATATACTCATTCTAAATCTCCATCAAAGAAATATGTACAACCCACTTCCTTAAATTTGCCAGCATGAGATATTTTTTCTGCTTCTGAACTAATATGCAATGGTGAAATGTTCTGTTGTATGAAAGCTAGGCTTGTGCCGGAAGCATGGACTAGTGGTAATGTGCTCACTTAGCCTGTACAAAGCCCTGGGTTCAATTCCTTGGACCACATACACAGAAAAAGTCGAAAGTGGTAATTCGGCTCAAATAGCAAAGTGCTAGCTAGCCTTGAACAAAACCTTTCTAAGGATTGTGCCAAGGTCCCTGAATTCAAGCCCCAGAACTGGCCAAAAAAGAAAAAACAGGGCCAGGACTTTGGCCTAGTAGTAGAGTGTTGCCTAGCATGCACAAAGACCCAGTTTGAATTCCTCACTACGGTATACATAGAAAAGCTAGAAGCGGTGCTGTGGCTCAAATGATAGAGCACTAGATTTGAGGAAAAATCCTAAAGACAGTGCTCAGGCCTTGAGTTCAAGCACCAGTACTGGCCAAAAACAAACAAAAAAAAAATAAAACAAAACAAAAAAGCTAGGCTTACAACATTTCTGCAAATGGGTTATACTTGTTTTTCAAACCGCATAGTAGTTTTCTTTTTTTTAATATTTTTATTGTAATTAATAAAAGGGTTACATGATATTTGCCAGATAGAAGGTGCATTAATTCACATACATTGATATACTTTCTCATGTCTTGGTCCCCATTACCCTCCCCCCCACTCCCCCATCTTGGTTTTCCCCCCTTCCCTATCCAATTTCAAATAACCAAATACAAATATATCCAATATATCAGATAACAAAGTGAGATACTGTAACAATATAAGATAACCAAGGGACAGCAAAAGAGATGAGAGATAACATAGTACATTAAGGAAAACAATCATTCATTATATGGCTTTTGTTTCAATATCCTAGAGGTCCTTTCAATTAGCTTCATACTATATGGCCTTATGTATCAAGGTTTTGCTCTATTGCAAATCACTGCTAGTAGAGCCCAAGGTTTCTACTGATTATGACAAATGAGGAAAACCATCGAGCCTAAGTTCCTTTGAGTCTTGCTTACTTCACTTAATATGATTTTTTCTAAGTCTTTCCATTTCCCAACAAATGGGGTGATGTCGTTTTTTCTGACAGCAGCATAGAATTCCATTGTGTACAAATACCACATCTTGTTGATCCATTCATCGACTGAGGGACATCTAGGTTGGTTTCTGCTCCCACATAGTAGTTTTCTAGGGCATTTTCTAGGGTATTCCCAAAGAATTACAAAATATTAGGCTACAAGAAGAATTTAAATTATATTTTATTCAGTATTAAGCAAATTATAATATATGGACCAATCATTTGCTTTTCTTGTATGTAAAAATTATAGAACCCAAAAACTTTAATCATTTACAAATTGGAGAAGATGACCATAAAACATTTTTGGTTGTTTTTTGGTATGTGATAGATTTGAGAAGTTCCAAGCCAAAAAGGTTCCCTTAGCCAAAAAGTTTACCTTTTAAGAAAAGCATTGCATATCTCAAATACTTAGAATAGTCACAAATGAATTTCAGAAACTGGGGAAGTAGAGTGAGGAGGGTTGTGGATTGAGGCCAGCCCAATCTAAATTGAGACTCTATAGCCTAAGTCACTATGTATCTGTAATCTCATCTAAATTGAAATAGGAAGATCATAGTCCACAACTAACAGTCCACAATTAATAGGAAACCTTAAATAAAACCAAACTAGAAGCAAAGAACTTAGAATGTAGATCAACAGATAACTTACTTGCCTATTAAGTGCAAGGTGCTGAGGTCAACCCAAATACCACATAATTCACAAAATATTTAACATTTCCCAATACTGTGTAAGACAGTAACAAAGGAATGGGCTATCATATTGGGAAATCTAAAAATACCAAGGGTATGTGCTTTGTTAAGATTTGCTTTCTAACTATAACTAGTATGACCTTTGGGAAATGAACTTTACCTTTTTGGTCTATGGTAGAAACTAGAGCAACTATTAGTGAAGAATGAAGTCCTTTCATGCAAAGTAGTCACATGATAGAAAGGAGCATGCCTTATTTACTGTAAAAGATGCAATAAGGTGATCTGAAAGAAAACATGCACATGATTTTCTCATCTACTAATCTACTAATTATTGAAAAAGAAAGAAAGGTAAGACATACATTTGGAAGAGGAAATGTACTGTTCTTCAGACTGCAAATGGGTAGCAGACAAGACCCATGCTTAAAGAAAGAAAGAAGCTGGGAATAGTAGCTTGTGCTTCTAATCCTAGCCACCATAGGAAGGCTTAGATCAGGAGAATCATGGTTCATTGCCAACCTGAGCCAAAACAACAACAAATTTCATGAGATAATAGCCATCTCAACAGAAAATGATGAGTGTAGCAGTGTCAACCCATGGCCATTCTAGTTGTGGCAAGAAACATACAGAGGTGGATCATGGTCCAGGACAGTCAGAGGTAAAAACAAGACATTATTCAGCTGCATTTGTAAGGAAATGGAAAGACCTGGAAAAAATCATATTAAGTAAAGTAAGCCAAACCCAAAGGAACATAGGCTCCCATAGTTTCCCTCATTTGTAATAATTAGTACACACCCAGGACTCTCCTACCAGAGGATTACAATAGCTCAAAATCTAGGCACATAAGATCATATAGGATGAGACTAAATGAAAGGATCTCTAGGATATGGAAACAAGAGGTGTGTTTTGTGTGATTGTTGTTCTTAATGTACTATGTTATTTCTCTTCTCTTTTTGCCCTTATGGTTAATCTCATATTGTTACTGTATCTGAGTTTGTTACCTACTATATTGTATATATGTTTATTTGTCTATTTGAAATAGAAAAAGGAAGGGGGAAAACAATATGATTGGGAGGGGTAGGAGGAGGGAAATGAGGACAAAACAATGAGAAAGGGTATCAATGTGTGAGAAGTAATGCACCTACTACCTGGCAATGTAACCGTAACATCTCTGTACATTATCCCAACAATAAAAAAGCATTTTTTTTTTAGTGATGTAACTGTTTAATGTTTGGCAGACTTCAAAATGGCCAAGTAGCAGGCATGAGTCAAGTGGATGAATCAATGGTGCATACATCTCGGGGAACAAATGTCACCAAAAGCAGCTTCTCAGCTAACACAGCCATAGGACTTATTGATGGAGAGTCCTTCCTTCCTTCCTTCCTTCCTTCCTTCCTTCCTTCCTTCCTTCCTTCCTTCCTTCCCTCCTTCCTTCCTAAAATTCAGTGTAAGTCACCAACAAGAGTGAAAGTATTTTGGCAAACAACATCTCCTCACCACTAGGATCCATATCCACAGCCCGTTTTTGCTTCCTTTATTTTTTAAATAGGGTCAGGAAAAATTTTAAAAAGACCTTATCTGTAAAGTAATCTGCCTCCAAATTGATAAGAGCTTGAGACAAGTCTCATATGGTAAAATTCCTGCCTAGCAAGCACAAAGAAAGACCTGAGTTCAAACCCCAGTATGAAAAGAGAGGGGCAGGGGATGAGCAAGTGGTGGAAGTGTGGCAACTTCTTTTTTTTCCTATTATTTGTTCACCCATTTATCAATTAATATTTGATTGTTTCTAACTTTTGAGTTGTTATAAATAATGGGCTTGAAATACTCATGTAAGATCTTTGGTAAAATATTTTGGTAAAGAACACAGTATAATCTCAACTTTAATATGTACTGAGTTTTAAATATGTATTTTAATTTTGTCCTAAGGATGTCTGTTCCATATTCTTTGTTTCTGTCACAAATTATTTCAATATTCATTAACACTTATTAAGATAAATAAGATGAAGCTAAATGAATATTTTGGTGTATTTCAAAACTCATTAAAAAGTCAGAAAAAGTTTTAAAAATATCTCTTTTTTCATTTTGTGTTCATTAAATAGGTTAGTATGATTTCTAGAACAAAATTCAAGTATAAGAGGATGACTTACATAAAATTTGTCCTGTATACTATTTTAAATGTATTTTATTGTCTGAATAATGTATAAAGGGGTTACAGTTACATTCGTCAAGTAATGGGTACATTACTTCTCAAACCTTGATACCGCTTCTCATGCTTTTGTCCACTCTTTCCTTCCCCTCACACACCCTCCCAACCATCTTGTTTTCCCCCTTCCATTTCCTATTTCAAATAAACAAACAAACATATATACAATATACCAGGTAACTAAGTAAGATACAGTAACCACATGAGATTAGCCATAAGTGGAAAAAAAAGAAAAAAATAAATAACATTATACCATTTTTTTACTATTTTATCTATAGTTGTGTAAAAGGGTTGTCATTTTAAAAAGCAGTTTTTGAGTAAAATGCATCATTCAACATTCTCTACCATTCTTCTCAGCCCACCCCTCTCTCACTTTTTTCTCTTTTTTTAAGTACCCATTTTCTGGTGTTTAATGTTGATGATCTATAATTTTTACCTTCTAAAGAATTACACAGGTTGAGTTCTTTCCAGAATCTGAATCTTCCCTACTTCATTTAATACTTTTGTGTACATTTACAAACCACTCAACACATGTACCTACATATTAATAAATAAATTTTAGCTTCCACATATGAGAGAATGCATGCAGCCTTTGCTCTACTTTAGATAAGGTGAAACAAAATAAAACTGAAACTCAGCTGATTGTTCAGGATGTGAACATAAAAGCTTGACCCCCCCAAGTACGAAAGCAAAGAAACCTAAATCTTGACACATTTTGTTGACCAATTTAGTGTGAAACCATACTAACCACCTCTTTTGAACTAGAGAGGAGAGAATGCAATCTGTGAGAAGATAATATAAAAAATTTCTACTCACATGTTGTGAAATGAGCTAAAATGTCTAGAGGAAGTCTCTATTGACCATAAGTGCATCTAAAACTCACAGTTCCCCACCTTACATAAGTCAGTATGGATCAACAAAACAACACTCAGACGTCAATAACAAATTAGTACTCAAATGTTAACATTGTAAAATACTGTGAAGGAAATGGTGTTCTGCCCCAATTCTAACATGGTTAACAATTCCAGTGTTGTAGCAGAATACATGAAATTCCTGAGAGACAAAGAATGTTATTAATCTCAGAAATACCAGCAGCTATTGTATCAACACTTGTTCTTGCTTCTTGAATTCCAATTCTCCTAGAGAAATAAAAAGAAAACAACTACCACAACCAACTACCAACCACCACATGCAGAGATGAATTGCAGGAGTCCAATTCTGAGTTGAAGGAATCCAAGCATTTTGTAATGGGTAGTTAAATCTGTCAAACATTGAGTAGAAATGAAAGAAATAATTGTCTGAAGTTTAATAAACAGTAAATAAATTATATTTCATTATTTATCTCTATTTCCTAAGACTCTTTCCCACAAAACCATCCTTAAAACATTACTCCAAAGCAAACATGGCCAATCTTTGCTCTAATGAACAAAAATGTGGGGTTTTTTTCTTAATTATGTCACTTGATTTCTGTATGATGATCTTATCATAGCAGCAAGCATGAATTTGTTTCAGAAGCTCAGGGACTAGATTTGTGCCTCATCCACTAGAATTTGCTATAATTTTTATACTTGATCTTTTCTATCTCTAGCACTGCTAATATCGTAATGTCTGCTGAATTATGTGGCACAAATAGCAGAATGATTATATCACAGTTATTTTTTTTCCCAGTCCTGGGGCTTGAGCTTCTTTTTATGCTCAAGGTTACCACTCTACCACTTGAGCCACAGGGCCACTTCCAGCATTTTCTGTTTATGTGATACTGAGGAACTGAGCCTAGGGCTTCATGCATGCTAGGCAAGCACTCTACCACTAAGCCACATTCCCAGCCCTGTAACATAGTATGGAGGGTAAGTTAGACCCCTCCATTTTAAACTTGTTCCTTACTGACTATTAAGTTACTAGTATGTTGTCCCTCAGGTAACCACCTAACATTTAACAGTGATAGCCACAAAGCTATGTTTGACTCCTAAAGTGGCAATTTTGACAGTTGTGATTATATGCCTTAAAACAGAAGAGAAAGCAAGCAAGCAAGCAAGGAAGAAAGAAAGAAAGAAAGAGAAAGAAAGAAAGAAAGAAAGAAAGAAAGAAAGAAAGAAAGAAAGAAAGAAAGAAAGAAAGAAAGAAACAAAGAAAGAAACAAAGAAAGAAAGCAAGCAAGAAAGAAAGCAAGCAAGAAAGAAAGCAAGCAAGAAAGAAAAGAAGACACTGGCCATCTGGCCAAGCAAGCAGAGATTTGTATATTGGGTCCGTAAAAGGAAAAAGAAAAAACAAAAACAAAGAATACATCTTAGTCACAGCATGTTCTAAAAGAATATATTACAGCATAAAGTACAAGTTTCTGTAAACTAAACTGTAATTATAAAATCTATACCTTGGAGAGGACCTGTCTGAGCCTCACAGGGAGGTAAGGAATAACTGTAGCAAAAAGTTAAAGTCTGTGTACACAAGTAAGTAAGATAAATCAGTTTTGCTTTATTAATAAAATGATATTTATGCCCCAAGTATAAAACACTGACTTCTGCCTCAGCTGCAGGAATTATAAGTCAGTAATGCATCTTATAAATTGAGGGCTTGAACCATTCATCATCTCCTAAGATTCTAAATCAGTCATGTTCACAAAGCAGTTGCATGACTTGGAAACAACTCAATGGACAAATAAATCAGTCACTTCCAGATATATGAATAAGTGACACGGCCCACAAATCACATGACTACCTGACTCATGCTTCATCAGTCAGAAACTCTTATTTATAATTTGAAAATTAAAAACACTTACTATGAACAGTTTACAAACATCAATTGCATGTCCCCACAGTACTTAAGATGATATGTACAAAAAATGAAAATTTTTCCCACTGCTAAATAGTGTTTTTAAGTAAACAGAACACTGATATGTTTACAATGATTTACTGGGAATTGTGTTTCTAGTAACATCCTGCTCTCTCTCTCTCTCTGTCTCTCTCTCTCTCTGTCTCTGTCTCTCTCTCTCTCTCTCTCTCTCTCTCTCTCTCTCTCTCTCTCTCTCTCTCTCTCTCTCTCTCTCTCTCTCTCCATATATATACATATATATATATGTATATATATGGGGGAAAAATCTTGCAACGCTTCAGCGGGCCAAAACTTTTGTAAAATTCCATGCTAAGCAATTCTTATTCTCTAGTGGGTATCCACAGTTTAGCTCTGGCACCAACTGCAATTTGTCAACTGGGAAAAGAGTTCAGTTCCATGATCCTCTTGAGGTAGCCAGCCCCCAGGTTACAACATGGTTCCACTTGGCTACAAATCAGAGCTTACCACAGCCCCCTTCTCTGGTTTAGTAATATATTGGAGTTGCGTAAAGAATTCAAGGAAACATTTTACTTACACAAACAGAATTTAGGAACCGCCAAATGGAGAAGAGAACAGAGCTCATATGCCTTCCAGTGATCTATCACTTTCCAAGGACTCAAATGAAAATTCTCTGAAACAAAGCCTTCATATGAAATGTGATTGAGTAAATCATATTTGGTTGCCCTGGTAACCAGCCTCCATTCACTGACCATCCAGGAATCTCCAATCATCAGTCACCTCATTAGCATATATTTACCATTTTAGAAACTTCAGGGTGTCAGAGCCTGGGTGCCTAGAACTTGAGGTATGAAGAGAAGATATTCAGAAAAATATATTGCCTGAACTTCACATGTACATACATTCTTAATTACCATTACTCCCTAAACAATATAAAATCACGAATATTTGCATAATATCTATAATATAGTGTTAGCATCAGTTAGTTATACAAGGTGATTTTATTTTGACATGTCCCATAGGCACACAGTGCCTCGGTCAGACTCATTCCTTTCATCATTCTCCCAGAGATAGTTTAAAGTGTCCAGGTGGGTTGGGGCATGCAACATGAATATAATGAAGCATTTTATACAAAGAACTTAATTATATTCAGATTTTGATAGCACCTATGGGGAGTCTGAACTTGCCAGGCATTTTGAAGAACTATTCTATTTGATTACTTAACACTTCCATAGTCTTAGCAGAAATGTAAGCAAATACAACTTCACAATCCCATTTTTTAAACAGTATCTGATATATAAATATGAATGTATCAATTATTCAAAACTATCTTAGAGAATGTGTCCATAATAGATTTTATATATATATAACTCAAACAAAAGTAAACATTAAGAGGGAATTTTATTGACTAGACATTAATAACAATTTAGTATGTGTGAATCTTATTAATACAATTGTGTTTTGTGTTTACAAATCCTTTCCTACATTTGATAATCTCACAGTTCTGTTATAGTTCAAATATGAGAAAATACATAACTAAATTTACAACTGAATTGCAGATTTCTTGTTTTCTCTTTCTGTATTTGCCTCCCATATAGCTTTCTGCCACTAAAAGAGGTGAGAATTTTTTTATTTATTTCTGATTATATAAAAGTTGTTCATATACATTTTAAGTTTCAGGTAAGCTAAAGGTTTATTAATTTAGGGATTTTTATACAGGCTTAGAGGTGTCATCCATATTCTGAAGCACTTATCAACTGTTGGTTTTAATAATGTAATGATTATAAAACATTTATTCACATACCATTATACACCTGAAATGAGCTGAAACCTGAATTTTACATTAGAAAAATAAAATGCCTTTTTTTTTTTACAGATTCCCTGTAAGTCATTGCCAGTTTAACATCTTTAGTCACTGAATTAAACCACCCTAGGATGGTAGAATATTATGTCTCTAACTATAATTCATCTGGCTGTATAATCATAAAATACTGACCATTTATAAGCTATTAAAATGTATCTACACACATGTTTGGATGATCAGGAATCTCCAATGACTTTGAAGTCATTCAAAGTGATTAGTGTTATAAACTGAATATGAAAGTATAAAAATACTGAAACCATAACTAAAAGTCATTTTCCCCCATTTGCTTAAACATTTCACTTTAAACATTCATTTTGGGCATTCTGTTTTAGTTTCAGGGGATTTTTTTGTTTATTTGATTTTGTGGGTTGTGGTGCTTGAACTGTGGGCCTGGGCACTGTCCCTGAGCTCTGGGCACTGTCCCTGAGCTCCTCACTCAAGGCTATGGCCTTACCCCTGAGCCTGGGTGTTGTCCCTGAGCTTTTCAGCTCAAGGCTACCACCCTACCCTTGAGCCAAGCCCCACTTTTGGTTTTCTAGAGGTTAATTGGAGATAAGAGTCTCAGGTCATTTTGTACCTGGACTGGCTTTGAACCTTGATGCTCAGATCTCAGCCTCCTGATTAGCTAGAATTATAGGCATGAGCCACCATGTCTGGCTTTTTTTTTAATTAGATTTGTTTTTATTGTTGTGGATGTTGTTTTTTATCATCAGCTCATATACAGTTTTGATAACCCTTGTCCTTTTTTCCTGTTACTTGGGAATGAAAAAGTACTATTCTGTAGAATTGTGAGGACTCACTCCAAAATATAGCATTCGATGTTCCATTCTTTTTGAGTGGGTGCTTAGTGATTTGCTAAAGAATGGTAATGATACACCTTTCACATCCTTGAAGGAATAGACATTATAATTGTTGAAATTTTGCTTAGTTAGCATAATTATAGAGGATTCAGCATTATTTCAGTTTATCAACAGTGAGTCCCTGGCAATTACATAGACACTGTGATTCAGGGGAAGATTGCTAGTTAGGGAGACAGAAGTTAATTCTACTTCAAGTTTAGGCAGTGCTTTGTGACCTTGAGCATGTTACTGACTCTCTCAGACAGAGTCTGTCTGTCTTTAACCTGAAGATTTAATTATTCCTTTTCTATTTCTTGAGAATCTGTGAGAAAGCATTAATGAAATGGAAGTACCCTGTCTCAGATGAGACCATAAAAGTCAAAATCTGTGTTACTGAGTGGTGAGAGGGTTTGGGAGTTTATGGTTTCCTTCAATGAATATATTTATTGGGAAATAGTTCTCTTTACTAATTGAGAAGTATAGTCCTTATAATCTAGTTGGTAAATGATAACATTCATGTCAACCATCCCTAATATATTTTCAATCTTCTTTTAATTACTACTGTACTTGGCTTAGCAGTAGAAAATACTTTTGCTCTTTACTGTTGTTAGATTTATGCAGAAACAACCATGCCCTTTCCCCCACTTCTAATCACCATTTGGGGACTGTCATGAAGTCTATAGGTTTTCTGATGTTCATGGAGACTGCTTTAAGCTGAAATATCTATTATCATTGTACCATGCCTGTAACAAATGCTAGGAGAAAATACCAACAAAGTCACCAACTTAGTGTAATAATAACATTGAAGTTTTAAAACAGTACAAGTAAATTCATGTTAATTAATTTATGCTTTTGCAAAGACATCCTGACATTCTAGCAGCGATGACAGTAATATGCAAGTCAAGATTCCAACCCCATCTGTGGGGCCCAGGAAACAGGCAGCAAATGATTTTCATCTACCACTCATCCACATAACCTTTCCTGTTCATCTGGATGTCAGATGTAAGCCAAGAGCTCTATAGTGCTTTGAAATAACTGAGGTTGTCAGGGTGGCATTTTGTAATGAAATATTCAAAAGCAAGTTTGAATAGCCACAGCTGTTTGAACTACTACTACGTGGGAAAGATGCCCCATTTTCTCCACAGCTACTCTATTACATCTTCTAATGTATTATTCTTGAATAACTTCACAAAAGCTATAAAAGAATTGTTTTATGTAAGACTTTTCATCATTCAACAAAGGACATTGCAAAATCATTTTGGTGAAGCCTTTGACCTTTTCCCAATGGGACCATTTCCTTTCTCTATAACTGAGTCAGAGTTCATCTTCATGTTTACTTCATGTTTATTATTCTTGGGATGATTGCCCAAGGCAAACAAGCAAAGAAAAAAAGGAAAAAGAGACAAAGAAAAAGAGGAGTAAGAGAGGAATGAAGGAAGAGAGAGAGAGGAAGAAAGCAAGGAAAGGAGAGAGGAAGGAGGCAAGAAGGGTGAAAGTCATGGAGGGAAGGAAGCAGGAGTGGAGAGTGAGGGAGAGAAGAAGCACATGACCCAGAAAATTCTTGGAAAAATATGGAAGAAACAAATTTGTCTGTCCTCAAAATTTGAAAGCTGTCTATCAAATATCTTTCCAAAAGTGTATTAATTCTTTGAATAAAAGTTTGTCAGAATTCCTAGATGGATACTTTGAAGGTATCCTCCTTACTCAATTCCTCACAAGTTTGGGTTTTCTATAGATGGCTATGTGGGACCATGTAGCAATCTAGCAAATACTGTATAGTGTGAAGTTTTATCATGTCTAAGCTATAGTGAGAATCCCGAGGGTATTATGGGATGTCAGTTATCATTATGTTGATTATCCAATTAGCTGGAATACTTTAATGCTTAGGATGAGTACCTAGCAATATGCAACTGTCAAGAAGCATAGGTAAACAAACTTCATTAGTATTACAGAATAATAAACTTTATTATTATACACAAAACTTTATGATTTTAAAACAGTGAGCTGTAAGTGATTTGGGGTAGTGGTCCACAGTACTCTGAATGGTATAGGCTTTCAACTTTGTTAAAAATAATGACACATCATCAACAAACACTTCCTGGTGCTGCAATCAATTTTCAACTGTAGTTTCTGTCGTCCTTCAAACTTGATTTAATGGTTAATAAAGGGATAACTTATAGCCATACATTATGCTGATTGGATATGTAAGGACAATGTGAATGATTCTCATGCAATTGTGTATTGAACGCTCATGGTATTCCATGAATTTGCATCCATATATAGAAGAGTCACATCCAGATGACAAATTGATAGTCACATAACAAGCAGGCTCATTTGCTCCCAGATGATGTGAGATTTAAATGATATGATATTTCACCGGGTTTCCCATTCTTATCTGTTAATATCATACTTAGCACACTACATTGGGATGAACATCAGGTCAAACCTTCAGTGAGAAATTGGGAAAAAAGGATTGTACCTGTCCTTGTGCATGTGCTTGGCTTATAAGTAAACTTGAACGGAAGCAGTTAAATAAAGAGACTGACATCACTGTTCAGCCCAGATGCTTCACTTAATGACAGGTGGGGATTTTTGATGATTATTTACAAGGAAAGCATAATGTCTCCCATCATGGTTATTCAGGTTCGCCCAGGTAATTGGATAACCAATGTAATGATCTTTGATAGTGTTTCTTCCAGAAATCTTTTTTCTCAGTAATCTTGCAACCTTCTACCTGAGTCACTGTTCACCTAGCATGAGAACTTCATCTCTGTTCATAAATCCCAGAGACTTCTATTTCTGAAGATCTACATATTTTTGAAGACTTCTATTTTATCAGATATACTGACCAAATATGAATATTTATAGATTGCTGACCTATCTCAGATATAGAAATGACATAATAAATTAGTTATCACCAAAGAATAATTGCAGACCAAATCACTTCTATTAATCCTGCACTGTACTATTGAAACCGTTACAATCTTACTGCTTTTCTTTAAGTACTGCTACTATGAATTTCATATATACTATGGTAGTTTCATAGGGTATGGAAAATCGGTAGAGTCTGGAAAATCGGTAGGGTCTACACTACTAAAATGTCTGTTTTAAAGAAATTGATGAACATTGGGAGCCCAAGGCTCATTTTTGTAATCCTAACTACTCAGGAGGCTGAGATTTAAGGACTGTGATTTAAAGCCAGCCTGGGGAGAAAACTTTGTGAGAATCTTATCTCAAATTAACCACCAAAAAAGCCAGAAATAGAGCTGTTGCTCAAGTGGCAGAAGTACTAGACTTGAGCAATAATTCTCAAGTATATTGCTACGACCCCAGAGACCAACACACACACACAATTCTATAATTCAGGTTTGGTGCTGGTGGACTTTTGAACCAAGAGAAATTGCTCAGCCTATTAGAATGATGCAAACAATATAGCAACAATAAGCAAAGAATAATATGACTCACTGACCGAACACTTGAATGTCAGAAAATTTCTGAAGTTTTACTTCTTCAATTCAGCTGATGAGATAAATACCCTCTTAAGGCAGGCATAGAAATGCCTTCACTTTACCTTTATAGTGTAGTTAGAGATATATATTTCATCTTTGGCTTTTCTGTTTAGGCCATCATTAATGAAGTATAAGAACACTCATTCTGGACAGTTTTATCTTGATATATTTTCATTCTAGGATCACCGTAAGAGATGCTTTATATAACCATTTTACCACTGATTGTTATAGAAACATACCAAATTTTCTAACAATAACTATACATTCATCACTCAGCCAACATGAATGTAAGTAAATGCTACTTAAGTGGAAAAACAATGTAAGCTCATGAAATGATAAAGAGTCCTAATAGGGCTTAGAATTTCATTATGTTCTCCAGTATGCCAATATAGCTGATGACTGAGTTCTACAGTTCTAAAATCTGCTGTGGGGGAAATGGGTTTACTTTTGGACTACTTCAGGAAATGTTTTAAATATTACATAGGGTGTGCAGACATATTTGGATGGAAGAAAAACACTATGTATGAATGTCAGATTATAAGAAACATGTGACAATTCCAAACTTGAATTTAGCAGAAAAGTTTTCAACAGTAATGCAAAAGTGAATTCAATATTCAGAAGGCTAGAGTTAGGAAGACTGGTACAAGACTAATGCAATAATCTAGACAAAAGATGTGAGTTTTAAATTAGTATCCCATTAGTAAGCTTTGGTAAAAAGGACATATCCATAAAAAGAACATAATCTATAGTATATAGTATATAGTATATATTAGTATATAGTATACTAATAAATGTACTTGGAAGCAAAGAAGGTGGAAGAAAGGGGAAGAATAAGATAATTGTCAGGTTAGGCGATGGTACCTCACACCTATAATCCTAACTACTCAGGAAGCTGAGATTTGAGGATTGTGGTTCAAAGCTAGCCCAGGCACAAAAAAAAATGAGACTCATACCCAATTTACCACCAGAAAATCGGGAGTGACACTATGCCTCAAATGGTAGAGTGATAGCCTTGAGCTGAAGAGCTCAGGGATAGGGCCCAGGCCCAGTGTTCAAGCCCCATGACAAACAACTAATAATAACAGCAACAAGCATTTAGCTCTTTTCAGATGGGATCCTTCATCATTTCTTTATCAGAGAAGATTAGGAAAATTTTCAGTGGGTGCAAAAATTATATTATTTCATCTTTGTACATTGTGTCTCTTAGTGGAAATTCAGTAAATCAGATAAACATAGATTTGAAAGTCCTTAGCTTAAAAGGGTCCAAAGTCATTTCTTTTATTCTATAACTCTTTTTTGAAGAAAATATAAAACAGAGGAGGAATAGAGAACATTGGTGACTAAAAATAGTAAAGTAATAAAGATAATCCCTAGAAATCACCACACAGAAAGGCTATTTCCATTATTTTCAGGAAAGTGGATGTCCTCACTTGGTCCTCTTCTCTGAATAGGTAGGTCTGTGATACACATTTGGTTAGATATCTGTTCTCACCTAGCATGGACTGATGTTCATTATATTTAACAAGAATCTACTGGAGAAGATTGAAGATGAACAATCAGTGAAATGATAAGAGTATTTTAAGAAAGTGTCAAATTTATGCTCTGATTAGGGAATTATCAGTAACAATCAAAGCCATGTGAGGAGAGGCTGAGGAAATCAATTTTAGATTGCTTCTCCATGTATACGAGGTGTTTGTGGTAGAATTTCAAGCAGCAATTGTAGATTAGCATTTTCATGGTTAAGGCAAGCAAAGAAACAGTCAGAAAGAAATTTGTCAGTGAAAGAAACCCTGATTCAACAATAATAAATGGGTTGTAGCTAGAGAATAAGGTTTAAATGCATCTAGAAGGAAAAGCTTGATCCAGGGTCTTTTAATTGCATAAATTTTTTTGAATTTTTCTGACTACAAATCCTCCCTGAATTCTACACAGATGGAAAAAATGACCACTTTCTCAGAATTCTTAGTACATTTTTCTTTTTCAACCTGCAGAAAGCTGGTTGAATAAAACACACACTTTAGTTTATGCTACATTTACATTGCATGCAAGGAATCTTACATTAAGTCTTTATTTATGTATTGATCTATATAGTATACATTTCCTAGTATTATGTACCAGTCCAATCCTGTTTCTTCCAAAGGGAACAATTCCAATTTGGTTATTGTGGGTTATTTTATTTTACTGAGTTTTTGTAAAGTATGTATTATTTGTGCAATTATTACTTTTTTGCCAGTCCTGGAGCTTGAACTCAGGGCCTGAGCACTGCTCTTGGGGTTTTTCAAGGCTAGCTCTACTACTTGAGCCAGAGCACCAGTTCTGGCTTTTTCTGTGTATGTGCTACTGAGGAATGGAACCCAGGTCTTCATGCATGCTAGACAAAGCACTCTACCACTAGGCCAAACTCCCAGCACTATAATTAGTTTTTAATTTACCTGAATAACATATATTCTACCTTCCACTGAGCACTGCTTAAATCTTCCAGTGCTTGCTATTGTACACTTCATCATGTATTCTGCTTTGCATATGGTATTCCATCGTGTGCATTTCCAGTACTTTTCCTATCTATCTCTCAGTGATGGGCATTCTGCTTGCTCCCCAATGATCTGTGTTAGAGCCAACTTAGCTATCCACAAATATAATAGACTCCTACACTCCACAAGGACCAGGGAACATGTCAGTAAATGAAACAGGCAAGGCTGCAGTGACCATCCTTCCAAGGAATCTGTGACTCTATGAGAAAATGTCCATAATGTATCTATTTAAAAGTACAATCCAGAAGAATGGCAGAAGATGGCTGTGGTCCACTGTCTTTCTAGGCTCTCGCCAAGATACCAGTTCTAGCATTGTAAGGGAAAGTTCATACCCAAAGATCCATCCTAAGTAACTTTAGCACCACAGAGATCTCAGTCCGAGAGGAAAAAGGCAGAAAATTGGAGCAAGAAGAGAGCATGGAGCCGTCACGGAGACAAAGCCTCCCTCCAGCACCTGAGCAGACATCGCTTCTTAGCAGCCCAGACTTGCCGGCAGACAGAGCCACACAGAGCCTGAGTGAGCCCAGATCCATCACCCGGCCGTGCACGGACCTGCCAGCTTCATGGAACCAGAGAATCCAGCAACTTATGAGTATCTCCATAGACGTTTCCACTTTTGCTCCCCGAATGGCATTGGGAAGGAATCCCCTCCCCCACGAGCTGAGAGCAGTGCCATCTTGACTGCTGGCAAAGACCCTGCCAAACAAACTGGAGCCTGGGAACTGGGGCTGGCAGCGCCATCATTCAAAAGGGCAAAGGTTTTCCAAGAGGCAGTTTAGCCCATCCACCCTCCCTTCACTCCCCCATCCCCTACCCCTCCCCCACTAAAATGGATATCAAGGAGTTAAAGAAGTCCATACATGATCTAAAACAAGAGATACAAGGAATCAAAAAGGAACAATTGGAAGAAAGGGAGATATAGCATAAAGTAGAAAGTATTGATAGCAGGTTAGACAATGCAGAAGAAAAAATCTATGGGGTTGAAGATAATCTAGATGTTTTAGGAAAACAGAAAATGAATCAAACCAAATCTAGGAAATTGAGAGAATGTTTCAGGAGATCCAAGATACAATTAAGAAACCTAATTTAAGGCTAACTGGTATTGAAGAAGGCCTGGAGAAAGAGGTCAATGGTATTAGAAATATACTTCAGGAAATCATCTCAGAGAACTTCCCAAATATCCAGAAGGGCAGGCCCATCCAGATACAAGAAGCTTTTAGAACCCCAAACAGACCTGACCAGAAAAGGACATCCCACCGCCACATTATAATCCATACAGGATCAATAGAGACCAAATAAAGGATCCTAAAAGAAGCAAGGGAGAAGAGAACAATCACCTACAAAGGCAAACCAATCAGAATAACCACAGATTTCTCAGCAGAGACCATACAAGCAAGAAGAGATTGGAAGGATATATGTCATGCCCTTAAGACAAATAACTACCAACCAAGAATACTGTACCCAGCTAAGCTTTCATTCATAACTGAGGGAACAATAAAAACCTTCCACTCCAAGGAAAAGTTGCAACATTACGTAGCAACCAAACCAGCATTACAGAAAATTCTCAAAGAGGTTCTAGACTTGGAAAACCAACACAAACATGATACTGACAAAGGAATGGCACTTAAAATCATACCAGCTAAGTACCACAAGAACTGTCAAGTTACAGGCCCCAATGAAAGCTTTAAAAAATGGCAGGAACCAGTAAATATTTTTCAATCTTAACTCTCAACATAAATGGACTTATCTCCCCAATTAAACTGCATAGACTGTCTAGTTGGATAAAAAAAAAAAACTAGATCCATCTTTCTGATCTCTTCAACAGACACATCTTGCCCCCCAAAAAACAAACATTTTTTGAAAGTGAGAGGTTGGAATAAAGTTTACCAAGCTAAAGGCCCCGATAAACAGGTTGCAGTTGCCATCATCATATCAGATAAAGCAGACTTCAAACTAAAATTAGTGAGAAAAGACAAAGAAGGTTATTACATACTAATAAAGGGATCTTTCCTCCAGCAGGACATAACCATCCTAAATATCTACACACTTATTCCTGGAGCACCGAACTTCATCAAGCAAACTTTACTTTCACTAAAACCACACATAGATCGAAACACAGTGATTGTTGGTGACTTTAACACACCACTCTCACCTATGGACAGATCAACCAGGCAAAATCTCAATATAGAAACCTAAGAATTGAACAACTGTATAGAGCAACTAGATCTAACAGACATCTGCAGATTATTTCATGCAGCAACATTACAATATACATTTTTTTAGCAACACATGGAACATTTTCCAAAATAGACCACATTTTAGGGCATAAAGCAGCTTTGCATCCCTGTGATGAATCTTGTGTGAACATAATGTATAATTTTTCTAATGAGTTGCTGAAGACGGTTGGCCAGTATTTTGTTAAGAAGTTTTGCATCGATATTCATCAAAGAAATGGGTGTACAGTTCCCTTTCTTTGATGAATCTCTGTCTGGTTTGGGGATGAGGGCTATACTGGCTACCTAGAATGAGTTTGGCAAAGAGTCTTCATTTTCAACTTCGTTGAAGAACTTGAGGAGTATTGATGTGAGGTCTGCTTTGAAGATCTTATAGAATTCAGCTGTCAATCCATCTGGCCCTGGGCTTTTCTTGGATGGAAGGACTCTTATTGCCATTTCTATTTCACTGCTTGAAATAGGTCTGTTTAGTTGGATTAGGTCTTCTTGGTTTGGTGTGAGTTTGTTAATATTGGCTAGAAATTCTTCCATTTCTTCTAGATTCTCAAATTTGTTGGCATAAAGTTTTGAAAAGTATTCCCTCATGATGCTCTGGATCTTGGTAATTTCTGTTGTGATATTACCATTCTCATCTGTGATTTTGTTTATTTGCATGTGCTCCCTTCTTTTTTTAGTAAGATTTGTTAAATGTCTGTCAAATTCGTTAATTTTTTCACAGAACCAGCTCCTTGTTTTGTTGATTCTTTATATAGTTTTTTTGGACTCCAATTCATTTAATTCTGCTTTTATTTTTAATAATTTGCTCCCTTCTACTTGGTTTGTTGCTCTTTTTCCAAGAGCTTATGGTCGACATTAAATTGTTGATTTGTGATTTTTCCAATTTGTAAATGTGAGCACTCAGAGCTATAAATTTTCCTCTGAGTACTGCCTTCACTGTATCCCAAAGGAGCTAGTATTTTGTGTGCTCCTTTTTGTTAAATTTCATAAACTGATGTATTTCTGCTCTGACCTCCTCAATGAACCATTGGTGATCCAACAATGTGTTGTTAAGTCTCCATGAATTACAGGGTTTTCATTGGTGGAAATTGGTGTTCAGTTCCAATTTGATGCCTTTGTGGTCTGAATGCAAGGAATAATTTCAATGTTTCTGAATCTGCACAGGTTTGCTTTATTCCCTAAAATGTGGTCTATTTTGGAAAATGTTCCATGTGTTGCTAAAAAGCTGGTTCAACATACGCAAATCAATTAACATAATACAACACATCAACAGGAGCAAGACAAAAATCACATTATTGTCTCAATAGATGCAGAAAAGGCATTTGACAAGATCCAACACCCCTTTATGCTAAAAGCTCTGGAGAAACTAGGAATCCATGGAACATTCCTCAGTATAATAAAGGCTGTGTATGACAAACACACAGCTAGAATTATACTTAATGGCGAAAACTGAAGCCATTTCCTCAAAAATCAGGAATGAGAAAAGGATGCCCAATCTCTCCACTGCTCTTTAAAATAGTATTAGAATTCCTAGCCAGAGCAATAAGGCAAGAAGCAAGCATAAAGGGGATCAAAATAGGAAAAGAACAAGCGAAATTTTCCCTCTTTGCAGACGACATGATTCTGTATTTAAAGAACCCTATAGACTCCACTCCCAAGCTGATTCAAAACATTGGCAAGGTATCAGTGTATATAGTTAACCCTCAAAAATCAACTGCCTTCCTCTATGCCAACAATGAGAGGACCAAGGCAATAATCAAGAAACAACTTCTTTTGCAAAAGCTACAAAGAAAATAAAGTACCTAGGAATTAACTTAACTAAGAATGTAAGGCTCAATGGTTTCCCTCATTTTTTATAATCAGTAAAATCCTTGGGCTCTCCTAGCAAAGATTTACACAGAACAAAACCTAGATTTATAAGGCCATATAGTATGGTGTTGAAGGAAAGTACCACTAGGATATAGAAACAAAAGCCATATAATGAATGATTGTTTTCCTTAATGTACTATATTATCTCTCAGCTCTTTTGCTGACCCTTGATTATCTCATATTGTTACAGTATTTCACCTTGTTATCTGATATATTGTATATATGCTTATTTGGTTATTTGAAATAAGATAGGGAAGGGGGAAAACAAGATGAGGGATGGGGATGGGTGGTGGGAAATGTGGACCAAGACATGCTTGTGAGGTAATGTATCTTCTATCTATAAAAATATATGAAAAAAATAAAATCCAGCAAAAGTTTCTCTGCTTTTATTCATTTGGCCATGTTCTTTATCCATGTGTCTATCACTGGGAAATTGGATAGGCTAATTAGGGAGCATATAGGAGGGTGGACATTAGCTCACTTTAAAGCACATAAGGATTAAAAGATCTTAGGAAGTAGGAGAAAGTAAAAGGCAAATGAATACATATAGCAAATACAATAAGTTTTCACTCTAGATGAAAACAATAATTTCTCTGGTGAATAATTTCTCTCTACTCCAGTGATTGAAGGATTTGAAAATCCTATGATGAAGAAAAACATTGTGTGTGTGTGTGTGTGTGTGTGTGTGTGTGTGTGTGTGTGTACTAAACCAAATCAAACTGAAAAAATAAAAGAAACACAACTCAACCTTCAGAGTTTATGATGCACTGTATCTGAAAAGTATCAAGATTTCACATTCCTGTCAAACACCCAAGTACTGCTAATGTTGCAGAGGTGGAAACTACATTTAGATAAAGGCTGCTTTAATAGAAAGTTTAAAAGCACTACTAATGATGGCAAACAATTAAAGGAAGGTTCATATATGCATATATATATGTTTATATATATCCTTGATAATCTTGAACATAGAATCTAAAAATTCTGGTTGTTGCAAAAACCTTGATCATCTTAACCATGCAACGTTAGAAATGTTGTTTGTTTCTATTTCATTCATATGGCTCTGAGTGAATAACTATATTGGTCTTTGATTGGTTTTCAAAAAATATAATTAAAGAGCAAAATAATAAGCATGATCAGTATACAAATCAATGGGCACCTAGGTTTTTTTCCAGATTTGTTGAGTTTTGCCTGAATTCGCAATAAATCTACAAATTCATGTATTTTATTGTGTGACAAGTTTAGATAAGAACGATCTTCATTTGAAATATAACAGAACAAAATCAATATAAAAAGGATAAGCTCAGTTATAAGACAGTATCTGAAAGACATATTAGTGATAAAAGAAAGGCTTTGGAAAAATCAAGACTTCTCTTGAGTGTAATAAAAATTTGGAATTCTTGATTCTAATTATGATGATAAGAATATATTATCCGAACAACAACTTAACTATGAGAAAAAGCAACTGTGCTTTTAAGCCTGATTACTGTGATGATATATTTAAATAGTGATATAGTTTGCATGGAAAATTCAAACCTAAAAATAGAACAAAGATAGATTATTGACAAAAGTATAATTGTCTAGGTAAGTGATTTATCTGCTGGATATAATAAAACATTACACATGAATAGCTTAATAGAAAATAAGAATTAATTAGTAGTAATTTTAATTTGTATCTAATGGTTGGAAAAAAATAAAAAATGATATTTTTTAAATTCAACTAGATTCTGGTATTTCTTTGGCTTTCAAAGTGTACTGAGAAAAAAAATGGAAGCCTTCATGATAAGCACTATAATTCTCTAACATTACAAAAACCCATTTCCCTTCTTTCTTCCTTCTAGAAGTTGAATCAACTTCATTATGTAGACTCAGGTAAATTAGTAAATGTAGTAAATTCAGTAAAATTACTCAGGTAAATTTAGTAAAGATACTAAAATGTTTATAGGTTGTGAATGGAATAGTGTAAAGAGGACAGAGATTGTGTGTGTGTGTGTGTGTGTGTGTGTGTGTGGTAGGTATCAAGTTTGGAATCAGAATCTTACACATAATATGCATGTAGTAGATCTCTTGAGGCACACCTCCAATTCTATTTATCCCCCTGGTATTTATTTTATTCTCTGATGCAGGTGATAATGCCAGCTATGTTTTCTTTATTTTCTATTTATTTTTTTATTGTAATGTATAGAGGGGTTACAGTTACATTCATCAGGTAGTAGGTGCATTATTTCTCACACATTGATACCCCTTTTCCTCATGTTTTTGTCCTCATTTCCCTTCCCCCACTCCCTCCCAATCATCTTGTTTTCCACCCTTCCCTTTCCCATTTCAAATAATCAAATAAACATATATAAAATATACCAGGTAACAAAGTCAGGTACAGTAACAATATGAGATTAACCAAAGGGCAACAAAGCAGAAGAGAAATAACAACAAAAAACAATCACACAAGATAAAGCTCTTCCTTCCATATCTTGGAGATCCTTTCAGTCAGCTTCATCCTATATGGCCTTATGAATCTAGGTTTTGAGCTATTGTAATCCTCTGTTAGGAGAGTCCAAGGCTTGTACTAATTATTACAAATTAGGAAAACCATTAAGCCTATGTTCTTTTGGGTCTGGCTTACTTCATTTAATACGATTTTTTTCCCAAGTCTTTCCATTTCCTTACAAATCCCCCTGGTATTTCTTTGATAGGGTCTTGCTTTTTTTAATCCAGGCCATTCTTAACCTTAATCCTTCCTTCTATCTATGCTTCCTACTGTAGTTGGAATGTTGCTATACATTTCTATTGATAAAGATGGGGTCTCAAACTTCCTGATCTCAACTTCCTGAAGAGTTAGGATTACAGGCATGAGCTACAGAGTCCCCAGACAAAGTTAATTTTTGAAAAAAAAAAAATGTGCCACTGAAAAGCAATGGTTAAAGGGGAGTTTCATCCATTCTATTTTCCTAAAAAAATAAATGTTTTTCTGTTATTTGGTCTCACAACCATGCATCTAGTCACATACTGCCTGTTAAGTCAATAAGAATCCATTACCAGGATCCTATTCAACTTTTGGTCAGCTAACAAGCTATGTTTCTGGGACAGCAAAGGTCATAACTATATCCTGTGCTGTAATGACTCTGAGTCAATCTTATCACTGTAAGAGTTCCTAGCTAGCAGCTCAATTCTTTTACGTTAAAAAAAATGCCAGTATAGTGCCTTTCTTTTTTAAAAATTCTTAGTAAAGAAAATCATTTATACCTACTAATTTGAAGAAGAAAATATGTTCAGGTTTTATAAGGCTTTTATTACAAATATGACAGTGAATCTGTGACTACAAACACATCTGTTCCATCTCCTGTGAATATGTTAATGATAATTCGAACATCCATCATAATGCATTTTGCAGTGATGGAGTAATATGCAAAAAGAATAATAAACCACATCCAATTTCCTAAACATTAATTATGAAGCATTACTAGGCAAATCATCATAATAAATCTCTGCATTTGGAGGCTGTCTAGCTAAGCAGCCAATTTTTGAGAAATATGTTACTGTCAAACATAACTCCATAATTAATTGTCAGAATTTTACAGTGTCAGAGGAATTAGACTTACTTTGTACAATTCCAGAGGGCAGAATAAGGGCCAAACAGGTGAATTACAAGGATTATATTTTTGAAGTATTATTATTACTAGAAAGATATTTCTAAGCAATAGGATCATTTTAAAATATTGAGTGGACTTACCAAAACCTGAAAAATTTCAAGCAATGATTAAATGTCATTTCTGAATTGTGCTGAGAGCATTTGAATATCGTCTATGGAATGAACCTCTGAGGTGCTATTCCATTCAGAATCTAGGACTCCCTACAGGTAGAGCCTGAAGGGTAATTAATAATTTGACAGCTTTTAGTGCTAAAATTCAAAATAGTAAATGATATAATAAGTAGTGAACACTGATTGCAATTTTTCTGCTTGATCTTTATCCTTTGTCTTTGTATTTAAGTAATAAGTTACAGCAAATGACTTTCTCATTTGCTCATAATACAGTGCCTGGAACATGGTTGAGAGGCTAAAAAACATGCTTGCTCTTAAATGAGGAAAGAAAGGAACTTGGGGGTTTGGGTATACAGTTGTCGTAGATATGTTCTGCATTCCCTTCCTGCCAGTCTAGTAGGGTGGATTTCCATTGCTTTGAATCTAATAATGAAGAGACTACATTTAAACCTTGTCAAGGGTATAGAACGAAAAGGTACCCCACCCCTTGTCAGGCTATATAACACTCTTGGAATCATTTGGTACATGATGAGATGAACACCTACCTGAGTTCTCCTCTGCCACCAGAGGCCTATCTGCCTATACTGATCATCTTGTTTGGCTATAGAATGCTATCAACATCCAAATGACTCTCAGTAGAATAATGTTCTCCTCTCCCATCTAAAGTCTAGACAAAATCTTGAAACACTGTGAAGGAAGTAAAGGGGAAATGGTGGGGGTTTTTAACTAAAAATATACTTTAAGAAAGTAAGAAAGGTATAACCTAGCCAGTCTTTTTAGAAACAAATTCTCTTGGGTATCAATTCACTAAAACCTTACAACGGGCTTGTTCTCTTAGTAGTGGAACCAATAGGCAGAGTCAGTGATGACTTAACAACTCCTCAGGCACAGGTAAGCAGATAGACCTTCATAAACATCTCAATCATTCTATCATTTGTCTCTTATTCTCTGAGCTTTATAAGTCTTGGCCTTCTCTCGGTTTCCCAATAGGGCTGTGATTCTTTCCATTTCAGAGTTGTCACCCAGGTTTAGATTGGGAATCCCAAATTGCTTAATTCCTCTTTCCTATGAAAGTGATAGAAGCCACTTCTTGATCTAAATGACTTGGGCAAAGGGGAATAGTAGTACATAAACTCCGGAACAACTGAATCGAATTAGCCTAAAGTAAGTACCAGTGACCAAGAACCAGAGACAATGCAGAAGGCTTCAAAATCTGTGGCCCAAACAAGCCCTAAAAAAAACTGAGGTCAGCATCCTCCATTATCCCATTAAATTTCAAAGTCAGAAATTAAGAGGTCATAGAAAATAAAAGGATCCTTCTTTCATTCTCGTTACATGCTGAGATTCATGTACCCACTCGTGGATGAAAAGCCCCTATCAAATCAGATCAGAAGATATTAAAATTGCAAGGCTTTCATTTGATTTTTAATGTTTCCACTGGGCATTGGTCTTAATTTTCTTTTAAATTACTGATGGAAGCCTCCACAATGGCACAGATTGCACTTACAAATTCTATTTAAATTAGAGATAGCACAGTGTAGGACATATCATGAGAAATTTCATCTACGTCATATCATGAGAATGTTTTATGCTGTACATCCTTCCTTGCACTTCCCCATTAGCAGTAAAACGTATTCAAAGAAGTCTTCCTTTTCTTTAAAGACACCCTGAGTCAGTTCAGGGTAGCCAATTATTGTGTAATCTTCCTTAAAGAATGAATGGCCAAGTTTCTCTCTTAACATGTAGTATAACAATGGTTTCTCTGTCCTCCAGTGATTGTTTAAATGTTCTTCATGTTGGAATTTTCTCTCCGTTTGACCTAAATATTACCTATTATAGAACATGACCATGATAACCTATTCCTTTCCCTTTGTCTGAAAGAAATAATAGCTCCGTGGCCTCTATTTAATACCCCTTTATGTCATTATGTAGCATAGTTTTATCTTCACTTTCTCATTGTGGGTAGGTCTGCAGGATTCACATCTCTTAACCTTGGCTCTCACTTTCCATCCCTTCCTTCTTGCAGCATGTCAACTGTCCTACTGTCATTCATTTTCATCTCAAGTGCACATCTATTTCAGTAAGCTGAGGCTGCTGGGATCATTCCTGGAGATTAAAACTGAAGGAGAGCTATTATTCCCAAGGTGGCACTTCTGAATCTTAAAATCAATTTGGAATGATCAGCTTTATCAAGTGCTTACATGAGGTTTCCAGAGACACGTGAATTAAAAACATCTTGTTGTACTGCATGATAGAAAGTCCCTGCTGAACTTGAAGGTTTCTAAAAACTGCTGAACACTTTCTTGCTTTGATTATGTCATGACCTTGCTCCAAGTTTTCTCACTTACCTAAAAAAAAAAAAAAAAAATCAGACAGGGCTGGGAGTTTGGCCTAGTGGTAAAGTGCTTGCCTAGCATGCACAAAAACCCGGGTTCGATTCCTTGGCACCACATACATAGAAAAAAGCTAGAAGTGGTGCTGTGGCTCAAGGGTAGAGCTCTAGCCTTGAGGAAAAAAAGTCCAAGGACAGTGCTCAGGCCCTGAGTTCAAGCCCCACAACTGGAAAAAAAAAAAATCAGACATCATAATAACCTGGAACTAAAGGCCCTGTATCTTACTCTGTTCTTACTGATGTAACAAAATGCCATAGAATGGGAAATTTATGATAGACAGATAGATAGATAGATAGATAGATAGATAGATAGATAGATAGATAGATAGATAGATAGAACAGATACATAACCTCAAAGTGAAAGCCAAGTAATCCAAGATTAAGGAACCAGCAGAGTTGATGGTACTAGGTAGAAAGCAGGCGGAGGGAAACTCTTTATACAAGCTTCCTGAAACTCTTCCTCTTTATGAAGAGGAAGATGTCATGACTGAAGTATCTCATTACGTCCCACCTTTTCAGCTAATATCTCAAAGAGGTACTTGGAATAGATGTCAGCACTGAATCTATAGCACACTACTCCAATAATTCTCTTCAGTTTTACTGCATACTACTTCCACAGAAACTAGTATTGTGTCTCCTGATTAGCTCCACATATGCTCATTCCCAGGTTATATTTATGGATTCCTACTTAGCACATAATCTTACAAATAGAGTCCCTCCATGTTGAGTAGAATCATGAAATGCCATTGTTACAACATTAAGCTTTGAGTAAAATCAAACTGCTGAGGATAAGATGACTTCTTCAGAGTGGTCGTTTCTGAAAGCACTTTCAGTGGTTGTCAAATTCATACAAAAAGGAATAAAACATTTGAAGATAATATGCATGCTTTCAGCCAAATGGAGAGCTCTATTTCATACACACATGTCTTAGTCTTATGATTAAAGCTCAGTAGTTAATTTCAAGTGGCTTTCCTTACGCTGTTCTAACACTGTGTCTCTCTGATGCCTTTAGACAAAGGAGAATGAAGGATGGAAATAAGTATTGTGAGGAGAAGAGAAATGAGCTGGTTTTCCTCATCCCACCACTATACTTAACATTTCTACTCGTGTGAGAGTTTCAGTGTCCGCACCTTCAACAGTCATTGATAATATCAAATAACTACACTCACAAATATCAGTTCTGTAAGCAAAGAAAAATGACTCAAAGAGGGCGGTTTTCAATGAATGGTTTCATAATAATTCTTGACAATTGGGCTCACTTGGGAATTAATCAAATGTGCAAAAGTCAAGAAAATTCAAATTCAGACTGTGTAAAGCAAAATCATGGATCATTTGGGACAAGCATTTGATTTGTGTTTTAGAAAAGGAGAGAAATGACTTGTACACATGGAAGGTTTCATTCTTTAGCTCGATTCAGCTCAAAGTCTACAGTAGAAAAAAAAAATCTTTGAAAATGCTAGAGAAATTTTAGTCAAGTTAGACTGATATTAAATGGGATTAATTTATTAGTTTAGGGGAGACTTGTTATAGTTGTTAATGTTTCAATTAGTGTTTTAAATGCACAGCTTTAGAACTGCCTTGAGGGATACAAAAGCTATTGAAAAAATCATTACAAGCTGGAAGTGTAGCCTGCCATGTGTGAAGCTCTGGGTTTGAAATCACTTAGGTTATATTCAACAATTTAAGTTTATTGTATTTCTTTAAAGATTACTAAAGCAGTATATTTGATATCTCTTAATAAATTATGGACAAGTTGTAGACTGATGTTTTGATTTCCTAATTTAAAGTAATTATGTTTTAAAAATAATTTTGTACGTATTTGAAGTTTATAGCATTTTAAGATGCAGATACTGATAGTAAAATGTTATAGTGAGTCAGATAATGCACCTATTTTTTCAACTTTTCTTTGTGACAAGAACAACACAATTTTATAAGCTGTAGTTCTTATGTTACACATTAAACCTCACACATTTGCTTATCATACATATTTATTACTTTGTATCTTTGATGTGTATTAGAAGCAATTATGTTTTATATTTTCTTCTAAAATATAACACATATCAGATCAAATATCTAAAGACATAAAGTATCCAGGATCATTTGTTTTTGAAAAGTAAATGCTTAACTTTCCTTTTCTTCCATTCCTGTGCCTTGAACTGAGAGCCTGAGCACTGGCCTTGGGTTTCCCAAGGCTACCACTCTAGCATTTGAGCCACAGCACCATTTTCAGATTTTTCTGTGTATGTGGTACTGAGAAATTGAAACCAGGGCTTTATGCATGCTAGGCAAGCACTCTACCACTAGGCCACAGTCCTGGCCCAAAATATTTATTTATTTATTTTTGGTGCTGGATATTGGGGCTTGAACTCAAGGCCTAAGAGATATCCCTTATCATTTTGTTTATCAAGGTTGGCAGTCTACCACTTGAGCCCCACATTCTTTTTTTTATTTTTTATTGTAATGTATGGAGGGGTTATAGCTATATTTGTCAGACAGAAGATGCGTTACTTCTCACATATTGCTACCCCTTTTCCTCATGTTTTTGTCCCCATTTCCTCTCCTCAGCCCCTCCCAATCATCTTGTTTTCCACCCTTCCCTTTCCTATTTCAAATAAACGAATACACAATATACCAGGTAACAAAGTCAGGTACAGTAACAATATGAGATAATCAAAGGGCAACAAAGCAGAAGAGAAATAACATAGTACAGTTAGCCTCATCCTATATGTCCCTATGAATCTAGGTTTTGAGCTATTGTAATCCTCTGCTAGGAGAGTCCAAGGTTTGTACTAATAATTACAAGTAAGGAAAACTATTAAGCCTATGTTCTTTTGAGTCTGGCTTACTTCATTTAATATGATTTTTTTCCAAGTCTTTCCATTTCCCAACAAATGGCAACACAGAATTCCATTGTGTGTAAATACTACATCTTGTTGATCAAATCATCTACCGAGGGGTATCTAGATTGGTTTCAAATCTTTGGCTGTGTTCAATAACCCTGCAATGAACATCATTGTGTTAGTGGCTTTAACATGTCCTTGTTTCTAGACGTTTGGGTAAATGCCAAGTAGTGGAATTGCTGAGTAATAGGGGAGCTCTACATTTAGTCTTTTGAGAAAACGACATACTGCTTTTCATAGGGGTTGAACAAGTTTGCACACCCATTAACAATTTAGTAGTGATCCCTCCTGGCCATATCCCCTCTAGCATCTGTTGTTATTAGATTTCTTGATCCTGGTCATTCTAACTGGAGTGAGATGAAATCTGAAAGTTGTTGTGATTTGCATTTCTTTTATGGCCAGAGATGTTGAGCATTTCTTCATGTCTATAGGCCATTTTTATTTCTTCTTCAGAAAAGTCTCTCTTTAAGTCTTTGGCCCATCCTTTGATGGGATAATTGTTTCTTCGAAGATTTGTTTTGGGGAAGATTCAATTTTTTTAGCTGTAGATACATTTTAGATATGAGATCTTTGTTGTATGGTTAGTGAAGATCTTCTCCCACTCTATGGGCTTTCTATTTAACTTGCTATGTCTTTTGCCATGCAGAAACTCTGCAGTTTAATGCAGTCTCATTTTCCCAAACTTTCTTTAATTTGTTGTGTTTCTGAGTCTTTTTTTGCCAGTCTTGGCTTGAACTCAGGGCCTGAACACTTTCTTTGTGCTTTCTTCAAGGCTAGAGCTCTACCACTTGAGCCACAGCACCACTTCCAGTTTTTTCTATGTATGTGGTAACCAAGGAATTGAACAGGGGTCCTTGTGCATGCTAGGCAAGCACTCTACCATTAGGCCAAACTCCTGGCTTTCTGGGTCTTTATTAATAAAGTTTTGACCTGTGCCAAGGAGACCTACTGTATCTCCTATTCTTCTTGTAAAGTTTTCAGGGTATCTGCTTTTACCTAGAGGCTTGATACATTTGGAATTAATCCTGGTGCAGGGTGACATAGAAGGATCCAACTTTAGTTTTCTGCGAGTTTGAGCCACAACATTCTTATCCATCATAAATGGTCAATAAGTTTGCACACATCGTTAGAAGCAAAACAGATTATATTAGGTCATATTTGAAAAGAACTCTGAAATTCTTTGAGAAACTTTTGATAATTTAAACATGTACTGTACATCTGGGAATATATTTTTTGAAACAATTTGTTCAGTAATAGAGTGAATACTTAGTTTGCAAAACCTCATACTCTCCCTGAGAAAAGAAATAGCACCAAAAAACTGTGGAAGTATTTGCCCACATGAGGAGAAGTAACTGATTACAAATAAGTGTTTTTCAGAGATTTTTTAATAGATTTCAAAAATTCTTGCAAAAATGTTATATTATCATTATTGTATGTATATCAATAATTAAAATATCAGCAGTAAATTACAACTGAAATTATACAACCCAGGTATATAATTCCATTGAGTAAGGAGAAAAATAGAGAGTAATAAAAGCAATTAGCATTGTCTTTAAAACACATATGTGGATATAAAACAAGCAAACAATCCGAGTAGTTTGCATTTAAATCACTGACATTCACTGAAAAAAGCTTCATCAGAAAATGGTACATTTCAGGTAGAATGAGCTGTATAAGTGTACATCAAATGACTTTCTATCTTTAATATTTCACTGAACTAAATACAACTAAAGATATAAATCCCCACATTACAAGTAGCTTCATTTGTAATTCCAGGAGAGTTCTTTCTTTGAAACTGTTCCTTGATTAGAGACCTTCATGATGTATAGGAGAAACACAGAACTGTAAACTGCTCACAGGAATTATATGGAATAAATGAATAATTAACCATTTAATCTGAGTATCTTTTATTTAGAGCCTCACCAAACTTAGTGATACATATTAATGATATCAAGTACATTATCCTGGCTGTCAAGAAGTATGCTACTAAATGTTTATTTATGACTGTAGTTATAGATTGTTGTCTAAACACGAAGCCCCATACCATACCAGCCTCTAATGATACAGGTAATAACAGTCCTGGCTTCCTCTTTCGAAACTTAAGGATCAATGAAGAAATAGCAGATAATAAAAAAAAAAAGACTTGACTACCTCAGAGCTGAGTACTGTGGAGGCCCAGTCACACTGGGATTGAGTGCTGTAGGTGAGAGGAATGCAAGACTGAGTAAGGGCCTAGGGAGCAAGCCTGGTGAGAAGAAAGACATACAAACTGAGTACTGAAAGAGAACAGCAGCCAGGGAGGAAGGCAGTGGGAGTATCCATACATGGAAAATAGTAGGAGAGAAAATATTTAGAGAGAATCCAACAGGCATCAGAACTGGAAAGTTGAGACAGATTGTAGGTGGAGATAAATAGATGGCCTATAGATTTTATTACTTGTATTTCTGTCAAAGAAAGAAAAGGAGATAAAAACCTTGTACAGTTTGGAGACTTGAATCTTTATTGGGATGCCGGTCAGAGCTACCAATGGAAAATCATTGATTTGAGAAACTTTAGTAGAGAGATGATAGATAGATAGATAGATAGAATATATTGGCTTCCGTATGAAGGATTTAAAAAAGGCCAAGTGATAAGATTTGTGTAGCCTCTTATTCTTTTATTCTTTGAAAAAATGTATCTTAACAAGTGATTATAGGTCATATACTATTGTTAGGAATATATTAGTGGTTAAAAAACATTTGACACCGCAAATATGCCATCAACTTTGAGTTCATCTGCTACCCTAGTCTTCAGTTAGGAAATACCTTTCTCTCTCCTATTTTCCATTTGCTTCTAATTTATATAGTTGCGCTAAATTAAATGCTTGGTAAAGCACACACACACACACACACACACACACACACACACACACACACACACACACATGAATCCTTGATTTGATGTTATTTAAAGTCTTCCAGATCAGCTAAACTTCAGTCAAGTAAATACAGAAATCATTAATTATCTATAAGGTGCAACAAAAGAAAAGTACAGAGTGTGATAAGGACATTTGGGAAAAGTGGCTGAATTTACCTGGATTTTCTAAGAATATGTTTCAAGCAAGAGTCAGCCGAGAGGACAGAGCAAGCAAAAGGTCAGAGCATCCCACAATAAGAGGCTTTTCGCATAATTTGAAGGGTACTTGAGAAGTCACAGAAGGTTGACTCTCAAAAGCAGAATAGTCATCCAGGAGTAGGAAGAGGTAATATGAGGGCCAGAAATATTTGTGAGGAGAAGCAGAGGTCAGAACATGAAGGATTTTGCATGCCGTCCTAAAAAAAATAAAGCGATTTTTATCCTGAATGAAAAGTAAAAGGAAAGACAAAACTAAGCACATGGTTTCCTTGCTTACAAAACTAGCTCAATATGTGTGTGCTATTCAGTGAGATAATAAAAAAAAATTGATTTTGAAGCTCTATGTGTTTTGAGTCTAAAGTAACCATGCGATTTGTGAGTGGGGTTGTCCACTGGCTAACACATTCATAACCTTCTCAAGAGAAATGTTAGGATAATCTAGCAAAGGAGAGGAAACAAGAAGTAAATGAATACTTTGGGAAAAAAACTGAGTTGTACTAACCCTAAGCCTATTTGGAATTCAAAGAAAGGAACAATTTTTTTCATATATTTTTATTGTAATTAATAGAAGGGTTACATTATATTTACCAGATAGAAGGTGCATTACTTCACATACATTGATACCCTTTCTCATGTCTTGGTCCCCATTTCCCTCCCTCCCCCACCTCCACCCCTCATCTTGTTTTCCCCCCTTCCCTATCCAATTTCAAATAACCAAATACAAATATATCCAATATATCAGATAACAACGTGAGATACTGTAACAATATGAGATAACCAAGGGACAGCAAAAGAGATGAGAGATAACATAGTACATTAAGGACAACAATCACTCATTATATGGCTTTTGTTTCTATATCCTGGAGGACCTTTCATTTAGCGTCATACTGTGTGGCCTTATGTATCTAGGTTTTGCTCTATTGCAAATCTCTGAAAAGTGGTGTTCACTTATGAGGCAGCAGTCTTGGTCAGATTTTAAGGATTTATAAAATCTGGAAAAGGAACAGAAAGCTGGAGGAGAACAGGATTCAGGATGTATTAGAGAAATGATTGCATAGAGAGAAAGAAATGGATGTCAGTAGGAAAGAAACCAAGTCAGGTTGAAAGATTTTTCATAGAGTCATCTGCAGTTAATGTTCAGCAGCAGTACATCAGCATATTGTCTGGTATGTAAGGAAACTGATACACACATATCCATGTACTCCTGAATAGTGTCAGATATAAACATATACTAAACAAAACAAACCCATACACATATCTGAACAAACTACACAGACCCTAAATTAGGAATCAAACATGGAAATGAGGACAATAAAACAGAGTATGTCCTAGGTTGTGAGAAATATTGGTAAGTTCTAATGAAATGACTTACCTCTGTTTGTCATGGTTACTTGTTTGTAAAATGTCTTCCTATCTGTTACCTCTTTTAATCTTCTTACAAACCTCAGGATAAAATATGCTCAGTGATTACTTAAAATTATAAGCTAGTTTGTGACCAACATTGATTTGAACTGAGTTCTTTGGACTCCCATTCCCTTAATATAACTGTACGGAGGCTATGTAAGTCCTTTGACACATTTTAAGCATGTAGTTTGTCCCATGAATATTATATATATTTTTTATTTGTTTGTTTTTCAAATCAAAGCTCTCAATTATTGGAAAGTACATCTTTTCCAAGGATAAGTTATTAGTAATTTGTACAAAGTAATCTGTGAGAGCCATTCCACCTTTCTTGTCTATATTCCACTCACTGATTTAAGAGAGATGCCCTTACAGAGATAATGCTATTTTTAAATGCCTCCTATCCCTGATACTATGTAGAACTCCATGTGTGACTACAGATGGTAGTCTGGCCTCAGTGTACTTGTTGTTTGGGTTTCTATGGAAATAGAGAAACTCGCCATTAAAAAATACCATAGCTCTCACTTGTAATCCTAGTCACTCAGGAGGCTGAGATCTGAGGATCATGGTTAAAAGCCAGCCGAAGCATGGAAGTATGTGAGAATCTTATCTCCAATTAACCACTAAAAAGCCAGAAGTGGGGCCCAGGGGTTAGGGCAGTAGCCTTGAGCTGAAGGGCTCAGGGTCAACACCTAGGCCCAAAGTTCAAGTCCCATGACAGACAAAAAAATTCCCAGGAAAATATATAGATCAGTGTTTGCCTGGAGTTATTGAGGAGGGTATTTGTTAGGATTGCAAGGTAGGATAAGGAACATTGCTAAGCAATAGTTAAGTTTAATGCCTTGATTATACTGATAATTTCCTAGACACATATATCTGTCAAAATATACAAGAATTTACTTACTGAATTTGTAACCTTTCTGAAATTCCTTGTGTATCAATGATGATTTAATAAAGTATTTTAAAAGTTTATAAGGTTATCACATTATTAAATAGCATATTGTACATAACACAGGACTGAGTATGGCCTAGTGGTAGAGTGCTTACTTAGTATGCATGAGATCCTGGGTTCAATTCCTCAGTACCACATACACAGAAAAATCCAGAAGTGGTGCTGTGGCTCAAGTGACAGGCACTAGCTTTGAGCTAAAGTGCTTGAGGACAGGCCCTGAGTTCAAGCCCTAGGACTGGCAAAAAAGATATAACATATTCCCCAGTATGTTATAAAAAGATCAGTCTTCATTTCAGAGTACTAGATGATATTTATTATCCTTTTTTCTATCCTCCTCCACCACATTAACAGTAAGTACACTATACATGAACTCTGAACTTCTATATGACCCAAAAGGCAGTCATCTTGATAGTGCCTCTATTAGTTTGTTGACAAGAAACTTTAATTTTCTGGCATTGCTGGGCTGTCGGATGGCTGCAAATTAAGTCATGTGTTACCTACTTCCTGTTGCTTATCTGCAGAAACCAAAAGGCTATTGGGCAAAGTGACAAAAATAGGATGGAATGAAAGAAGGCTCTAACTGGAGTAATTCTGATAGATATTTTAATATTCAAACCTAATGTGATATATTTCACTAAGGACATCATTTTCATAGTTATATTTATGTGGTTAGTGTATGTTTGGATGACAATAGAAGAAACCATTTTGAGAGACTGCTCTAGAGTGAATTATACCCCTAAAGTACCTTAGAATATAGTTGTATTTGGAAATAGAATTTTAATGGAATAATAAGATGAAAATGAAGTAACTAAGGTAGCTTAAATCCATTGTGCATGGTAGCCTTGCAAATGTATATGCAGACACTTATAGAGGAAAGAAGACACGAAGATAAATGAGATGATCAGTCATTCACAATGAAGAAACAAGGCCTCAAAGGATGAAACTCTGACATCATTTTGAATTCTTCCTGCTAAAACATGAGGTTACCTACTCCATGCTCTGCATCTATAGTAAACTTAGTAAAATAACACACAAACTATATCTATGGTTCGTTAAAAATAATGTGTTCTCTCTGTTCGTTAGTGCCCATTGTCTTCTGTTTTTAAACTCTTAAGTTTTCACAAACTATTCATATATATATGTATATATATTTTCATATAAGCATAATATTCCTCGGAAAATTTTAGTTGACCCTCTGTGTCTCCATGTTTGTGATTTTTTTTTAAGAATGCTTTCCTGCATTAACTTGCTACTATTTGCCTGATCTAGCAATAGTCACATACACTACAACTTTCTCACAAGTCTTTCCTATCTTTGCTTACCAGAAATACTTTCCTCCAACTCATTTAACTGAGAAACATTTTTTAAAAATAGTGTAAAATACATGAAAATCTTTATCAGCACCAGGAAAATTTTAAAAAAATGAAGTTCCTCGGTTGCCACTTCATTTTGAAAACTAAAAATCTTGCCTATTGCCTTAATAATTCTTGTATATTTCAGGGTCAACCTTGGCTACTAATGTGATGAGTCATGAACTGAATAAAGTGAGAATTGAAAAGTAACTAAATGATCGTCTTCTTTACTGAATTAAATCTTCTACAGTCATAGTAACCATGGGAAAGACATGAAATAAGAAGATAAAGGAAATAGTGTTACAGGAAGGAAGAAAGAATAGATTTACTTGTTAAAACCAGTGTTTCCTTTCCTCTATCTAAAAATTTATACCAAGCCTTGCATATTTTGTCTACAGTATTTTATTTCTTTGTTTAAAACAGGGATTCAATCGTTGACATTCTCATACCCTGGTTCTTCCATTGGAATGTCATGGTGTGATGGATGAAAAGTCAAATATGTGGTGCAATTCTAGATCTTCAGGCAATGACTTAAAGGAGCTTTGGGTCAGGAATCCATTTTTTTTCATGTTTCCAAAATCTATTTTCTTCTTTAGTGTGGCAGAAGTGCTCTTAGCTTCTGTAATGGCAAAAACTTACCACATCCTCTAAGAGGAAGATGATTAAGTAAGTAGATATAAACAGGAAAGTAGAACAATTAGAACAGGTTATATTTGCTCAAGTAAATGTTATTATGAAGAAAGTAAAGAGTGTAAAGCTGGGAATTGTTTCTTGGGGAATACTTCAGAAATGTATTAGAGGTAAGCCAATGGCTTGCAACCAAGAGAAATCTGTCCTTTGATCAACAGTTAGCAGAATTGATAACAATTCAAAATAGATAGATTAAAAAGTTACAAAATGTTAACAAAACAATAGCCATATTCATTAATGAGAAGGAATAGAATTGAAATTCTATAAGTTTATAATGTTAAGCCTTAGACCTGAATGCTATTCCACAAGCATACTCTGGAGTTTTGTCACAAATCAATAGGGCAAACTCTAGAGTTTTAAATTGTGTAGGTGTGGAATAAGGTCTGAAATTTGTATCTTTAACAAATGTCTCTGTATTCCTGAAATTGCTGGCCTATGTAGTACATATTTTAAGCACCATTTTTGAGGAGTGTCGGGTACAGGGGAGGATACTGAGAATTCAGTATCAAGGCACAAAAAGGCCCATTAATCAGAATAATTCTTCAGAAAGATTACATAAACAGCAACATATGGGGCATACTGCTTAGGGAGAAAAATCAGTACTGAGAAGCAACTGATTGAAAGTCATGCCCAAACTCACTGGACCATTTGAAAGGCTGGCATCCATGATAGGGACCTGTGAGAGCTGGGACTGTGAACCTCTCTTTTGACCCCAGCTATGTAATTACAGTTGGCCTGGAGTATCCTTTTAAGCAGTTATGTACAATTTCTAGGCCTTTTGCAATGAATCTCCTGGGATAAATCCTTAGCTGTCAGCCCTCAGACAGGCAGCATGGGCTGTGTTTAATAAGTGGGATTGAGGTCATGAAAGCTAGGTGACAGAGCAAAGAGAAGTTCCCTTAGATCATCAAATCACTTGAAATTGTATTTCTTTCTGCATGAAAAAAAGAGCAGAAGAAATTGTCTTTGCTCTTGCCTTGTCCTATTTTCCAAATTATGCTTAAGAGGCTTAGATAAATCCATACATCAAAAAGCTTTTGTGCAATAATGCAATTTTGCAACAATCTAAAACCTGAGGTTCTGTCAAACAGATGATCTGTTTTAGGATCACATGCCATACTGATGAATTCTACTGATGAATTATCATCATCAGAGGGACCCTGTTTGAACTTATTAAGACTGCTTTTCCAAACAAAATAGCCTCCTTCTGTCTGAAGGACAGTATTTGTTTACTACCACTAACCTTATACAGAAGAAAAAGATGTTCCTTTTATGACACCTATTTGACTCTCTGAGGTTTAAGAGCTGTTACCAACATACAGGTCCTAAAAACCAGTGAACATAAGGCTACTCCTCCCACTAGGAACTCATTCTGCTTAAATAGTATCAGAACACATAGCAAAGAAAGGAAAATCAAAACAGAGGAGTAGGATATGACTTGTATCTTCTGATCAGAATGTTGCCTTAACAGCTTTGAGACCCTGGCATTTGCAGGTCTCTGCCATAGAGCTTGTTCCTTCTTCCCACCACTGCTTTTATCCCAAGTACATCGACAGATACTATAAAAAAATTTAATAAGCAAAATATTAATTGCTTTGTCTGGCAAAAATGTTACTTTAAAGTCCTGATTTGAGATTTCAATCTGTTGACAAGATGAAGAAACAAAGAGATGGTAGAAAGGAAAAGAGGGAAAGAGAGGAGGTTGTGAGGAAGCAGGGAAGGAAGGAAGGTAGCTACAACTGCATCTCTGAAACAGCAGCGAAGTAAATTGTCCAAAACCCTGCAGTAGCTCTGGAATTTTGCTGTGAGCTCCTAGAATACTACTCTGATAATTTCAGGGCAACAAACCTAGAGATTATGTGTCGGAATGTCTGAAATAGGTCTCTGAGATTTACACATATAAGATTCTCCCCAAGCACTTCTACACCAGTAGCCTGGGAGAACTCTAGCTTGCGAAGCATTGCAGTTTTGATTGTCCCTGAAGAACACTGTCAGGGAAAACAGCCTGTGCATGTTGTCAAGATTTCCCAGCTGAGGAGGGGAAGGGATGATAAACAGCAGCTGCTTAGATCTGAGTGTCTAGGGAAATAAGCTCAGGTGGTAGGAGATTTATCAACCTTTATCGTAAGACTCTAAGCACCAAGATGTGCATCTGCTCCAGGGAACTCCCATCCAGACAAACCCTTTCCTAGTCTCTAGCTGTTTGACTGCTTTGTTGTATGCAGAAGTCTCATTTGTGTTCTTTCAAATTCATTGGTTACATTCCTAATCCCCTATTTGACTGTTTCTTGAAATAGAGCCTTTAAAGAGGTGGTAAAGACTAATGGACATCACAGGGTGGAGCCAGAATTTTATATAGGAGCAGAGGTACCTTTATGAGTAGAGGAAAAAACAGTAGAGAGATCTCACCTCCCCTCATACTTCCCTACCTTTCTTATTCCCTCCATCTTGGAGAACAAAGGAAGAATTGACTATGTTGATGTCTACAGACCAAGCTCTCATGGGATACAAATCTTGCTAACACTTGATCTTAGACTTCCAGCCTCCCAATCAATGAGAAACAAATATTTAAAGTTTAAGATACCCAGTCTGCAGTTATTCTGATGTAGCTAACAAACCAAGCTAAGAAACCATTCTTTAAAGCTTATTCAGGTTTTCTTCAGTCAAGAAACTTCCAATCTAGGCACTAAAATTGCAATGCTACCTCACTGCTCAGATTTCCAGGGATGTTTTGAGAGATAATTCAAGAACCCTGTGGAACCTATAGTTGGGGTAAAGGAAATCCTCATACAAGCCCCAACAAGCGTGGTAAACAAGGTCTTATATCCCGACATATTGTCTTATTGCCTTTATTCTCTTGTTTCCAGAACAAAGCATATTCTGTTATCCAGATAGCCTAATTGAAGCTGTTATTTAGACCTGGGTTTTCTTGATTTTTTTAATCTTCTCAGATTTATTTGGAGTTTTTTGTGGTGATGATATTCCCCAAAATTTGGAGATACCTCAGATGACCACATTTCATTGCTTCTTTCCTGTAAGTAACCTTATTTACCTGTATACTAACACATAGTCAGGGTTCCTGTGACTGTTCAGTTTTCAAAACACTAAGTCAATGACTACTGAATGCTTCTTATGAGCTAGATATTGTTTAAAACTGATGAAAAGGAAAAATGGCTAAGACCAGGTGAAGAAACTGACAAAGATGAGGAAATAGTATTGGCCAGGTTATGCTAAATTATACAAAAAGAAAGCATAGGAAGAGAATGAGGGAGGCATCCTCGTTCAATAAAATGACCTCAGGAAGTTCTTCAGGTACATTGCAGAAGAGATTTACAGGAAACATAGAGCTGGGAGCTAGTAGTCCACACCTCTAATCCTAGCTACTCAAGAGGCTGAGATCTGAGGATTCGAAGCCAGCCTGGACAGAAAAGTCCCCAACTCTTACCTCCAAAATGCTGGAAGTGGTGTTGCTGCCTAGAGCCTAGAGGCTAGAACAGCACCCAGACCTTAACTTCAAGGGACAAAACCAGCAAAAGAGAGAAGAAAGGAAGGAAGGAAGGAAGGAAGGGAGGGAGGGAGGGAGGGAGGGAGGGAGGGAGGGAGGGAGGGAGAAAAGAAAGAAAGAAAGAAAGAAAGAAAGAAAGAAAGAAAGAAAGAAAGAAAGAAAGAAAGAGAAAGCACCAAGTTCAGTGTCCAGACAGGGGTGTCTATGAGCAAAACTCACTTCATAGAAAGGAATTACCCATGCATACCTTAATCAGGAGGACCAAATTTATTTATTTATTTACATATATATATGGAGAGAGAGATGTATATGCTTTTCATTTTTTTCTTTTTTTTGCCAGTCCTGGGCCTTGAGCTCAGGGCCTGAGCACTGTCCTTGGACTTTCTCAAGGTAGAGCTCTACCACCTGAGCCTCAGCACCACTTGTTTTTTTTCTACATATGTGGTACCAAGGAATCAAACCCAGGTCTTCGTGCTTGCTAGGCAAGCACTCTACCACTAGGCCAAACTCCTGACCCCATGCACTTTTTTACTTTTTTAGAATGAAGATATCTATACAACTGGAATGGTGAATGTAGAATAACTTTTAAGTCATGGAATAGTTAAGAACTAATTATTCAAGCTCCTCTAGGCCATTATAATGATGATGCTGTTCTCCTAGAAACTGACACAAAAATCATTGAAGGGAAGAAAGTAAAAATGATATATCACTGGATTTACATTTTTAAATGATCAATTTATTGTATTTTTTTTAATTTAAGTAAAAATGCAAGCAGAGAGATAAAACTAGAAAGTGATTTGCATTATCGATAGATGATAATGATTAAACTAGCACTATGTAGTTGGATAAGAAACTAATCAGGTATGAGATACATATACAAAGGACAGAAATGGGTATGGTGGCACACAGCTAGAATCCTAATAGTCCTAAAATTGAGTAAAATTGAGGGCAGTCCAAGCAACATAATGTGTAGGTCAACCTGACCTAAATTGTAAGCCAGCAGCACAACTATGTTCATTGTTTACCATAGCCAAGACATGGGATCAACCAGATGCCCCTCATAGATGAATGGATCAAGAAAATGTGGTATATCTACACAATGGAATTCTATGCTTTTATCAGAAAGAATGATATTGTATCATTTGTAAGGAAATGGAAAAACTTGGGAAAAAATCATATTATGTGAAATAAGCCAAACCCAAAGAAACACAGGTTGCATGGTTTCCTTCATTGTTACTACAATGTGCATATATATCTATAAGGAAATACACCAGATGATAAAAGAAAAAAGATACTCTTGGACTCTAGACATTTACACAGTGAGACAAAAGAAAAATATCACAAAAAAAGGATCACAAAAGCTCAATGGCTATGTGCATGTGATCATATTAAATAATATTTGTCTAGAGGATTTTGTTTGTTGCTTTTTGTTTTGTTTGTTTGTTTGGTGCTACTGCGATTTGACCTCAGAACCTCACACTTTCTAGGCAGGTACTCTAACATGGAGCCACACATCTAGCCCGAGTTTGAATAACTTTAATATAAGCTATATAATTTGTTGAAGTCTTACAACTTGGAGGTACTTAAATGAATATTGTATTCTAAATTCAGTTTTAATATTATCTCTACTGTAAATATCTTTCTAATTTGTGAAAGGAGCAACATAGAGATCCGATTCTACATTTCTGTTTCTTACACTTAGAAATAAACCCATTAATATATTTGTATTTGGTTATTTGAAATTGGATAGGGAAGGGGGGAAAACAAGATGAGGGAAATGGGGACCAAGACAGGTGGAAGGTTATCAATGTATGTGAATTAATGCACCTTCTATCTGGAAAATATCTTGTAACCCTTCTATTAATTACAATAAAAAATATATAAAAAAGAAATAAACACATTAAAATATGGCAAATATTCAAATGTTATAGTGATGGCAGATTTCATATGCCACTGAAAATTTTATCTAGTGAATATAAGAAGAGAATGTAGGAATAATGTAGCTTGAATCTCTTCAAAGAAGCACTCTTCCTTTTAAGTAACACTGCCTCCAGCAATTGTCTGAATCTTAGATGAAACCAAAATCATGATTCACTCACTCTTTTATTTTCATGAATAGTGTGTGTGTTCAGTGCATCTATAGTATTTGCACTAATCACATATTTTTCATGTTAATTTTTATTAGATTGATATAGAAGAAAAGTTTCATGACTATAAGATATGAATATTGAGACTTTATGAGAAAAAGAGGAGAGATTAACAAAGAAAACAGAATTAAAAGTTTGTCATCTATAAAAATACACAAGGTGGACAGACTATAAACCTGAATAACCAAGATTAATCCTACAAGACAATATAAAAATAATGCCAACAATAAAATTCAACTAACGGGGTATGGTAATGTTTCTTACAATTTCAGCTTCTCAGAAGACAGAGAAAAGGAGGATACTTGTTTGAGGTGAGTTCAGGCAAGAGCTGACGTCAAAAACAAACAGGGCAAGAGATTTATCTTGTGTGATTGTTGTTCTAAATATATTGTTATTTCTCTTCTCTTTTTTTGCACTTTGATTAATCTCATATTGTTACTGTATCTGACTTCGTTACCTGTTATATTGTATATATCTTTTATTTGTTTATTTGAAATAGGAAAGGATAGGGGGAAAAACAAGATGATTGGGAGGGGATGGGGGGCAGATAGGGACAAAAATTTGAGAAAGGCGTATCAATCTGTGAGAAGTAATGCACCTACTACCTGGTAAATGTAACTGTAACCCCTCTATACATTACATTACCCCAACAATTAAAACAATTTTTGGTTTATACTTTGGAGATTAGTTTTGGAGTGATTCAATTTTTTTGAGCTGTTGATATATTTTAGATATGAGGCCTTTGTCTGTTGTATGGTTGGTGAAGATCTTCTCCCACTCTGTAGACTTCCTAATTAGTTTACTAGCTATGTCCTTTGCCATACAAAAGCTCTGCAGTTTAATGCAGTCCCACTTATCCAGCCTTTCTCTGATTTGTTGTGATTCTTGGTCCTTATTACGAAAGTTTCGACCTGTGCCAAGGAGGTCTAGTGTATCTCCTATTCCTTCTTGTAAAGTTTTCAGAGTGTCAGCTTTTACCTCCAGGTCTTTGATCCATTTGGAGTTAATTCTAGTGCAGGGTGACAAAGAAGGATCCAACTTTAGTTTTCTGCATGTGCTTAACCAGTTCTGCCAGCACCACTTGTTGAAGAGGCTGTCTTTCCTCCATTCTACTTTTTTTTGGCTCCCTTGTCAAAGATTAGGTGGCCATAGGTCTGTGGTTTAATATCTGGGTCTTCAGTTCTATTCCATTGGTCTTCAGGCCTGTTCTTGTGCCAGTACCAAGCTGTTTTGATAATTATAGCTCTGTAATAGAGTCTAAAGTTTGGTATTGAAATTCCTCCTGCACTGTTCCTTCTGCTAAGAAGTGTTTTTGCTATATGGGGTCTTTTATTATTCCATATGAAATTTTGGATTGCCTCTTCTTTTTCTTTAAAGAATGGCATTGGGATGTTGATGGGTATTGCGTTGAATTTGTAGATAGCCCTTGGCAAGATTGTCATTTTCACAATATTAATTCTTCCAATTCAGGAGCATGGGAGGTTTTTCCATTTCCTCAGTTCTGCTTTAATTTCCTTTTTCAAGGTTTTAAAGTTTTCATTAAAAAGGTCCTTTACATTCTTAGTTAAGGTAATTCATAGGTACTTTATTTTCTTTGAGGCTACTGCGAAAGGACTTGCTTTCCTGATTGTTGCCTCATTCCTCTCACTGTTGGTGTAGAGGAAGACAGTTGATTTTAATCCCCAAAGTAACACCATCCCATTAAAAGATGGGCCAAAGACTTAAAGAGGGTCTTCACTGAAGAAGAAACAAAAATGGCCTATAGACACATGAAGAAATGCTCAATATCTCTGGTCATAAAAGAAATGCAAATCAAAACAACTCTAAGATTCCACCTCACTCCAGTTAGAATGGCCAGGATCAAGAAAACTAATAACAACACATGCTGGAGGGGATGTGGTCAGAAGGGATCACTATTACACTGTTGGTGGGAGTGCAAACTCATTCAACCACTATGGAAAGCAGTATGGCAGTTCCTCAAAAGACTAAACATAGAGCTCCCCTAGAACCCAGCAATTCCACTACTTGGCATTTACCCAATCATCCAGAAACAAAGACATACTAAATCCACCAGCACAACAATGTTCATTGCAGCACTATTTACCATAGCAAAGATATGGAACCAACCTAGATGTCCCTCAGTTGATGAGTGGATCAACAAGATGTGGTATTTGTACACAATGGAATTCTATGCTGCTGTCAGAAAGAATGACATTGCCCCATTTGTTAGGAAATGGAAAGACTTAGAAAAGATCATATTAAGTGAAGTAAGCCAGACTCAAAGGAACTTAGACTCAATGGTTTCCCTCATTTGTCTTAATCAGTAGAAACCTTGGGCTCTCCTAGCAGAGATTTGCAATAGAGCAAAACCTTGATACAAAAGGCCATATAGTAGGACGCTAAATGAAAGGATCTCTAGGATATAGAAACATAAGCCATATAATGAATGATTGTTGTTCTTAAGGTACTCTGTTATCTCTCATCTCTTTTGCTGTCCCTTGGTTATCTCATATTGTTACAGTATCTCACTTTGTTACCTGATATATCGGATATATTTGTATTTGGTTATTTGAAATTGGATAGGGAAGGGGGGAAAACAAGATGAGGGGTGGAGGTGGGGGGAGGGAAATGGGGACCAAGGTATCAATTTATGGGAATCAAAGCACCATCTATCTGGCAAATATCATGTAACCCTTCTATTAATTACAATAAAAATATATGAAAAAAACAACAATTTTTGGTTTAAAAAAACTAGACATGGAGACACACAGCTCTAGTCTCAGCTATTCTAGAAGCAGAGGTAGAATGGTCACAGTCCAAGACTGGCCAGGAAAGAGAATGAGACCCTGAAAAAAGTATGTACTAATCTGGGGCTCAGATGGTAGAATGCTTATCCTGCAATGTGAACCCAGAGTTTAATCTCTAATACCACTAAAACAGACCAAAATGGAAAGAAAAAGACACTGACAATCTGTTTATAACTAATAAATCATCTTACCAATAATAACATGAATTTTTAAATACTTACCTGATATGAGGAGAATAGGAAACCATTGATCATTACAGCAATATAATAATTTTACTGATAACAACTGGAATGCAATAGCTTGTAATTACCCCAAGTTGATTTCCATGGCAAGTAATTTCATTTTAAACTTATAAAGCTTCACTGGAATTTCTGTGACATTTTATATTTTTCATTAATGTTATACTTAACCTGACAGAATGACTGACTGTTATGGTGTCATTATGTTAATATTGTAAATAGTCATGTGATAGCCATAAGAAAGACCACTGTATTTGTGAATATAATTTTATGGTCTTTTTCCACTTAGTAGAATTCTTTCATGAGCACGGAAAACTAATAAAAGTACTTTCTGTTATGTAATCTAGCATCTGTTTTAGATTAAAGCATATTTTTTTCTGTGAACAGAGTTTACAGGATAAAGTACTATTCTATAAAATAAAAAATATGACATAGATATTGTGATCATACCTTTATTAATAAGTAGGAAATTCAAATTAGAGAGATTATATAACATGCCCACAAAAAGATTATTCTTTAGAATGGAAGTATGAAAGCATAAGATAGCTAGGAACCTAAGGTAGCTAGGAAGCATCTTATGACGGTAATGTTTAATCTTGGATGTTGACTAAACAGAGACACGTGGAATTCTCATATCACACTTCTGGGTGTGTCTCCAAACAGGTTTCTAGAGATGATTGGGTTATGGTTAACCAAATGAATAAGAGGAAGTTCTGGCTCTGAATATGAGCAGCACCTTCCAGTTGAGGTAGTGGGGGGAAGGGTTTAACAAGAACAAGAAGCAAATTAAAACTTGCCTAGGTATGCAAGTTCAGTTCTTCATAAGCAGCTGTGTCTTTTGCTGTGGCCATCTCCTGGGCCTCAGATTGAGTTTCATTAGCCTATGAATGGAAAATCACACCAGCGACTGGGTCAGGAGTTTCTAGGCCTTCAGACTTCAACTAGGATTCCAGCCTTTACCATAATTGATTCCTCTTGTTCTGAGCTTCCAGTCCTGGGAATGAACAGGCGCTGGTTCTTCTGGCTCTCCTTCATTGTATATGACCATTGTAGGACTATCAGTTTCAGATCATGTAAGCCAGAATTTAAAAAATCCCTTCTTGTATTATACATACATTCATATCCACAATCTAATAATATATACTCCAAGTAATATACACTCTAAGTGAGATTTACCCTCTTGGTCAAGAACAATTTCTCTTCAACAAACTAAAACTCTTCACTTCTAAGAGAATAATGGATCTTTTAGTGATCTGTAAAGGTATTGGAACATCCATATGTTATCTAAAGTCTAGGGACAGGTAAATGTTTTCTGGGGCTTGCAGAATAATTGGAAGTTAGTTACTTTAACTATACGCTGTTTATGTTATGTCCATCCTGAGAAATAATGACTAGTCAGAAATGTCAGCAGAGCATTTTATTTGTCAGTGAAGATTAGCCTATGTTAATAAGGAGCCATGACAGCTGAAATATTTCTATTTTAAAATGAAGCACGATGAATGTACCTCACTGATAAACACTTGCTTAGTATGTACAAGTCTCTGTGTCTAACACAAATCATCACAAAAGTTAATTAACTCAAACATAATTTTAAACATAATGAATTTTAATGTTTTTTTAAGAAATCATTTTGATCAGAGTACAGACAGTCCTAGAGAGAGCATACATACATACAGTCCATAGAGAGCAGGAAAGATGAGAGTCTATTCCAGTGGATTTTCACACAATTTTACAAAAAGAGTTTACCAGTAGATTAGTGTGAAGTAGAACAAATTTTTTACTGACTTGACTGAAAAGTTTCCTTATGTTTTTTTTTCCAGAAAATTTTTATCAGAGATTATATAAAAGAATCATAATTTTTTGCTAGTCCTGGGCCTTGAACTCAGGGCCTGAGCACTGTCCTTGGGCCTTCTCAAGACTAGAGCTTCAGCACTTGAGCCACAGAACCAATTCCAGCTTTTTTCTACATATGTGGTACCGAAGAATTGAACCCCAGTCTTCATGTAGGCTAGGCAAGCACTCTACCACTAGGCCCAACTCCTGGCCCTCAGCATTAAATATTTCTAAGACTTTAAGAATTTGGCTTAATTTTGTCCTTCCAGAAGATGAGCATCCAAAAGAGTAACCAAGATAATCTGGGCAGGTTTTTTGCTACATGAGGTAAGCCTAAAGAGGAAAAGATATTAACAATGTTTTATCCAAAGACAAGTGTGTGATCATTGTTACTAATTCTCTAGTATGTATGTAGCAGACAGACACTGGCATACACAAAAGTAGAAGTTGTATTTTTCACATAAAATAGGTTCAGAATTAAACTATTTTCCAGATGTTAAATGACAAAAGAAGACATTGAATCCACAGCTCTCTAAGAGAAAAACAGAAAGAATCTTTTCACCAATTGGTATAAAATGCATTAAATATGAGTTTTCTTTGCCTTATCATTTGCAAAGAAATGAGATCAGTCCTACAGTAACAAAGTGTGAGAGGTGTTTGTTAATTTTGTTTCTTTCTTGAAAAATATTTATGTTTCACAAAAACATGAGAAGGGGTATCAATGTGTAAGAAGTAATGCAACTACCAGCTGGTGAATGTAATGGAAATTTAATTCTAGTACAGACAGTGGTCTGTTAAAGACAATTAGAAAACTGGCATTTCTCTTGTGACTTTTTTCAACTGTATGATTTATATGATTTTCAAAAGCAAACTTTTAATTTAATTTAATTTTTTATTGTAGAGGTAATATATAGAGCAGTTACAATTACATTCGCCAGGTAGTAGTGCATTACTTCTCACACACTGATACCCCTTCTCATGTTTTTGTCTTCTCATGTTTTTGTCCCCATTTCCCTCACTCCACCCCTTCCCAATCATCTTGTTTCCTCCCTTCCCTTTCCTATCTCAAAGAAAAAAATAAACATATATACAATATGCCAGGTAATAAAGTCAGATACAATAACAATATGAAATTAGCCAATAGGCAAAAAAGAAGAAAAATAACATAGTATATTAAGAACAACAATGTGCAAATTTCATTTCTTAGAGAGATTTTTGAGGGAAACAATTTAAAGGAGGAAGATTTATTTATTTTTTCTCAGTGTTTCAGAGGTGTCAGTCCATGTTTGAGCGCTCCAACTCGGTGGGTCATTGGTGAGGTTGAAACAACATGGTGAAGAAAACAAGATGGAGCAAAGATTTTAGAAAAACAGCAGAGACTCCAAACTATTAGGTGAGAGAAAAAAGGACAGACAAATTTTTCAATAAATACTTTTTAAAATTTCTAAAGTTCATTTTAGCCATTTTTAAATAAATCATGTATAAAAGTGAAAATAGCAGTAGATAAATATTTTTGTTAATAGTTGAAGCAAATGAGAAAAGCATAAAAATGAGGAAAAGGAAAGAAGGAAGAAAGGGGGAAAGATTGGGGTGGGGGGGATGGAGGGGAAGGAGATGGTTGATCCTGATACAACATATCAAGATTCTTAAAAAGCTAACCTAGCTCTCAGAATTCTTTTTTTAACTTTCCAGATAATTCAGATCCTCGAGGACTTAAGAGAAGGAAGGAAACAAAAAGTCAGTTCTGGAGAAAAGAGGAACAATACTTTTGGAATTTGTAAGAATTCCTAATTTAAATGGCTGAAACAAACCCCCAAATCTAAGACCACTATTCCTTGAGCTTTACTTAAAGACACCCTAATATGACATGTGTCCTGCCTTGTACCCAGGGTGAAGGAATATTAATTACCCAGAGAGTCCTGAAGGAATCTGCACGAACTGGCCTTGCTCTCTCCCTTGGCCCCTAGCAGCAATTTATTACCATCAGGTCGTATCCTGGTCTCATCCACGTATTTTGTTCATCTCCTTGGTGAAAATGCATATTTCTCACTATGGCTTTTCAGGTCTATATTCCCTTATAAAAGTTTCCATGTCATCTTAACTCATGCAAAATTATATGCTAAAGTCTGTCTTCTATCTCAGAAATCTTAGCTAAGAATGCACGAGGGGAGAAGATACAACAGGCTAATCACTGGTTTGGTACCCAAGTACTCAAGCCAATTCTGGTTATTGATATTGTCTATCTCAGACTTAGGATTTTCCAAGCTTTGAGAAAGGAAACACATTCCTCTCTGTGGTAGAGAACATTCTTTCCTCTTCCTCCTATGTAAGTTAAATGGCTAAACTATTTCTTTTATTCACTGTTGAAATTTTTTAAAGAATTTATTAACATTTGATTTTTACATTGTATTTCAAATGTCATGTTTAATAAACAAGTATTCAAAAAGGGACTCTAAATATACATTCACTGGCACTTAGATTTTAGAACATAATTAAAATTAAGCTGAGGGTTTGTATGTCATAGACACATATTAATGCATGTAATGAAACATTATATCTATAGAGTATATAGCACTAAACTAGTTTTGTCACCATTTTTGCTGTGATATTAGACCCTCACATTCAGTCCCAGCACGAATGGGATAGATGTACATCATTTCCAAATCTCACCCATTAAAAATATCCCATACACACAATCTTTCACGTCTCCCTGCTTCCACAGATCCATCGGTGTAAAGGACTTGCAAGGAAGTAAAAAAAAATTGATTTTGACACTAATGAGCACCATGCCATTAGACAAAAGGTGGATTTCATTTAAATAATCTCACCAAATGCTAACAGGTAGTTGCCTTCTTAAAATTACTAGCAAATGATCAGAAAAGCTGAGGGATGCATATACTTTTTTTGTTGTTTTCCTTCTTACTTCCACAAGGAATGGAAAAATACAAATTTAAATGGCTTCAGAATTTTCATCACTTTATTTTATAATTTGAGTTTATATGGCCACAAGGCATTCTTTGTAATAAGAATGAAATGATGAAATGGAGAACAAACTCTGGTAATGAATGATTTGGTTTTTTGGTTTTTTGTGTTTGTTTTTTTTCCCAGGAATTTGAGGTCATATTTCTAATCTGCCACAGAGTCATCTGATTACATTGTGTTAGGCACATTACTGTTTCTTTGTCAGATTTGGATACCTGACATATTAATATTTCTTAAATACATTTTTACAATGACTGAGGCATTCCTGTAGATGCTAATGGGACAGGGAATGCATATGTTTGTTCTATATCTTCTCTTTCCCTTGTCCTATTTCACTACTTTAGATCCTTCTTGCTGGCTGTGTCCCAGAGACTGTCTACTTCGCTATTGCTTTTAATGATCTGAGATTATGGAAAAATCCCTGGCAGAGTGGCACTTACATTTGTGTCATCTACAACAGAAACATAATCATTATGTTACATAAATATAGAGCTAGGAATTTGACCTAGAGGTAAAGTGCTTGGCTAGAATGCACAAGAACCCGGTTTTGATTCCTTGGTATCACATGCACAGAAAAAGCCAGAAAAGGTGTTTCATCCTTGAGAAAGCCCAAGGACAGTGCCCAGACCCTGAGTTCAAGCCCCAGGACTGGCAAAAAAATAATAATAATATAAATATATTCCTTCTAACATGTCCAAATGTTGTTATCAGGCATTGGCAATTATTTAAGTTATTATAAATGATAGTGGCCCTTGTCTCAAGAGAGTTCATACTTTCTAGCATCTTTAAAAGAGATATGCAGTTCCTATTACATAATATGTACACAGGGAAAACCCTTCAGTAGAATTTTTTCCACATAAATCTCAAATATTTAATAAAAGATGAGTTTGCAAAGACACAGTAGTGATCCCGTTTGCAAAGACCCTGTCTTTGTCAAAGACAGCTATGCAGCATCTAACTCTTTTCTTAAGTATTCATTAGACTGACTTGTTAATTAGTTCAGGCTTCAATATTTAATATGAGTTATTTGGAAGGTTTTCTTGCAATAATGTATTGCTTTAACATTACTGATAAGCTAAAGCATAATCTCCTTAGGAAAAAAAATCTATAAATTGTAATTAAAGATACATTATCCAGAATGCATATTTTTTCACAACTTGAGTAAATGATAGGCAGACTCATAAGGGGGAGGAAATTGATGAAGTAAAGAAGCAAAACAGATGGTAGAGCTGAATTCACATGCCAACACACTCCAGCCTGCAGTCTGTTCCAGACTTTGCAAAGGCCAGAAGCAAAGTGAAAGGAATACTGGGAGTTTGATCCAGCAGCAAAGGCTCATAGTCCCTCCGTGTCCTTCCTTACACGCAGGGAACCTGGCTCCAGCACAAGTAGCCCCGTGTGAAGCAATGTTACACAGAAGTGCTACATTTTCTAGCTTTCTGGATGCTTGCATATGAAAACATATGGTCTTTCTCAAGGAAAGAGAAGCACTCTCTTCTCTGTACAGGCCAAACTGAAGTAAATCAGTAGATATACAAAGGGTTCTCATTTTCCTTGTGTGTTACCCATCAAAGATCTTTTCCTCCCTATTTTTAATGAAAATGTCTCAAGGGACTTTGGACTTTTCTGCCTGGGCTGGTTTTGAACCTGATCCTCATATCTCAGCCTCCTGAGTAGTTGGGTATCAGCTCCTTTTTCCCCCTTGCTAATATACAACAGATGCCCTTTTAATCTCTTAGAATTAGCTGGATAACTAAAATGCGAGTTGGACTCACAGGTTCATCAACCATAGAAACTTGCTAGGTATCACTAGAGAATGTATTTGGATGGTAAGGATGGCAGGAAAATAATGAGAAAATGAACAGTAAATCAAGAAATATATGCTTGGCTCTGGATGTCTTTCCATTTGTCAAGGTGGTGGCAAATTAATAATTAGACAACAAGGTTTTTCCCAGCTTCTAACAAGGTCATTTTTGATGAGTGTTTCAATTACGACCTGTGAGAAAAGTACATTTCAGTCACCAAATATGGAATAAAAAAGTAAAGTGATAGTAACTTTAACACTGTAATTTCTGCTGGTTGTTATTTGTAACAGTGAATGTTTCATACCTAACACTAAGAGATTGAGGCAATAATGAAAGCTGTTGTGTATGAGGCCCATCAACCAGCCAAAGACTCATTTTACTGGTGTAATAAGTAAAATAGGGGGTCTTGGTCCATTTTTTTTTTGCTGTAGTAACAATATTTGATACCGGGTGATATATAAAGAACAGAAAATGAGTTCAAGATCAGGGCATCTAGACCTAAGGAAGGAATTTACACAGCAACTGGAATGTTGCCATGCTTTCACATGGGATGAAAAAGGGTGGGGGGGGGGGTTGGAGATAAGAGGGAGGGAGATGGGGAAGGGAGGAAGGAAAGGGAGAGAAGGAGGGACCAAGACAGAGAAGGGGAGAGGAAGTAAGATAAAGAAGGAGAGAAAAGGAGGGAAAGTTGAGAGCCAAGGAAGGAAGAGTGGGATGAACCAACACAATCCCTTGTTAGTCCAGTTACTAGATCTGTTACATTCAAATTTAAGTTTCAACATGAGTTTTAGAGAAAGAAGGCAAAAATTTAAATCTCTGTGTATGCACACACATTCATGCATACATACACACAGACACACACACACACACACACACACACATTCAGTATAAACTCTTTGATACTTGTTTATTGTTCTTTCCAAGAAAAAAAACACTATTCTAATCATGGTTTCAGATAACCATCTTTTACAGTACTTCTTAGGAAGGAATAGAGCAACAAAATCGGGAAAGTAAATTACAGAGAGAAATAATGTTCTTTTGTGGGACAAGAATGTAAGGATTGCCCAACATTGAGAGCATAATAGAGGGTAAATAATAGTTACTCCATTAAACTGTTCAGCCAACCAAATCTCCATAGCTTTATGGAACAAATAAGTTATGTAAGAATTCAGAAGCGGTTTATCATAACAGTCCCACATGTACAGTGGAAACCGTACATATTACTGAGTATATTTCATGAAAGATAACTAGTCCATGGGTCTAGGTTTACATTAGGACCAAAACTTAAGATGATATGGCTATAGAAACCTTCTAATTTTTATGTCCACACTGTCTTACTAAACAAATATTTTGCATTTTTATACTGCCTGTTAGAAAGTATAATCAAAATATTTAAATAAATGTCTGATCAAATAGTTAAATGAAGAATTTTATTAATAGCCAATAAAATCCTCAGTTTAATCTGGAATATATTTTACATACCACACAAGCTATTCTAATACAATCTAAGAATTATCTATCTAATGTGCTTATTTGAAAAAATAAAGAAATGTTAGTGGAATAGATAAGAATGTATGCACAAATGTAGATATAACTGCCCAAAAGAGACTTCGCTTATTTTTATTTTTTTAATATATTTTATTGTAATTAATAGAGTTACATTATATTTGCCAGATAGAAGGTACATTATTTCACAAACATTGCTTCCCTTTCTCATGTTTTGTCCCCATTTCCCTTCCCCCGCCCCTCCCCTATCCTATTTAAAATAACCAGTAAACATATATACAATATATCAGATAACAAGATAAGATACAGTAACAATATGAGAACACCAAGGGACAGCAACAGAAATGAGAAATAACACAGTACATTAAGGACAAAAATCACTCATTATATGGCTTTTGTTCTTTCTGACAGCCACATAGAATTCCATTGTGTATAAATACCACATCTTGTTGATCCGCTCATCAACTGAGAGGCATTTATGTTGGTTCCATATCTTCGCTATGGTTAATAGCGCTGCAATGAACATTGTTGTGCTGGTAGATTTAGTATGTCTTTGTTTCTGGATGATTGGGTAAATGCCAAGTAGTGGAATTGCTGGGTCCTAGGGGAGCTCTATGTTTAGTCTTTTGAGGAACTGCCATACTGCTTTCCATACTGGTTGAACGAGTTTACACTCCCACCACCAGTGTAGTAGTGATCCCCCCCTGGCCACATCCCCTCCAGCCTCTGTTGTTATTAAATTTCTTGATCATGGCCATTCTAACTCGAGTGAGGTGGAATCTCAGTGTTGTTTTGATTTGCATTTCTTTTATGGCCAGAGATGTTGAGCATTTCTTCATGTGTCTATAGGCCATTCTTATTTCTTCTTCAGAAAAGACTAAGTCTCCATCTTTTAATGAGATGGTTGTTACTTTGGAGATTAGTTTTGGAGTGATTCAACTTTTTTGCGCTGTTGATATATTTTAGATATGAGGCCTTTGTCTGTTGTGTGGTTAGTGAAGATCTTCTCCCAATCTGTAGGCTTTCTATTTAGCTTGCTAGCTATGCCCTTTGCCATACAGATTAGCTTATTTTTCAATGTTATATGTGGCCACTTGTCTGACAAAATCCTAGATATTATTTTGTTCTCTTTCAGACGATCAGAAGTAATAGGAATGAGAGTTTACTTCTGGCATTCATTGCCAAGAACAGGAGAGTAAAGTGGGTGGGTTTTCAGGTTTCTGTAAATGATAATGCTTCCATGAAAGGTGAAACCTTCCCTTAATTAGAAGACCTTTATTTGCTATCCCATACTTTATAAATTTCTCAGTGCTATGTATTACTTTGTTCAATACCAAGAATAAACATTTACCAAAATGTCTTCACTGAAGTGAAATGAGAGTGAGAAGAAGATGAGAAAGAAAATGAACCTGTGTCAGCAGCCCAGGTGCCTGGTGGGAAGATATGGTATGCCTGTTGGGAACCAGGAGACTCTGAGAATGGGAAGAATGGAAGACAGGTATTGACTGTGAAGCAGAAAGAAAACACATTTCCACTTGTTCTTTTCAGAGTCCAAGGTCAGTTGGTGACTGAAAATAATCTTCAATCTTTGGCAAATTTTTAATACCAGTTATTAGCTAAATATATTTATTGAGGGTCTGATTATGCTGAAAACACATAGGACCTGTACTTGATTAATTTTTTTTAGCTCTGGCATGTAACAGTAAGATAAGCCAAAGATAAGTAAAGATTAATTGGTTACATACTTCCTTGAGAAGATTCCTTCCTCAAAATAAGTTTTTATAGCAGTTATGTGTCCCACATTCTAATGTAATACAGAAAAAAAAGAATGGGATGGAGTGGTTAATTTGCTTGGGGATGTCAACTTCAGGAGAGGCTTTACTGAGAAAATATTGCATTTTCATGATGTGGAGAAAAAGACCAAATCCTACTGTAGACACAGTTACAAGCAAAGGAAGCCAAAGTCATTGGTTTGTGAGGGTCTCAATGCACCTGTAGAACTGTGTCTATTTCTATTATTAACTCATACTGTGATTAGTAAAATCATTTTACTCTAAAGATATTCGGTAGAGTCGTTAATAGACACATGATGTTTATTTACTCTGTTTCTCAATCCATCAGATCAAGGTGTGACACATCAATCCCAAATGTGAATATTGCTGACACTAACATAAGCATCTGGTGTTATTTTCTCTTTTTTCCACAAGAAAAGAAAAACTAGGAATAAAATTTCCATCTAGGCTATAAAATGTGTCTTTGACATCATCTGGGTCTCAGTTGAAGTTCTATTTCAACTTAGAAAGTTTCTTTACATTAAATTACAGGTGGCCTTGGTATGAAACACTGTCAGACACATATTTGTGAACCTTAGTTGAAGGCTGTTATTTTCTGGCTAGGAATTGAACTGTCGTTATGTAATCATGCCAAACAATCTGGCAAGTCCTCTACAGCACTGATACTCTGAGAAATGGTGGCACCATATATTGGCAGACTATTATGTTTGGAAGTTGAAAGACTTGCTATAGCAGCTACAAATGAATTTCTAAGCACAATGTCAGACATTCGAGATTTTATCCATATTCCTGAAGTGTCCTTAGAGAGCATACAGTATGTGACTACAGTAAAGTATTTTTTCAAGGAAAGAAATAAAAGGGACAAAAGAAGTTATGGAGTTATTTTCTTAAAGCAACATAAGAGGATAAAATATCTTATACATATTTGATTTTGCTAAGCCACTGCTTCTTAATTATGAATTTCCTATTTAACATATATACAGTAATAAAGGCAGCTGTAGTGAGTACATCGGTTGACTTGTGCTAAAACTAAATACTGAAGTGATAAGGCTATTTAAAGCCTACATGTGGCCTTTATTTTTTCCTGCCCATGCCCCTTTCAGGTCTCTGTGGCAAGGAATCACACATGAGTTTGAAGTGCATAGAATGTGTTAAAAGTGAATAAATGGTTCTAGGTTGTTAACCTCCCATCATCAAGCCAGCAAATTGTCACAGAGAAAGGCTAAAAAAATTAACACATGGGAGGGCTGGGGTTTTTCTAAAGTTATTTTACATGAAGAAATTTAATTTTAAGGTACAAATTACAAAAGAAAAAGAAAGAAAGAAAATATGTAATCCAATCATTCCTTTCATAACTGGGAAAATGGAGGCCTGAAAGAGAAAGAGATGCAAAGGCCACTGAGCTCAAACTGGATAAAAGTGAGCACAACAGCCAGAAGCACAGAAGCTTTCTATCCAGAAAAAAAGCTCTGATTATAGAAAATAAGTAAAGTTATTCTAGCAAATTTAGTGTGTATTTAGTATGTTAAACATAGACTCTACATTAAAATTAATCTCCAAATCCTTGATAACATTGTAGAACAGTTTCTCATATTTTTCCAGCTTTTACATAATTATCTTTTACCTGCTATCTGAATACAGATTTATCTAGTATTTACTAGAAGTTAGGGATACATATATGTATATATATGCATGTACGTATATAAATATATATATATTACAACAAAGTCTCCATTCTCAAAGAGTTTTAAACATTCCAGGTATATATATAATATAATTGCATAATATATTCAGTATTTCAATTTATGATACATACTATAAAGGAAAAGAATGTGTGTGATGAGAAATATGAATAATGAAAAACTAACAATTCATTTTGCATTTAAGGGTAACCAAAGTCTTCCTAAGTAAGGAGTGTTTAAATTCAAGTTGCAAATATCTACAGGGGTTGATCAGATGGAGAATGCTGGACATGTGCACGGCAAATCCTAGCAAGAGGAACAGCACACATGGAGGTCTTTACATGTTTAAGGATCTAAAAGAAAGCAAGCGGAGAATCAGGAATCAAATGTCAATATGAGCTTGAAGAGCTCAGCAGAGACCTGGTTACATGAATCTTTTTATGTAATGTTAAAGAGTTGGAATTTTATTTTATTTATTTATTTATTTATTTATTTATTTATTTATTTGTTGGTCATGGGGCTTGGACTCAAGGCCTTAAGTGCTGTCCCTGAGCTTTGGGGCTTTGGGAGCATTCTACTACTTTTAGCCACAGCTTCACTTCTGATTTTCTGGTGGGTAACTGGGAATAAGAATGACACAGACAGTGAGAGTCTCCTCTCCAGGAGGGTTTTCCTGCCCTAACTGGCTTTGAAAAACAATCCTCAGATCTCAGTCTCCTGAGTAGCTAGGTTTTAGAGGAATGAGCAGTCAGAGCCTGGGTTGGCATTTTTATTTATAATGCAAAGGGAATATTTTGTAACATTTTTCTTTTGAGATTTTTAACATGATCCAATTTTCAACATTAAAATAATTAGCGTTTCCAATCAGGGTTTAATAATCAGAGTAGATACATGTTTATGAGCCCCAAATCATTATCTTGAACTATCTTGTACAGGGTCTTGTATAACCTCCACAAGTTAGAAAATCAAAGAGTCACAAAGCAACTGAATATTGACATGGTAGGAAGGAAACTTTAAATCTTATCATCTGACCAGTTTGTTTCTTGGCTTCTAAAATTATATCCAGGTCATTTAGTTACTGTTCCTTTTTTGATCTACAAACTGGATCCTCTGCAAAACTAAACTTTGCATTTCTTGTCTGGAACTTTAGTCTCCCTCATTCTTTGGTATTCTTCTAACTCTAGTATCTTTGACAGTGCTCTAAAAAACTAAGCCTCATATTTTTATGCTTGTTATAGGAATGAACCAGAGTAGTTTATTATTAGTTATTTTTTGTCTACTAGTAGGAACTTGAATTGTGCTGTCAATGGACAGTACCAATCATGATGTCTTTTACTGATGAAGAAATAAAATTAAAAGTGTAACTGCATTATTTTTCTGCCACTTTTAACTACATGAATTATTCAAAATGTTAGTTTACTTTGCAAAATATTCATAGTCCTCATCCAATTAAAATTATAAATAACTGAGTGTATAATTTTTAAAATCAAGCACAAGACATTATAAAATACCTACACACTGGATACTTTATCCCTTTCTTTAAAGGATATTTCCAGGGTTTTATTTCTCCTTTAATATTTAGATTCGATTTATGATACGATGTTTCTTTGTCCAGCTTTTTCTCCTGGAATGAAAGTCATCAAATAGTCACATCATTAAAAATGTACTATAACCTAGAAAAAACAGAATCCTACTGAAGCCTTGGAATACTTAAAGCTGATTAATATTCATTTTTTTCTGCTTTTCTGAGGTCAATTATAATGTTATATATTTGCAGTCTTCCTGGAGAAATTCATTTGAACTTGAGATAACACATGATCACAAAAGAACATATAGGACATATATGAACAACAACAAAGTGTACAAGAGCAAGACAGAGACAGAGAGAAGCAAGCTTAAGACATCAGAAGGTAGTGTGTTTACTAAAATAGTTCTATGGCAAAGCCACAATCTTATATCACACTCTGAAATCTTTTCAAAAGGCCAAATTGATGCCTGTGTACCATGTAGGCAAAATTCCAAGTATGTGCAATTCATTATTTGTTGCATCAGACTCCTTGTGTGGCTCGCTCAGTGTTGCCTATGGTGTGCCTTCATCTGGGAAATACTACCTGAGTTCTTTATCTTGGTCCTTTAGGGATGGCCTCTTTTGTTTTTTGGCACCATAACAAAAGTTTTGGATCAACAAATCCCACAAGGTTTTATTCAGACTGATTGAAAGAATAATACTCTAAACTAGGAACCTTTTACTTACAATGAACTTACAGTGAACTAGAATTCCTCAAGCAAAAGTATAAAGAATGCATCTTATGTGTAAATTAGGTTTGCAGGGGGCTTTGTCGGGATATATATCTGGGACCAAACCAGGTTATCCTAGCAGAGAATCAGAGTAAGGTGACTCTTTCAGTAACACAATCATTTCTAAAGCAGGGAAAGTGTGAGATCTGGAATCGGCTATGTTCACTGCCAAGTTCTCAACAGTTGGCTCAGTCATCAAAGTATGTGAATACATGTGTGTTGGGGGATGTGTTATTTAATATTCTTTAATTACAGTTCTGCGGCATGCTAGCTGTATAATCTACTTCAGGTTATTTATTCTTTATGAGACTCATTATGTCTAGAACTAAATATGAATAATTACACCATCCTGAATTTAACACAAATTAATTTAAATAAATCACAAGCAACATGAATAGTACCTGGCATATAATAGTCTGTAAATATTAGATCTCTTCATTTAGAAAAAAGCAATATCATGTGTATATCCTCTAGAAATGAAAGTGTGTATAAAATTTTATATTTATCAACAAAATTCATAAATGTACTTTAATCAACTAAAGTAACACATTATTAGAAATATGCCTTGTTAATTTTACTTACTGCCTTCCTAATTTAAATAATGCTCATTAAAGAAGAAGCTAAATTTAAAATATCAGAAGTATGTCACATGTGTTACAAAGTATGTCAATTAAATCAGTAATAGTAACAGAGAAGCATTCAAAAGTCAGTATATAATTTTCAACCAAAATTTATACACAAAAATTTTCTATAGCTATATAAAAATTTTCACCCTGCAAGTTGCTTCAAACTTTGACATACTAGATCATCAGACAGATGAAGAAAATAGATTCTTCCATGACAAAGGGCTTTAAGAGAGAATTTGCATCTTGTCATCTACAGTTAGTACCAGGGATGATTTTACCAAATGCATATACATGTGGTCATAGGTGGGCTTTTTTGATCCACTGCTTTTTTTCATTGTATTTTATTGTCGGAGTGATATATAGAGGGATTGCAATTACATTCATCAGGTAGTGGGTACATTACTTCCTAAACATTGATATCCCCTCCCATGTTTTCTCCCACTTTCCCTCCCTCCACCCCTCCCAAATTCTGCTTTTTAATGTACTCTATTACAAGTACATTATCAGTAACCTATTTTTACCTCATATACTTCCAAGTAAAGTTTATTTTCACCTGGACAAACTGGAAGTCTTTAGTGGGAAAAAAGTCTTGCCATAAATAGAAAAAATCATTGGAAATAGAAAATAAAGACAGCCTATAGGAGCCAAGTACGGGCTCCTGATATCCCAAACCATTGCAGAACTAGGCCTAAGTTTGACGTTGGAGGATTCCTAATCCTATAAGTTGTAATAACCACCACACTTTACACTACACTCCATAAAGAAAAATGCAGATTTGTTGGAAGTTTCTATACTTATCCTTTGCTTGAATATGCTGTTTCTAATGTTTTTTGTTGACTCAGTGACACAAACTACAGTGAAACTAATGTAGAACTAAACCTAAGCTACCAACATGCCATTTTTCCAAACCAATCAAGAATCTACCAGGCAAGAGTTAAATGTATTTCACCAACATCAGCATTGTCATTCCTGTCATCATATATATATATATATATACATATGTACATGTATGTATTATATATACTTATATAGTGTATATAAATATGTATGCGTACTATAAAGCAGAAACATGATATTGAATTTTAAGTGGTTATTCTTGCTCAAAATACAGACATTATTTTAATTGAGATATGTACTTCATCTATTAAGCTATAAGAATGCAGTAAGAGAACCATGACAATAGGATTGCAAATCTTGATCTATTTGGTTTTTCTCCTCTATTAAATTTTCTCAAAGAATGACACAAAATTAATTACTAGAATTGCTCAGTTTTAATCCTAAGGATTAAAACTATCTATTTGACAAAATTATACTCTTGTTATTTTATCTCATATCTCATACTTGCTATTCAAACACAAAACAGCTTTGAAATCAAGGATTTCACAATTAACTACAGGCAATACATGTTTGAAATTAAGAATAGCTTGAAAGAAATAAGAATAGTGAAATAGATATTTTAGCAGCTTGCCTATGAAATAAGAGGTTTAAGCAAAATTGTAGAAAACAGAGCCTCTTAAACAAGGCTTGAATCAGGAATTTGCTAGGGGCTTACAAAGGATGTGTGCTTTCCATGTGTAGACTCATATTTGAGTTTAATATGTTTGAAAAAGGAAGTAGCTGTGGATCCACCTGGGAAACTACACAGATACCACACATCCTAAAAGCATACAGATAAAATAGTAGCACATGTTGAAAAATATTTCCCTCATTTAAATATTTTACCTGAAAAAATCATTTTCACTACAAACTAGAAATACTAACTGTATTCTTTTTTTCATATATTTTATTGTAATTAATAGAAGGGTTACATTATATTCACCAGATAAATGGTGCATTACTTCACATACATTGATACCCTTTCTCATGTCTTGGTCCCCATTTCCCTCCCCCCCACCCCACTCCTTCATCTTGTTTTCCCCCTTTCCCTATCTGGTTTCAAATAACCAAATATGCATATATACAATATATCAGATAGGAGAAATACTGTAAGAATTTGAGATAACCAAGGGACAGCAAAAGAGATGAGAGATCACATAGTACATTAAAAGGACAACAGTCAGTCATTATATGACTTTTGTTTCTATATCCTGGAGGTCCTTTCATTTAGCATCAATCTATATGGCCTTATGAATCTACATTTTGTTCTATTGTAAATCTCTGCTAGGAGAACCCAAGGTTTCTACTGATTATGACAAATGAGGGAAACCATTGAGCCTATGTTCCTTTGAGTCTGGCTTACTTCACTTAATATGATCTTTTCTAAGTCTTTCTATTTCCTTACAAATGGGGTGATGTCATTCTTTCTGACAGCAGCATAGACTTCCATTGTGTATAAATACCTCATCTTGTTGATCCACTCATCTACTGAGGGCACCTGGGTTGGTTCCATATCTTTGCTATGGTAAATAGTGCTGCAGTGAACATCATTGTGCTAGTGGATTTAGTATGTCCTTGTTTCTAGACGATTGGGTAAATGCCAAAAAGTGGAATTGGTGGCTCATAGGGCAGTTCTATATTTAGTCTTTTGAGGAACCACCATACTGCTTTCCATAGTGGTTGGAAGAGTTTATACTCCCACCAACAATGTAGTAGTGTAGTAGTGATGCCTCCTGGCCACATCCCCTCCAGCATCTGTTGTTATTGGATTTCATGATCCTGGCCATTCTAACTGGAGTGAGGAGGAATCTTAGAGTTGTTTTGATTTGCATTTTTTTATGGCCAGAGAGTTTGCGCATTTCTTCATGTGTCTATGGGCCATTCTTATTTCTTCTTCTTCAGAGAAGACTCCCTTTAAGTCTTTGGCCCATCTTTTAATGGAATGGTTGTTTTGGAGATAGTTTTGGAGTGATTACATTTTTTTACCTGTTGATATATTTTAGATATGAGCCCTTTGACTGTTGTATGATTAGTGAAGATCTTCTCCCATGATGTAGGCTTTCTAGTTAATTTGCTAGCTATGTACTTTGCCGTACAGAAGCTCTGCATTTTAATGCAGTCCCATTTATCCAGACTTTCTCAAATTCAACACAATACCTATCAATATCCCAATGTCATTCTTTAAAGAAATAGAAGGGGCAATCCAAAATTTCATATGGAATAATAAAAGACCTCGTATAGCAAAAAAAATTCTTAGTAGAAAGAACAGCGCAAGAGGAATTTCAATACCAAACTTTAGACTCTATTACAGAGCTAAGTGACAAAACAGCTTGGTACTGGCACAAGAACAGGCCTGAAGAGCAATGGAACAGAACAGAGGACCTAGATATTAAGCCACAGACCTATGGCCACATAATCTTTGATAAGGGTGCCAAAAAAAATAGAATGGAAGAAAGACAGCCTCTTCAACAAGTGGTGCTGGCAAAACTGATTAAGCACTTGCAGAAAACTAAAATTGGATCCTTCTTTGTCACCCTGCACCAGGATTAACTCCAAATGGATCAAAGACCTCGAGGTAAAAGCCGATACTCTGAAAACTTTACAAGAAGGAATAGGAGATATACTAGGTCTCCCTGGCACAGGTCAAAACTTTCTTAATAAGGACCAAGAAATGCTAACTCTATTCTTAAGAGAAAAATCTAAATAAAAGCATAAGGGCCTAAATTCAAGCTCCAGTGTCAGTACTGGCACATTAAATAAGGAAAGGAAATAAGGAAAGAAAGAAAGAGAAAAAGAGAGAAAGAGAGACAGGAAGGAAGAAAGGAAGGAAGGAAGGAAGGAAGGAAGGAAGGAAGGAAGGAAAGAAAAAATGGGAAAAACCATGTTGCTTGCTTCCTCTCTCTCTCTCTCTCTCCCTCCCTCCCTCCCTCCCTCCCTCCTTCCCTCTCTCTCTCTCTCTCTCTCTCTCTCTCTCTCTCTCTCTCTCTCTCTCTCTCTCTCTCTCTCTCTCTCTCCCCCTCTCCCCAACCCCAGCTGTCTCTTAAGCCAACAGCCTCACATTTTAAAATCATTTAGCAAACACAGAGACTGAATGATTAAATAAGCATGCTAATATGTATATATGCAATAAAATGCTACCAATGATATCTATTCAAGAGATCATGCAGCAAATGAAAGAATTTGTCTATGTGTAACTTTCTAAGCCTGGGTTTATAAATTCAACACATGCTATTCATCGGGCTCCTCTTTAAATTTCAACCCTCTAAATAGAGGGTGATTTCACAAAAGAAACAGAACATCACTTTGTTTTCAATATACTGGATTTGTTCTCAGTTTCTCAAAACTTTTAATCAAATCAATAATCATCGACAATGATCATTTCATTTTTCTTTTGAAATCTACATGAAAGATTATATTGTAGGGGCCATGAGTTTGGCCTAGTGGTAAGAGTGCTTGCCTGGCATGTGCAGTGTCACAGGTTCTATTCCTCAGTACCACATACATAGGAAAAAGCTGAAAGTGGTGCTGTGATTCAAGTGGTAGAGTTCTAGCCTTGAGAAAAGTCTAGGATCAGTGTTCAGGCCCTGAGTTAAAGCCTCACAACTGTCAAAAAAAAAAAAAGCTTGTATTGTAATTACTGACCTAGGCTGGTACAGTTCAGAAAAGTAAATTCATATAAATATTTTTTACTTTATTCAAAGTTATTTTAAAGTGTTTTTGAAAATTAGATTTTTATTGAATAGTTAATGCAAATGGTGAAATTTTGTGTTGCAAATATAATTACATCAAGTACGTAAAAATAACTATGATTTTTTTATTTTTTGAGTGAAATGATATTCATTCTAATAACTGTTGGAGCTTTAATTAATGTGTTTTAAAGTGTAAAAATTATTTTATCAAAGGAAGGTGAAGTAAAGGAAGAAAGGTGGGGGCCGGGAGTTTGGCCTAGTGGTTAAAGTGCTTGCCTAGCATGCATGAAGACCCGGGTTCGATTCTTCGGTACCACATGCATAGAAAAAAGCCAGAAGTGGTGCTGAGGCTCAAGTGGTACAGCGCTAGCCTTGAGAAAGTCCAAGGACAGTGCTCAGGCCCTGAGCTCAAGCCCAGGACTGGCAAAAAAAAAAAGATGGGTGGACAAATATATATATAATATTCTATGCATGTAGAAAGAGAAAGAATGACATTGCCCCATTTGTTAGGAAATGGAAAGACTTAGAAAAGATCATATTAAGTGAAGTAAGTCAGACTCAAAGGAACTTAGACTTAATGGTTTCCCTCATTTGTCATAATCAGTAGAAACCTTGGGCTCTCCTAGCAGAGATTTGCAATAGAGCAAAACCTTGATGCAAAAGGCCATATAGGGCCAGGAGTTTGGCCTAGTGGTTAAAGTGCTTGCCTAGCATGCATGAAGACCCAGGTTCAATTCCTCGGTACCACATACATAGAAAAAAGCCGGAAGTGGTGCTGAGGCTCAAGTGATAGAGCTCTAGCCTTGAGAAAACCCAAGGACAGTGCTCAAGCACTGAGCCCAAGCCCAGGACTGGCAAAAAATAAAAACCAAGGACAAAAGGCCATATAGTAGGACGCTAAATGAAAGGATCTCTAGGATATAGAAACATAAGCCATATAATGAATGATTGTTCTTCTTAAGGTACTATGTTATCTCTCATCTCTTTTGCTGTCCCTTGGTTATCTCATATTGTTACACTATCTCACTTTGTTACCTGATATATCGGATATATTTGTATTTGGTTATTTGAAACTGGATAGGGAAGGGAGGAAAACAAGATGAGGGGTGGGGGTGGGGGGAGGGAAATGGGGACAAAGGCATGTGAAAGGGTATCAATTTATGGGAATCAAAGCACCATCTATCTGGCAAATATCATGTAACCCTTCTATTAATTACAATAAAAAAATATATGAAAAAAAGAAAGAAAGAGAACCCAGTAACTTGAGAGGATGGGTAGGACTGAGCAAGAAGGTGGGGGGAAGAATGACAGATCAGGTAGCTGTTCAACATGTGTTGTACTAATAAACTGACAAGAATTAAAACCCCTCTGTACAATGTCTTAAAGATAACAAAAAGAAATAAAATCCTAAAACAGAAAACAATAAAAAAATAAAAATCCAAGTTATGAGCTAAATTTAGTAGGGTAAAGGCAAAAAAGACATGTATGGATTTCCCTACATTTCTTACTATTTATGTGACTTTTACTTACTATTGATCAGTACTATCAGCTATAAATTGCTGAGAAAAATACACCAGCCTGTCCAGGTTGTGCATATAAAAGTAAATCTGTATGTAAACTCTGAAAGTAAGTCCATATAATAATTATAACTTATGATTATTAGTAGCAAGGTGAACATCAAATTATTATTATCAAAGGTATGTTGAACTTATTTTCAGTATTCTAGAGACATTTTAATCGTTAAATGTATTTGTAATTGTATTGCTAGTGCTAATGATAACATTTGGATTTTACAGCTAGCCAATTTACAACAGAAAAGCATTTTATTTGCATTTATCATTAGATCTGACGTATTATGAATTCTATGATTTATTGTGTCATCAAGTAAGATGGAAAGTTTTATTTTATGACCAGTGCTTCCTGACTTGGAAATATGCACTAATGAAAATTACTAGATGCTTCTTCAAAATGTTCTTTAAGAACATCTTTTTCATAAGTCAGACCCAAAGGTCATTTAGTTTCTGCTCATTTTTAATAATTAATACAAACCTAGCATTCTCCTAGCAGAGGATTACAATGGTGCAAAACCTAGATACATTAGGTCATATAGGATGAGACTAAATGAAAGGATCTCTAGGATATGGAAACAAGAGCTTTATCTTGAGTGATTGTTGTTCTTAATGTATTATGTTATTTCTCTTTTCCTTTGTTCCCTTTGGTTAATCTCATATTGTTATTGTATCTGACTTTACTGCCTGGTATATTGTATATATGTTTATTTGATTACTTGAAATAGGAAAGTGAAGGGGGAAAAGCGGGATGATTGAGAAGGGGTAGAGGGAGAGAAATGGGGACCGAAACATAAGAAGGAATATCAATATTTGAGAAGTAATGCACCTACTATCTGGCAAATGTAATTGTAATCCCTCTATACATTATCTTGATAATAAAAAATAAAGAAAGAACTTCTTCACTGGGTGCGGTGGCTCATTCCTGTAAATCCTGTTCAAGCCAGCCCACACACAAAAGAACCTGACACTGTTATTTCCAATTATACTCTAGAAAACGGGATGGGGGCTTAGCTCTAGGGTAGAGCTGTAGCCTTGAATTAAAGACCTCAGGCACAGCGACCAGGCCGAGTCAAGCCCCAAGACCCACAAAAAAAATTAAAAAGAATATCTTCTTCAAAATTATTCTATTCACTGTCTTTTTCTAATTCATTACAAAGTTTGAATTTTTAATCCTCTGAAATAATATATTGACCTGATACTTTATTTCTTTAGCATTTTTCCCAACAGTGAAAGCATTCATTTTTAATCTGGGATGATGAATGGTGAAAATATATTATTAGCTTTAATGAAGACCCAGTCAGGTATAAAGGATGAGCTGGGTAACCTTTTGAGATAATTTTGTCATAACATTTCATGAGAATTTAATTTCTACAATAATGACTGGCTTTGAGTTCATCAGGACAAGCTCTCAGCAAAGTACGTATGTTTGAAAAGTTGATACAGTTTGTTTTAGTAACTGTTTTAAGAAGTTGAATGACAGTCATCTGAGAAGAGCATTTCAACTTTAGAATGCACTATTTTAAAAACTCATGAAATGAAACCTAATTAGACATCCAACATATTTTAGTCTACCTTCTGTAAATCTTAGAAAATATGACAAGTAATCCAAAAACCTAAATTGAAGATATCTTTACAACCAAAAATGTAAATACCACACACAGATGATTTTTTTAATTTGTCATGCTAAAACATATTAAGGTTGACTGGCACTAGTCTTAAAATCAGATTGCAAAGTGGTGTTGGATGAAAGGCAACACCACATGTAATATAGGAAGAAAATCTGAGGATGGTGACCAAAAGCTTAGCAAATCAGAAGATACAAAAATCTAGAAAAAACACATCACAAATAATTAAGCCTAAGCAGCCTAAAACAAATTAACATATACTCAGTCTCCTCAAAATCAGGAAAATATTAGTTCAACAATAATGATAGTACATAACATTGAAGGGAATCAGAACAAAAGAAATAAATTCATTTTAGTGTTAATACATTGTAGAAATGACAGAAAAGAATCCTATGACATCTGCTAAAACTCATAGTACACAGGCTATTCTCTCCAGTAGTCTCATTCCTAAAATTTGCCTAATAGAAACAAAATAGTAAGAAAGGGTAGATAGTCAAAGGAATTTGTCATAGTGTAGTTTTACACAATATGAATAAAAAAATTACACATTCACACACACATACATATATAAGCTGATCTTGATCATTATATTTGATATATTTCATATTCCCATTATGTTTAGTTGTATGCTATCAATATAATGTCACTAAAAAGATTTGGAAAAATGTGCACAGAATTTGTTCTCATGAATCAGCCTAAGCTGAATCTGCTAAATAAATTTTATTTATATTGTAGAACATTGTGCGACTCTTCACCAGTGGAAATGAAAGCTATTCTGATAGTGTAAAGAAAGTCACACACTCTACTCATAGATGAGCACACATACTCTTAAATGTGAGGTAAGTATGCATATATTCTAACTTGACATGGGATAAATATGTATTTGTGTGTGCAGGTATCACATAAGCATGGAGATATGTATGGACTGGCACACATCAGTCTAATATTTTATAGGAGATGAGACTGGATATATTTTGAATGAGATAAAACTAGTGTAGAGAAGGTAAAAGTGGGTCAAAAGGAGAAAACTGACACGAAACTTTCTGACAAACTTGAACATACATATTAGTGAAAAATGAGGACCTCAGCAAGAAAGTTTCTGAAGAGAGCAGAATCACAATGCAAACTGAGGAGAATAAGCCACAGGAACTCACAGCCACATCAGCACTATTTCCTCAAGCTTAATTGGAATGGACTTTTACCAGTTACTTTGAAAGCCGGAACTAGAAATGCATATGAAATACCATACTACATCTTTTATGCTTAAGCTGAACCTTATAAAAATTTCTTTTTGGTATATCAAAAAATGGTACTTTCATATAATTTAATATATTTTAGAATAGAAAAGTACGTTTATAAAATCATTTCATAGCTGGGCACGGTGGCTCATGCGACAATCCTAGCTACCGAGGAGGCAGAGATCTGAGGATCGCGGTTCAAAACCAACCCAGGTACTAAAATGTCCATGAGACTCTTATCTCCAATTATCATTAGAAAACTGGGATTGGTGCTGTGTCTCAAGGGGTAGGATGGTAACCTTGAGTTGAAAAGCTCAGGGACAGTGCCCAGGCCCAGAGTTCAAGTCCCATGACCGACTAAAAACTAATTTCATATGTTCTTAAATTAATATAACATAGGAAGTGGAGGCTGGAGAATGCCAGCTTTGAATGAAACTGCTAAGCAAGAATGCAAAAGTTCTGAGTTCATGCCTGTGTGTGTGTGTGTGTGTGTGTGTGTGTGTGTGTGTGTGTGTACAAACTGTTATGAATTCTCAAATAAAGTTAAAACATCAGTGAACAGGAAAATAGACAATCTCAGCAAGGGGATATTTAACTTTGTTGTCCTCAGCATCCAAAAACCTTTCCCCAAATTCTCCTTCTATAAGTAGGGAATGTATACTGTTTTTCAAGAGTTGTTACCTAGTTCTGTGTTCTGGTTATGTTGCTTACAGAAAAAGTCTAGAGGCAGATGTGGCATTGTAAGTTTGTATACAGAAGTAGTGGAGATTCAGAATGGCTCTTTAGATTCATGCTTTGATCTGTTCACAAATATCCTTTGAGCTTTGCTGTAGCAGTTCACTGAACAAACTTCTGCAGAAGTTGGCTGTGGTGCATCCTGCTACCAAAGAGACACCATCCATTATATCCTGAGATCTTTTCATAGTGCTACATGGCTTGTCAAAATGTCCCACATAAGAGCATTGCAATAGCTCAAAACCTAGGTACATAAGGTCATATAGGATGAGACTAAATGAAAGGATCTCTAGGATATGGAAACAATGTACTATGTATATGGAAACTTAATGTACTATGTTATTTCTCTTCTCTTTTTTACCCTTACAGTTAATCTTATATTGTTGTTATTGTATCTGACTTTGTTACCTAGTATATTATATATTTATTTGTTTATTTGAAATAAGAAATGGAAGGGGGGAAATAAGATGATTGGGAGGGGGAGAGGTAAGTGAAGAAAAAAGCATGATAAGGGGTATCAATGTGTGAGAAGTAATGAGCCTACTACCTGGTGAATGTAACTCTAAACCTTCTATACATTACCCCAACAATAAAAAAAAAAAAAAAGTCCCTCATCTTTGCAGAGACCAGTGGCTCTATCTTCTCACAGTGTGTTTTGAATTTTCTTAAATTAGATGCTGCTTCACATTCATTTTTCACAACTTTTTCCCTCCTTGAATCATTGAATTCCACTTTTTTCACATTTTCCTCTTGCCGTTAAAGGATCTATGTCACATCTATCTCTAAGTTTCCTGTCAAAAGATTTTTCTCATGTGTCCCAGTCTTCCCCACTTCTCCATTCTGTTGACTAACATTTCTTCCTGTCTGTATTCCATATTTCCTTTAACTTCTGCATATTTCTAGAAGAATGATCACCAAATAAAGGTATGATTCAGCCTCATTCATCTCTGGATCACAATGAGTCTTTCGTGTTGAGTGTGAGTAGCCAATCACAGCCCTGCATGTCTGTGTGCACGAAGGCACCATTGCTTCAAAGTGAAGTGGCCAGCAACAGAACATTTCCTTAATTGGTCTGTGCAGAGTAGGTATTAGGCCTGAGTATCTCATACTCTAAGGTATTCCAGTAAAATCTTTTCCATGCCATCTACTTCTCCATGAAGCCCTCCCTCAAGAAGAAGTTCAGGAATAGATCAATAGAATCATGTAGTAAGAGGAAGATGTAAATGAAAGAACGGTTGAACTCCATTAAATGAAGTGAGGATGGTTCTTTATTAATAAACTGACTAGAGAATCTAGTAGAGTAAATTTTCCCCAGGATGTTTCATCCTAGATAGACAGGATCTTTATGTTCAAATCCTCCTCTACAAATTGTCCGAAAACAAACAAGTGAATTCTCTTTCAACTGTTAGTATGTCACATTTTCTGTGATGATGAGACAATGCTATTATGAAGCTTCTAGGTATGCATTTACTGTACACTATAAATTTTCAAATATCTTCAAGTCAGGCACTGGTGATTTACACATATATTCCTAACTACTCAGCAGGCTGAGATCTGAGGATCACAGTTCAAAGCCAGCCTGTACAGGAAAGTCCATGAGACACTTATCTCCAATAAACTACTCAGAAAAAGCAAGAAGTGAACCTGTGACTCAAGGGCTAGAGCACTAGCCTTGAGCACAAAAGCTCAGGGACAGTGTCTAGGCCCTGAGTTTCAGCCTGAGGACTAGCAAAAAAAAAAAATATATATATATATATGTATACACACAAACACACATACACACATACACACACACACACACACACACACATACACACACACACACACATTCCTGATTCTTTTTCTGGAACTCACATATATTGGAGGGGTTTTTATATTATTATTCTATCTTCTTTTTTGTATTTCCCATTTTCTGAAATGTTTACACTTTCGTTCCAGTCAATCTCCAATATATATCTTATCTGAGAATTTCTCTCATCTGCGATTCTGACCTATAGTTTCATCGTGGTTGAATACCCTTTATCCATCAAGTTTGAAATCAGATATTCTACAGGTTTGGGGATTTAAGTGTCTACTTTGGAGATAACAAATAGTCATAGGCAATATATAAATTTAAAATAAAAGAAAGAAGCAAAGTGACTTTATCTATGCCTTCAGAATTCAAAGCAAACAGATCTCCATATCAATTGAATGCCTCTTAGATTAGGAGGGAGCTGGAAGGCAGCCCAGTGAGCCAGAACACTTTGGAATGTGAATGCCAGGAACCTAAGACAAACCACTTCAAGAAGGAAGAAAATCACAGAAGAAGCCTCCCAGGGCTAAGGATTAGAAAAATCTTCAGCAGCCCTTAGAATTCTCCTTACTACTCTATGATGATACTCAACTCTGTGTACTGATGATCAGAAGAAAGTAATCCCTGTACCCTCTAGCCAGTAAGTGTTGAGAACATTGAACGTGGCTAATCAGCTACTAGGCAGGAAAATAAATTAGTATGATTGACTTACCTAGGTCACTCACCACTCTGAAATCAGGGTCTGTTGCTGGCTGCTTTCATGACATTGAGATGCGGAAAAAGCAACTCCCTAGAAGAATAATGGGACTGCTCAGGATATCATGAGCTTATTCTTTTTTTTTTAATTTTTTATTGTATTTAATAAAAGGGTTACATGATATTTGTCAGATATAAGGTGCATTAATTCACATACATTGATACCCTTCCACATGTCTTGGTCCCCATTACCCTCCCCCACCCCCCTCTTGGTTTTCCCCCCTTCCCTGTCCAATTTCAAGTAACCAAATACAAATGTATCCAATATGTCAGATAACAAAGTGAGATATCGTGACAATACGAGATAACAAAGGAACAGCAAAAGAGATGAGAGATAACATAGCACCTTAAGGACAGCAATCATTCATTATATGGCTTTTGTTTCAATGAGCTTATTCTTTAGACAAGAAAATGTTGTGTTCTTTTGCCTGAGGTATCTTTAGCTGCACCATATACTATCTCAGCATATTTCTACATCAGAATTTATTTAGTATTCCTAAGTACTATTCTTTCTGTACTATATACATTAAAACTAAAATTTTGAGAGTTGGAGATTTCTCCAGATTTAGGATGTGTAACAGTAGGATTGAAGCCAGTGTCCACTGGAAGTCAGTGTCCAGGGGACAAATGATTCAAAAGCCTGTCCTCCTGTATTCTATTGGTAGATTATGGACCAGTGATGGCTGTAAGGACAGCTTCCTTGCTAGTTATTTCTAATATTTGAGTTGTGCCAGTGACATCGTTTCTCATCTGGGTTCTTTCAAATGGCCATGTTTTGCAAGGGTCCTTACTACTGGGACGCTGGCCATACCCCTCAAATAGCAAACCAGGTGGGACTTTGTAGGGTCTAGAACACTGTGACATTTTGCCAGAATCATTTTGGGAATCCAAACCTAGAGCAATCACTCCTCAGTGAAGCAAACCTAAAAATGAAAAATCATCCTTCTTCTTTATAAGTGCTTTGTACAAGTGGTTGGCTTAAGAAAAGATGTTTGGAGGCAGGGCTGCTTCATCAAGAATATTCTGGAATAAGGCAGCCTGGTAGACAAGAGTTCTTCATGAATGGCTGGACCACTTACTCTGTGTCCATGCCATCTCATTTCACTTTCAGAGAGAAGGCAAAAAAAAAAAAATGTTTTCAAGATAACAGAGAACAAGAGATCTGGAGGCTGAAAAATATCAAATACTAATTTCATCAACACCATTCTGTCTATATCTGTCCTTCTGATTACAATCTCTTTGAGGTTATAATACATATCCAATATTCTTCGTATACTCACTACACCAGGCAATGCATGCTAAGCCCAGAGAAAGGAAATCTCTACCCTTAGGAAGTATACAATCATAGAAACAAAAGATGTAGGTGAAAGCAATTTTTCTTTGTTTATCTGTGTATGTTCTTTATGATTCATGCTTGCCTGAGGTTCACCATGGCATATGGTCATTGAAGGAGTTAGATTATACTGCTTTCAAGGAATGTGTTTGTTGAGAGGCAACCAGAGAAGATTAACTGCTAATATAAACACTGTACGGTAAGTAACAAATACAGTAATTATCAGTGGATTAGTTCAGAAAAGTAGAGATTAGTGTTTATTGACTTATTATAGAGTCGTAATGTTTGACTCTGTAAATAAGATTTAGTAACTATTGCAGAGCTTTAGGTTACAGACTCAAATTTCAAGAATTTTGATTGCTGAGTGAAAATCTAGAGTAGCTCTAGCATCAGCAGTTAACATCTTTAATCTGAAATATAAAGCAGGGTTGAGGTGCTTCATTCAAATTAGGACCATATATTTTTCTTCCATCTATTTTGTTAATGAAAGCTGTCAAACTTCACAAAATACTACTTCACTTAATCAATTATTTTTGTTAAAATGAGAATTAGATAATATAGTAAGGTCTCTGTTAATGGCCTTCTCAATAACCTTTATTTTTCAGTATCAGTTCTAATTTTCATACTGTAAAACTATTAAGAGCTATCTATTAAATATCATCCTTCTAGATCATTTCATGCTAAACTCACATCTGCAATAAATCTTACTTAGGACCAATAAATACCTACGTCATTCCTGAAGTCTACCATAGAAGGCTTTGAGGCACCATAATAGGCACGCTTTAGAAAACTTTAATGTACCCCAGGGAAAAAATCTGATATTATCTATTTCAAAGATTTTCAGAAATAAATTGACTGAAGTTTAATGTACATTACCCTGAGTTTATCTTTCTTCTTTTCTCCAGTTATTAGTGGTTAAAGCAATAATTGCTAGCATTTATTAATAGCAATAAATTACCTACTTTAATCATCCTACTTCTCTTAAGTTCAATTCCATTTCAGTCCCTTCTTTTCACAGATTAGGAAATGTAACTATAGAGGGACTACATAGCTTGTTTGGTGTTACAAGTAGAAGAGCCAAGATCTAAACCCAAGCAAGCTTCTATCACTGCATGTACAATTCCATAAATGAAAGAGGAAGGCAGAACTAAGACTCTATTCTGATATAACTAGTCTCTACAAAAAAAAAAGTCTATGAGACTCTTATCTCTAATTAACCACTCGAAAACTGGAAGTGGCGCTGTGGCTCAAGGGGTAGGGTGGTAGCTTGGGGCTAAAGAGCTCATGGACAGCGCCCAGGTCCAGAGTTCAGGCCCCACAATTGACAAAAAAAAAAAAATCCTTCAACATCAATATCCATAAGTCTATAAACACCAAAATGGCATGTTGATACCACAACTCTTTCTAATAATATCTTAACACTTTCTACCCAACAACAAGGAACTTTAATTTACTATATTTGGAGACTCTTTATTTGTCATAATCCAGTAGTAAAAGTTTTAATGAAGAAGAAAGCTAAAGTTGTGCACAGCGGGGGAATGGAATGTAAGTGAGGAAGGCAGAAAAAAGATAACATCCATTGGAGTGTGCACTTATATGTTAGTATGTGTTTATGGGGGGGTTATATGTATACATAGAGAGATATGTATAAATACATGCTGAATAGATTGTTTTTCCAGAGAGAAAGTCAGAAGCAGGGACACAGGCAGGCAGACAGGCAGGTAGACACATACACACACATGCATATATGTGCACATGTGCATGTGTCTGCACGCATGCGTGCATGTGTGTACACACACACACACACACACACATACACAAACAAACAAAGCCACATTATTGAGCCATTGGCTTCATCATATGTTTTCACTGCAATGTCTCAGTCCAATTTTAAATGTAACTACCAGACAGATATAAAATAATTTCTGAGTTATTTCTTGTTAGTGACCTCCTTTGAATTTCAGCCTTTCTCTACTAGAGTATCCAAAAAGTTCCATTGGGAAGACTTAAAACCCACTCTAAAACTAAAATGTCTCAATTTCAGATCATACTATACCTCTCTAAATTTATATTCCTGTACTCTTTTAGACAGTCTTCAGCTTTCCTCTCTGCTGCCATTCACTTTTCTCTATACATGTATTCTTAATTTTTCCATTGCCCTTATCTTTATGATCCAATTAATATATTGCTAAAAACTACCATATCATTTCTCAGTCCTCTTCTTTCTTTCTATGGATTATTTCAGGAGGATCCTAACTGTTACTAAGAAAATTCCCTCAAATTCATTTCCACACAGCATACATACTTGTAGCCCTTGTGTATCTCCTTCAAACACCACTACTCCCACCACCCCCCCCCCAAAAAAAGAAAGAAGCCATGGTAATCCAGATCCTCTACGGTCTGGCTGGTGCCCATCAATGGTCATCCATTAGTGATATTGGTCTTCTGCATCCTGGTTCAGCAAGTATAGGGGAGGGCTCTGGATGTTATTTACTTTAAGCAAACCGTCTAGTCTCTCGGGCTCTTTCATGAATGCCTACATCCACCTTATCTGACCAATCCCTTCCCATCGAGGAAGAAGCCTAGGAAGATTCCTTTCTTCCATCACCAACATCCTGAATCCAGAGCCACCTCACAAGTACTCACTCTCTGTGCTCACTTTGTGATGCCTATTCATTCCAAGATCATGCCTGTTTGAGCTTTTCATCACCTACTAAGCTGCAGAGTAGACCCTCAATTAATATTTAGGACTATGTATGTAGTAACAAAGAATTGAACCCAAGTTTTGGTGCATGATAGGCAAACACTCTACCACTAGGCCAAACTCCCAGCCCCAGATGAAATGATCCTTGAGCAAAATAAATCTGAATAAAAATACACAAGTAATCTAAATGTTTACTTTGTCAATCACAACTGCTTTCTACACTGTGTCTCTTCTCTAAGTTAATATTTCTCTTTCTTATTTTCATTTCCTTAATCCTTCCTATCTAATGACTTGATGGCTATAAAACCTTTCGGAGAGAATAAAGGGAAATAAAGAATTAGAAATATCAAAACAATTTATGAATAAGAGTCTATGTTTTAGAAGCAGAGCAGTAGATACCTTGTTACATATGGTGCATATGAAAATAACCTGGGAAATTTATTTCCCTATCTCTATAAACAAATGCCCATTGACATAGTGAAAGACCTTCTGTGAAGCAAATGACAGAGAGAGATAGGAACAAACATGATTATGCATGTACACTGAGGATATCACATAGAGAAATACAAAATCAACAGTAAGTTATATTACTCAGATTTGGTAGCTGATGACTTTAAACGTTTATTTTTAAATTTTTATTGTAAAGGTGATGTACAGAGGGATTACATTTACATAAGTTAGGTATTGGATACATTTCATTTTGAACAGTGTCACCCCTCCCTCATTTTCTTCCAGTTTTTCCATCCCAACCTCCGGACCCTAAAAGTTTATAGTTCATTTCCAACATAGTGTCTAGTGGGTATCACTGCTGATACTTCCCCTACATTACATTTTACTTGTTGATTTAAAAATAGAAACCCTTGTAAATTCATTAATAGAAGTTTGGATTTAATTCTATCAAAAAGCCAATAGCTTGTAAGTCTAGGTGCTTGAGAGGCTGAGATCAGGACAATTGTTACTCTAGGACAGTGCAGGCATACATGTGAGACCCCTTTGCAACCAATAGCTATCATGCCACCTATGTCAAAAAGCATGAAATTGGTGGTTAATCGTCCATGTGTGGGCCAGGCAAAAGGCAAGAATCCATCTCAGAAATAACTGAAGGCATGACCTGAAGTCGAATGCTTGTTAAGAGCCATCTGGAGGGTTTAGATTCTAGGAGGCCTTTGGTTGAAACCCTAGAACTGCTGGCAGCAACAAACAAGTATTGAAGCTTCAATCACATAAGTTAGCTATAATAATCAGGATGCAATTGGTTTCTATGCCTTTTATAGTAACACTTTCATAACTTGGCAAAGTTATACTAAGAAGCTAAGTTTGAAATAAAGAATGTTCTAAAACTGAGGATTACGTTCATTGATGGAAGTAGAAACACTTAAAACATCCTGGATTTTTATTTCAGAAGTGGAGATCTCTCAGGATCCAGGCATTTTAGTGCCTTGAACTTTCTGTGACATTAAAAACTGCTCTCAGAAGGAGCTCGATAGTAGCTTTTGTTTTAATGTTTCCAAAGGCTTTTATGTTATCTGATAAAAGTCCAACAAATCCTTGAGCTTTTAGCACTTTGCCTCAGCTTTATAACATTTAAGCCCATGATAGGTCATTTATAATATCTCACTATTTATCAATCAATACTTTGCTTTCTTTTTTCATTTTAATAAAATTTCAATATCTTTAGGATGCTTATTTTCTGTTCTACGGTGACTTTCTTCTGCTAGGATGAGTTATTAGTGAGAATTTAGCTTTTATTATGAAAGAATGGGCCAGGCTTGGCTCCTAAAGGTACAATCAAGTCAGATTCATAGACAGATTTTCCTGGTGGATTTCTGAAAGAATGTAAGAAATTATCACAATGGTTTACTTAAGAGATAAATTTAACATTCAGCTCTAAAAGATTACTCTGAATATTGTTAAGCTTTAAAATGTGTACTTTTCTCTTGCATCTATACTCAGTCAAGTTTAAAAAAATCTCAAACCTGATGGGCGCTGGTGGCTGGTGCCTATAATCCTAGCTACTCAAGAGGCTGAGATCTTAGGATCACAGTTCAAGGGCAGCCTGGATATAAAAGTCCATGAGACTCTTATCTCCTATTAACCACCAGAAAATCGGAAGTGTGCTGTGGTTCAAGTGGTAGAGCGATAACCTTGAGCTGAAGAGCTTAGGGAAAGCACCCAGGCCCAGCATTCAATTCCCATGATCAACAAAAGTAAATAAAAACTCAAAAGAGCCCACACTATGATCATTATTTAAGTTGGAGCAAATCACACTGGAGTGGTTTTAGTTGTTTATAACATGACCAATTTTATATTGGAGCTCTTTTGTCCAACTCTAAAATTGAAACTATGATAAAAGGACAGAATCCTTTTCAAGAAAGAGTAAAATGCTTTCTCATTGGACAAAAGACAATAAAACATTGCCAGACATGAATTGCTGGCCTTATAAGGCTTCCGGAAGTGCGGAGAAGGAAGCCCTGCCTGAGTTGTCATGGTCTCTGAGAGCTGAAAGGTCGTTCATTTGCCAAGTAATGTCCTAATTCTCATGGTTGGGCTGCTGTCTGGAAAAAGAGTCATGCTGCCTTTAGTAATCCCAGTGTTTCTTCCTCTTCCTGTCAAAGAAGGATACACGAGTAGGAAACATTCATTCCAAAAAAAAAAAGAAGTGGGTGATGGAATAGAAAAATGTATGCCATGTGAAGAAGTCATTTATAGAAGTATCTAAAAATACATATTTGAGCAGGCCAATCATATTTTGCAATGTGACTGTGTTGTCTATTAAGTTGGTACACTGTCTTTGAACATGTGTTCATTTCTGAAACAGGAATATGTTTTGAAATGGGAAGGAAAAGGAGTTGCCAAAGACACAGATTATTACAGGGCTATTTTCTTGGCATCAAGTTCTAACAGGCTTCCCCAAGCAGAACTTATGACTATCCCTGAGATTAAAAAAGTTAAAGTCTACTTAGGATTCCTCACTGACAACACCACCCTATCACATAGTATTACCAGCTATCAACACTCTAATTCAGAGTATAATTTTATGACTAATTAAATAGGTCATAAAAGTAACTGGGGAAGATGCAACTGAGACACAGCAAAAGAATCCCAGGTTGGGGAGCTCAGTAGGCACACTTCGCTGGAAAACTGGTCATTCTTGGGTTCTGATGGCTGATTTGGAGCAATGAGTAGGTTTTCATCAGAGTTAAAAGGGGCTGTTGAATAAAGTGCCCATGCTCATGTCTGTAATTCTCTTTACTCAAGAGACTTAGACAGGGGAATCATGGTTCAAAGCCAGCAGGGGCAGAAAGGTCTGTGAGACTCTAATTAACTTCCTAAAAAGCCAGAAGTGGATCTGTAGCTCAAATGACAGAGAGCTTGACAATGGGCACAGACCAGAGCATGAGAAGCAGAGTAATAGACTAGAACTTTTGGTTTCACATCCCTACTCCCTGTTGTAGGCACACTGGGATCCTCCAAATAAGATTTTTTTCTTTTTCATATATTTTTATTGTAATTATTAGAAGGGTTACATTATATTCACCAGACAGAAGGTGCATTACTTCACAAACACTGATACCCTTTCTCATGTCTTGGACCCCATTTCCCTCCCTCCACCCCCGCCTCTCATCTTGTTTCCCCCCCTTCCCTATCCTGTTTTCCCCCAAGTAAGATTTTAACCTAGTAAAATCTCAGGCTCAAGAGTAGGAATGGGAACTGAATATTTTTGGGGGATTTTTTGAGAGTGAGGGGGCACTATAGATTGTTTATTTCATGTTTTAGAGTCTCTCTCTCCATCTCTCTTTCTCTCTCTCTCTCTCTCTCTCTCTCTCTCTCTCTCTCTCTCTCTCTCTGAATTATGAGTTTGCTCGTGTGGTGAATAAAATATTTGTGCGTACTCAGGCCAATATTTAACTGATGTGTAGCCACAGTTTCATTGTCTAAAAGTAATCAGTTGGACTGTCTGGTCTGTGTACATTTTTATGTATATAAGATGTATGAGGTATCATGCCTCCTTCTTTAGAGAGCAGCTACAGCTAACTCAGGAAGATGGAATTTAAAAGGCTGAGGTTGCACTATTCTAAGATGAAATGATGGTTCTTGTGAGCAGAACCGCTGCTTTGTCCAGGTGATATGGAGTTCAGCTATGTCTCCCATTTTACCACCTCACTCCTTTAATGTCTCCAAAACCATGCAAAATAGGCAATTGAATGTACTTCTCTTTGTGGAAGTTGGGGTGGAATTTAACATAATAATCACTCAAAAAAGAGCGAAAAGGCCAGGAGTTTGGCCTAGTGGTAGAGTGCTTGCCTAGCATGCACGAAAACCCAGATTCGATTCCTCGGTACCACATACATAGAAAAAAGCCATAAATGGTGCTGAGGCTCAAGTGGTAGAGCTCTCACCTTGAGAAAATCCAAGGACAGTGCTCAGGCCCTGAGCTCAAGCCCAGGACTGGCAAAAGAGAGAGAGAGAGAGAGAGAGAGAGAGAGAGAGAGAGAGAGAGAGAGAGAGAGAGAGAGAGAGAGAGAGAGAGAGAGAGAGAGAGAAAGTAAAGCTTTATGGCAAATAGTGTCTATTTCCATTTCCAGTTGGAAAGCAACAGAGAAATAGAGATCTTCCTAAGGGAGTTCATTCATCAACATCTTCACATGAATTCCTAATCTTCCCTCTATCCTCACCCCCAAAGGGAAACCAATAGAAATTTCTTTCAGTGCTTTCTCTTCTAAAGTGCTCAGAGTTAAGCTCCAGTCCTTATTACTTTTATTTTTTAAAGGACATTTTAGCCTTCACTGTTCTCTGGATAGTCTTCGTTCACAGTGTATGCTCCCAAATATGAGTCACACACTTTAGATTCTTGAAGAAAAAGATGTGCAACTATTTAAGAAAAAAATGTTAACTGATTTCTAACACGATCCTTACTTAGGATTGGGGGAGGGGGTATAAATAAGACAATTTCCAAATTAAAATCTCACCTTTGTCTTCAATCAGAAAAGTGAAGAGATTATGTTCAGGAGAAATTGTATAGACTATCCCCTCTTTTTCCTCTCTGCTAACTGTTTGGAGGTATCTGGCTTATGTGGAGGAGGGAGAGATGATGCTACTTGAAAGTAGGTCAAAGAAAGAAGAGCTCAATAAAATCCGGCTTAAGCAATAAATGTAAGAAGCCAACATAACCATCAGAGTAACAGAGCCAAGTCATGACTGCAAAGTCAACCGCTGAGAGTAACTTCAATGGAATGTCAAAAGGTGTCCAGGCCTCGTGGTAAGGGGAGAAAAATTGTGCCTAAATGTTGCCAGCTCTGATTTCTCCAACTTTCTCTGCTTATTTCTCTCTCCTCTCCTCTCTCTTTCTCACACACATACTTTTCTTCTCTCTTTCCATCTCCCTATGTCATCTTTCTTTCTTTTGTTTTTTTTTATTTTTTTATTGTGATTAATAGAAGGGTTACATTATGTTCACTAGATAAAAGGTGCATAACTTCACAAACATTGATACCCTTTCTCATGACATGGTCCCCATTCCCTCCCACCCTCCCACCGCTTATCTTGATTTTCCCCCTTCCCTATCCAATTTCAAATAACCAATTAAGCACATATAAAATATATCAGATAACAAGGTGAAAAATTGTAACAATATGAGATAACCAAGAGATGGCAAAAGAGATGAGAGATAACATAGTACATTAAGGACAACAGTCACTCATTATATGGCTTTTGTTTCCTTATCCTGGAGGTCCTTACATTTAGTGTCGTACTATTTGGCCTAATGTCTCTAGATTTTTTTCTTTTGTTGTTTTTTAATCTTTCCTTTTTTTCCTTCTGTCTTTTTTCCATTCTGGACTAAATCTCTTTGTGGTAAAATATAATTGTCTTTTTTCCATCAAATACTTACCAGTCCCACAAAAAAGAACCCTTATTTGTCCTCCATTGCTCATATTTACTAGCTGTGACATCCAGGCAGCTGGGAGATTGCTTTACCACATTAAAACCAAGTTCACTTATGACGTTTATTAAGTATTTGAGTTTGAGTGTGCTATTCTTGCTCAATACAGACAAATTGTACGCCAATTGAGGAATAAATAGAAGAGCCAGATAAGTACAAATGTATTACTGGTTTATTTCTGATAAACTAAATTAGGAAACATTTTGTCCCAAGACAGAAAAATGGGTTCCTTCTCATGGCTAGACTCTGGGACTTGGGGACAATTGGATCTATGATACAGGAACATCCTCTACTGTCTCACACCCAGCTGTGCACAGTGCTCTCTGAGGAAAAGCCACATCTGCCCAGGAACGTTGAGCCTACTGATATGGGAAACTTCACAAAACAAAGACAGAGATCAAAACCAAGCAGGTATTATTGCCCTAGTCCTGTAAGTCATACTTTACATAGAAAGAACTGGCCAAAGGAAGGTCTCTTTGTACAGCTTTCATGAAAGCACAAGGTATTGTTTTATGAACAAACGAACATTAGAAGATGGAAGAATTTCTTCTGCATTGATAGCCTGACAATTTTTACTCGCTCTGCCTGATCTTTATTTCAGAACTGTTATTTTTAATATTACTGATTATTTTTATTATTAATGGATAATTTAAATATTTGTGATTATAAAATCTGGGTTCATGCTAGTGACAATGAAACCTAGATAGTCTTAATAGTGCTGGTGTTTGTTTCTTAAAAGATTAAAGAAAATTATTGTAATGGTGATGTACAGAGGGATTTCAGTTACACAAATAAGATAACGAGTACATTTCCTTTTGAACAGTGTTCCCCCCCCATTCTCTCCCAGGTTTTCCCCTCCCAATTTCCCTCTCCCCTCCCCCTAAGTTGTATAGTCCATTTCCAACACAGTGTCTAGTATCACTGTTGAATTTGTTCTGAGTCTCACCATTTCTGTGCTTCTCCTTCCCCTCCCAAAATCAGATAAACTTACTTATAAGACAAAGGGTACAGAATTCAAAAACTGGGACAAAAGGGAAGAAACATGGAAAAATGTAAACTGTACAACAGAATACTTCTTGTTTCCATTTCTTTTTTTTTTTTTTTTTGGCCCCTTTCTCTTTCTGGCCCCGCTCGCTCCGGCCCCGCTCGCTCCGGCCCCGGCTAGGCCCCCTTTCTAGCTCAGGCCCCGCTTGCTCAGGCCCGGCTCGCTCCAGCCCGCTCGCTCTGGCCCCGCTTGCTTCCGCCGGCTCGCTCCAGCTTGCTCTTGGCCCTGCTCCCTCCGGCCCGGCCCTGCTCCTGGCTTGCTCTGGCCCCGCTCGCTCCGGCCCTGCTCGCTCCCGCCCTGCTCGCTCCAGCCCTGCTCGCTCCGGCCCCGCTCGCTCCGGCCCCGCTCGCTCCGGCCCCGCTCGCTCCGGCCACCACTCGGTTGGGCTCTGTTCACTTCAGCTCAGCTCGCTTCTTTCGCTCTCTGTCGCCGTCGCAGTCTTGTCTCTGCCACTTCCGGCTTGGTTGTGTATGTGGGATACCGAGGAGTCGAACCCGGGTCTTTGTGCATGCTAGGCAAGCACTTTAACTGCTAGGCCAAACTCCCGGGCCCTTGTTTCCATTTCTTGAAGATCATTTTGATAAGCATCTCTTTTTATTTCTTTCCTGCTTCTGGGACTTGAACTGGAACTTGGGTGCTGTCCCTGGGCCCACTTAGTGCTCAAGGTTAGTGTTAAGCCACAACACCACTCCTACCTTTTCCTGTATCATTTATTGGAGACAGACTTTCCCTTCCCTAGGCCGACTTTCAACCATGACCTTCCAAGATCAATCTCCTGAAGAGCATTTTATATGATCATGTTCACATAGCTACAGATCCCGTGTGATCCTCTCCTAAGAATACCCATGATAAATGAAACAGGACTCCCAACATTCACAGTGAGAACAAAGGAGGACATTCTTCAGAGATTCTAGTAGATTCATTTTTAAAATTCATTCAATAAACCTAAACTTCTTATTGGGTGACAGATACAAGGAGGATCAACTATAGTACTTCAAGAAAGCAAGGTACTTGGCATCAACAAAGCTAAAGCAGTTAATTCACTACAAAAAGAATGACCACAGATGAGACACAAAAAATGGGGAAAGCCTTCCAGAGGTGATGATACTTTTTTTTTCTTTTACGAAATTGGAAAATTCACAGGAGCTGAACTTGAAGGCAAAGGGCAGCATAAGTATGCCAGAAGTTGTGGCATAACTGTTCTGTTTTAGAGTTTCAGGTCATGAGTGTGGTTTGCCTTGAGTGTGGGGCACAAGGGAAATGTGGATTGCTTCATTGGCCTTAATTACCCTTGTTCTAGTTCTTTCACAATGGAATGTCCCCACTTCATATTTTGCAAAAATTACTCACTGGACTCCCCTTCTTTCTCAAGGTCAAGTTTATAATAAAATTTCCAAAAAGAAATTTTCTCACATTTTTTTCAAATTTTTCCAATCTCATTTTATTTACTTAGTGTCTTGCTATGTAGCCAAGCTTGCATGGGATTTGTGATCTTTCTGCTTCAGCCCATCGAGTTTTAGAATTTTTTCTTTTAATGTTTTCCTACCAAAAATAAATAAATAAAAGTATATCTCAAGAAGGGAGGAAAACAAGATGACCAGGAGGGTATGGGAGAGAGAAATGGGGACAAAAACATGAGAGGGGGTGTCAATGTGTGAGAAGTGATGTACACTCTGTCTGGCAAATGTAACTATGACCCCTCTATATATTATAATAAAAAAAATACATCTCAAGACTTTAGCTTATTTCTTGCTTGTCCATTCATTACTGCCTGTCTTTGGGGCAGGGAGTTATTTTTATCACTCACATATTTCTACAATTTGTGTATAGACTGTGTTCAAATTATCTCATATGCTTATTTTAAATTAGTTATCACAGCACTTGTTTATTTAGGATTTTGCACATCTTTCTGAGGACTCATGCTTGCTCAACTCAGAGGAAGGTATATAAAATCATACAAGGTATTGTCTCATTGAAGAAAACACAGGTACTATTTGCCTGATAATTTCAAAATAAGTATGAGAAAGAGAGGAAAATATGGTCTTTAGAAATCAAACACCAACTGATTTTAAGAGCTTTGAACTCTACATAAAGGAATTCTATGAGAAAAGTAACATGCTCGAGTTTATATATTGACTAATCTGAGAGAACTTGACTTTAAGGGAGATTGAAGACAAAAGACTAATTTTTTTTCTTTTCTTTTTTTATATTTCTGCTTTTACTATCTTTAAGTATCAGTACAAAGGAGAAATCACTTAACAAAACAGTCTATGAAGGGCCGGGAGTTTGGCCTAGTGGTACAGTGCTTCCCTAACATTGTCCTGGGTTCGATTCCTTGATACCACATATATAGAAAAAGACGGAAGTGGTGCTGTGGCTCAAGTGGCAGAGTGCTAGCTTTGAGGAAAAAGCCCAAGGACAGTGCTCAGGTCCTGAGTTCAAGCCCCAGGACTGGTACACACACACACAAAAAAAGTCTATGAACACAATAATTCTTCATCTAGATGTTCAATCATGCATGGAATTTTGCTTTGGGGTATTATTTTTTGAAGTTAATATTGTCCCAAGTAATAACACAGTCCTAGAGGCTATGTTGACTTAGCTATCCCACTGAAGAGTTAGACTATTTTTTTCATACATATCCTTTTTTAAAATATTTTTTTATCTCAATGTATAGAGGGTGCATTACTTCTCACACATTGATATCCCTTCTTATGTTTTTGTACCCATTTCCCTCCCCTGCCCTCCTCACCTCTCTTTCCCCCTCTTATTTAAAATAAACAAGTAAATATCTATATAATATACCAAGTAACAAAGTGGGATACTGTAACAATATGAGATTAATCAAAGGGCAACACAAGAGAAGAAAGAAAAGCATAATACATAAAGAATAACAGTCACTTATAATTAAGCTCTTGTTTCCATGTCCTGGAGGTTCATTAATTTGGCCTCATCCTATATGGCCTTATGTATCTAGGTTTTGAGCTATTGTAATCCTCTGCTAGGAGAGTTTTAGATGTGTACTAATTATTACAGATGAGGGAAACTATTGAGCCTATGCTCCTGGCTTGCTTCACTTAAGATGTTTTCCAAGTTTTTCCATTGCCTTGCAAATAGGGCGATGTCATTCTATCTGATGGCGACATAGAATTCCATTGTGTATAAATACATCTTGTTGATCCAATCATCAACTGAGGAGCAGCTGGGTTACTTCCATTTCTTCACTACGGTAAATAGCGCTGCAGTCAACATCATTGTGCTAGTGGATTTAGTGTGTCCTTGTTTCTGGACCCATGGGTAAATGTCCAGTAGTGTTTAGTCTTTTGGGGAAATGCCATACTGCTTAAAGACTAATTATTGTAAGCCATTGAGGCAGGACTAATGGGTGAGATGGGAAGAATTTAAGAGGGCAGTTGGTGAGCCATGATATCTTGGAGACAGAGCAGTGGAAATCATGGAAGAAGGAAGTTCTTTACTAAGATCAGAAATAGCTTAGGGAAAGATGACTCAAGGAGTAGAAGAAAATAGTATGTCTAATTGTGGACATTTTTAGCATGAGCACTCCATGAAATAATCAGAATATGTTTGAAGTTAACAGAAAAAGTCCTTCCATAGACGTGGAAGTGATTTTTCAAAAACTGGCAGGAATACTTTGGAAGTGAGATTTCTATGTGAAGTATATTTGCCATGCAGATGATTTTTTTCATTTTTGTTTTCAAAAAGTGTAATTATGTCCAATATTTATGTTTAATAAATATATGTTACTTTTAGCCGATAGTGGCAAAATTTGGCATTGACAAAGAAACAATGAAAGATGAAAATGCTAAGGCAATCAAAAAATAAGACTTGAAAAGCATAAAACAAAAGAGAAAAATGCTTAGTGGAAAAATAAACCAATTCAGGTATGGCTCCATCTCCATACCATTTGATTACTCAGTGCTAGGACATATGCTTATTTTTTCTAATCTCAGATAATGTTTCCAATGAAACAATGTTTCTTGATATTTTAACATATATTCTTTAGTTGAGAACCACCTTCTCTTTTCAGATTTCAAAGTAAGAAACTGAATAATAGAAATGAGGTACATTCTCAAATATATAAATTGAGAGAATGGCTAATTTCTTGAGATTTGTATGAATAGTTTACTTTTATCTGAAAATCACTCAGAATATCAAACTGAAATTATCTGCAAATGATGCCTTATAATATTCTATTTTTCTCCAAGGGATGAAAACTCAGCGCCTGAATGTTCTGTACATCTCTCATGTAGTCAAGGTCATGGAGAACTGTAGGGAAGCTATTTTCATCTAGTAAACATTATATTTCCCAGAGTAATAAAACTGTATTTTAGTTCTTTTCCCAAATTGAGCAGTGTATAATTTTCCCAGGATGCCTGTGTTAGCAGTATAAGAGAGGGTGAATGGAAATATACCTAAGTTTTTAATAATCCTATAAAATAGAGAATATGTTTTAAATTTTTAAATAATGAATTTTATGACTGGAAAACCATTTACTGTAGAGAAATGTGGAAAATACTAGTCTCTGAGACATTACAGTTCCTCATAAACTCAACATCCATAAAAATATTGTATTGGAAGCAGGAAATTGATAATGAATTAATCAATAACACAATTTATAATTTACAGCAATTGTAAAAATGAATAAAGAATAATAGTCTAAGAACTGTGTGTTTCTCTTTTTCATTGTACAATCATGGTGTGCCATTTCATGAATGTGTCATAGGTTTAGAAATAGCATTTTCCCAAATGGGACATGTATACTTTGAAATTACAGTGGCTTATGAAGACTCAAATATAGAAAATATACTTGCTACCAGGTATATTTCACGTATTGGAAGAACAGTATATGCAAAGAAGAGATTTTTCCCAACTGGAAGGATCTTAGGAACTTTTCTCTGCCCCTGAGAGTTTTGACCTAAAGAATTCAGATTCCAAACACTTAGACTTTTGGTGATTTTAAATTGTGATTATAATTGCAGATGAATATTTCCCCCCGTTTAAACTATGTGCACTTATAAAAATATTAGGTTGGTCATCTATTAATAATTTATCTTTATAAGTTAATTTACCTTTAAAATTTAAAGATACATAACCTTAAGAGAATCGTAAGGTCAGAAAAAAATGTATCTCAGTCAGAAGAACTTTTTACATCTGACTACTTACAGAAGTCATAGCTATCCCATTGGCTTCTGTCTGTTGCTTAATAGCCTGGAATTCTTGAGTCAGGAAGTGAATTCCTGAGATAAATACGTTGTGGGAACTTTTTTGTTTCCCTCCCAGATTCTTATTCCAAAATCCACAAGCAAAGTTACTTAGCATAATGGAACTTAGTGAAAGAATGGATCTCAAAGTGTAGTCGTTTCTGAGCTTATACGTCAGATTCCACAAAGTCAACACCTGCTATCAGAGCTAACAAATGGGTGTAAAGGTCAGTGTGGAATCCTGCCCCCTTCTTTCTCCAAAGACACATAAGTTGCTTTTACAAAGATCTGGACTCCTAGGAGGTAGTTGGTTTAAGACAGGGCCCATCAATCCATTACTACTGAGAGTCTGCAGTTCTTCGCCTTTCTCGGATAATTCTTTCGATTGCACTGCTTTTTACTGATAGTGTGGATTTTGTTTTGAAGGATTACAGGTAGGGAAAAGTAACTTAAGTGTATGTGCAAGCATAAACTTAATTTGGAAAGAAAAACTATATCTGTAGCCTTACTACAGATTCAGTTGTGACTGACCAATTACCACTAGAACAACATTGTTTATGTTCTTTGTTGTCTCAGATTCTTAGATGGAAATTGGCGTGGCTTTTCTCCGATTTGATTTTATTTTGTATTAATTCCACACAACCCTCAAGTCATTTTCAGCTCTGCAGTCAGGTCTCCGGTGAGTAATACTATAGCCAAGAAAATTGTTATGGTTTGTACATAACATCCCCCACAGTAACTACAAGGTAGACATATTAGGAAATGGTAAACTATTTGTAGGTAGTACCTAATGAAGGACTTTTGGGTCATTGGGCACATGCCTTTGGAAGGAATTATGAGACCATCATCTTAGTCATAGACATTATTTTTATATTGATTACATAAGCTCTTATTATATTGGTTACATGCAATGCCTCTGATATGATGCAGTACAGTGCAGAAAGGGTGTGTACTAATTGGCCTGCCCTCATACCTCCAAAATGGGGAGCTACCTAAGTTTTCCTCTTTATAAATGAACTGCCTCGATATTTCATTGTAGTAACATAAAGCTGACTAATTGAGAAGTTACGTTGTCAAGAAGACCATTCGTGATTGATGGTAGAGGATTTGCTGGGGATTAAATCCAGAGCTTTGCAACATATTCTTCACCCCACTTCCCTAAAAAAGCTATTATTGATTACTTGAGACAGGACTGATTGCCTCTATTCTTTCTATCATAATACCTTTGATTTATGACAATCATCACTTATTGCCTGATATTAAAATTGAGCAAAACGGTGGGCTATCCATTATAGTTCTACCATTCAGTGTCTACCATATTGTCTGATTCATAAATTGCTCCAAATAAGTAATGACTAAGCAGTAAGTTATGAAGCTGAAAGAGAAAGAAGTAGAGGGATATGTAAATAAGCAGAGAGCCACCAAAATGTGTAACCACTGCAGATAAGTTCTGTAAAATTTGCTTTATATTCAAAGTTAATGTGACATATCACCATAAGTAAAGCATAAATAAACATGGCTATACATGGAAATGTGATAATTGGTGATAGTCTAAGATGAATTCCGAGACAGTGAACACGGTAAATTTTAAGAGAAAATGTGTCATAATGAACATTTGGAGAAGGAACATAAATGCACTCTATCACAGATTGCTTCATAGGCATTTACATGCAAAATGGGAAAATGATACTTAAAGAATCCTTAATCCTATATGCTGTGCTTCCTTATGTGAAAGTTATTTTTTAAAGTTTTGGCTTTCATGGAAAAAGTATAACAAATATTAACTGTAAAATTATGATACAGAAATATATAAATGATTCAGGTAGCACCATGACCCAAAATTATGTAAAACTAAAAAGGAAAGACCCCAAAATATCAACAGATGTTTAATAAAAGAATTATGGGTAACATTTTTATCCATTATACATTTTATTAAAATTTGAATTAATAAGAGTATATTGTAGTAATAATTTAAAACCTTATTCTTACATAAAATAATCAAATGAATGTATAATTGGTTTCCATGGCAACTGAACAGGTCACAAAACCTATTTCTTTGCAAAAGCAATACCTAATTATTGTGTATATATACACACACTAACACATTGCTAATGTCATCTATGAGCATAAATCTACTTTTAAAAAACAAAAGTATTTATATATATATAATTTACATGAGTAAAGTTCATACTCATCTTCTAAACATGAGTCAGATGAGAAAAACAAATTCTGTATGTAAATATTCATAGACAGACATATACTTAATTCAAGGATATATGTAGAGAGACTATATTTCTGTTTTTACTAATAACTATTAAGTCGCTTAAAAATGTTGATACTATGATGATTTTTATATTTCAGATTTTTCCATTTTACTTTAAAAATGCAGTTTAAGGGGGCCAGGAGTTTGGCCTAATGGTAGAGTGCCTGCCTAGCATGCACGAAGACCCGGGTTCAATTCCTCGGTACTACATACATAGAAAAAAGCCAGAAGTGGTGCTCAAGTGGTATAGTTCTAGCCTTGAGAAATCCAAGGACCGTGCTTAGGCCCTGAGCTTAAGTCCAGGACTGCCAAAAAATGAAATAAAATACTGAGACCTATCCAAAAACAAAAAAATTAGTTCAAAAAAATGCAGTTTAAGGCTAGAGCATAGCTCTAGCCCACATACATAAAAGGAAGAAAGGAAAGAAGGAAGGGTGGAAGGAAGGAACGAAGGAACGAAGGAAGGAAGGAAGGAAGGTTTAAAATTAACTTTTTGTATAAAAGGAGCAACTGTTAGTCTGGTCATAACATTATAACAAAAATAACAGATAATTTAATTTCAAGCAAAAGTTGAATGAGAGATGACCCAACTTAAATTCACAGAATACTGTTCAGCAAAATTACTAGAATATCAATTATAAGAACAGTCTCCATTTTAATTAGTTTTTAATCTTTAAATTTCTGTTATGAACTTTCATATGCCAGTAATGTTGAATTATAAGGTTCAGTAATGCATTTTCTGACTTTGATAATTAAGTTTCAAATCCACCAAAATTAATTGAGTTTCAAAGAAACTTCATAGAAACTAATGTTTCCAAAATATAAAATGTAATTTTAAAATTTATGTTCTATACTTAATTGAAAAATACATATCAAGATTTTATAATTGACTCACAGAAATTTCAGAATTCTACTTTTAGCTTATGCAATAAATGTAATATGAATTTTATTAAATCATTTTTGTGAAGCTTTTGTGTAGTGAACTAACAAATGACTTTTAGACCTAAAAGCACATTGCCCCTTTCTCCCATAGTAATTTGATTACTGGTTTTATTGTTCCTTGTAGGTAACTTCTCTCCATCTGATGACTCAGAACTCAGGCTTCTTTGACTTTCTTACTCTTTACTTCTTGGGGTTTTGGAATTCCTTTACAGGTAGTTGGCAAATAGGGAGAAAAGAGCACCGTTAAAATATTTTTTATTTTGGAATATATATTGTTCTGCTCTGTGGTGTGATAATCATTAGTTGGAGATTAATGTAAGAGTAATGTCAAAACTCCTCACAAATTTATATTTCTTTTTTTTTTGCCAGTCTGTGCTTGAGCTCAGGGCCTGAGCACTGTCCTTGGATTTTCTCAAAGCTAGAGCTCTACCACTTGAGCCTCAACACTACGTTGGGCTTTTTTCTATGTATGTGGTACTGAGGAATCGAATCCCAATCTTCATGCTTGCTAGGCAAGCACTCTCCCACTAGGCCAACAAATTTATATTTCTGATTTGAATCATCTTAAACTAATTACTTTCGCATTTATTAGTCTGCTTTGAATAAACTAGAAAAAAGTATCTATTTAATGCCTTAGTAGCCTATTTGGGGATGCTGGGAACATTTTGGAATGAGTGAAAAATTCTGAAGAATTCAGCAACATGGATGTGTACGTGTACACTACTCTTTCCTATTTTTATATGTTTTCATCTTTCATTCTATAATTGATGATAATGAACATTTTTATTTCAAATATGTGTTACTTTGTAGAGAACCGAATCCATCAGATTTGCCCTGGCTCTGCCCATCAATCAATACAACCTTTGGGGAGTGTTATCATGTGGATTTCCTACTTTGGCCATGTAACCAGTTGTACCAGAAGTAGCTGTACAGATGCGTGTGGTGACTTCATGATGCCATCATTCCCTTAGGTTTCTGTTGTTCCCCCCACCATTGTAATAATACAGGCATCTTTCCTTTTATATATCTAGCCATCATATCTGTTGTCCAGGTAGAAAGCTAGACAGCAGTGAAAATGCAATTTGCAAAACTTCTTTGTCTTCACAGAGTTTTCTTTTCTACATGAAGTCATACTTTCCTTCTCTCATTCTCCTGAAAAAAATTTTTTTCACTTGCACGTTCCTAGCAATCCAGATATTATATCTGCCACTCTGTCAAGTAGAGAGCTGAGAAACACAGTGTTGCCTCCACTAAAATCAAACTTCTCCGAGAAAAAAGTTTAAACAGCACTTGTGTATTTTATTTTTAACGATTACATTAAATATTTTGATCTAGTCTCAAAAATATGACTCTTAAAGTTAGGACAAAAGTATATACACGGAAAATCTTTTTTTCTTTTTTCTAAACAATAGTACCCTTAATAAGTTAAAAGCCTTGTACAAAAAGACCAAGTCTGAAGGTTTATCAGATTACAGGTTTCAAATTAAGCACAGAAATTCTTGGATCAGATTAATTGGTATCATTCACATATTTTCAAATATATGGCCATTTTAGCATGGTAACTATTTACAACTGTGCCAGACTTTGAGAAAAAAAATAAGAACAGAAATTTCCAGAAATAGAAACATGTTGTTGTTGCTGTCTTTTGTTTGTTTGGTTTTTGGTCCTTTAGTGGGGCTTGAATTCTCCTGGCCTGGGCATTGTCTGGGAGCTATGAGCTCTTTTATTCAAGGTTAACACTTTAGGGCACAGCTCCACTTATGGCTTTTGAGTGGTTAATTGGAGATAAGAGTCTCATAGGGACTTTTCTGCCAGGACAAGCTTAGAATCACAATCTTCAGATCTTGCCTTCTTGGATACCAAGGATTATAGGTGTGAGCCACCAGGGCCTGGCTTCTTATTGTCTTTTCTCTTGAGGTTGAGGGAAGGGCAAAAGAAGGCCCAGGAATGGAGGAAGAAAGAATGAACAAATGCAGTCATGATATTCAATATACACCGTGTAAAAAGTGAACTATGCAACTTGTAGGCAGTGGCGTGAAGGGGAAGGAGAAAGCCAACAAAGAGGTGACATTGTTCACCAAGCACTGCACTGATCACCTGACTTACAACGCAAACCCTTTGCACAACTCCTTAATAACAAGAACAAAACAACAAATACACGGATATGTACATTATATTATACTCTTCTTCAGGTACCAATGTACATAAGAAATTATCCATAGTTTTTTTTAACTAAGTCATTCCAGGGGCGATTCTGATTCTAGAGCCACTTTTTCTAGATTCTGAAGGCAGTGTTTAGATCTGTTCTACAAACTCAAGAAAAAAAAATGTTATTCCATTTTCAGCTTCATAGAAAACCAGATGTTACCTTCCCATATTCCAAGAGCTTTTAGCCTCACTCCATGGGTGAAACTGTAATGGAATCAGGGATAACACCCCAGTCCTTCAGCTTAGCAACAATGTAAGGTCACATTGAGCCAGTAACTTGTAGACATCAGCCTGAGGAAACACTTAATTGTGCAAAATTTGGGATCCTTTCCCTATGTCACTTGAAAGGGTGAAAAAACTAGTTTTGTACTTTATGTTGTTTGCCCAGACAGTAACTGTGACTTTATATTTAAGATATTTTGATTTATCTAGCATATCTCCAATTTCTTTTTGTTCAAATTTGAATCTACTGGTCTGTGAATGTCAAAATAGGACCAGTAAAATACAAAATAAATTTCTTATTAGAAGACTGAAAATGAAATTCACCTTTTCTAGAACATAGACTAAAAGAAATGTTTTTCCTATGTATTAAATTATTTAATTTCATAGGCAGTTTGTAAGTAAATAGAAAAACTACAACTAGAAAAAAAGTCAATTTTAAAGCAGTACTTGGAAATGGAAAAATATTGGGTTTTATATTGGCAATGAGTTTTCTTACTTCAAAATTCCTGTTCAGATTCAATTAAAGAATTAACTAATGAGAAATAATAAAATTTATTTAAAGTTGAGTTTATGTAATGATTGGGTTTAATGATAATATTTTTCTAAGGTTCTTTTTATGTGTTGATTAAGAGGTTAAAATAATACAGTTCATTAGGGCTTTACCATCTTGTATGATAGACCTAAGACACATGGACATTTAAATTTGGGTTTTATTAAGTGAAATTAAGTAAAATTTTTGACAGTTTTAGGGCTAATTAAGTAAAAGTTAAGACATAGCTTCCTCAGTAACTGACTTTCAAGTGTTCAGTAGCCACATGTGTCTAACTTACTGCAGAGCCAGGAAGATCCATGCTTGCTGAAAACTAAATTGTACTGATACAGTGAACACAATATGGGGTCTAATTTTAGACAAACTTGGCGCTGCATCTTCAGCCATGGCTCCTATTCACAAGCTAATTGATTTATCTCAGTTACAATTTCAATTTCAGTATAGAGGCAGGACTTTTGACCATATGTCAGTATGGTTAAGAAGTAAATATTGTGACAGTCTTCAGTCTTAAGGGAAGCTTAGTTTAAGAAGACTATTCTGATGAGTGTGTTGGATGCCTGGGCTCTGAAATCAGGAAGTTCACATTTGAATATGGACTAGCATACTAATATATAAATATATTCATAATATAGTAATTATAACACACCAATTATACCTTATAGGTACTATATATTAATTATATTAACTATAATAGTCATATCAAATTATATATTATACTTTACAGTTAAAAATACATCCTATATACTAACATGTACCTGTGAATATATAGGGCTAATATCTTTCATAGAACATTATACCATTTGTTAATAAATACATGCCAATCAATGTTCAAAATGTGAGTTTCTAACCTCAAGACAAATTTGTATAATAGAAAACAAATTTTGTAAATTCCACGAACTAAAATAAGAAACCATAGGAAAAAATAATTGAAAGTTTGGTTCATTTAATGATTAGACCTTCAATTCAGCTCTCACTAAAATATTCCTTTCCTCAACAAACTCAATGTCAATTTTAAATGCTTTGTATTTCATGAACAAATAATACTTAAGCATTTAATTCATGTTTGAGTATAATCATTAGAATAGTATTTCTTTATTATAATTTAACTTCAAGCAAATAAGCTCCCATGAATATTATTATAAATGAACTGCCATATATTATTTAATTAATAGATGATAGATCTTTTCAATACCATACTTCAAATTTAGAAGATAATGCTCACAATATTTTATGACAGCAGAATCAAGATTTAAAAGAGTGAAAAGATGAAACTCTTTTTTTATTCTTAAACATTTTCATGTATGGTAAGACATTAGATTTTCTTCACAGGAAAAGCTTTGATGGATTTAAGTTCAGCTTGGAAAATCTGTGAAACTTCAAAAGGAAAGAACCCATATACTGGTTGATTTGTGGTTTCACCACCATTTTTTGTATGAGTAGATTTTTCTATAAAGAGTACATTTAGATTTTATGCTGTATACCTTTACATTTTCATTTTAACCTATAAATCTTTTATATACTGTGCACTTTACTAACTGTACTAAACTGTAGGTGTGGTTCACATATGGTTAGAACCACAAATGTGCTTCACATTGCTCAGAGTAATGAAGTATATAAAAGCATTTAAGGAGAAAAAAATAAAGTCAATATCCCTTAGTGAACAGTAGAAGGACTAGTTAAAATTGAATTATAAATATAAATAAAGGGTAGTTTAAAATATAAACATTTTACCAAAAAATATGTTAAGCTTTTGATTGAGTAAAGGTAAAACTGTTTAATTAGTATTGAGTTACATTCAGCCAAGAAGAAGAAGTTCTGGAATACTACTACATACTGCAGTGATTATGGGTAATATTAATGTTCTGTATATTCTGAAGATCTAGAAAACAGAGTTTTTGAAAGAAATGATAAATGAGAAGATAAATATGCTTAAATTATTAAATTAATTTAAACATAAACTAATGTGTATGTAGGATACTGCATGGCACCCTACTTCAATACACAATTGTCTATAATCTTTTTGTTTGTTTGATTGATTGATTTTTTCTCTGGTCATGGGGCTTGAACTCTGGGCTTGGGTGCTGTCCCTGAGCTCTTCAGCTCAAAGCTACCATCCTGCTCCAGGGTCTGGGCATTATCCCTGAGCTCTTCAACTCAAGACTATGGCCCTACCCCTTGAACTACAGCCCCACTTCCGGTTTTCTAGTAGTTAATTGGAGATAAAAGTCTCAAATTCTTTAGTGCTGAGCTGGCTTTGAACCGTGATCCTCAGATCTCATCCTCCTGTGAAGCTAGGATTATAGGCGTGAGCCACTGTGCCCAGCGATTGTCTACCATTTTGTATATCAAATCAAAGTGTGTGTGTGTGTGTGTGTGTGTGTGTGTGTGTGTGTGTGTGTACTGAGACTTAAAATTCGGGACCTTGAACCCTCACTTCACTTTTTTCACTCTATCACCTGAACCACTCCTTCCTCCTTCCTTCAGTCTGGATTTTTGCTGGTTTAATGGAGACAAAGAGTCTCTTGAACATCTTAAGCTGACTTCAGACCTGGATCCTCAGATCTCAGCTTTCTGGGGAGCTAGGATTATAAGGATGAGCTACTGGTACTGGTGATCTTTTTTTGAATACTACTTTTTGAATTTCATGTTCATTTGCTATTGCAGAAAAATAATACATTTCTCATGTTTGGAACTAGAAAGCTCTCCTGGTTCACAACATCTAAAACACTTAATGATTAACATCCTCAAAGATCAGATGAGAAGAATTTGGTGGCAGTAACAGCCAACATAAAGCTCTCTTGCACTAGTATTTTCATGTATTCTTAATTTATGGATTTGTTGGATTTGTTTGGATTTGTTTGTAGATCACCTATCATTTCTGAGTACAGAGAAGTACAGACTTCAACCGGTTCTTATTCACAGGTCATAATTTTAAATTTTGCTCTTATCATTTTGTCATTTGGGAGAAAAACATGAAGTATTTTTAGAAGACAAAGAGTTACAGTTTATAAAACCTCATTTTTAATTGCCTTTTCCAGAAATAATTTGAAAACTTAAAAGAGAAAATACTTGCTCTTCATAGACTACAATGACGTGGGAATAATAAATGAAAATTTGGTGAATGCAGCTATTTGGTGAACATTTTCTATGTCTAAAATTCTACTGCTAAATATGGCAGTCTATAAAATAGTAAGAAAATTTTCAGATGTCTGAGTCCAGTGGCTCACATCAGTAATTATAGATACGCATGCTAACAGGCCAGCCAAGGCAAAATGTTACCTCATCCCAATGAAAGAAGGGAAGAATGGCAAAGCATCTGACAGTTTAGCAATGCAATGGATATAAAGTAGGAAGATTTGTTTGAGGCTAGCCTGGATGAGAAACACCAAGACCCTACCTAAAAAGAAATAATGCAAAATAAGATACAAAATTTGCCTAGTAAATGTAAAGCCTTAAATTAGAATCCTAGTACCACCAAAAGAAAAAAGGAGAAAAAGTCCCAGATTGTTAGAAAGCAAAACAAAAGAAAATATTAATTCAGGAAACTAGAAAGTGAAATGTTTTGTAATGGCTCACAGAAGGGAGATATTCCTAGCTTAAGAAATCTCAAAATAATATTAAGGGAGTAAATTTTTTACTTAAAGCAGAAGAAACTACAGGGAGAAAAACTTACAGAGAAAGTCCCAGAAGTAGTAAAGCAAGGAATGTCTTGGTTAAACATATCATTTCAGTTTGTCAGTAACATAAATGTAGAAAAGAAAATGTTTATAAATAATTGGATCTTCACTAAGTAAAGACCGCAGAGAACCTGGATATTATTTACTGTGTGGAATAGACCATTGGGACTATCCAATCATTTCTTTCCTGGTGTTTTTGTTTGTTTGTCTTATGAGACAGGGTCTGTCTAGGTACTTAAAGATGGCATTGAACTCTGATCCTCCTAGCTTTGCCTCCCAGGGGTAGGGGTTTTAGGGACATACTATCAGATGTGGTTTCCTGAAATACTTTTGATTTTGAGAATCATAGAACCACTGTTTTGGGAAAAACTAGGAAAAGCAATATTGGTATAAGAAGCAATCAGATGCTCAGTAACATAATGGAGAAAACCTGTACCAAGAATAGTGATGGACTGATAAAGTTTGTGGAAAGTGATTTTAGAGGTATCATCTATTGTGCTTGGCAATCAAGTACATATAGGTAGTAAAGGAGACAGAAGGAAGGCAAGGAATTCTGAACATTTAGGTCCAGAGTTTGAGGTGTAATGAGGAGATAATAGTGTTACTCTAAGAATTTGGAAATGCAGAAAGATATGGAAGTGGAGTAACTGCCAAGAGTTTAATTTTTTCACCTATTTTAAAGAAAGATATGATATTTATTGATTGGCAAAAATTATTCTTGTTAAAACCATTTAGTAATGGGTGAAATGCTGAGCATGAGCAGATAAATTATAGTTTGCTAGAGAAGAAAACAATGTTGTTTGAAAATACAAGCAAACATCAAAGTATAACAAATTTAACAAGCATAGTAACAGGAAAATACATAGTCTCACTTGATACTCTAAGGAAAAAAGTGATGACAGAAGGACTACAGCTCTAACACAGAATTTTCTGCTGCTGTTCCCAATGAGTAGAACCAACACACTCCTCCTACTCAACATACTGGTTCAGCAGCTGGCAGAGACCATTTGAGTTTCAGCCCTGTAGCAGGCGATGCCTACATTAGTGATATCACTCAGTTGCAGACAACATTTGCTAGTGTTGTACTTCACTGCCAGTGCTGCTGAACCTCATCAACTTCTTGTTTCAGGAGTTCTACAAATGAAATCCAGAATAATGGAGAAGGAAGAATGTCAAGCAGTTTATTCAGAAGAGAAGTATCTAGTTTAAAGATAACTGCTGCTGCTGCTCTGTCTGTCCATTGTCTGCCATCTCCAACAGTTTACCCATCCTCCCTTCTTCAAGTGGTTCTCTATATCCATAAATGTCTCTATGTCTCTGAGTATAGTGATTCTTATATCCCAACCTGTGTTCTGATCACTCCTGTTATAATTACATATTTTCTTAAGATAGCATTTAATTTGTTAAGTCTTTCAATATTTTGGCAGGTTGTTGGGTCCATCACTTCAGAAAACCCTCTTTCCAAGGTCATGGAAAGACTATTGAAATTTAGGGCTAGAGAGGCACAGTAACAGGATGTTCCAAAACAGTATCTTCTTCACATCTAGTTTTGGCCTACTAGGCCAAACCGTTAGAAATGAAGACAATAGATCCTCCTTAGATAGGCTGAAGTGAAGAGTATGACTTGCAAGTAGTTGGCAAAACACTAGTGTTATCAGAGGCTATTTGAGCAGATGGAATCCTAAAGCACGAGACTGAGTAAGGTGAAGACTAAAGGCAGAACTTCAACAAATATCTATATGGGAAAACTGAAGAAAGACTTTCCTGGAAAAATTGTAGGGAAGGAATCATCCCAGAGTGAGAAGTAGAATTTGAACAATGAGGCATGATAGAGTTTCATGAACATTGAATTACTTAGTTTATGTATGTTTAACAATGATATGAACAGCCCACAAAATCTATAAATCTTCACTACGTTTGTCTTCTGGGTTTTCCCAACCCAACATACACACATGCATGCAGCCACACACCTGTTTATTATATTGGGTAATATGTTATATTGGGTAATTGATTTTAAAAAGTTGGTCTATAATCCTTACTAATATGTCTGTATTTAGACACTCACTGTATTTGATGAAGATCCTAAAAAAAATTAGAAATGAAGCATGATATCCTGCAGTAAGTCTCAAGCACCTATAGCAAGTGTTTACCTGAACTCAACCTCTTCAGGTACTGATGTCTGCTGCCAGTTTAAATCAACAATGATGGTGTCAGCACTGTAAAAACAAAGTCACTGGCTTATGTGAAAGCTAGGAAAAGATATTTGCTGTATTGTTCTTGTCCTTGGAATGTTCCTTCCTTCCTTCATTTCCTGTTTTGCTGCTGCCATAGAATGTCAGCTCAAATTTACTGTCATTTGTTGTCATTTGGCCAATAAGTATCACAAATGTGGTAGGCTTTTAACCTTGTGTAAGTGAAGAAGCAGGCAGGCAGAAATATGCCTCCTCTAAAGAGGAGACCAGATCGCCTGAAGATTCCCACAGTAGAATTCTGAGGGTGGAGAATTGTCCTTTATTTCCCTAAATGAAGTGATCTCTTCAGATCATTTTGCATTATATACAAAACTTAGAGCCTTTTGAAAATACATGTTTCCTCGTACATTATTTAAACTTAACTACACATTTAGGTATCATCCTAAGAGTCTAGGAGAATAACTGTAAGAAATATACATATAGTTTGTATACATGCTGTGTGTGTGTGTGTGTGTGTGTGTGTGTGTGTGTGTGTGCTCTTGAGCAGTTAACCTAAAGCAGTGTTTGTTAAACGTAGCACTAGTGAGGTTACTTCAGTTTTTCTATACTTACACAAAATAAAATTATATTTTAATATTCAAAGACTTTATTTTGTAGTAAAAACCATATTTGCAAGTAACAACCCAGCATAGTTGTAAATGAAAAAGATGGCTCCCAAATAACGGTGCTGCGATTTAATTATTAATGAAATAAAAGAAAACGATTTTGACTGATTACCTTCAAATATGATTTTATACTGATTAAAATGATTTCACAAACCAAAGACAAATTAGGCATCTTTTTTTTCCTCAGTACAGCAATGCATTTGAAAACACTTTCCCTTCAGTCTACTTTCTATTTTTATATTACTATGCACAGCCCATTCCATCAGCATACTGCCTTCCTCAGCAGAGGCCACACTATTTCTGGGGAAATCTCTGTCTAGGGAAGTGGAAACGCTTATCTTGCCTTAGAAGTATTCTGACAATCCCTTGTCCCCCAAATCTCTTTTTCTGCCCTTGGCTATGCATTTATTTTTGAAAAATATGCATAAGATTTAAAAAATCTAAATTCTAGGCCTGACTGTCATAAAATACAGAAATTTAAGTTGTATGTCTTTCCGTGGCCAAAGAAAAAAAAACATACTTGCTTGGTCCTTTGAATTCTTTTCTTACTTATTTCTACAAGAACAATCATCACCTTTATTCATGGCATAACTACACTCATTTCTTAGCGGAAGTTTAAGCTCAAAGAAATTACAGAAAATACTCAATATCCCATAATAATGGAACACACTGAGATAAACTGATACAATTTAACTGGATTAAGACAATTCCTTTGGGTGGGGATCTGGCTTATGAACTGGATGATGTTTAGCAATATCCATGGCCTCTATCTTACAGATCTACTCTGAATTGTGCCAGAAATCACACAGGGAGAAATCATACCTGAGTGAAGATTTCCTTAATCTGAAGCAAAAGAAATAGAATTTGTAAAATATGCCTCATGTAATTGCGAATTAAACTTTCCCTTGCAATTTCAAAGAATAAATGGAAGCTTTTAAATAGTGAAAAATCTGCTTAGAGTAATACTCATATTTTTCCTTTGTGTTGTCACTAGGTCTTGAACTCAGGGCCTTGAAATTGTCTCTACTCACAGCTAGTGTTCTCCCTCTCAGTTACCTCTGCAACTTTTGCTGGAGAAAAGAGTCTCTCAAATTTGTCTGCCCTGTCTTGCTTCTAACCATGATTCTCAGATCTCAGCCTTCTGAGTAGCTAGGATGATAGTCCTTAGTCACCAGCATCCTACTACTGTACTTTTTCAATCCTTGTTATCCTAATGACATGTTAAGGAAGCCCTCTGAGATGGTGGGTTTTTTCCATAGTGATTTATTTTATTTTAAGGAGCAGTTTTTTCATTCATTTAGTAAGTATTTCTTTCTATGTTCCAGGCACTAGACACTGGGCTCAAACAATAAATGAGATACTAATGACTGTGGATGCTCTGGTGGAATATAAATTCTAAACGGGGAAATCATGGTGCATAAATAATGTTCTGTTAGGCAAAGATCAGTGGAGTTTGAGATTGAGAAAGAATTCACAAATTCTATTTGACTTGTTTGTGCAAATAAAGTTTTATACAAATGCAGCTACATTTATTAATATACTATCTATGCTGCAACACCAGAGTGCATGAGCTGTGACAGATAACCTATAATGTCTAAAATATTTGCTATTGGTTACTTTATAGAAAACATTTGCTGATCATAATGGTAGAGGAAGATTGGCCATTCCTCACTGAATAATTAGAGAACAACTGCACTGATGACAGCGTACTGATGGTTGACTAGGAATCAGGCCGGAGATGATGAAGGACACATAAAAGGGAAAGGAGACACTGGCCTGAATTTCCCCAAGCAAGCATGAGATAAGTATGTGTGAGGCATCTCATTGATCAGAAATGAGTTCTGAACTGTAATGGAGTCTTGATCACTTAGGGACCTGGAAATAAGAGCTTTTCTCTAAGTGAGCTGAGTGTGAGATTTGACAGCCTGGTGAGAAACCAAGTCACACAGAAATATTCTGCTGTGCAGCCAACTTTAGGATCTAAGAAGGCAGGAGAAATCCATTAGGAGGCCAACTGAGACAATGGTTTTCTGGGCTGGATTGTTAATAGTTGTAGATAGCTGGAGAATTTTCATGACTTGTCGCCGAAATAGATGTATAGAGAATAAAGAAAAACCTGAACAATAATTTTTGACTTCAGTATTTGACTGGATGGCAATGTCGTGTACTGATAGGAGATTCAGACAAGAGGAAGTGGGCTTGAAAGTTGTTGATATCTAAATTTCTCTTTAGGATCTATCAGGATATCTACTGGAAATACCAAGTTGATATTTGGATGTTTTAATTCTGGGATCGTAGAGATACATCAAGATTTGGAGTTAAGTACTTGCAATGAATCTATGCAGTGCACTTAAGGTTATGAGTCTCATTAACAGGATGTCACAGATGGAGAAGTGCTGATGTGATAACTGGCTGATTTCACATTTCAAGAGCTATGAGAAACAGATGCAACAGAACATACAAGAGGGTATCTGCTGAAGAATTAAAACTAGAAACCTGTTGTTCTGGAATTTTAATTTGATGAATTAGATCATCATCTTGTGAAACCAAAATTTTATGCTTTATTTTACAAGAAGTTAGATGTTAATGAGTTGAGTGACTAGTCAAAGGTAGTAATTATTAGTGAGGATTAAACTCATAACTTCTTATTTATTTTACATAGAAAGTTATCATAATCATAAGATATCTAAGCTAGATGTTTGTTTTTGTCTGGTTAACTGTTTGAGGAGCAATTTCCTTGCCTCTTTCTCATTCCATGCAGTTCAAGTAGCCACCTCAAACCAGTAAAACAACACTATGGTTCCAGTCACATACAAGCCAACCATCAAGTCTTTCCTCAAAATGTGGGCAATAAACTCACAGTGACAATAAACTGAGAGAATGATGATAGTCTATTAATCTACTACCATACAGGAGTAATACTTAAAAACACAACCAATGAGATTTACTTGTCTGAATTCAGGGCTTGTCGAGACTGTTGAGTGAAATGAAATGAACCCCAAGAAATGGAAAAAAATCTATTGTTATTGTCATTGCTGTTTTTGTTGTCTTTTCCTTTTGGATTGTTAGTTTGTCTTTGGGAGGGCAAGGAAGAGCACAGAAAAGGTGGGGCAGAGTGTGAAGAAATATAGCAATGGATCTCACTAAACACTATGTGGAGAATGAGCTATGCAACTTGTGGGTGAGGATGGGAGGGAGGGAGGATAGAGGTGACACAGTTCAAAAAGAAATGTACTCATCACCTGACCTAAGCCCCCAGCACATCACCTCTCCAATAACAATAAAATACATTAAAAATAAAAAGCGAATATAGATGCAAAATGACTGGTGCATAAGCTCTTGGAAAAGTCAGTGTTACAGCTCTAAACTTGTAGTCTATATGAGGTATGTCAAATAGTCCTATTCATTGTGCATGCGTGTGTGTGTGTGTGTGTGTGTGTGTGTGCCAGTTGTATGATGTGAATTCACAGCCTCACACTCTAACATAGCTAGAAATGGTGTTTTTCACGCACAGCTGATACTCTACCACTTGAGTGATGACTCCAGTCTGCCCTTGACTAGTTAACTGGAGAGGGAAGCTAGTAGACTTTTCTGACTAGGCTAGCTTTAAACCTCCATCCTCCAAGAAGTGTGTATTACAAGTGCACCACTATGTAGATTTCTTTCTAACCAATTATGTGATTTAAATGTGCACCTGTAGTTTCAGATCCACAAGAATGCTCATTTTTTTTTTTTACAATATACCCTGTAAAACCAAGTGGCAATACCACTGTCCATAGAAACCCCTGCTTCTCTTAGGGCTGTAAAGCAAAGAAGCAGAAGACAAAGTATTCACAGAGCATGTTAGGAGACAAGTTAGCTTGGAAGCTGGAAGAGACATGTTGCATCTCAAACAGTATAGTTAGCTATTGCCGAGAAATAGCTAATTTCATGCAAGAATTACCTTGCACCTGACCCAGAGCAAAGACTTACTTTCTGGCTGTTCTTTACATATGTTGATGCAACAGTGAACTGTTTCATATTTTACAAACAAGTAAGGAATAACCTAAGAGAAAAAAAAAGTTTTCTTTTGGAGGTTTGTGAGAATATGGGTGGATAGGGAAGACTTATTTGTCAAAAAAAAAACAAAAAGTCAGACTGTCAGGAGATCTAGCAAAGGGTAAGAATTAAAATGGCTAATTTTCCCCCAAGCACTGGCACTGTTCTAAACCTTTTTTTTTTATTGTTCCTTTAGGAAATGGACTAACTTTAAGAGATGTCAGAATTGTCTCCCCCCTCCAGCTGTTGTTATTCAACTCAAACAGTCTGTTCATTTATTCTTTTATTTATATTAAAACAATCAATGTTTACCATTTGGATTACCTTCTCAGCAATCTTCCTGTGACCTGTGGAAAGAAGATGAAATTGCAAAGAAGTCATTTAGAAAGCAGGCATAGATGGAGGGAGAAGAGTAAGAAATTAATTTTTTTCATCATCTTCCTTCCTTCCTAAAGGCTGCTTTCCAAGAATGCCCCTTGTTATTTTAAAATTCTTTTTTTTTCACATTCAGATGCAACCTAGCCAGCAAGAAAGGTTCTCAATGGATTGTTGATAGAAATAACTTTTTCACTATATAGAAAATATAACTGCACATCTTTTCTGATTTTATCTTGCCTCTTTTTTCCTTCCTTCCTTCCTTCCTTCCTTCCTTCCTTCCTTCCTTCCTTCCTTCCTTCCTTTCTTCCTTCCTTCCTTCCTTTTTGTGGGTTATGGGGCTTGAACTTGGCCTGGGGTGTTGTCCCTGAGCTCTTCAGCTCAAGGCTACCACTCTACCCTTGAGCCAAGCCCCACTTCGTGTTTTCTAGAGATTAATTGGAGATAAGAGTCTCAAGTTCTTTTGTGCCTAGGCTGGCTTTGAACCTTGATCCTCAGATCTCAGTCTCCTTAGTAGCTATAATTACAGGCACGAGCTTCCTTGCCTCTTTTGATAGAGGTATATTTTAAAGATAAATCTTTATCACCATTTACATTAAGGAGCAAACCTAGAGATGTTTGATTTTCTTTTGTAATATTGAAAGTGGATGTTGTACACTCTGCTAATAAGATAACCCTCTTTTTACATTTTCTTCCTTATGAATTCTGAGCTCTACAGGTAATTTGGAAAACTCTTACAAAATAGAACAAACAAAAATACATCAATTTGGTTTTTTATCCTTGTTTTTCTGTGTCCGTCCAGTTGAAAGACAAACCTATGAAGCTTATGATCTTCTCTCTGTCCTGATAAGAGAAATTTACAAATTCTTTCCAGTGTGCACTGCTAACCTACTCAAACAGATCTCCAAACTCTACTGAATGGATTTCCAGTTTTTCTTACAGGGCTTTTGCCTTCTCGCAACTCAAAGCATTCCCCACTGCTTGTAAATTGCCTTCCTTCTAAAAAGTTTTTTCCTGTTTCATCTAGTAGAGTTGTAGGTCATCAGCATAATCACCTTCAATGCCTTAACATCTTTGAAATGTAAAACAGACACACAGACACACACAGACACACAGACACACACACACACACACACACACACACACACACACACCTGTGTACCTCATTTTTATTCTCAAAGGTATCTTCTTTGCTAGTCTCATATAATAAAATGTCTTTCAATCTTTCTTTCTTAACTCTCTCAACAGTACAAAAATGCTTAAAATTCTTTCAAAATTTTGTTCTCATTCCCACCGTTTACATATGTATACTATCTAAATTCTGCCTATTTACATATACAAACCATCTAACTTCTTTTATTTGTATTTACTTAGAATTACAAAAAAATAATCTCCTCACTCATTGAGTTGGCCATTGTTCCCCCTAAATCACAAGTGATTTCTCATTGGTGATCTCCTCTGAATTGTTTGTAACTTTTTTTAAAAAAAGAAATTGTTTTGTACCACACTTGAAATCATTGCTTCCTCCCTAGTAAAATTTCCTTTAATTTCCAATATACTCTGCATGACTTACTTCTTTTGTGATTGTTTATTCTGTCCTCTGCTTTCCTCTGAATGATGATCTCCAAGGTCTTTTTCTATCTCCCTCTATCATTTAATAAATCCCTGCAGATTATTCACTTGTCAATGTTGCCAAAATTATGATCAAATGTATCCAGTTGCTTACACAAAATGTATATCTATTGAAGTATGCCTTAAATATTCATCTGTTTTCTTTCTTTCTTCCTTTTTTTTTTTTGTCCTGGTTCTGAGACTTGAGTTCAGAGCCCTGAATTGTCCCTGAGCTGTTGTGCTAAAGACTGGTTTTCTACCACTAGAATTACAGAAGAATTTCCAGACTTTTTAGTGATTAATTGGAGATAAGACTTTTACAGACTTTCCTGCTTAGGCTGTCTTTAACCTATGATCCTCATAGCTCAGTTTCTTGTGTAGCCAGGATTATAGGCATGAGCCATTGGCTCCTGACAAATTGTCCATTTTTGAAACTAAATTCATTTCTTTGTTCAGTAAATATACTCCTGATAATTTATATGTTCCTTGTGGACACTGCTTTTTATCTTTCTAGTATACCACCTAGAATACTAGCAATCACCATTCACTATTGCACTTTATGCACATAGATAGTATGTAATTGTCAGTGACTTCTAAATTAACTAATTAGCAGCTAGTTGCTAATCAGCTTTGGTTGCTAACTAGATACTTTGGGGAGCTTTAATGATATCTTCTATCAATTAAAAGAGTACCTCTGGGAGCAGAACATGACAACTTATTATTCTAAAGTGTAATCAAAATTTGAAGCTCTTTTTCTCAATATTTCTCAAATATACAACTTTTTAAAATATCTACTACCTCTGTCCCCTTTGGGTCCCTGCCATATCTTAATGCATATATGCTAGTTGACTACCTTTTCTTGCAGGATACCTATATGCTGATTGATCACATTGTTTTGCAGAACATTCTGAAATACAGGCACTATTGTGTCATACCTCCTGCTTCTTCTCTTTCTATATTATCTACTCTAGCTGAAAAACATTTCCATAATGTTTCAGAAGTGAAAAGCATCAAATCTATGCTTGTTAGTTAGGCTTAATTTTTAAGTTGTCACTGTTTTTTCATTTGTTTGTAATTCTCTCCTTCCCATGAAATAAAATGGCTACTTTTGTTCATATATATATGTGCTTTTTTTCTTTCTTTTTCTTTTGTGGCCCTCTTCATGAGCAGTCTTCGGATTAGTACTAGAATTACAGTCTCATGATGAATTCTTAATCTTATTGTTTCAATGACTTGTCTTGGTAGTTGTTTTTTTTTTTCTGTGTTGAGTTGGTTGTCTCAAAATGATCATTTCCTAGGAAATCACTACTTTCACCACTGTAAGAAATCTCTTTACATTCCTGTTTTCTCTCTAGGAACAATGACTGGTAGTTAATCACCTTTGTATTTCCTGATGCCTAGTATATATCCTGGCACATAGTAGATACTCATAAAAGATTTTGGGAATAAATTAGCTAATAAATAATGAGAACTCGTGGTTGATAAAATAAAGATAGCTATCCAATAAATTTGTCTCATAATATAATCAAGAAAAGAAAATAGAGCAAGGTAATTTGCACATTGATAATTAGAACTTGAAAATTATTAGAGAAGACTAGATCTATATTAACATTATTAGTGTTACTGATTATTAAATTATTTCTTCTGCTTCATATAATCATTTAGCATCTTAATTTATATAGTCATTATGATCTCCCCTTAATTTGAATTTATGAGTAGGAAAATGGATCAATAACTGGGCCACATTAATATTAATTTGATAAGTAGTCAATTTTGACATAATTAAATGGCTTACATAATATGGATTAATCTTCTATTTTATTTATGTTTTTTAGGGTCCAGTCATTATAAGTAAGTTTGAATTTACAGAGTAAATCCAACTGAGTAATATGACAGGTACTAAGACACATTTTATCTTTAAATTTTATATTTATTTATTTATTCATTTTGCCAATCTTGGGGCTTGAACTCAGGTCCTGAGCACTGTCCTTGGGATTTCTCAAGGCTAGTGCTCTATCACTATAGCTCAGCACCGCTTCCAGCTTTTTTCTATGTATGTGGTACTGAGGAATCGAACCTGGGTCTTCGTGCATTCTTGGCAAACACTCTACTGCTAGGCCAAACTCGCAGTCCTATATCTATATTTTTAATAGAAAAGTTAAAAGTGTTCAATGTTGAACTGATTTGTCATGAGTCAAAACAAATAGCTACTTAGAGAAATTATGGCAAATTATTTGCCAAAAGAGTTGTGTTTAAAGGTTACTCAGATAATTTTTAAAATCAAGACATATGAGGGAAACATGAAACATGTTTTTTATAATAAGAGGATTTTGATGGAGACATGAAAATATGAAAGTGGAACAAATTTAAGAGTTGAATTTTTAGTCATATTGCCTCCCAGAACAAAACGTGCTTTAATTTCTAACTTTTTATAGCTAAAATAGACCATAAATCTAAGGTCTGGCCTTGAACTGTTTATGAGAAATATTTTGGGAATTCTCTGGAGATTATTTAAATAAAACTGCTTGACTTGATGTTTGGCTTTTCCTTCTCAATTTCATTCTACCTTGTAGCCTGGAAATCACTGGTAATGGCTGAAAAGCTAAGAGCCAATTGAAATATGAGTTAAATCTAAGGGAAGAAGCCAAGAAGATAGGAATGCAGGAATTTTGGGAAAGTTCAGAGCTGTAAAATTTACCTTAATTCCCATCTTCATATTTTTTTGTATATGTGCAAATAAAGTTGTACGTTGTCAAGTCATTGGTAGCTGTGTTTTTGGTGTTGTTGTTCAGGAAGCAATAGTTGAGCCCAAATTGGGGAACAATGTTTGGTAATAAGTTTACCAGTCTATGAATTAGCATCCCTCACTGTCAATGATAGTATGCTGACCAAGGATGGATCGAGATCTATTTTTCTAAACAAGGTATGATGCTAATTCTAAATATAACTAGATCATATTGTTCCTAATTCTATAAGCTTGCATCCATGTTTTAAGAGTAGCATTGTGTGAATTTGTGTGTGTGTGTGCTCCTGCACCATTGTAAATCTACCAAGTTTCAGGAAGATTTGGAATGCAAAAAGTAATTTCTTCCTTGGAATTGTGAAATAAGTGAATTCCTCACTGTAGAGGAGAAATTAGATTTCTTTATATATCTGATCCAATTAACTTTTGGACAGAAATGGATCAAATTAGTTATGAGAGGGTTCTATTATTTAGTCAACCTTAGTCTAATATCACAGGTGTCACGTGAATTTGAAGAAAGTAGCAAAATAGATAATGTTTAATTATTTTTCGTATGTATACATTCCTTTGGAAATATAATCTCAGTTATCAGGAGGCTCATGGTCTGAGGCTGGCCTTGGCAAAGGTGATGGTCCTTACCTGAAAAATAAGTTCAACGCAAAAGACTGTGATGGTGGCTTAAATGGTAGACTGCTTAGAGGCCCTGAGTTTGATCCTAAACCTAAAAGGTTAAAGATACAAATGTAACCTTCATTTGTGCCACCAGCCTCTTGGTATACATACATTGATGTCAAATATTAATGCTTAGGTTTTAAGAGTTCATAGCTACTTTTAAATGTTCTTGAAACATCTATCCCTTGAGACTTCACCTGTACTCATTAACCAATTGGCTTAAATTGTTTCCTTACAGGGCTCTTTTGTGTGAAGTATACCATCTCCTTCATATCAGGTTTATACAGAAGAACAGAAGACTGATTGGATGCCAAATGTTTTTTCTTAGGTTCCAATTCCACAGCTTCCAGTGATGCTATATTCACTGTAAACTGCAAAGGACAGGAGGCCAACTTGTTCTGTACAAAAAGCCTGCTGCTTCTGTAGCCACCTCTGTTAGTTTGGAGTATTATCTCTTATATCCTGGGCACCACAAAGTCAAGAAAGAAAATAAAACATTTCTTTGTGTTCTAATTATAGTCCTTCAGAAAGAAGTTGTTGAGTTTTTGTAAAAGCTTACCTATATTGTGCTCTTAGATTCTCCCCAGTAATCTCTGTTTTTCTCTGTATATTAACCAATGCTAGTGGATGAACAGGTGGGCAGATATCTCAGAGTTTGTCAGATATAGCCAAACTCTAATTTCTAGTTTGAGTTTACCTCCTTGTAACACCAGAACTTACCCAGCACTCCAGGTGGCTTTCCCCCAAAAGCTACTTACACAAAATATCATTTTTTGCTACATTTATATATTAAATGTATATGTTTGTATGCATTATGTATATCTATGTGCATATATACTATTCATATACTTTGTGGAATATTGTGATACATATAGACTTCAGTAAGAGAGGTTCATGCATATACCTATATGCATTACAATATGCTAATGAGTTCATGACATGCTTGATGCCACAAACAATGCCATGTTTCTCATTTTTATTTTTTTTAATTACAGAATAAAAAAATAAGAAAGTCTCCAATGTTTATTTATTCTATATTTACAAATCCTGGTCATGAGCACTGTAATTAGTTAAAATGTTACTCTTTGGTTATGTGGGGAGAAAATCTTCTCTAAGGAGTTGCAGTTTTTTATGGATATTTTTTAAAGGTGCCTTATGCTGAAAAATTATTGGTTCCACATTTCTTTTCAGTCTCCTTCTAGTAAATGTTTGTACTATCACTCTGCATAAGGGGGATATGAGTGGGTGAAAATGATATGGAAATGCCAGTGCTTTGGTACTTAAGCACGTTGTAAAACAAGCAACTGTTCTTTATTAGCATAGAAATAATTAACAGGAAAACTGTCTTCTTACCTACATTTTCTTGACTGGTATCAAGGAGCATGTTTTGGCTGTTTCCAAATGACATTCTTAACCTTACATTTCAGACTGCAGAATAAAGCATGTTTATGATAAGGGAGGGTCTCTCACAGTGCAAACCAGTACTAAAATTGTTTCTTATTAGGAAACAGTGAAAGCCATTAAGAAATAATTTATGAGACTGGTTATAAAATGATTAGACACATTTCTTTGAACATGATCAAAATATCACATCATTTGGGAAGCTCAAGGTATAAAATATACGATTAATACTATCAACACAAATGGGGTGGATGGGGGAAAGCTGCCAAACAATGAAAACCCAAAGCCAATGACAATAGCATTGATGGTAGCATTGAAACAAATAAAAATAAATGAAAGCCACTTGTTTGCTATGTGGTTGTGTTGAAAAAAGATCTTATCAAGAAGTTGTGGAATTCTATGCTGCCATCAGAAAGAATGATATTGCCCCATTTGTAAGGATATGGAAAGACTTGGAAAAAATCATTAAGTGAAGTAAGTCAGACCCAAAGGAACATAGGCTCCATGGTTTCCCTCATTTGTCAGTAGAAACTTTGGGCTCTCCTAGCAGAGATTTACAATAGAACAAAACCTATGTACATATGGTTATACAGGATGAGATTAAAAGAAATGAACTCTAGGTTATGGAAACAAGAGATTTATTTTTGTGATTGTTGTTCTTAATGTACTATGTGAAGTTATTTCTTTTTTCTTTTTTTTTTTTTTTTTGCCAGTCCTGGGCTTGAGCTCAGGGCCTGAGCACTGTCCTTGGGCTTTCTCAAGGCTAGAGCTCTACCACTTGAGCCTCAGCACCACTTCTGGCTTTTTTCTATATATGTGGTACCGAGGAATCGAATCCGGGTCTTTGCGCATGCTAGGCAAGCACTTTAACCACTAGGCCAAACTCCCGGCCCGTGAAGTTATTTCTTATCTCTGTTTTCCACTTATGATTAATCTCATGTGGTTATTGTATCTGACTTTGTTACCTCGTATACTGTACATACTTTTTTTTTGAAATAGGGAAGGGAAGAGGGGAAACAAGATGATTGGGAGGGGTTGGGGGAGGGAAAGGGGAACAAAAACATGAAAAAGTGTATCCAGGTCCGAGAAGTAATGTACCCCTTACCTGATGAATATAATTGTACCCCTCCAGACATTATCCAGACAATAAAATACAATGAAAAAAAAAAGAAAGATTTTTTTTCACAGTAGCTTTTCATTTTAAAACAGCCAGATGTGCATTTTTTGTCTTTTTCTTGTGCTAGTTCTGGGGTTTGTCCATTAGCTCTTTTTCTCAAAGAACTGGTGTTCTACCAGGGATAGCACAAATACACTCCCTGATTGATGGTGATTAACTGGAGATAAGAGTTTCCCAAATTTTCCTGTTTACTGATTTCATCTCAGATCTCAGCCTCCTGAGTAGCTAGGATTACAGGCATGAGCTACCATCACTCAACAAATGTGCTCCTTTTTAGGGATGGATGGAGAGAATATTCTGCGAGACAATGACAGACACAAGGCCGTGCGTGTGTGTGTGTGTGTGTGTGTGTGTGCAGAGTAAAGGATACTGAGTCAACAAACAAAACACTGAATTCTCAGTGTTTTAGCAGCAGAAACTTGTAGTGATGAAAAAGTACAACCTATACCTCAGTGATTTCTCACTGGCAGGTAATTTTACCGGCCTGGCCTGATGATGCAGAGTCTATTGATGTTTGGATGTTACCAGTGCTTAGAAGGGAAGCAGTCAGACATTGAAGAAGTTTTCCACTGGCAATCAAGTTTGATCTTCCACTCAAGTCTAGGCAAAGCCTTCCTCGGTGAAGCAGGGTGACGGCTGCATCTTGGTCACAGCCAAGAGGAGACACTGAGAGCAGCTTGGCTGCTGTCCTGGGTAGGAGAGTTTGCCAGCCCTAGGGAGATGAATTTCTGCAGCCTCTGACCCGCCCGGAGTTGAGGAGCAACTCCCTGGCAGCCTCCACTCTGTTGCTATGAAACAAAAGACCTGGGAGTTGAAGGAGGCAGGAAGTCCCGCCTCCGGAGCCCCAGCGGCCGGCCTCCCTCTCCCAACGCTCACGCCCACCTGCCCACCCCTTATTGGTTAGCTCAGTAGTTCCCTTGCCTCCTTCGATGTCCAATTCCTTTCTCTTTTTCTGCTTTCATCCCCTGGCAAGTCCAGGCCCATTTTCTTTTTAAATTCCCTCCCCCCTCCAGCCTTCCGAGTTTCTTTTCCCTTCGGGACGTGCGATCTGGAGAATCTTCCTTGGGGGCCATTGTGTACTGTGGAGGACGTGGAGCGGGTGGATCTCCTGGAGGATGAGGCTCCTGGCGCCTATTGGCGGGACCCGCCGTCAGGCAGCGCGCGGGCTCTCGGGATTGGCTGGCTGGGGCCCGGCCCCGCCCGTCCCCCCTCCCTGAGGCCCCGCCCCGCGCCTGGGTGTCTGTGCCTGTTCCCGGGGTGGGGTGGTGCGGCGAGCGCGGTGGCGGCGGCGGCGGCCTCCCCGAGAGTCGGGCGGGAGGGACGGCGGGTGTGGATTTGCCTTGACGGTAATTGTCGCGTTTCCACGACCCCGGGAGCGCGCCGTCCGGGAAAGGCAGCCTTGCACTTCCTAGCTGCCGGGAGTCCTCGCTCCCCCTCGGCACCCCGAGGGGGGGAGAAGTGGGACCCGCGCACACGCGTGTCTCCGGACCGCCGGGGCGCCGTCTGGCAAGGCGTGCTCGTGCGGGGGGAAGGGGGCGCCGGGCCGGAGGAGGGGACGCGCCACTTATGTAGATCCGGGCCGGTGGACCGCCGGGAGGAGGAGAGGTGGGAGGGAGCGGGGTGAAGAGGAGGGGGTTCGTCCCGGACACCCAGGAGGAAGGGAGGGCAGCCCAGCTTCGTCGCCGTCCACGGTGGAGAAAGTTGGGGGGCGGGGAGTGTGTTTATAAAGACCAGATCCGGGGTGGCGGTGGAGGGGGGGTGGCGGACGAGGAAAGGGAGAAGGTGGGCGCCGCGAGGCCGGGACGCCGACGGCCCCGCCGGGGAGGGAGGTGCGTCCAGCCTGGCGGCCGGCTCCGAGGGCGGCTGACCCGGCTGCCAGACGCTGGGGGCAGCCCGGGGACACTTTGTCCTCCCTTGGTCCTCCTCCTCCTCCTCCTTTTCCAGCGGAGACCCGACAGGCCTAGGCCGGGAAGGGGTATCCAGCTTCCTGAAACAAAGCTTTGGGTAATCCCCCCCCCCCCACCTCCCACATCACCTCGAAGTTAGCTGAAGGTGGGACTGGAGGACTTCCCCACCCTCCCTCCCTTCCAGGGAACGGGGAGAAGTGAACTTTGCTTTCCCAGCCGGGTCTTGTCAATTTCTCCCTCCCTCCTCTCCCTCCCCCCCCCCAAAAAAAGAAAAAGAAAACCCAGCCATTGGCTGATTTATTTGGATCTTGGGAATAACTACTCACCGCGTTGCTTTAAAGGACCCTGAGTTCCTACGTCCCTACTTGGTGATTTCTGCTGGGAGAAACCCTTCGGTGGACCGCACAGACGTGTCCCCCGGGGGAGGGGGGGCGTGTGTTAGGGCGCTCCTGGACGGCGAGGTGAAATTCTAATAGTTGGAGTCGGAGTCGGGATTAAAGCAGAGTAGGGGAGTTGATTTTTTTTACATTTTTTTTTAAACCGAGTGGGAGGGAACCTATCTATAAGTTGTTTGTTGTTGTCCTTAAGAGTTGGGTATCAGTGAGGCTTTTTAGCTATTAGAAACCTGAGAAGGATGCATCTTTCAGTTCTTAGTGTTCCAACAGGAAATCTAGGCTCGTTGCTTCTGAACTTTGTGTACTCTGGGGGATGAAATCCTCACAGGGGTGTTGGAAAAGTTGATTCTGGGCCCCTTGGGTTCTCATTAACGGTGGAGATTGTAGTGTGCCTAAGTTAGCCTGTTCAGTTTCCTGTTGGGTACTTTGTTACCTAACTTTTCTTTCTTTTCCTTTTTTTTTTTTTTTTGTTGTGTGTGGTTTTGAAATCTCCAAAGAACTAAAGATTCCAGATGGCAAATTCTATGAATGGCAGAAACCCTGGTGGTCGAGGAGGAAACCCCCGCAAAGGTCGAATTTTGGGTATTATCGATGCTATTCAGGATGCAGTTGGGCCCCCCAAGCAAGCAGCTGCCGATCGCAGGACAGTGGAGAAAACTTGGAAACTCATGGACAAAGTGGTGAGTTCTGTCTGATGTGCTCTGGGTGCGTTGCCGTATGCATCCTGCATATTCATGGTTTCTTCAGGTTTATTTGTAAGTCTTTGTAATTGATAAACAGTTATTGGTCTGGAAACAATCTTTTGATTTGTGCTGAACAGTTTTCTTCCATTTCTCTGCGTGTGTGTTTTGATAAGTTGGATTCAGAGCAAAGATTTTTGCTTTGTTTTGTTTTGTTTTTTAACCTTTTGTCCTGTTCTTCAAGGTTCAGAGTTCCTCTATATGACTCAGATATGCAAAGTTTTCTTTTTCTTTTTTTTTTTTTTTTTTACCATTGGCTGCTCTTTGTGGGTGTATTACCGTAGTATAGTTTAGGAGTGTTGGTTCATGCTTATGATGAGATGTGTTGCTCTTAGATAAGGAAAGGACACAAACAAGCTATTTAACAAAAGTCTCTCATGGAACAGTTACAACAACCACATGTGTGATGCTCAAAATGTTTACTTAGGAAAGAACCAGATGAGGGCTTAAGAGAGGAAGCAGTATTGGGAGTTTCCATTTTCATCACTGAGAATTCAGCTTCATTAAGAAACTTTTTTGAACTTGTTCATGGCATGGTTATACTTTCTTTCATCTACTATTCCATTTTGAAACAGGAAACTTTTTTGACTGTGTACTGTTTACTGTGAAAGGAAAATTTATGTTGGGGGGTTATGGAGCTGAGACTAACAGAAACTTCTGAGGTTTGCTCTTTTTGTGTTCATATGTACTGTAATGTCATAAGAAGAAATCAAAGCTGGAAGTCAGTTCTTGGAGAAGTCCAGTTGAAAAAGACAACCTGAATGCCTCACAGGGATAGCCTTTAAAACTGTAGCTGTCAGTACTAAGTAAAATTATGAAATAAATATGATTAAGCTTTAGCTTATTGTTTTGCCAAAATTAATTCATTGTGATATATATATGATACATGATATACATACATACATACATACATACATACATACATGTGTGTGTGTGTGTGTGTGTGTGTGTGTGTGTGTGTAATATTGGTACCACCTTATGGTGTGGCCAGTATTTGTGACTATTTGTACATTGAGTTGGGACAGAAGTTTACATATCTCTATGATTGCAGAAATGAACATCTGAAGTATGTATTTTGTAAAGGTGAACAAAGACTATAAATCATATGGTAGCATGAACCCTTGCTTTGATGAGATATTTTGTGTACTCAGTAGTAATAATACATTAAGGTAACGAGATCTACCTTATTTTCATTTATATTTTCACAAAGTACAGATAAAGACAGATGAGTAATAGATCTGCCAGAGCCAGAATATTTCTCCCAGATAAATATTCTTCGTTTTGGGTTTCAGTGTGACCCATTTAAGTTTCTGCCAATTCATTCAAATTGTCTCTTAAAGTGCCTCAGACAGAATGATATCATAGCTTCCAAACATTGCAGCTTGCTGCTTGGGTTCAGGTTTTGGCTTCAACTTTGGACATTTAAGAATGAGAAATATGGAGTTGAAAAATTGCACATCTTTGGCAGGCACAGTTCTAGCTGTGTTTTTGCTTTCCTGATGAGTTTTCATGTGAAGGTTACTCTTTTTGTCACGTCATTAGTTGAGGGTGATAGAAAGAATTCAAGGTAAATACACGTATCTGTATATAGCTACATGTATGTAGATATAGGTATATAGAGGCATATAAATACATAGGCAAGGGATGGATCGAGTTTTACAGGGGAACTGTCATTCCTTGTCCACATACCTCAGTGATAAAAATGATACATATTTGTGATTGAGGGTTAGAACATCAAATCCAAAAGATTTATGTAAGGAAGTGGTGGGTAATACTTTCCATAAAGTCATTATTAAAACATTAATTAAATGGTGTGCATAATTTTGGTCTATAACTGGTCATTACCATAACTTTTATCCTCTTTTAATAATTTCCCAATGGTAAAATAGGTGGCCCTTTGGTGGTTAAACATCTGCCATCGTTTATTTTATTAACCCCTTTGTGAGTTTAGGTTTAACTTGTACAGTTGAGGAAGTTGACTGACAAGGAAATCAGTTATCCAAGTCTCTTAGTGGGGTGTGGGTGTGGGTGTCGGTAAAGATACATTACAATGGTTTTCTCTATCATTGTCAGTATTTGTCTAAAGATGAAAATGCTGCGTCTGTGGGCTTTGTGAAGAACAATTACCTACATTGCTATGAAAGTTTAGTATGTTCACATCTCTCTTAACTCATAGTCATACAAAGGCAGTAAGAGAAGTCCCAGAGTTAGTCCTCTGACATATCAGATAACTGCAATAGTACAAGATTTGTTTGTGAGTAACAGAAAACAGCAGCTCTGAAGTATAATTAGTCACTAAGGAAAAGTCAAGAGTGCAGAATGAAGTTAGCATATTTTGTTCATGAAGCTTCATAAAGCATAGATCTTCAAAGTAGAACTACAAAGTAAAGTAACTTGCATCATGGGGAATTATGAAGCAGTCTTGGACTGTAAAGGAAATAATTAATAAGTGTGTAGATTCATTATTTTTTGGACTCTTGAATTTATTAGGATCAACTTGAGATTCCAGTTCCAGCTAATTAATTGGTTTTCAGTGGGCAGGATTTCTTTTTCAGGGTCACCAAAGGAAGGGGAAAGTTACTGCTCAGTTATGTTCCTTGTAAGATAAATAATGTGTTTTGCTAACACCAGCACTAGAGTTATGACAGTGCTTGTTCTGAAAAATGAATGGCAGCATGCCCCAGCCATCCCATTAGTCAGATATTCTGGTTTTAGCTTCGTGAACTAGTCTAAGTCAGTAGCTAACTCTGTGGATCAATGGATGTCTGATACTGTAATTTGGTACAACATTTATTTTCATAAATGCACATCTGAGTTATAATGCATCCGTAATGATATGTGGAGTTCCTTCCAAATTTATAACGTGGTTGGAGTTTCTTAAATACTTAATGGACATTTATGAAGACCTACTGCATTGCTAGAAAGACCTTCTTACTAGGTATGTGAAGTGAAATCTGGGAAATATGCACTGCAGCCAAACACAGCATAGGTAATTGTCATGTAGGATGGAAAGGACTGCACATGCACGCACAGACATGTGAGACAGGAGTAGAGAACACGCACCTTGTATTTTTTTGGCTACAGTTCAGTTTTCTGTCTTCATTTTGCTAGCCATTGCCTTTTAGGTGCAGCATTAGCATGTACTTGTTGGAAATGCTGAAGTGAGGGTAAGGAAATGATTGCTAATCAGTGTGGCTGGAATCATAATTTATTAATATGAGGTTCCGCGTATGGTTTTCACAAGAGTTTTAGGCAGGTGATGGAAAATAGAAGAAACAGCTTTCCATCTAATAGATGCTAAATGTGCTGAGCATACATGAATGCTCTGGAAATGAGAAAGTAATTAATTCATGCTAAACAGTAAAGCAAGTTCCTGCATTTTCCCTGCTGTCCTCGTCATTTATTTGAAATTATGTAAGACTTTTAAAGGCATTTTAAAAAATGATGATGCCAAATAGCTTTTTCCTATCTTTTAACTTTAGTACATTTAGTATACTCCTCAACATTAAAGCATAATTCATTCTCCATCTTTATAATTTTACTGTAACCATTATGTGTTTTTAAAGTTTGTCAATCAAAGATGCTTGCATTACAAATAAATAAAAGTACAAATAATTATTTTTAAAGTGGAATTCCTCATCCCTGTAAAAAGTATTCCATAGAGTATAATTTATTTTGGGATCCATCTTGAGAGTTTGTTGGTTTTGAAACTCAGCACACAGAATATTTGAATTACTTTCCTTCATACGTCTTCTTTTGTTTTTGTCAGTCATGGGGCTTGAACTTGGCCTGGGTGCTGTCTTTGAGCTCTTCAGCTCAAAGCTACCACACTACCCTTGATCCAAGCTCCACTTCCTATTTTCTGGAGGTTAATTGAAGATAAGAGCCTCAGGTCCTTTTGTGCCTAGGCTGGTTTTGAACCTTGATCCTCAGATCTCAGCCTCCTGAGTAGCTAGGATTACAGGCCTGAGCCACTGTGCCTGTCACATTTACTTTTCTTGATTAAGACTGATCTTGCCTTGTTGAAATTTTGGATCCTAGGAGACTTGAACAAAGAAATGGTAGAAACACATTTAGTGTTTTCTTCATTGTGTTTAGCTCTGACTTAGATTTCAAATTTATGCTAAGATAAATTAAGTGATCCCAAAGTTTGTTGTGACTTGTAGAGAAAACCTTGATAAAGTAAAAGTTTTAAAAGAATCCAAATAACAGTTACATTGACTTATCCTAGTAACAGAAAACACACAAGCAGTTAGTAATCTTTTTAACTCCTATGAAATTTTACCATTTAGATTTTCAGTCAGATTTTTTTTTTAATTTCAGAAGTGTTTTGTGTGCTGCCTTTCACTGTTTTATTTATTTATCAGAACCAAACAGGACAAAAATTCAGGAAGTAATTCAAGATATTGTTCATTTTTACAGATACGAAAAAGATGCAATCATATGGAAACACTGGCCTTCATAACCACAGTACCACTAGTTTAATAAGTAGGGTGATTAATATGGTATAAAAAAAGTGCTGTGTCTTTGTATTTGGTAGAGGTGAATACTGTTTTTTGAGCATGAAGAATTGATGCAGAGTGAGGCATCAAGAAGGGTTTATACCAGTGTCTTTGGAGGATGGTTTGAATTCCAGCGATAGGAGGGTGGGTATATATGGCCAAAAAGGAATTGTGGAAGTTGGTTGAGTGAGATGATAGAGGTTGGTAATAGAGATTTTGACTGCTCTGTCAAAAAAAATATCTAGGCTTAATTTATTTGACAGGCAAATTATAGCTGAAGACTTCTGAGCAGTGGAAAGAAAAACCAAAGCCATTTTTCCTGTGGTGTGTTGGCTGTACTCATAGTGCAGATTGTAAGAAACCAAAAGCATAAATATTAGTCAAGAGAAATTCAGAGCAGTCTGGGTAAGAAATATTGTTGGACTAGAGAATTCACTAACAGTTGTTTAGTTCTGTAAGTGGTTTTGTTCACTTGTTTGGGTTCAAAGGAAGAAGGCATTATAGAAATAACAGCTGCAGGTCTTTGTTGCTCTTCAGGGTTGGAGAATGAAAGAGAAGGGAAGTGAAAGTGACTCTTGAGGTTTTCAGCCTTATTGACTCCAGAGGCAGTGATGCCCTTAATGAGATTAAGAACATAGGAAGAAGAAAAGGTTGGTGTAGAAATTTGGTTTTGGCCATACTGAGTTTGATTTACTATTTTAAAGTCAGAAAACTAGGTATGAATTTTGAAAGAGAAGATGAAACTAGGGATATCTATTTTGTGTATGTGTTCGTAGTTTTTCAGCTCAAGATATTTCTGATGCAGAGCAGAGGAGAGTCAAAGTCAGAGAGGCAAAGTTTTTGAAGTATTGGGAAGTGTTTATGGTGGTGAAGAAAAGAAAATCCTATAAAGAACAGGGATAAGAGGTAGGAAAAGAATCAGAGTATGGTAATTTCTGGAGTAACAGTAAGAACTATAAGAAGACATAAAATTCTGACACTAAGTTTACATTCCTTTAGAGAAAAATGGGATAAAAATTTTGAAAGGAAATTCAATTTCATTTGAGGCCTTTGTTAAACTTTATAGTGGTTTCACTTATGTGATGGGGCTGGATTCAAATAAGCATGTGGGTTATTAAAAAAAAAAGTCCCAAAAGAAAGTTTTGATAATTTGAGAACTTAAAGATGGTGGAAATTAACTTTGTGTGTTTCTGAGTGGGTGTACATGAGCAGGATAGGAGAGGGTCATCTAGTCTTCATGTCTGCCTTGGTAAGGGGAAATTGAGGGATGTTACAAAGAAGTTTTGAGAGGATTTGTACATTTTTATGTGGGATTGTTAGCTAGTAGTATAAAGCATAAAGTTGTAATGTTTCAACCTTGTCTTAAAATTGTATGTTATAAAATAAACAGAATAACTTAAGCAGTCTTGTAGCTATTAGGTTGGTAAATAATAAAAAATAGAAATGGAAATAGGTTGTCATCGTTCACATGAAGATGTTAAACATGTGCTGTGACTTTAACGTTGCTATGATTCTATTTTAATCTACACTCCAGCATATTTATAGCTTGTCTTATGAAAATGTATTTGTATGTTGCTACTATTTTTTCCAGTGATGAAACAAGCATTTTGATGATGTTCAACTAAAATTTATAGCTTTTGAACAAATTGTGTAGTTAACTTTACTCACACAATGGTATAATTGACAAGTAGATGTTCATGTTCTTCTTGTTAAAAGCTTACATCTTTTTAAAGTTGGGTTGAAAAGGGGCTGGGAATTTGGCCTAGTGGTAGAGAGTGCTTGCTTAGCGTGCAGGAAGACCCAAGTTCGATTCCTAGGTACCACATACATAGAAAAAAGCCAGAAGTGGTGCTGAGGCTCAAGAGGTAGAGTGCTAGCCTTGGGAAAGTCCAACGACAGTGCTCAGGTCTTGAGCTCAAGCCCAGGACTGGCAAAATAAATAAATAAATAAATAAATAACTAAATAAATAAATAAAAGTTGGGTTGGAAAGATGATGTGCTGAGGGGCTTTCGTAAGTCAGATAATGAGTCAGGTATGTTTCTTTTTGGACAGAGCCACTCCTTCCTTTGTTCTCTCTCAGTTTCTCCCTCCTATTCACACTCACAAGTTGTATAGTTCATTTTGAACATAGTTTCTGGTGATTACCACTCCTTCATTTGTTCATCCTTTTTCCCTCTAACTCTGTGCAAAACTTTGGATCTTTTATCCCTAAATTTTCCTCAGAATTTTTTTGGAGGGTTTGAAAAAAGTTGGTTCCAAGTTAGCTGACAAAAGTACTGATCTGACCAGTATTTATTTATTTCTTTATTTATTTTTGCCACATTTCCTACACAGAACATTCCAGACTTAGAGTTTCAGGTATCATGATGAACTAGCTGATCCCATCAAAGCAGCCAGTCCTGCAATGATTTTGTTATGGTGTGTTATAAAGTATTGAAGAAGGTTAGGAAATGGAAAGACTTAGAAAAAATCATATTAAGTGAAGTAAGCCAGACTCAAAGGAACTTAGGCTCAATGGTTTCCCTCAATTGTCATAATCAGTAGAAACCTTGGGATCTCATAATAGAGATTTGCAATAGAGCAAAACCTTGATACAAAAGGCCATATAGTAGGATGCTAAATGAAAGGACCTCCAGGATATTGAAACAAAAGCCATATAATGAATGATTGTTGTCCTTAATCTACTATGTTATCTCTCATCTCCTTTGCTGTCCCTTGGGTATCTCATATTGTTACAGTATCTCACTTTGTTATCTGATATATTGAATCTATTTGTATTTGGTTATCTGAAATTTGATAGGGAAGGGGGAAAACCAAGATGGGGGTGGGGAGGTGGGAGGGGGGGTGGGGGGGAGGGTAATGGGTACCAAGACATGTGAAAGGGTATCAATGTATGTGAATTAATGCACCTTCTATCTGGCAAATATCATGTAACCCTTTTATTAATTACAATAAAAATATTAAAAAAAAAGAACAAGAAGAACAAGAAAAAAAAAGTATTGAAGAAGGAATACAAAGAAGAAGTGAGTGTCTCTTAAGTACTGAGTATTGTGCCTAGCACTTCACATTCCTCTTGAAACAATTATAGTATACTAAAAGATTTGTAGAAGCAAGAATCTGCTCAAATTTTAAACTTAGTTAGTGAGGACCGGGTCTTCTGTTTCCTTAATTCCAGTGTGCATGTCCATAGCTTGAACAGAGTCAAGCCAACCTTTCCACCATGTACTTCTTTCTAAAGCAAGCACATGAAGATTGCTGTCTCCTTAGGTTTGGTGTGAACATTCTTCAGATTTTTCACTCAAAATTTGTTTGCAGGGTGTTTACTCAATAATGACTTGGATACCTGAGGTGTATTTTCCCCTGAAAGAGCTTTGCTTGCTTTGTTTCTGTCTTCTTTATGTTCTCCATGCCTTTATCACATACTGATTGCACATCTACTTCATGCAAAGTAAGAGAAACATAAGAGAAAGTAAGATGTGCTGTCCCTTTTTAAGAAAGTGAGCTTCTCACTGGGAAAAAGGAGAGTGTGAATACACAGCAACTACTGGTTTGCTCATCAGTGTTGCCTTTTAAACCAATCTTCATTAAAAATCATAAAGGAATTGTTCTTTTCCTCCAAATGGTATCATCACCAATAATCGATTTTGAACTCTTGACCCATGTTAAATCATTTTGCCCAACTAATGATGTAAAGGAAGAATGTTGTACTCTTTTATACTTTTATATATTTAGTAAGTTATTTCGTTAAAGTAGAAATAAAACTCCCACATATCTTAGATGCTGGTTATTACAATGGCATATTTCTGTGTAACTGCAGAAAGAAATCTTTGACATTTGTAGGACGATGGGAGACTTTTCCTTTGTGTCTTTAATAAAATGAGATGATTTGGGGCTGGGAATTTTAGCTCAATGGTAGAGCACTTGCCCAGCATCCATGAAACCCTCAATTTGACCCCCAGTACCACAGAAACAAACAGTAACAACTGTCTTTAAGATTACTTCACTTGTTTCAGTACCATTGAATGCTTCATGAAACGCAGTGTGTTTTGGGATGGAAATCATTTGTAAGTTGCAATTCATTTGCCTTGATAAAAATTTCTTTCATATGTTTTAGGAACTAGTTTTGAACCTTGTTTGATCTAACACCTCATTTTATTACCTTTTTATTTTTTAAGTCAGTCCTGGGGCTTGAGCTCTGGACCTGGGCACTGTCCTTGAGCTTCGCTCAAGGCAAGTGCTCTACCATTTTTGAGCTGCAGAACTCTCTGGCTTTTTTGAATAGTTTACTAGAGATAAGAGTCTCATGGAGTTTCTTGCTTAGGCTGGCTTCAAATTGTGATTCTCAGATCTCAGCCTCCTGAGTAGCTAGGATTACAGATGCCCTAGTTTTTTTTTTTATTATTACATTTTGAGTGGAAATTTTAATTAAGGGACAGCCAGAAATCTCTTTCAATGTAAAAGTATTCCAAGAATAATTAACAACATTGCAAATTTTTCCAATGAGAGTAAATCTTTATTATTTTTTCCTTTGCTTTGATATTGTATAATATATATATACACTTACATATTTAGATTTGTGAGTATGTATTTAATAAAATACATATAGCATATACATGTGCTAACCATTTTATTTGTATTTGAAAAAATGCAAACTATGTTGTAAATAGAAAGTTTGCTTAAAAGTCATTAAATACAAAGATTTGTTGTGCCTCACTCTTAAGCTCAGATATCAGGGACATAAGCATAACTTTAAGAGATTACTTTTGGTTACCACGTCAGATGAAGAAGTTGCTGTTGGTCATTTCTAAGGTTCTCTTCAGAATCCTAAAATACTTTGAATCAACGACCACCATGAATTTTTTTTACCTTACTTCCAAAAGCAGATGTGGTGCCTTTTAGTTAAAAGCATAGATTAATATTGCTATTCTTTTAGGCTCTTTGAGCTTTTAAATCACTCAATAATGTGATTGAAATTTTAAAAATTTGTTTCCTTGTGAAAGCCCTTGTTTTGCTGCCACCTTCATTCTAGGGACAACTTTGATTTTTCTAAGGGGAATCTAAGTCATTTGAATGTGAACTTGAACCTTGTGGTGAGCTTGATTTTTCTCCTTAATGTAGTGATTTTTAAAAAAGCCATTTTTCTCTCCCTGGCTTTTGCAGTTCCTTGCTCATAGCAGGCACTCAATAAATATTTATTGAATGGAATTGGATTTGACCTGCTTAGAAGTCATAGTCCTCATGTAGGGCCATGCATTTTCTGCAAGCACTGTCATAAATCATATGGCTTAATAGTAATCCAGCTGATGAATGTCACATGTAGTGGCTTACAGGAAGTGGTTCAGCACTCACTGTGTGTTGTGCTTTCCTCAGGTGCAGACTTGGAGGGCAGCATTGGCCACATATCCTGGGGGACCTCCCCTGCTTATTTCAACACTCCATTGGCACCAATGACCCAGGAGCCTTCCTATAGTCCCTCTTTTTAGTGTAATTATGTTTACTCCTCCCTTACCCTGATTTTGCATACAACTTCCCATATTGTTTTCCCTAGAATGTAGCATTTTGCAAATTCAGGTATGCTTTTCTTGATACCATTGTGAGTGAAAATGGCTGAGCTACTGCTTTTCTCCTCTACCACTGCATAGTCTTCCTTTTCACAACCCCTCAATTTTGTAATTCTGTAAGCCACCAGGCTTTCCCACGAGACAACTCCTTGAAGACAGGTCTGTGACTTTTTCCTGTTTCCTGTGTCATACTGTCTAAAATAATGCCTGACATATAATCCTTTGTTGCATTAACAAATGAGTCCTGAAGTTCATGTAAATTTGTAATTAGAATAAAATAAAAATGGAAATCAGTTTAGAAAGGATCATTAATTATATGTAAATTATAATTATATTAGAGCTAGAAAAAAGACCAGGCCAGACTGAGATTTAAAAGATACAGGCTCTTGTGTTGGATTAATGTTTTTTTAATAGTCCTTTAATCTTTGTGGTTCTTAGTTTTACTTTTTATCTAGAAATGAGTGGATTGGATGAAATCTTTACTAAGATCCCTTGGAGCAAGAATTATACTGCTCTTAATTATAGAGAACTAGGTCTAGTCTGCCAAACTCCTTAAGATAGGAAGTATATTCTAGTCATCTGTAATTTTTTGTCACTGAGATTAGTACCTGGAATATAGTAGTCATTCAGTATTATTCAATACAATGATACATTCCCACATAGATTTAAAATTTTATAGAAAAGTAAATTTTAAAAAAGAGATCGTCTAGAAAATAGTTTGATACCTATAAATGTGAAAGTATCATTTAAGGAACAATTTTTAAGAGTTTCTGAGGAAAAACAGAATACAAGATAATTTTCCTTAGTCAGTTAAAAAAGCCACAAGTGCAGGAAATGAGTTTGAAGCTGCCCTCTGCTGCCTGACTACTAGTTAATAATTTATCAATCTGTCACATGATGGACAAGTCCATGTTGTAAGAAGTTGGTGGCCACACTCTTTAAATTTCTGTATTCACATGTATCCTTCAGTGTACAGAATTGAAATGCCTATTTGAATCAGGATAAGCCATTGACATTTGGAAGTTAGTCTTTAGCGCAGAGTGAACTTCTCTAATCATATCCATGTATTTCAAATATGAAAAAGATGTTAGAAAAGATTTATCAGCTGTTTTTGTACATTTTATATTTCAAATATAAAAAGGATATTAGAAAAGATGTATCAGCTATTTTATGTGTACATTTTATAAAGGTATTATTTACAAATGGAATAACACCTCAGTTTTCCAGGAACAGTTTTAGAGATTGTGTATGCGCCCGTGTGTGTGTGTGTGTGTGTGTGTGTGTGTGTGTGTGTGTGTGTGTGCGCGTGTGTGTGTGCTCTCATGTGCATGTGTGCATGTATGCACATGTGTGTGCTGTGTCTGGGCTGGTACTGGGCCTGAACACAAACCTTTCCATTCTAGCTAAATGATTCTTTTGCTTGAAGTTGTTCTCTACCACTTGAGCCATGCGTCCATTTCCAGCTTTTTACTGGTTAGTGGGAGATTCAAATCTCAAGGATCAGTCTTTAGGCTGGTTTCAAATGCTTATTCTCAAATCTCATCTTCCTGAGAAGCTAGAATTATAGGCATGAACCACTGGCATTCAGCTTAAAATTGTATTCTTTTTTTAAATTTATTTTTATTTTTTCATATATTTTTATAGTAATTAATAGAAGGGTTACATGATATTTGCCAGATAGATAGTGCATTAATTCCCATACATTGATACCCTTTCACATGTCTTGGTCCCTATTTCCTTCCCCCTACCCCCACCCCTCATCTTGTTTTCCCCCCTTCCCTATCCAATTTCAAATAACCAAATACAAATATATCCGATATATCAGGTAACAAAGTGAGATACTGTAACAATATGAGATAACCAAGGGACAGCAAAAGAGATGAGAGATAACAGAGTACCTTAAGAACAACAATCATTCATTATATGGCTTATGTTTCTATATCCTAGAGATCCTTTCATTTAGCGTCCTACTATATATATGGCCTTTTATATCAAGGTTTTGCTCTATTGCAAATCTCTGCTAGGAGAGCCCAAGGTTTCTACTGATTATGACGAATGAGGGAAACCATTGAGCCTGAGTTCCTTTGAGTCTGGCTTACTTCACTTAATATGATCTTTTCTAAGTCTTTCTATTTCCTTACAAATGGGGTGATGTCATTCTTTCTGACAGCAGCATAGAATTCCATTGTGTATAAATACCTCATCTTGTTGATCCACTCATCTACTGAGGGCACCTGGGTTGGTTCCATATCTTTGCTATGGTAAATAGTGCTGCAATGAACATTGTTGTGCTGGTGGATTTCGTATGTCTTTGTTTCTGAATGATTGGGTAAATGCCAAGTAGTGGAATTGCTGGGTCCTAGGGGAGCTCTATGTTTAGTCTTTTGAGGAACTGCTATACTGCTTTTCATAGTGGTTGAATGAGTTTGCACTCCCACCAACAGTGTAGTAGTGATCCCTCCTGGCCACATCCCCTCCAGCATCTGTTGTTATTAGTTTTCTTGAACCTGGCCATTCTAACTGGAGTGAGGTGGAATCTTAGAGTTGTTTTGATTTGCATTTCTTTTATGACCAGAGATGTGGAGCATTTCTTCATGTGTCTATAGGCCATTTTTGTTTCTTGTTCAGAGAAGACTCTCTTTAAGTCTTTGGCCCATCTTTTAATGGGATGGTTGTTACTTTGGAGATTAGTTTGGGAGTGATTCAATTTTTTGAGCTGTTGATATATTTTAGATATGAGGCCTTTGTCTGTTGTATGGTTGGTGAAGATCTTCTCTCACTCTGTAGGCTTCCTAATTCGTTTACTAGCTATGTCCTTTGCCATACAAGAGCTCTGCAGCTTAATGCAGTCCCACTTATCCAGCCTTTCTCTGATTTGTTGTGATTCTTGGTCCTTATTAAGAAAGTTTCTACCTGTGCCAAGGAGGTCTAGTGTATCTCCTATTCCTTCTTGTAAAGTTTTCAGTGTGTCGGCTTTTACCTCCAGGTCTTTGATCCATTTGGAGTTAATTCTAGTGCAGGGTGACAAAGAAGGATCCAACTTTAGTTTTCTGCATGTGCTTTTAACCAGTTCTGCCAGCACCACTTGTTGAAGAGGCTGTCTTTCTTCCATTCTATTTTTTTGGCTACCTTGTCAAAGATTAGGTGGCCATAGGTATGTGGTTTAATATCTGGGTCTTCAGTTCTATTCCATTGGTCTTTAGGCCTGTTTTTGTACCAGTACCAAGCTGTTTTGATAATTATAGCTCTGTAATAGAGTCTAAAGTTTGGTATTGAAATTCCTCCTGCGCTGTTCTTTCTGCTATACGGGGTCTTTTATTATTCCATATGAAATTTTGGGTTGCCTCTTTTATTTCTTTAAAGAATGACATTGGGATATTGATGGGTATTGGGTTGAATTTGTAGATAGTTCTTGGAAAGATTGTCATTTTCACGATATTGATTCTTCCAATCCAAGAGCATGGGAGGTTTTTCCATTTCCTCAGTTTTGCTTTAATTTCCTTTTTCAGGGTTTTAAAGTTTTCATCAAAAAGTTCCTTTACCTTCTTAGTTAAGGTAATTCCTAGGTACTTTATTTTCTTTGAAGCTACTGTGAAAGGACTTGCTTTCCTGATTGTTGCCTCATTCCTCTCACTGTTGGCATAGAGGAAGGCAGTTGTTTTTTGAGGGTTACCCTTCCAAAGTTTTGAATCAGCCTTGGGAGTAGAGTCTATAGGATTCTTTAAATACAGGATCATGTCATCTGCAAAGAGGGAAAGTTTTACTTCCTCTTTCCCTATTTGGATCCCCTTTATGCTTGCTTCTTGCCTTATTGCACTGTCTAGGAATTGTAATACTATGTTAAAGAGGAGTGGTGAAAGTGGGCATCCTTGTCTCATTCCTGATTTTAGAGGGAATGGCTTTAGCTTTTCGCCATTAAGTATAATACTAGCTGTGGGTTTGTCATACACAGCCTTTATTATATTGAGGAATGTTCCATGGATTCCTAGTTTCTCCAGAGCTTTTAACATAAAGGGGTGTTGGATCTTGTCAAATGCCTTTTCTGCATCTATTGAGACAATCATGTGATTTTTGTCCCTGGTCCTGTTGATGTGTTGAATTATATTAATTGATTTGCGTATGTTGAACCAGCTTTGCCTCCCTCTGATGAATCCTGTTTGATCATAGTGTATAATTTTTTTTGATGAGTTGTTGTAGACGGTTGGCAGTATTTTGTTGAGAAGTTTTGCTCGATGGTCATCAAAGAAATAGGTCTATAGTTCTCTTTCTTTGATGAATCTCTGTCTGGTTTGGGGATGAGGGTTATACTGGTTTCACAGAATGAGTTTGGTAAAGAACCTTCATTTTCAGTTTCTTTGAAAAGCTTGAGGAGTATTGGTGTGAGCTCTGCTTTGAAGACCTTATAGAATTCAGCTGTGAATCCATCTGGCCCTGGGCTTTTCTTAGGTAGAAGTTCTCTTATTGCCATTTCTATTTCAGTACTTGAAATAGGCCTGTTTAGTTGAGTTAGTTCTTCTTGGTTCAGTTTGGGTATGTTAATATTGGCTAGGAATTCATCCATTTCTTCTAGATTCTCAAATTTGTTGGCATAAAGGTTTGAGAAATATTCCTTCATGATACTCTGGATCTTGGTAATTTCTGTCGTGATGTTACCATTTTCGTCTGTGATTTTGTTTATTTTGGTATGCTCCCTTTTTTTGGTAAGATTTGCTAAGGGTTTGTCAATTTTGTTAATTCTTTCAAAGAACCAAGTCCTTGTTTTGTTGATTCTTTCTGTAGTTTTTTTTGGATTCCAATTCATTTAATTCTGCTTTGTTTTTAATAATTTGCTTCCTTCTAGTGGGATTAGGGTGGGTTTGTTGCTCTTTTTCCAGGAGCTTAAGGCGACACATTAAATTGTTGGTTTGCGATTTTTCCAATTTGTTATTGTAGGCACTCAGAGATATAAATTTTCCTCTGAGTACTGCCTTTGCCGTGTACCAATGGAGCTTTTATTTTGTGTGCTCCTTTTTGTTAAATTTCATAAACTGTTGGATTTCTGTTCTGATCTCTTTGATGACCCATTGGTAATTCAACAATGTGTTGTTCAATCTCCATGAGTTACAGGGTTTTCGTTGGTGGAGTTGTGTGTTCAGTTCCAATTTGATGCCCTTGTGTTCTAAGAGAGTGTAGGGAATAATTTCGGTGTTTCTGAATCTGTCCAGGTTTGTTTTATGCCCTAAAATGTGGTCTATTTTGGAAAATGTTCCATGTGCTGCTGAGAAAAACATATATTGTGTTGTTGCTGGGTGGAATAATCTGCAGATGTCTGTTAGATCTAGTTGGTCTATATAGTTGTTCAATTTTAAGGTTTCTCTGTTGAGTTTTTGCCTTGTTGATCTTTCCAAAGGTGAGAGTGGTGTGTTGAAGTCACCAACAATCACTGTGTTTCTATCTATGTATGGTTTCAGTGAAAGTAAAGTTTGCTTGATGAGTTCGGAGCTCCGGGATTTGGTGTGTACATATTTAGGATGGTTATGTCCTCCTGAAGGAAAGATCCCTTTAGTAGTATGTAGTAACCTTCTTTGTCTTTTCTCACTAATTTTAGTTTGAAATCTATTTTATCTGATATGAGGATGGCAACTCCAGCCTGTTTATGAGGGCCTTTATCTTGATAGAGTTTAGTTTAACCTCTTATTTTCAAAAGGTGTTTGTTTTTTTGGGTAAGATGTGACTCTTGAAGACAGCATATTTAAATTAAACCTGTCTCTAGGTTCTTAATTTATATACTTGTCAAAGCTGATAAAAATACAAGTATCAGTGAAAATATCTAGATTAGTTTTTGGATGAGTCATTTTATTCGCTGTGTCTCTTTTATTAACACATAGACGTTTCTGTCATGACTACCACAAATACATTTAAATGGGTAGGTTTGATCATATAGTGATCATATAGTGATCATATAGTGATCATATAGGTTTGATCATATAGTGAGATCATATAGTATTTTTCTTTGTGTGCCTGACATATTTCAGACTGCTGACAATCATTGAGCTATTTATGGAAGTAACTTAAAGCCTCAAATACAAGTTCCCCTAGTCTAAACTTAAGTCATCTCCAAATTAACTTCCTCTTAGCCAGAGGGCTTTTTTTTCTTCCTTTCTTTTTGGTAAGTCATGGGGCTTGAACTCAGTGCCTGGATTGTCCCTGAGCTCTTTCGCTCAAGGTTTGTGTTCTACCACTTTGAACTGTAGCTCCACTTGTAGTTTGCTGCTTGTTTGTTGGAGGTAAGAATATCTGAGGGACATTTCTGCCTGGGCTGACTTTGAACTGTGGTCCTTGTATGTCGGCCTCCTGAGTAGCTACGATTACAGGTATGAGCCAATGGCGGCACCTGGATCTCTTAGCCAGATTTGGAAATGTCATTGGCCACTTCAGTGCCACCTAACATCAACTTTAACACGATGGAATGGAGTATTTTTCATATCTGTCTATATACATATAATTATACATACATATATACAAATCTACATCATATCTCCTGTCACATATATGGTATGTTAATATATGGTGTATAAACATATACACACACTAATGTATGTTATCATGTGTGTGTATATATGTGTATAGTCTGGGAGATCAGAAGATTTCACTTTACTGTCTTCATACTAAATATGCTTTTATGTCCCCAGTTGGTTTTTTTTATCAGTTTTACTGAAGTATTACACTAATGATGTGTGCTCTTATGTAATTTCCAGAGCTTTCAATTTAAAATTAGGTTTGATTGAGAGTTTCTGATGCCCCAGTTGGAGGTGCAAATTAAGTAGCTTACTTCTTGACTAAATCACATGTACATACACAAAGGAACAGACTATATAGTTGAATTACTTCTTTTTAATTTAAGTTCCACAAACAGACTTGCATGCCCCAGTGGTTGGATGGTCCTTGATAGAGTGATTGAACTATTAGGTATCACATGTTTACAGGCATGGTAAATGCCATGAGATGTGGGAAGACTTCTTTGTGACCTATCGGCCAGTTAGCTACTTAATAACTCAACTGTTATAATATTGCCTTTTTCTTGTATTCTCCCTCAGGTTTGGAAACAATCTATAAAAAAAACCTAAAATCTATACTATAGTCTTATTTGGAAATTAAATACAGTAAAATGTCTAGTTGTACATTGGTTGCCTGCAGGAAAGAACCATTTCCTCATTTTTATTATAGAAAGACCATTGGTGATAAACAGTGATTAGTATACTGGAAAGAGAGTTAAACTTTCAGGATTGAAAGGCAAGGAGGTGCAACAGAAAAGTCTGCATGGGAAGAGAAGATCATAGGATTTGATAATAGTTCCACAAATGTGAAAAGTTGCTAGTTCTTTGTAAACTGGAGTTACTAACTTCAGATCACAAATTATATTATAGGAGATGAAAAAGTAAAGAGCATGTTATGATTCATATAAATACTTGTTTTCTGTCTTTGTTTTTAGGTAAGACTGTGCCAAAATCCCAAACTGCAGTTGAAAAATAGCCCACCATACATACTTGATATTCTACCTGATACATACCAGCATTTGAGACTTATCCTGAGTAAATATGATGACAGCCAGAAGCTTGCCCAGCTAAGTGAGAATGAATATTTCAAAATCTACATCGACAGCCTAATGAAAAAGTCAAAACGAGCAATAAGGCTTTTTAAAGAAGGCAAAGAGAGGATGTATGAAGAGCAGTCACAGGACAGGTAAGATTGTATCAGAATTTTTTTTCCCCAGTGCTATTTGCTATGCATTTTTGTCTTAGTTAACACAAGTATTGTCTTGTACTTTTTATTTTTATTGTTTTTGAGAACATGTCATTCATTTTGTGCTTTTACTTCAAACATTCTTGTACACTTTTTTACATGTGATCCTAAGTGAGCAGATGGTGTTACTGTTTGGTACACTATTTGTAGAAAAGTTTTAGGTCCACAGATAAAATTGCTGAGGAAATGCATAGTCCTTTCCTCTTCACCAGTAGTTTCTACAATTTGTATCTTAGCATTAGTGGTCAATTTACGTGGTTAATGAACCAGCATTGTTTTAACTGGAGTCTAGAGTTTGCATTAAGGTTCACTGTGTTTCACGGTTCTATGGCTTGTAAGTGCTAGGTGTCAATGTATCTGCCATTGCAGTCCTAAAAATACTGTGTTCCACTTATTCAATCGTCCTGTTCTCCCTACTTCCTGAACTCTTGGCAGCCTTTGATCTTTTCACAAGTCTCCATGGTTTTGTCTTCTGCAGATGTTATAGTGGAACTGATTCAATGTAACTTTTCCAGACTTAGCTTCTTTCCCTTAAAGCCTATTTAAGGTTCCTCTGTCTTTCATAGCTTGATAGCTTATTTTTTTTACGTCAAAGCATAATACCTCATTGAATGCTTTTACCTCAATTTGTTTCTTCACTCTCATATTGAAGAGCATCTTGATTGCTTCTAATTTGGAGAGATTATGTTTAAAGCCGCTATAAACATTTGCGTGCAGGTTTTTAAATTTTTCTTCGAATAGTTGTACAAAGACATTTCAACAACAGGTCCATTTTTGTGCACAGTACATTTTGGTCAGATGAGCTTAAATATGTATTCAGCTCTTGGCTAAATAAGAGAATAATTGCTGGGCACACCCGGATTTAGCTTTGTAAACACCAACACTGTCTTTCACTCTTGTTGTACTGAGTTTTATTCCTAGGAGCAATGACTGGAAATAGCCAGTGCTCATTTTCTCACCAAATTTGCTTTATAAAGCATCTTTACATTTTGATTGAATCTATGAGTATGGTAGCTGTGGGTAGAAAATGTAGCTTCTCAGTATGTGCACTAGTAAGTGAAACTGGGTTAAAAAAGACTAACATAACATCAGTTATATTATCATCTAATTGTCAGGATTTTTGACTTGGAGCCTACTTGTTGATTTTTTCCCATAGATATTTTTATTGTAATTAATAGAGGGGTTACAGTTATATTAGCCAAATAGAAGGTTCACTACTTCACATACACTGACACCCCTTCTGATGTTTTTGTCCCCATTTTCCTCTGCCATCCCCACCCCTCATCTTGTTTTCCCGGCTTCCCTTTCCTATTTCAAATAAACATATATACATTATACCAGATAACAAGGTCAGATACTATAACAATATGCATACTCATTAATTTATTTAAAAATTTTATTCTTATTGTAAATTTGATGTACAGAAGGGTTACAGTAACGTATTTCAGATAATTGCATTCTTTTCATTTTCTTTCTTTCTTTCTTCCTTTCTTTCTTTTTTTTTGAGGGGGGAGATGGTCCTGGGGCTTGAACTCAGGGCTTGGGTGCTATCCCTGAGCCTTTTTGTGTTCAAGACTAGTGCTCTACCACTTGAGCCACAGCACTACTTCTGGCTTTTTTTTTTTTTTTTTTTTTTGAGTGGCTTGTTGGGGATAAGAATCTCATGGACTTTTCTGCCTAGGCTGGCTTTCAACCACAATCCTCATCTCAGTCTCCTGACTAGCTAGGATTACAGGTTTGAGCTACCAGCATCAGGCTGAGTACATTTCTTTTTTTTTTTTTTTCCCAGTCCTGGGCTTGAGCTCAGGGCCTGAGCACTGTCCTTGGACTTTCTCAAGGCTAAAGCTCTACCACTTGAGCCTCAGCACTACTTCTGGCTTTTTTCTATGTATGTGGTACCGAGGAATCAAACCCGGGTCTTCATGCATGCTAGGCAAGCACTCTACCACTAGGCCAAACTCCCAGCCCTACATTTCTTTTTTAAACGATATCGTCTTCCCTCATTTTCTACCATTTTTTTCTTCTTCAACCCTTTTCTCCCATTTGCATCATTCATTTTCAACACAGTGTCTAGTGAGTGTCACTGCTGAATTAGTTCACCGTTGATACCACCATTTCTGCTTCCCTTCCCTGTACCGTCCCCCAAACAGGTAAACTGATATACAAGACAAAAAGAAATACATTGACTAAAGGGGAGAAATAAAAACATGAAGCAAACAAAATGACAAAAGTAAAGTAAAACAACCTGTTATTTTCATTTCTTGGAGTTCATTTTGATTAACATTATTTTGCATGATGCTGTGCACATAGCTATTGAGCCATTGTGTTTCTCTCCTACTAATACCCTCCTCTGGTCTCACTGTGTGAATGCTTAATTTATCATGTCCAAATGTAATTTTTTTGTCTTTACCATGCATAGTGTTTCCTTGTAGACTTAGAGGCATAGTCTATTTAGTACAAATGAAAGAAACCATACAACTTATATTCTTTGGGTCTGGCTTACTTTGCTGAATATACTTTTTCCAGGTCTTTCCATTTCCTTACAAATGGAAAAGTATCATTCTTTCTGATGGAAGCATAGAATTCCATTATGTATATTTATACCACATTTTCTTGATCCATTTATCTCTTGAGGGGCATCTGAGTTGATTATATCTCTTGGGTATGGTAAACAATACTTGAGTGAACGTGGTTGTGTTGGTAGCTGTAGTGTGGCCTGGTTTGCAGTCAGTAGGATAAATGCCCAGGAGTAGAATTACTGAATTATTGGAATTACTGGTCATAAGGAAGCTTTAGGCTTTTTTTTTTTTTGCTATTTCTCATCTTGGGCACTTATTGGCAATGAAAGATTGTCTCTAGCTAGAAAACTAATAGTAATTAAATGATTATAATATACAGTGTCTTAACATTGTCCTATCAGATTGTTAAAAAACCTACAATCTCTGGTTGGAAGTTTGGCCTATTGGTAGAGTGCTTGCCTAGCATGCACTAAGACCTGGGTTTGATTCCTTGGCACCACATACATAGAAAAAAGCTGGAAGTGGTGCTGTGGCTTAAAGGTAGATCTCTAGCCTTGAGAAAAGTCCAAGGACAGTGCTTAAGCCCTGAGTTCAAGCCCCACAACTGACAAAACAAAACCATCTCTTTGGATAGGAAATCTCCTTGTATAGAAAAGCTTCTAGGAAATTTGAAAGGTTTCTGTCAGGTTCGAGAAACTAGTGTTGACTAGTCTTGCTTAGTCTATACGTCTTAGGTCGTCTTAGGTTTGTTTTATATAATGTGTGGTTTCTAGAAATGTAAGCTTTGAAGACTGTCAGTAGTAACCAGACAAATAGAGCATGTAAAGCTATTCAACCATAATTGAAAACCTCTCAAACTAAAGATAAAATGTCATAAATGTGTATGGATTTTAAATTTGCTCTCTAAATTAGTCATGACCTATACATGTGTATCTGTTTATCTAACTCTTGGCTGATCACTTATGTACCACAGTTTATGTACCTTCAGGGATTGAAAGCTCTAAGCCTCTCCAGAAAGAGCCTTGGAAATTTGAATTGCTGCTAGGTACAAGAAGTAAGATAGAGAAACTTCAGTGACTGCCTTGATTCAGATTGGCCTTTTAAGCTGATTAACATTATTTTAAGCCAAATGTTTATATGGAAATTTTATTTATTAATAAAAGATTGACAGGATGTGTAACTTTTAGGTGAATATTTTAGTGGAAAATGTTTAAATTAGATATGGTAAGGGTGTAGTAAACTTATATCCCACTTATACATCTTCTATACAAATTTATGTAATTGACTAGATAAATGAAAAAGTAAATCAGTTAATATATTTCCTACCCAGGTCTTGTAAAAGGGCCCAGGTAGAAATTATTGTAAATAAGAGTACTTACTGCCTTCAGTAGACATTTAATTTAAGGCATTCTTAAAACCTCTTGCCTTGAGAATGGGCAAAGTAGTGCCTTATAGTAGAGGACCGACCAGTGCACACAGGCTACATGGAACCTCTCTTGTATCACATTTCCCATATGTCAGTTATTTATTTATTTTATAAACCATTAGACCTCACAGAGGATTGGTGCTTCTCCAGTAGAGTGTCTCATCCCTTCTGAACTGGCATTTCTGGGAAGAATGATTCAGTGGTTTCTGACACATACAGAGTTTGCATGTGTATGTGGGGGAAACGGGACTAGAAAATCTGTAGTATGAAGTACAAGGAAAAGGAGACAGCCTAGATAAAACTGTTTTTTCTTTGAGGGGTGTCAGATGTTGAAATGAAGATAGGTAGGTCCTACTGATGAGCAGAGATGCCTTCTTCTATGATTTTGGCTAGCTATTTTGTTAATTGACTGGTGGTAAGATGTATTCTCTTATCAGAAAAGTATTTAGCATCTGATCTTCAGCACCTTGGCATGTTTTAGAACAGATGGAGATGATGGTCTCAGGATATGCAGATTTTTCCCTGCTTCAATACCACTTCAGTGAAACAGGGCCAGGAAACCCATTTTCCTTCCCACACTCAACTTTACCACTGAAACAAACCCAAAAGTCATCAGCAGTGGAAAAAAAAATAGTTCAGCATTTGATAGACTGTGAAGAAAATGAAGGCTTTAAAAAAAGTCAATCCAGAGAGGAAAGCACGGATGTTTTCTTATTAATATCATTTCAAAGCTGGGGTTCATTACTTATACACCAGCCTTGTGATAGGCAACTTAGCTCTTAGGTGAAGTGGGGTGTGTGTGTGTGTGTACATGCGCGCACGTGTGTGTGTGTATGTATGTATTTGTGTTTGTGAAGAGTATAGTATCTTTTTCACAATAATATACTGATTAAGATTGAATCAGAAAGCATTTTGACATAAACAGCTGATTCTGGAATATTTTCAAAAGCTTCTATTAACCTAGCTGACAAGGGAAGATACATAATCTGCTGCATACATTAATAAAGTGCCTTTCTCTTTATTGGCCTGTTCCCCACTATGCTTGCTCTGAGGTATAACGTGTGAGTTAGTCTACCAAGAATGCTTTAGAACTGATGCTTGAAAAGATGCATGGCTTATTTTAAAGTTGAATCAAAGCAACAACCCCAGCAGCTATAACAAAACATAAAGCCAGCCACAAAGATATCCTTGGTGACACTTTTACTCTCAGCAAAGGATAATATGCTCTTATTTTAAATGTTTACTTTTATATCAATACTTAATGCATGTTGATTGCATGAGTTCCAAAGTAGAATTGATATTCCTCCAGTTTCACCAGATTGAAAACATTGACCTGTATATACAATTAGGACTTTATGTTTTTGTTTTACTTGGAACAGATTAACCTATGGACAATTTGGGTGATCACAAGTACTTTGAATAATTACTGGAATGAACAGGCTAATGACCTGGCTTATAATAACACTTTTAGCTCCATACACATAGGGAGCTTTTGTAAGTTGTGAGAAGATGACACAGTCCTGTGGTACTGTGGGGTAAAGAACAGTAGAACCTAGAAACTTGGCTTCTGGGTATGATGCCACGTCTGTTCCCAGTATTCTTTGTAACTTTAGTTGACTTTCTGACTCCAGTGTACACATATTTTCAGCTTTTAAATTGCCTTCTGGGCATTCACATCATTTCATCCAGATATTCAAGTCATAAAATAAAGTTGTAATTATTCCAGACTGCCATGGAAACAGATTTCCAAAACCAATCGTAGTGATAGGTAAAAATACTGTTTTGTCACCACAATCATCATTTGCAGGAGAAATAATTTGAGTGAGATTTTTGTCTTACAAATATACCGTGTCAAATGTCTTGCATTCTGTTTGTTGTTTAATGAAAAGGAATGGCTTGTATTTATTCATTTAAATAATTTTACGTTAAAATTATTTAGTAATGCTTCTCAATAATGAGAATTATAACTCTTTTGAATATCTGAGGACAAAGGACAAATTTCAAATAGAAAAATGTTTCTAAGTCAAAAAAACTAAAGGTTTCTTTCAAATGTAAATTTTTTGTATATTTCAGGCTATTAGTTTTATATTTGCATTACAGGCATTGTAGTTTCAAAATTTAATTTTATTGTAAAGGTAATGTACAGAGGGATTACAGTAACATAAGTAAGGTAAAAGCATTTTTTTCTTTTAGATGGAAAACTAGAGCATTTAAACATTAATTTTTGATGTTACAGCACAGACTGTAACTCAGATTCAGGAAAGAAGTAGTTCTCTGATGTAGAAGTGTGTCTGGTGGGTAGGAAATAGAATTTTCTTTAGAAAATTCATACTATATTTCTGAGAATGATTTGCCATAAGTAAGTACAAATTATATTTAGCCTTGATAAGAACATTTTATGCATATGTCCATCATCTGAGAGATGTGTGTAGACTAAGAAGCTAAAGGCTAAAGTTTAGAAATGAAAGGGCTCTTTTCTTTAACATACCAGGAAAGTAAAGGCCACCCAAAGCTGTTTAGACAAATGTTTTCAGAGCTAACTGAACAAAGGGAGTTTGTTAAGAGTGGGCAGGTGAGAGCTGTGGGTCCTTTTGGCTGTTAAGGACTTTATGGCTCTTAGTATCAGCTAACTGCACCTCTGCTGCTTTACTAACTAGATACAAAGTAGTTTTCTTAGATATTTGTTTTGAATTTTTTTGGTGAAAGGGAAATTTTTTTCCCCTCCTCCCTCCAGCAATTTCTGTTTTGGAGTACATTTTACAAAATATGAAGGAAAATAACTTCAGATTTTGTTAAAAATAAATGCCACTGCTTCAGTAAAATTCTAATAAGATGTTTAGATGTCATCTACTTATTTGCTGTGTTTTATTGTTTACTTTTATTTTCAGCCCCAGTTGTTCCTATCATTCAGTTCTGAGGTCCTGAGATGTTATTAACATTTTATTGCTACTTATTTTAGTATTTTTAAAGTCAAGTTACATTTTTTTTTTTTTTTTTTTTTGCCAGTCCTGGGCTTAAGCTCAGGGCCTGAGCACTGTCCTTGGACTTTCTCAAGGCTAGAGCTCTACCACTTGAGCCTCAGCACCACTTCCGGCTTTTTTCTATGTATGTGGTACCGAGGAATCGAACCCGGGTCTTCATGCACGCTAGGCAAGCACTTTAACCACTAGGCCAAACTCCCGGCCCCAAGTCAAGTTACATTTTATGTACACTAGAAACTTGAATTTTAAAATTGAGGAACTGTGCCTATAGAACAAATCCCTGAGATAACCGTTATGTGATAAGCACACTGGCAAGACTCAAGTGAACTTGACTTTATGGTTGAATATCTTTTATGTTTCTCATATTAAACCAGCATATTAAAATTGATGTTTTCCTTTCAGTAAATATCTGGTGACATTCAAATTTGATAATTAAAATCCAGAAATACTCCAGAAAGCGTGCCTACTTTTAGTTTCATGACAATACTCCCACAAAGAAGGCTGATGAAAGATGTCTTTCAAGTGGCAAATTTGTTATTTAGAGAAAGCTCCTTTGGCAGTTTCTTACAAAACTAAATTAAAGTCTGTTTATAAAACAGACAAGCTGCAGTGATAATCGTGTAGCCTAAGGAGTGCTTAGATATGTTGCCTAAAATGAGTTTTATTTTTCAGTGGCTTAACAAAGGAGTTGAGTTTCCAGGAATCCAAACAGATTAACATTCAGTGCTAATTGAGTAGAGTGTAAAATAGTACTCCAGTTTTGAAGTAAATTACTTTTTTTTTTTTTTTTTTTTGCCAGTCCTGGGCTTGAGCTCAGGGCTTGAGCACTGTCCTTGGACTTTCTCAAGGCCAGCACTCTACCACTTGAGCCTCAGCACCACTTCTGGCTTTTTGCTATGTATGTGGGGTACCGAGGAATCGAACTCTGGTCTTCGTGCATGCTAGGCAAGAACTCTACCACTAGGCCAAACTCCCGGCACCAGTAAATTCCTTCTTATACATTCTAAGTTCACTTTTAGTCTCAGTCTTCGTCATTGGTCAGATGTAGAGTTCTTGTTTAACTATCCGTATTCATTAGTTGTTGTTACAGTCGTTTGTAATAGATGTACTTGGTACACCAGAAGGTACATGTAATGTAGGAGCCCTTACTCAACTATCCTTTATAGGTTAAAGTCATAGAAATCCAAGCCTCTTGTTTAGTAGAGTCATTGAGGAACAGGTTATACTGAAAGATGTGTTGGTGGAATGTATTGTACTTAAGCACTTGAGCATGCAATTGTAATGCATTACTTTCACAAGTAATTTTTGACTGCAGTTACAAAGTACCACAAAATGGGTAGCTCCCACAAGAGAAATTTGTTCTCTGACATCTGAAACCAGTGGTCAGCTCATCATGGCTGCTGTGACTCCTTCAGGAGGAGAGTGCTTCGTCCCTTTTCACACTTGTGATGGCATTCCTTGACTTGTGGCTGCGAGATTCTAGTCCCTGTCCCTATCACCATCTGGCCATTTTCTTTGTATAAAGTCAGTCACAGCTAAGATTGAGGCTAGAACTGAAGCCTGTCTTTTTAGGAGGCCATAGTTCAGCTCATTACACTGACCAAATATGGCAGTGTAAAATTGATGCTAAAGTTGAAACTTAGAGTAAATGTTACAAAATGGAAAGATTTTTGCTTTGGATAATACAATTAGTTAAAATAATTTTGGGAAAGAACTGTAAGCTTAAATTATTTTTATAACTTTTAAAATTAGGTTTGGCCATTGCTAATCCTAGGTATCCAGGAGACATGAGACATAAGGATCTGGGTTTGAAGCCAGCTCAGGCAGAGAAATCCATTAACCAGTTAAAATCTAGAAATGGAGTCATGACTCATATGGTAGATTTCCATCCTTGAATGAAAAGGCTAATAAGAGAGCTCAGGAGACCTTGACTGCAAGCTTCAGCATTAGTGTGTCCAACATAGATTTATTTTAAGATTATCAGTCGTTTACTTCTTTCTTCCTTCAGTAGATGTTATTCTTTTAAACTTGGAATACTGTGACCACATTTTTAGACACAAATAATTGGTTTCACTAGGTGAAGAAGATTGAAATTATATGTTGTAAGGATGATGTTGATTATTGGTTTCTGTACCTCAAATAGGAAAGTCAATTGCCTAATTCTATTTTCTGTCTGAGAAACAAAATTGATTGGAAATTTCATGACTTAAAAGGGGGTGTGTATGTGCATTCATATGTGATGTGTTTTTAAGAGACGACTTCTTTTTTTTTTTCTTTCCATATATTTTTTTTATTGTAATTATATTCACTAGATAGAAGGTGTATTACTTCACAAACATTGATACCCTTTCTCATGACATGGTCCCCATTCCTCCCCCCCCCCCCCCGGCCCCGCTCATCTTGATTTCCCCCCTTCCTTATCCAATTTCTAATAACCAATTAAGCATATATATATAATATATCAGATAACAAGGTGAAATATTGTAACAATATGAGATAACCAAGGGACAGCAGAAGAGATGAGAGATAACATAGTACATTAAGGACAACAATCACTCAATATATGGCTTTTGTTTCTATATCCTGGAGGTCCTTACATTTAGTGGCATCACACTATTTGGCCTTATATCTGTAGATTTTGTTCTATTGTAAAAAAGAGATGACTTCTGACTACCAGTTGGTCAGAGCCTACAGCTGTCAGCCTGTAAATGGGCGTTAGCAGTAGACCTTCCTAAGCATTGTTTCAAGAGGACTTATTTGAACAGTTAGCACACTTATGACTGTGGAGGTAGCTACTCTCATCTTGATTAACCAGTATTAATGCAGTATGTCAAATGGACATACACTGTCACCTTTACATTGATACATTGCAGTCATTAGTTAAATCCAGAAGGTGTGCAGATTTAAAGTTGCATTTCTTAGCCCTTGTCTTAAAAATAGCTATCTATGTATGTATGCTAGTAAAACTGGCTTGAGATGTTATAGGCATTTACTTTAAGCCAAGTTTCTTTTTTAAAAGGAAACAGGAGAAGTTACCTATTGTGAAACATATTAATAAAGGTAAAACTTTATTATAAAATTTTGTGGATTCTTGAAACACTTTAGCTTTTGTTCTACACGTTTTCTGTGAGACTTGTGATGTTCTGTGATTATAACAGCATATAGATCTGTCAGGCTTATGTCTAGTCCAGAAATAAGAGAAAACTCTAGCTAAGATAATTTCATACTAGTCGGTTGGGTCTCCTTTATCTGATTAAAATGGTATGTTCACACGCAAATCTTAACAAATAGCAAATTTTCTCTTTTTTACAAAACGTATTCCTCCCCCAGCGTGTTCATCGCCATACACTCTAGTGTATTCTCCCCATAAAAAAAATATATATATATATATAATTGTTTTTATAAAGCAGCTGAGGTCTTGAAGTCGATAAATTATCAAAATGCTTTTTTTCACTTGTATCAGCCATTTCGGAAACCTTGGCTGTCATTGGAATCCGTGCTAGTTAATAAGATGATATGGAAATGATGTGGGTAGGACAGACTCTTGGGTGTATTCAGACCTCAGCCCTCCTTTCTCACCCCTGTAGGAATCCACTCCTGTCTGAATCACATACGACTCCACAAGAATACGTTTCTGTTTGGCTCTAAGCCTTGTTGGTAGGTTATTAGAGAACTTTATGAAACTATAATCTTTTCAGATTAGCCTACTTACCAGCCATACAATTTACTTAGGTGCCATTTTGCCGTTTTCTTCTCATGGTCCAATTTCCCTGTTGGATATATTGTATGTTAGACAGAGCTCTCATATCACTTGTATTCCTGCCTCCCTTTATCCATTTTTTATTACACTAGCTAACATGTTTTCTTTCTTCCCTTCCTGTAGCATTTATTTGAGGCCTTTTATATTGCTTATATTTGTTAGGTGTTGATTCAGTACACCATTTAAAGTGTCTTGTAGAAATATTAAAAGGCAGAAATCAGTCTATTCATCTCTCACATATTTAAAGCAGGCCTTTATTTTTGGCCAGCACTTCTAATTTCCAGAGGATTATTAGAAAGTCTGATTTGGTCTCAGATTATGAGCTCCTGTGGCCTGGAGGGAGTGGGGAAAGGGGAAAATTTTATAGTGGAAATGATCTGGTGAAGGTCTAAAGGCTGCCTTGTAGAAATTGGTAAGTAAACTCTGAACATTATCTCCATCATACTTGGAAATACATATTTTAGTAAGAAAAATTTGCACAAATGCAGGAATACCATCATTATTTACTGTATTTTAAAGCAGCTTTTACTTCTCTGCATACACAAATGTCTTTACTAGAGTAATATTCTTAGTGTTTATGAAATTAGTACAGTTTGGATGCTTTTCTTTAATGGTGTGTGTCTTCCATTGGTGTAGCTTCCAAAGCTGCATAAATTCTGACAGACTCCGCAGTTTGACTGGGGTCTCTTTCAAACAATACCCATCAATGCACCCGTGTCACAGCTCACCTGTTGACTTCTTGGGTGTATGTCTGAATGCATGTGTTTTCACTTACCACTGATCTCATTTTAACATTTCTTTAAAGGCTGTTTTTGTTTCTGTGTTGAGTTTGCTCATGAGTCAAAATATGTCAAGGTTCTGCAGCATCTAGGGAATCCTCTGAACATCTACACTTTTGACATGAATAGGGAAGTTTCGTTGGGCTCTGTTATTGACAGAAGGTCTTTGTCCTCTCTGCGGCTTGTTCAGGGAGTAGTCATTCCCTTATTTCCTTGATCACAGATCTTGAGGGAGTACATAAATACACATGTGCACAAACCCTAAAAAGAAAAAGAAAAAAGAAAAAGTCTTATTCTGGGAATTATTTTGTGTTGTTGTGGATGGAGTTTCTTGATGGAGGTAGAGTTTTCAGACTTGCAGATTGCTTTTCCAGTGCCAGCCAAGGTTCTTTTCGAATTTACTTTACTGCTATTTTTCTTTTTCTTCCTTTTCAAAGGAAGAAAGCAGGCGTGAGCATTGGGGCTCCTGCATATGTTGACCTCCAGTCCTCATTTATTTCCTATGACTGTGTCAGCTCTGCCTTCTTCAACATCTGAAATAGATTGGCAATGTAAGCTGGGCTTTCAAATAAAGTGATTGCTGTTTCTTCTCCGGGAAAGAAAACAGAGGCATGTGTATACTCCCAGTGGCGTTCCTGCGCCCCCTCACATAGCTGTCTGCCTTTGTCAGCCTTTTGCTTTGACTCATTCTGCCGAGGTGGGGGTGGTTTTGTGTGTTTTTGTAAGTTAACTTGTGTAGGTTGTCAGTTATCTCAATTTTGCCATTTTGTTTGGCCATGATCCCTCCATGCAAGGAAACAGCCACATCTGCCCTATTTCTCAGTGTGATTGTGGGTACTGAAACTTGCCCTTAAAATATTTGTCAAATTGTTTTTTTTCTCATAACTCCAGAGGTCCAAACCTCACTCCTTCCTGCTTTTACAATGTCTCTGTGTATCGTGAATTCATACTATCCAAACCGATCTGAGAACTTGAGTTGTTCCATCCCATTTATTGTGGTAGCTTTTCTTGTAGTGCAGATTCACTTTGTTTAACATAGTGACATTAGGAATATCCCCAAATTCACCTCCTTTTCTGGTGTGTGTGTGTGTGGGGGGGTAGTTTTAGACACAGATAACTGCCTTAGATTGTTTTGATCTGGTCGGGGGAAGTTTGTGGTAGGTAATTGTGTCTGAAAGAAAGGAATTGAGACCCTGAACTTCATGGAGAAGCCATTTGTTGTAGATAGCATCCTAGGCAGCAGATCTGTCTTGACCTTTTCACCATTTCTTAAGAGAAATAGCCCCAGGGTTGTACAACATTGTGCAACATTGCCAAGAGATTAAGCTTTGGAAGTAAATCTTTACAGATGAGCTACAGAAGGCAAACAGTGCTTACCACCAATCACTGAAGGGTCCCCTTATATTAAAGGTCAGTATAGATGTCTGATATCCAAGATAACTGTCCAGTATATAAATAGCTTTTATTTACTAATTATACTCTATGTGTGGTATCATTTCTAGCAGCAAGTTTAATTCCTCTTTGTATGCATTTACTGTAAACTGTCATTTAATGTGGGCTCAAAATAGGTGGAAAACTAGAGAACTGTGAGTCTTATAGCACATTTAGTACTTGACATTTAGAAGAGACAGATGGCAAGTAACCATGGTGTGTGCAGAGCTATTTTCTGTAAGACAACCTTAAATTACTATAAAGAATTTTAATTAAGTGTTTTTTTAGGAAGTTTCCAATATACTGCAGGTCATTGAAGCTTGGAAGGGGGAATGTATGCCAAATATTTTAATAGATAAACAGTCCACTGCTCTTGATTGACCTGAAACTGATAAAGCTGTATTTTTAGGAATGTAAACATTTCACTGAGTCTCACTGTAACTTAGAGCAAAGCAGTTGTCCTGATTAATTTTAAAGAATTCTACTTTACATTTCTAATTAGGATGTAGAATCAACTGTGTTGAGTTTAAATATTAATAAAAAATCTATTTCTGAGGTCTTCCTCTTCTTCTTACTCAACTGGTATTCACTTTTCCTTATGGTGATTATTTCTAATTTCCTACGGATTCACTAGACATTTTTCCACTGCCTGAGAGTATCATAAATCAAAACTCACTGAACAAAAGGCTATCTGTAAAGTACAGTTCCAGCATTAAATTTGTTGTTCAAACTGAAACTAGTTTTCATAAGAATTGCTGCTACAGGAAAAATAAGTTTGTATGAAAGCCTTCTCAGGTTATGCTCTGGAAAGTTGCTTGTTTCTTTTCCTCAGCAGAAACAATTAGAAGATTATGGGAGGGCGGATGCTTTAGCTATTAAAATTCAACAGTCTTGAGAAATGGCTAGTGATGTTAGGTCAGAAGGTCAAGAACTCACATGAGAAGGCTGACTATCTGACTGGCTTGTCTTGCTATATGCTACTTTGTTTCTCTTTCAGCTAGGGTTAGCTTATACCATGGTTTAATTGGTCCATAGGAATCTTCTTTGAAAGGTCCTAATCATACACACATTCACACACACACACACACACAATTTTTGTTTTTGTATACTTGAGATCGCAACATTTCTGAAAAATAGAGTAACTATGATAGGTAAAATTATATTGAAAAACGACTTTCCTAAATTGGCATAAACTTAGACAAAATGATGTTACCTTTTTAAAAAAGACGTGTGTGTGTGTGTGCGCACGCGCGTGCGTGTGTGTGTGTGTGTTTCATGAGTCTGCTTAAACAAAAGTGAATCCTTTTATCATTTGGTTTTGTATTCATACAGCAAATTCAGTGCTAAAATAGATGTCTGCCTCACATAGATAGGTATAGGCATGCTTTGCTTCACGATGATGGTAAATTCATAGAACAATGTCCTTACAGAAAGGACTATTGTCATGTGGGCATCACAGTGTGGACTTGAACAGATCTAGATAGTGTAGGTCGGTCAGTCAGTTAGTGGCCACTGATGCCATCAAGAATGAGATGTGATAAGCACAGATAAACAAGGCTGCTTCCGGTGTGCCATGGTTTTTGCAGCAAACTTTATATGTAAATAGAAAGGAATACATCTCCTGTAGTAACCAAGCATGCTGTACTAATACACCAATTAGTTACATACTGTTTGTTGACAATATCAGTTGACACACTCTTAGATAGCTATGTTATATATTTATATAACTGGCAGCACAGTAGGGTTTTTACACCAGTGTCAACTGCATTGTGTCAGTAAAATATTGTTATGCTATCACTATATTATACTATTTTTTGTCTGTCCTCATCCTTTAGGACCACCATTATTTACATGATGGACTCAAATGTCTATGTGATGCATATTGTATATTTATATATTTTATTCTATATATTCTTCCAACTGTTAAAAGTATACTTGTGCTTCCTTTAGTCCTTCTGTTGGTTTATAAACCAAATGGCATTGTTTATTGGAATAATATTTCCCAAGAGTGCAGCTATATAAGAAATATTCTGTTTCATGGATTCTCAGTGAATGTCTCACATCCTAGGAGTTTTCATAATTTACCAGGCATGGATTATGGTGGCACAGCCTGTAATCTATCACCCTGGAGACTCTCTGGAGGCTGAACTAGGAAGACAGAATTTGAGGATAGCTTGGACTGTGTAGGGATACTCTCTTCAATATTTAGGGGAATAAAATAAAATTATTTTTTCAGCTGAGATCAAGTGTAGAATTCCGGGGCACAGTGACTTCTCTCTGTAATCTCTGTTACTTAGGAGGCAGTGTTTAGGGAAATTGCTATTGAAGGTGAGTCTGGTCAAAAAGTAAGACCCGTCTCAATTGGTAAGCTAGATGTGGTGGTTCTTCCAGGAGAAGGATTCTATTCCAGGCTGGCCCTGGACAAGACAAAACACAAGATATATCTCAATAAATAACTGAAAGGAAAAGGGACTGGAGGTGTGGCTCAAGTGGTCAAGTGCCTGCTGAGCGAACTGCAAGGATGTAAATTCATAGCCCATACCATTGAAAAAGTAGCATAGATCCTAGCACTTAGATTATGACTGCGTGAACTAATTTGTACATTTCAGTTTTTTAGATTCATGCTAAACTGAGTTATGTATATTTATAGTATGCATAATGCTGTATGTGTATGTGTGTGTATATATAGAAACACACATACCTCGTGGAGTGGTAAAATCAAGACATCAAAACAATTCTATATCCACAGTCTTATATTCTTTGCTTTGTGTGTGCGTGTGTGGTGAAATCTGTATACTCTTAGCAGTTTTCAGGTGTTTATCATTGGGAACTATTAAAAGCACATGCTACAGTGAATCTTTTGAGCTTTTCCCTCCATTGGACTGAAGTTTTGTGTCCTTTGACTAAGATTTCCCCAGCTGTCTCCCTTCATATTTGCTCCCCATTGTCAGTGTAGAAGTTTTTACTGACATATTTTCTGAGGACATGGAGTTAATAATCTGTTTTCACCTAAAACAAGAAAAACGTGGAGAATTACTTAGTGTTTTGTTTTTTTTTTTAATTTTCCCTCAATTTCTCTTCCTGGCCACTCCCCTCCCCCCACCAAATTGAAGGCTTTACTCATGACCTTGTAATTCTTTTGACTTAGTGATCATCAGTGTTTCTTTAATTGTCTTAGGAAACTTTATGAGAATTTTCATTTTAAAATGCATGTTCCCCTAATATTTCAAAAAGTGCCTGGGCCGGGAGTTTCGCCTAGTGGTAGAGTGTTCTCCTAGCATTCAGGAAGACCTGGGTTTGATTCCTTGGTACGACATACATAGAAAAAGCTGGACGTGGTGCTGTGGCTCAAGTGGTAGAGCTTTGAGAAAGCCCAAGGACAGGGCCCGGGCCCTGAGTTCAAGCTCAAGGACTGGCCCCAAAAAAGTACTATTCATTATTGTTGTTAAATGAACGACTGTTGTTAAAAGGGAAGCATATTTAATTTTTTGAAAACTCTGTGAATAAAATTGTTTGAATTAGATAATACCTAGGAATGCAAAATGTTATGTGTTCAAATAAGAATTAAATTCAAATATTTTTACTTGTACTTCCACCAAGTACTAAAACATGAATAGAAATAGTATTTCTTATTCAGCAAATGAAACTGTAGAGAGTAGAAAAATATCCTACTAAACATTATTTTCAAAGCCAGCTGAGTTGTGAGAAAGTTACTGATTTTATATTACACTAAAGTAAGTTGTTTTTATTTTTATTTTAAATTGCTTTTTTTCCCTGTTGAACTCAGGGTCTCTCACTTGCTGGGCAGGCTCTCCTGAATCACACCTGAAATCCTGAAGACTTCACACTTGTCTTTAGTTTTAACAGTTTATGGATATTAATGGTGTTGTCTGTCTTTGAGAAAGAATATCGATCAGCTTCAGTTTTCTGCTTTATAACACATTTTGGAATACTCTCTAGATCTAATAAATTAGGTTGTTTAGCTGTTCCTGAATGTGGTTTGCTGTTTGCTAGTCTTAAATAACTTCTTAATATTTAACATCAGGTGATTGACATGGGTGAAAACTGATATCGAACTGTCCAGACCAGACACATGTTATTTGTGTGGTGTTTACATTTCTATTCTCCAGTCCCATCTGAACACCCTTCTCTAGGTCTTGCTATCTCACTATTCAGTCTTTGTCAGTCTTGCATGCTCTTAGGGCATCAGCTATAGCTGTATTTGCTACTATTTTTAAAAACATTTTTTAAATTTATTGAATCTTTGTTTACGATTCAATTTTAATATGAATATCAGTTCCTCTGTGAGACATTCTTTCACAGATGTTGTAAAGTTTTGTACATGTAATTTTTCTCTCATAGAACTCTCGTTTTTCTTCTAGATTTGGTCTCAATTTATATCTCCTTTCTTTACCATTCTTGCCCCTTGCAGGAAGTTAATTAATATATGTACTCAAGGAATGAGAGATAAGTATTCATCTTAGGAAATATGGCAGGCATTCTTAAAATCATATGCACAGGAAATAAAATAACATGTAGCATTATTAAACCTATAAAGTGGTATACTAGTTCATATTTCTTTGCTCTATTAGAGCCCAGGTTATTGATAAAGAAAAAATGTTTTGATTAGCTCAGATCCAGATGCTGGCAGTTCAGAATTAGGGGCTTCCTATGTGAAGCTTCCTTTGAGACCTCAAGCTCTATTTCTGGTGAAAGAGTAGAAAAACAAACAGGCAGGTATGGAAGAGACCACACGGTGAGAGAGGCAGAAGGAGAAAGCCAAGGGGTACTGGATTGCTTTACAACATGGAAACATAGCAGTTACTGATTCCTTTTGAGAGATGAAAAACTCAGCATTATTTATTGGAGAAAGCAGGGACAACTAAAGCTTTACTGTAAGTTTCACCAGATATAAACTATATTCAACCTTTTGATCAATTTTATTTTTCTGGAGGTAGGAGAATTCAGTATGTATATAAGCCACGGAAATTTAATGTGCCGGGGATTATACATGAACTATTTTGCTCCTGAGCATAGCTAATATTGCTCAGCATGATAATCTCCAATTCCTTCCATAGATAGACTTCTAATAAGTCTCACGTTTTGGCTTGGGCTGGCCTGTTTATACCTCTCACGTAGCTCTCATAAGTGTGCAGAATCACATTTGGCTCACCTGTTTTGATAACTTTTTGACGGGTTTGCACTTCAGATTTCATTTCCTTTCTATCAAGTAGCTATAGTTACAGCCAAGAGTTACCACACAAGGCCTTTGCTTGCTTGTTTACCAGTCCGGAGGTTTGAACTTTGGGCCTCCTGTTTGCTTGCTTAGCACTGTACCACTTGAGCCATGTCCCCAGTCCACCATTTTGCTGTTTAGCTTGAAGATATAGCCTAAATGGCTTTTCTGCTTCAGGCTGACTTTGAACTGTTTTTCTTTGGCAGTTACTGGGATTTTAACTCGGGCTCAAACTTAACTGGTGCTTTACTTAAGTCATACTCATATCATTTAAATGAACTTTTGAAAGCAGAGTTGATTTGTTTTTCATTTTGCATTATTTTTGTAAAACATGTAACTACAGTGACAAATCTAAGGTAGCTCATGTTATAATGGAGATTCAAGGGAATAACATTTGGAGTCATTCAATACTAGGAGGCCCTTATAGTTGAAATTAGTGATAAATCATGGGACAGAATGAGATCTCTAGTCCTAAAGCAGAGTAATGAGAAAGAATGGGCAGAGCTCAACTTATTTTCTAATCACAGCCCTCTCATGAAAACTCTAGTGGTCACATGTAAACTACTCATATTCTCAATGACTTTGTTGACCTTGCACTGCGCCTCTCCACAACACAGGTGGTTGCACCACTTCAACACTTCCACTCTGGGACTGAGCTTTGAGTTACAGTAAATGCTTGTGGGATACCCAGTTAATACAGTAGCCTGCCCTCACTGAAGATGTAGTAGCCATTTTGGTTCACATGAGGATCATCAGAAAATAAGCTTTCAGTTACATCTGGATTTGTGCCTTATTTCCATACCCTGCCACGGCTTTGTCTCAGAAATTTTATGATCAGATGTTTTACTGTTCTAAAAGTTAAACTTAAGACTACAGATATTTTATATATTTATTGGTGAAACATTTTAGAGACGGTAGTAGTAGTCTTTTTTCTTGGTTTATTTTTTTACATCTAGTTTTTATTTATCTCTTAAAACTAAATCCAAATGCCCCTTCTTGTTATGTAATGCTTGTTTACCATATGGATACCATTTCAAAGGTTACCAATATTTCCTGTGACACAAGCAAAACATTCAGATATTTGTGAGGCTCACTTGGGAAAGTATTCCATCCTCAACAGGAAGAGTCTCAGGAAGTATTGCTTCCTTTAGGAAGTTATGCACAGGGATGTAAATGTGTGTCCTATACACACTGGACAGCCTTATTAGGCAATCTTGAAAAACTGTTCAATGACTTTAATTAGAAGGGTGTTCTATGATTCATGAGAATTTGTAAAGCAGCTATACTGCAGAGAAGATTACAAGTTGTTATGCATTGACAGTACTGTAGTGCAACGCAGGGAAGGGAGAAAGTGGGGAACACAGCAACAGTGATACTAGACACTATGTTGTAAATGAACTTTACAACTTGCAGGGAAGAGGAGTGGGGCTGGGAAAATGGGAGAAAATGAGGGAGGGGATAACAGAATTTAAAAAGAAATGTATTCATTACTTATGCAACTGTAACCCCTCTATTCATCACCCTTACAAGAAATTTTTTAAAAAGAAAGAAAGTGTGACCACAGGACATTAAATCTCTTCTTTTGATTTACTTCATCTTAACATTAAAGTTCAGAATTCCCTAGAGTAAATGTTCTAGTCAAAAGGAAAGCAAGTTAACTGCAACTAATAGTTGAGGTTCTTAAAGTTGTAATTAGTTCTAGGCTAACTACTTACATATAAATTGAGATACTAAAGTAAGAGATCCTTCCAAATTAAAAGTAAGCATTTGAAGTTTCATCAGGTATATTTTAGGCAATAATACATTACTTTCACATTCACCCTCCCCAGTATTGGGAGGTAACTCAGGGCCTGTCATTGTTTCTTTTTTGATCATGTCTCTCTACCACTTGAGCCACAACTCTACTTTCTGGTTTTTTGGCAGTTAATTAGAGAAAGGAATTTAACAGAATTTTCAGCCCAACCTGTTTTCCAACCATGATCACCCGATCCCAGCCTTCTGAATACCTAGGATTACAGGCATGAGCCACCAGCACTTCACTTTCAATAGGGAGAATTTCTTTTGTGGTGAGAAAATTAAGAAATGTTTTAAAAATCATAATAATGTATCACTTTTAGAACACAGAAAGTCTAGATTGGTGTGACATTAAAAATATCTAAAATATTTACATTTTTGTTTTGTAGTTTTTTTCTTTTTAATTGACAAAAGCATTATATTTTGTTATGCCCAATATATACATATAATATTCCTTTAGACTTTTCCTTTCCATTACATTACCCCATTTGTCTAAACTCATCTTTATAAGCTCCATTGTTATATTTTCATAGCTACATGGCATATCTTGACCATATTGAGTCCTTTTATTTTTTGGTGGGTCATGGGGCTTGAACTTGGTCTGGTCTCTATCCTGAGCTTTTCAGCTCAAGGCTACCACCCTACCCTTGAGCCAAGCCCCACTTCCCGTTTTCTGGAGGTTAATTGGAGATAAGAGTCTAAGGTCCTTTTGTGCCTGGGTTGGCTTTGACCCTTGAGCCTCAGATCTTAGCCTCCTGAGTAGCTAGGATTACAGGGGAGAGCCACAGTGCCCAGCCATATTGACTCTTCTTTGCCTTCTCTGTCTACCCTCTCCTCTCTGTCATGAATTGTCCATCTCCTTCAGATAGAACTTTTGTGATATTCCTGTTACTTTATTTTGTGATATTAAATATTTGTGATATTGTGTTCTTAAATTCATTTCACTTGTGTTTTTAATACTAAGGTGTTGATTTTCTCATAAGCTACAAATGCAGACTAGAAAAGCAATATATTTGCTATATTTGCTGATAGGTGTATTTTATGAGCTATATAAAATGGTACTTAAATTTTCATTATTGTATTAGAGAAAAATCACATGTCTTTTATGCAGCTGCTTCATGGAAAATGGAAACTAGAACAAAATGGTTACTAAAATTGTTTTGCTTTATTTTTAATCAAGAAGACTTAAGAATTGTAGCAAGTTATACATACCAAATAATGAGATAAAATGTAGCAGATCCCTAGAAGCTTCTGTTCCATTGTGGTTCAAATGTGGTTCAAATTTCTCACCTCTTTTGGACTGCTTCATTACTGTCCTTGTAGGTGATAACTTGAAATGTCTCTACAGAAAGTTGGGTGAAACTTACTTGACCTTTCTAGACTCACAGCTAAGCTGCCTTGTAAGTGCTGATTCTCTTCAAAATCATGTATATTGTATTCAGAGCATAACAATTATTTAAAAAAATACTTATACATATGTTGTAGTTTCATATAGAATTAAAAGCATTTAAATTTTATTCGTTTGTATAGGAAGTTTTTAATAGCCTCTGAAATTCATTTTCTTCCTTTCCTGACATGATCTAGTTCCCCATTTTTATCCACTCACTATAATGGGAGTATTTTCTGGACTCACTTGGATTCACTGTGCTCCTGTAAGTGTTGACCCTTTGTATGAGAGCAGAAGTGACTTGTACAGGCTCTAGTTTTTGCCTTTTAGGGGGCCACCTGGACTTTGCTGTTTTCCACTCCCTGCTGGCTTGGATGTAATGATGGTTGTGAGTCTTCTGTGGCTCTGTGATGGAGTGTGACAAAGCATCATGGGCTGTGGAGCTTGGGTCCTTAATTGTCGTGTAGACTAGAGTTGATAGATTCTAAACCAGAAGGAAATCAACATTAGTGCCAGGAGCTTTACTTTGTGTCTTTTGAATACCAGGTGAAAACACATTTCTTTTCACAAGTAGGATAAGTTTATTTCTGAATTCTTAACTTTTCAAATTTGTGTGGTAAATATTTTTTAAGATTCAATTTTCTCATTTTCCTTTCTTTCTATGAATTTTATTTTATTGTTCTGTGATTTATATTTATATTTATTTGATTTATATATTTATATTTGTATTATGTGAATTTTTATTAATTTTATTTTCAGTGACTTTCAAGTCTGTCAGAAGTCTGATTCAGCCTTTTATTTATCCAACTCCATTAGCAAGATAAACAAAGGTATTCTTACCTTTCTATTTTTTAATATTGACTCAATTTTTTTATTAAAGAATTTATTAATGTTGATTTTTACATCATATTTTAAATGACAAGTTTAACAAAGAAACTTTTATTATCTTTCAGTAGTTCTATAAAGGTGTTCCTATTCAGCAAATCAATTCGTAAATATAGTGCATCTTGATCAATATCATCTCTCTTCTCATTTCCCCTATCTCTCCCAATCCAACCCCTCATCAACTTTCCTAATTTCATAGGATATACATTGATTATTATGACTTCATTCTCCTTGGGTACTTTGAAAATTCAAACCATGCTGACAGTATCTGCCTGTGGCAGATTTTTGTTTATTTTTTTGAGGTTTATATTGCAAATTTATGTAAGGCATTGTGCAAAATAAGACTTTATTAGCTGTACTTTGCTTAGCCAAAAGTAATTTCTGACTCTTCAATATCATGTTGTTGTAGCTTACATTAAATAGTTATATGATGTTAAACCATTAGGTGACTAATGCTATGGGATTTTATGGCCTTTTAGGGTTAAACAGGATGTTGTCCCAGTTTCCTGTGTTTCAGTTGTTGTGATCATCCAACCTTTCTTTTCTTTTTCTTTCCCTTTCCCCCATGTGTTACGTCTTTCCTTTCTGTACATTTGGTGGGTATCCCGTAAATGCTAGTATCTCTTTGCAGGGTTGTTCACCTGAGCTCAGGGACCCTAACAGGGACCAGGTGTCTGGCCATATTTCTGAACACACACACACACACACACACACACACAGATAAAATTCACTTAGTTGCTTGGGGAGTTTGTGGGTATATTATTATAATGGATGGAAAAATGCCTTGTGCTCTGCAGCCTTTTAAACTAAGTAATACACTTACAAGAAATAGTGAATTTTATGGGAACTGATTTCTGTGGAGATGAGTATAGGGAAAAAAGTTCCATAATGATGATTGAGAGATTTTTCAGAAAGCATTGTTTGATTTGTTGTTTTCAATCCAAAGGGCTACTCACGTCATCACACTGAGGAAGGGGTATAGCATCACTGAATGAGTTTGGTCCCAACTTTAATCAGTTTTACATTTCATTATATGGCAAGACTGTCCTTGAGAGAAGCACTGTAAATTACTCTTGGAGTTGTGGGTAGAGACACACTGAATGAAGGGCCCGTATTATAGTATAGGAACAATACATAACCTGTCAGTGTCTTTGGCAAGCTCTATATTTGTGGCTGTGCCAAATTTTAATGACATTCTGTATACTTAGCTATCAGTGCATACAGACACCAAGCCTCTTGCATTTTAAAGGAAACTGTGGGAAGAATATGTTTCTGACTGACTGGTCCATTCGCATTTCAAAATCCATTCTATGAATGAAAAAGTAAAGGGGACATTTCCTTCCGTATCAGTGTAGCAAATCTTCCAGCATCCTAGCCCCTGGCGGTCACGTGGTACACAGGAGTCACCGGGTGATTTGTGAGTCACTGGTTCTCCTGGTCATTTTCAGGAATCTTTCCTGTCACACGTTTTATAGTCTTCTGATTTCTTGACACAGCCTTGCAGATGTCACTTACCAGTCTTCCTGGCATACGATAGCCTTGGAAGGAAAACTTTCCCCGGCTTTCTGCACTCTTTCCATGATTCCTGGGAACTGTGATCCCCACCAATCTGACATCACTAATAGGAACTCTTACCTTTGTTCCACTCACCAGGGTTTCTTTCCTCTCACTTTAGTTTTAACCCTCTGGAGTCTTCATTTCCAGAATGTCCTTTTTTAGACACACTCCCGGTCTTTTTTACCTTTCTTCTTGCCATAGGCCATGCAACTTGTCCCAGAGTGTCTTTCTCTCATTCATTTTGTGATCTCCTGATTATCCTCAGGTTTCACTCATATTCACACCCAGTTTGGATCTCTTTAAATACTAGACAGAGAGATTTGAGGCTATCCCTTGGCTCTGTGTATTGGTAAGTGCACAACTCTCTAATAGAATGTCAGGCATTTACCAGTTATTAAATGGAGCTGCTTTTTACCCCTATTATGGAGATTATTTGAGGGCATGATCAAAGATAATGAATGATAGGGTAAAGTTGGTGCTATTCAATTAATCAAGGAACGGTTAAGAAGTACAGCTGATTTACAGAAGCTGTGGGGAACTATTATAGTTCACAGTAATGAAGTGGTAATAGCTAACATGCACGTGAAATATCTTTTTAACAAAGCTGATATTATGGTGGTAAGACCTGGTGACTAAAGTAGGAAGTTTCTCAGATTTTATATTGAAAAGTATGGTGTATACAAGTTAGCATATCTTGTTTAATACTTTATCTCTTTTTAATAGACAGCATGTTTTATTTTTTATTTTATTTTTTATTGAGGGGGTAATATATAGAGGGCTTACAGTTACATTCACCAGGTAGTAGATGCATTACTTCTCACACATTGATACTCCTTCTCATGTTTTTGTCCCCATTTCCCTCCCCCTCCCAACCATCTTGTTTCCCCCCTTCCCTTTCCTACTTCAAATAAACAAATAAATGTATATACAATATACAAGGTAACAAAGTCAGATACAGTAACAATATGAGACTAACCAAAGGGCAACAAAAGAGAAGAGAAATAATACATTAAGAACAACATATCACACAAGATAAAGTTCTTGTTTCCAGATCTTGGAGACCCTTTCATTTAGTCTTATCCTATATGACCTTATGTATCTAGGTTTTGCACTATTGTAATGCTAGGAGAGTCCTAGATATGTACTAATTACTACAAATGAGGGAAGCCATTGAGCCTATGTTCCTTTGGGTCTGGCTTACTTCACTTAATATGATTTTTTCCAAGTCTTTCCATTTCCTTACAGATGGGGCGTGGGCATCATGTTTTATACTGCATCATTACATGGCTTTATTACCTCGTTATGCATGACTTAGTAGGAAACATTTTCTGTATGTAGTAAATGTTGGTGTGTTCATTTCTCTGGCCAAAGATGTAATGGATTTCTTTTGAAATTTCTATTATCTTTTCCTGTAAGAACTATACAAGTAAAACTGGGATTATAGGATACTGAGGTTATTTTGAAGCCAGTGTACTTGGCTTTAAGTTTCAAGAACATTTGGATTTTCCTTTGGTTTAGGTATGTAATTAAAACAATCTTCTTAATTGAATTCTCACTAAATGGATTATGTTCACTTTCCTGAAATTTTATGTCATCATAGTATTCCCCAGTACTATTGGAACTGAAGTATTGGTGGAAAGGTTGGGGTCTACCTGTTTGAGGAGTGTACTCTCTATGATCCTGAGAAGTGACTGCTGAACATCAGCTTGTGATAGGGACAGCAGCTCTTTTTATACTAATGCTTTCTCATCTCTATATAAGGAAGGCATGGAAAGCAGATCAAAAATTCTACAAGTGACAAACACTGTGACTAATGAGAATAGTTTTACCCTTTTTAAAGCTGATGTGGAGCAGGTGGAAGCAAAATATGTAATTTATCCTGATCTCATTTTTACTCATTCATGTATTTTTTTCTCAGTTCCATTATCAGAGTTAAAGGAGGAATAAGAAAACCACAGGAGAACTAACATGCCCCACACAGAAAAAAAAGTTGATATAATTTCACTTAATGACAAGTTCTGTAAGTAAGAATGCTGTAGGACAATAAGGTAGAAAAGAGAAGGTGCTATATTGTAATATTCAGGGATATTAATAAAATCCAGGGGAAAGAAATACTTCGCCTCTGTCACACTTTCATAAGGAGAGCGGTCATGTTCCTTGTAGGCTGGGTGAAATCTCCCTTTCATTGGCTGGAGAGAAGTGGAAGTGGGTAAGAGACTCCTCTGCCCCAAATGCATTGGTGGTGTGCTCAGGGTCAAATATTTGTGGCTGACCTGTCAGCTTCCTCCTCCACTTGTTACCCAAATCCTACAGATGTAGTCATAATCCTATTTTAATGGTATTACTACAAAGCACTTATAAAATTGGAATAGACTGCAGACTAGGCACCAGAGAAAGGCATAAAGAAAGTGGCCAGAGAGGGGCTTTGAAAATTCACTGTGATAGGCTGACTTTTAGCTACCCTTTGTCCTGAAACAAGGCTGTTTGTGGCATGTAGTTCTTCAGTGTAACAGGAGTATGAAGCTTTTGATGTAGGCTCTGGGTACATGTGTGTGAATTTGCTTAGATGAGAGAACATCAGCTTGTCATTCATTTTACTTGAATAAACAGAAAGGTTTGACATTTGAATCTGAGTCCCTGTTAACAGCCTGTATAAATAATTATCATTAACCTGCCTTTCTAAGAGAGAATACACAGCAACTAGCCCTCTTTGCTTTTGCCCCACATTGAACTTGGAATGGTGAGTCTGATTGACTTGCTAGTTTGTAAATTTGGGTTTTGGGCAATGCTGAGGTTACAGTAAGAAAACACCACTAGGTTTAGGTTAAGGACTGAAGGGGGAGCTTACAACAAGTGTGACAGAGAAGCAATGGAGACTTTATGTAGCCTGTTAGAGCCCAGCACAAGAGATTAGGTTCAACTTGAAAGGCAGAAGTTAATTGCAGCCCAGTAGGAAAGCATTTTTTTCATACTGAAGGGTGTGGCTCTGTTTATGTCTGGAAGAAGGAAGATTAGTTGTAACCCAATAGAAAGGCAATGATAGCCTGTGTGTCAGAGGTTGCAGATTTCTGGATCAGAGGAGAGTTTGGAATGCAAGGTAGTGAGTGGATTAGCTAATCATGTAATGTAAGATCTCCTATGTGATTGTAAACTGATTTCTTTGACCTCAAGATTCTCTTAGAACATTGTAAAAATCGTTTGCTTATCTCAGGTACTGTGATCCAGAACTGATGTGAATGTAGCTAGGTAAAGCATGAGTGGTACTATCTGGAAAGGATCTCTTTCTTCTGTGTACAGATGGAAACACTTTCTATGGGTCAGTTGGTTCTGTGTGATTTTGTTAGTGACACTGATCCTAGCCAGGAACTGCTGTTTCAGTGAAGTTCAGACTTGTCATCTATTTTTGGTAGAAGCCGAAAGAATGTCAGAGACAATGTTTGAGTTTTGAGGCCTTTTTAAGAGGTTAAGATAAAGCGTTTTAGCCCAGTGGCCCTGTGTCATTTCATTTATCTAACTAAAGCACAGCCTTTTAATTTCAATGCACTTAACTTCTGAAGGATGAATAGGGTATTGAATGGATTCTATAAACAAGAGCTTTTCTGAACCATAAACAGGAACACAAACAGCACAAAGATAGCCTGTCAACCAACTGTGGGTTGGAGGAGAGGGAAACCCTGTGAGTTTTATCTTCTCTATGCTGGCAGCAGTTCTGCTTTCTTTGATTTAGGAAGTCCAGAAGCCACAAGAGTAAAAAATGTTAATGTTAGCAAACTCAGTGCTACTGGGTAAGATGTGAATATTAATATATGTTGATTAAGCAAGTATTGTGTTTTAAAGAAACTGCATTGTGGAAAAGCCAAAGAAAATGGATAGGATTGTTTGTGAAGAAACAATAACATAGGAAATAGAAGAAAATTTTCAAGGGAGGCCATACGTTCCTTTCCATATCAAAAAGGTCCTAGCACTATCCTTTCCTGGTAATTTAGATTCAATTTGTTTATTTGCTTTGGCCTTGAGTGTGCTTGAACAGATACTAAACTCCCAGCAAGTGTAACCAGCTGTGAATTTTACTTCATTTCACTTCCAAAGTGGGATGATGCATTTCATGGTACCCAAAGTAAAGAGAGCCATCTCTGTTCACAATTAATTAATGACTTACTTACTTTATTTATTTATTTTGACAGTCCTGGGCTTGAGCTCAGGGCCTGAGCACTGTCCTTGGACTTTCTCAAGGCTAGAGCTCTACCACTTGAGCCTCAGCACCACTTCCAGCTTTTTTCTAGTATGTGGTACCGAGGAATCGAACCCGGGTCTTTGTGCATGCTAGGCAAATATTCTACCACTAGGCCAAACTCCTGGCCCCTCTATCTAGAATTTGACCAGTCATGGTAATGAGGAAATTCTTTGCTTCTTGAAATGCTTATCCTGAGAATACAATCAAATGAACAAAATATAATAAGTTCAACATAAATTATAACTTACAATTTTAATTTGTATTTGTTTTGCAGACTGAAAAATGAAATAACAGTTTTGTACATTGGGTTAAACATTTTTTTTAATTTTTATTTTCAAACAGCAGCCTGAGAATCTTGCAGTTGTTACTTTTCAAAACTACTCTGGAGGCCTTAGAACTTATTCTCCTGAATAGGTAGCAGTTGTTTTGACTTGCCACTTAATTCAAATGTAGGTTTGTTTGGCATAGATTGTTTATGTGTAGTTTTTTTTTTCTTTTTTGTTGGTCATGGGTCTTGAACTAAGAACCTGGACTCTGTCCTTGAGTTCTTGTGCCCAAGGCTAGCACTTTCCTTCTTTGATCCACAGGTTAACTTCTAGTTTTATCTGGTGGTTAATTGGAAATAAGAGTCTCCCTTGACTTTCCTGCCCAGGCTGGCTTTGAACCGTGATTCTCAGATCTCAGCCTCCTGAGTAGCTAGGATTACCAGGTGCCTTGCTTGACTGTCTATTTGTTGGTATCTTCTGCAGTAATGTTGGATGTATGTTTTGATACTAAGTAAGTTTGATACCTAATTGGGCAGATTAAGAAGGTTACTCATAAACTTTAAATTGGAGGCTCTGTTTCTTTAAAAGTATGTAGTCTGGAAGTATGTAGGTTGGAAGTTTTGCCTAATGGTAGAGTGCTTGCATGAAAACAGGGTTTGATTCTTCAGTACAACATATATTGAAAAAGCTGAAAGTAGTGTGTGGCTCAAGCAGTAGAGCTCTAGCCTTGAGAAAGGACTAAGGACAGTGCTCAGGCTTTGAGTTCAAGTCCCAGGGGACCCCCCCAAAAAAAATTTAAAAAGGTATATAGCTTTGCACTGACAGTTCATGTATGTGAATGAATAATAAAGCAAAATTCAGGTTTGGGACAATGTACTCCTATACTTGGTTATAAAAGACAGTATCTTTTGCTTTTCCTTTCTGTAGACTACTTTCTGGAGTGTTTTTTTTTGTTGTTGTTGTTTCTGTTTTAAATGTATTAATGAAGAATGAGGGTTAATGAAAAATATTTATTCAGCAGTATATCTGTCTCTTATCACTATTACAGTCCAAGGAAATCAATATAATTTTCATCAGTCATTCAGTAAAGATACAAGACTTGCAGGTATGTAAGCATTCTTATTTAAAATTCAGGTTGTTATAACTGAGTTCTAATGTTAGGAAACGGTATTGATATACAAATAAATGCAACAGGAAGACCTTTATACCAGGTTGTGCCCCTGATAGATAATTGCATGGAGGAACTAGCATTTGAATTGATATCCCAATACAATGGAATATTAGTGGGCTGACGATTAAAAATTGAGGAAGCTAAACTGTGAAAGACATAGGGGCTCAAGATACTGAGGTGGTGGCCATAAGGAAGGGCTAGAAAGTTTGCTGTTGAATGTACATGATGCTTAGAGTTATGTGTATCCTAGATAAAGGGATTTTCTTATATTCATCAGGACATAAGGAATGATTGAAAGAGCAGTGGTATCAGAGATGTGTTTATGAAGAGTTTGCACTAGGGTGATTGAAACACTTCTAAGAAAGTCTTTTATTCTAGACATCAGAATTGAAGCCTAAACTTGAGATTTAAGCAGAGGGAATGGGAAGTAAAAGGGAGATGGGTGCAAGAATGAACACAAGAACATCAGCAATGCCAAATGCTGGGGGTTTTTTTGTTTGTTTGTTTGTTTTTTTTTTATCTTGTTGGAGCCCATTTTCTCATTCAGCATTTCTTGTATACTCACACTCTTCTCCACTGTATTCAATAGTGGGAGGTACTTAAATGATGAAAAGACTATAATAATATCAGAGACTATTTACTTTCATGACAAGTAAGTTAGGTTTTATTAGTTACAGAGGTTAAAGTGTTAAATGTTGCAGTTGTATAAAACAAAACAAAACGGAATAACAGCCCCAGGAATACTGGACAGTTGACCGAGGCATATTTACCAATCCTCATATCTGGGTTCTACTTTGTAAACATAACTTTTTTTTCTCTTTTTTATTTTTTATTGTAATTAATAAAAGGGTTACATGATATTTGCCAGATAGCAGGTGCATTAATTCACATACATTGATACCCTTTCACATGTCTTGGTACCCATCACCCTCCCCCCCATCCTCTCCCCGTCTTGGTTTTCCCCCCTTCCCTATCAAATTTCAAATAACCAAATACAAATAAATTCAGTATATCAGATAACAAAGTGAGATACTGTAACAATATGAGATACCCAAGGGACAGCAAAGGAGATGAGAGATAACAGTACATTAAGGACAACAATCATTTGTTAGTAAACATAACTTTTCATTACCTTATATTTTCCTCATTGTCTTGACTGTACTTGTAAACATAAGGCACATTACAACTTTGGTTAGGCAAATTTAATTTTGTCCAAAATCTATCCATTAGTTCCCAAAGTATGGAGCATAAATGTATGGGCCTAAAAAGCCAGTGGATGTTTTGTTCATTTTCCTTAAAGAAGAAAAAAATAATGAAATAAAGCTGTGCTCTCAAAATTGTTCAATTGAATTGTATTTGATGTCACACTACAGATGTGGTTTCAGTACCCTCCATCAACTTTTCCTGTCTTGAAATCTTTCTTCATGAGGTGGTGTGATTGGCTTTGCAAGAAGATTTTCCAGCAGAAAATGTGTGAAGCCAGAGAAAAGCAGATTCTCAGAAGCAGTAAAGAATAGAAAACCTTTATGATTTGTAGGAATTGATGAGCTGTACTTGGTGTACTTGGTTTTTTGTTTTTTTTTTTTTTTGGTATTGCTGGTCTTTGAACTCAGGCACTTGCTGCCAGGCACTTGCTGAGCCATTTAAACAGGTCTTCTCTTGCTTTTGTTATATTTTAGGTAGAATGAGTGCCCTTTCATCCCTATTGTAATTGTTTTAAAAGCTTTTTAAAAAAAATTCCTCTCCCCCAATCTTGTAATTGATTCTGTAGATATAGCAGTTTGCTTGTGAATGATATGTGAGGTTTTCTCCAAAATTATATATTCATTGATAAAGTAGTGTTTTTTATATGCCGTACAGGCACAAAGTTATAAACCTTAAAAACTAATTTTCCCTCAAATTTATTGAGGAGGAGTAATTGACAGTTTAAACTATCTTGTAATTATTGATTAGATCTATTTCATAATAAAAGAAAAAAGCTAATATTTTGGAGAAGGGAATTGATGGCTTTTTAAATATCTTGAGTCACAATACTTCTACATAAAAATTAGGTTGTAAATACAGTGATTTAAGGAATCACCCACTGTGTGTACAATAATTTGTGCTCAATAATAATTGAGAGTAACCAGTAACTTTGATCTGTAAAGTAAGTTTTCTATTATTCCTAGATCTGTCATTATTAATCCTTAAAATATTTCGTCTATGAAGTAAAGCAAAAGACAAAAACCCCATGATGCTGACACTGGAGGTTTTGTTTGATCTAGTTAATTTGATTTCCTCCTGTTTTATGTTTGCATTTGTCACTTGGAAAATATGTGATCTATGGTCAATTATTCCCTGGCTTTTCATTAACCATTTTGTTATATTTCTTCTTTGTAACATGCTATTCTCCAGGGTTTGCTGAACTAGCTAAATTTTACCTATCAAAACTATCTGTTTTGGCAGGTTAGCTTTACTAGTATTTGAATTAATATATATTACTTTTATTCTTTGCTCATTACTTTGTCATCTAATTCTCTTAAGAGCCCTTAGACACAATGGGGTTGATTCGTCTTATTTACATTTTGTAGATAAGAAAATTGATAGACTGTCAGTTTAAGTGATCTACCTAAGATGACTCATTTGAAGAATTAGGATGCTGACATTTAGATATTGATTTCATTTAAAGAAGTAGTCAAGTCTTTCCATTTCCTAACAAATGGGGTGATGGAACTTAGGCTCAATGGTTTCCCTCATTTGTCATAATCAGTAGAAACCTTTTGCAATAGAGCAAAACCTTGATACATAAGGCCATATAGTATGACGCTAAATGAAAGGACCTCTAAGGTATAGAAACAAAAGCCATATAATGAATGATTGTTGTCCTTAATGTACTATGTTATCTCTCATCTCTTTTGGTGTCCCTTGGTTATCTCATATTGTTACAGTATCCCACTTTGTTAACTGATATATTGGATATATTTGGTTATTTGAAATTGGATAGGGAAGGGGGAAAACAAGATGAGGGGTGGGGCTGGGGGGAGGGAAATGGGGATCAAGACATGTGAAAGGGTATCAATGTATGTGAATTAATGCACCTTCTATCAGGCAAATATCATGTAACCCTTCTATTACAATAAAAATATGAAAAAAATTAGAATAAAAATGAAATCACAAAAAAAGAAATAGTCAAATAGAAGCTTTAGCATTTTCATTAGTACTTTTAGCTTTAGCACCTTTCTTTTTTCTTTCTTTTTGATTTTATTGTCAGGGTCATTATAGAAGGGCTGCAGTTACATTCATCAGGCAGTGGGTGCATTAGATCTGGAACATTGCCACCCTTTCTCATGTTTTTGTCTCCCTTTCCTTCTTCCCACCTGCTCCCAGTCATCTTGTTTTCCCCACTTTCCTTTCCTATTTCAAATAAACAAATAAATATATATACAATATACCAGATAACAAGGTTAGTTACTGTGACGACATGTGACGACATGTTTTTAAGGGGAAAAAAAGAAAAGAAATAACTGCACATTGTACATTAAGAACGACAATAACAAAAAGATAACCCCTTTTTTTCATATCCTAGAGTTCATTTTGTTTGGTCTCAACCTATATGGCCATATGTACATAGCTTTTGAGCTATTGTAATCCTCTGCTTGGAGAGTCTAAGATATGTAGTAATTATTACAAATGAGGGAAACCATGGAGCCTATCTTCCTTTGGGTCTGGCTTACTTCACTTAATATGATTTTTTTCCCCAAGTCTTTCCATTTCCTTATGAATGGGGCCATGTTTTTCTTTTTGATAGCAGCATAGACTTCCATTGTGTATAAATTAGCACTTTTCTTACATGAGATTTGTATATAAATCAGAAGCACAGTGAATAACAGTGTTATTTATTTGATAATATTCACATCTTAAATGTAAGCAGCAAGGTCCTCTGTTTTGGGCCCATTTATCTTCATTTCACATCAGACTTCACCCCCCCCCCCCATTTCCCCTCTCTCCTCCTCAATCCCTGGTGACCTTCTTTTATAGTCCTTTGTAATTTTTCTGCCTTCTTTCAAAACAGATCTGGTGACTATACTCATTTCTGCTTGGACCTGCTGTTTCTTCTCTGTGTCATTACTGGTTCTTCAGATCTTGCCTCCCTCAGGAAAAAGGTTGTAGTCTTCACAAGGTTACAACTACTGCATGGATCTTGGCACCCTTGCAGAGAAACTGTCACTTCCTTCTGGCTTCTTTCCTGCCTTTCTCCCTTGACTTGTGAATTGTGTGGACTGCAACACATCTGATTTTGTTCATTCTTGTGTCTATGAGCTATAGAAGGTGGTCAGTGGATGCATGTTCTATGAATGGATGAGTTTAAAGTCTTAACATTGATGACCAGTCAGTCATACTGATCAGTTTCTACCTGTCTGATCATGTCCTCTCTTCCTTTGTGTATTGCTAGCAGCAGTGCATAATTAAGATATTGTTGATAGCCTTTAATCTTAAATCTTTGTTAAACCAACAAAGACAAGTTTAAGAAAAGGAATGGGAGGAAGAGGGAGTGATGGGTCATTAAAAAACAACAACAACAAAATCAAAAACCCAACAACAAAAAAGCACCAAGTTACAGAATTTCAGACCTGAACGGAATACTAAAGTTTATGTAAAGAAATCCTCCTCCTGCTCTCTTTCTAAAACTATTTTAAGAAGTTAGCATTTATAGCACAACATTAGTATTTATAGTTCACTATCAATAGCAGGAAATTGACATTAATACCATCCCCAGGGTTCATTTAGACTTCGCCAGTTATTTGTACTTTAATGAGATAGAGAAGGTCAACCACTTTCCAGATGAGAAAATAAGTTTATAGATTTGCTTCAGTGACTAGTACAAGCTTCTCAAAATGTAAGGTTAAAAAAAAATTTAAACTGTGTTGTTGGTCTGCCCACCAATTCTGTCACAAAGTTCTGCAAGTATCAGAGATTGTTCATTAGCATTGGTGCTGGAATTTGAATAATCCTTCTATCTTGGCAGATATTAACTATGCCTTTTAGCCAACTGTGTTTATATTGACCCCCCAAATTAAATTTTATCTGTTTGGATCTTTGTCAAAAATGGAAAGGAAAGCCCTAACCCTGCTGTTACTCAGTAGGAGTCCTCTGCTGTTCAGGGAAAGCCTAATTAAGATTTCCTGAAGCTGCTTTTTAATCACTTGGATAGAATAAAAAAGAAATGTTTTAATCACATACATATCTACTAATGCTTTTCTTCTGATAGCTAATTGCTTTGAAAATAAAAAGTAGTAATGAAAGTTTGGACTTAATGGGCTTTAATTATATGGTTTTTGAATTGTATATATTCTAGAATACATGTACTTAGTACTTTAGGGATGGCTTTTAACTTACACTCATGAAACACTTGGTATTTCTTGAAGTATTAAACCATTACACCTAACAAGAAATACAAAATACACTAGTATAGAGTTTGATTTCATGTTTGGAGTTTGATTGAAAAAACAACAACAACATAAAGCTTCTTATTTTACAAACGTAAAAGAATTTTCCCAAGTTGTACAATATCCCTCTGCTTGAACTTGTTATGTTCCCTAGCATTTGATCTTACTACTTTGGTGTATAGATTCTTCTAATGCCTTACTTTTAGATTTAAAAATAAAGACCATGTTTTAGTATTTCTCCCCAAAGTGGTTCATATTATTGCTATACATACCTTCTACTTTATTTTCAACATTTTTCTAAGAAACTCTTTTTAAATGTATATCTTGAAAACTTAGATTAGAATTGATCTGCTTTAGATGAATTGAGTCACAGATAATTCTGAGTATTTTCATTATGTTTTAATTTTTTTTTCATTCACTCAAATCTTACAATAATTAGCTTCATCTCACTGTGATGCTAGACCATTTTAATGTATGTTGTGATGTTAAGATCAGATTATATGAATATATGGTATTAATTGGTATATTAAAATAGTAAATACTTCAAGAAGGTATTTTTATTAAAAAATAGTGAAACACCCAGAAAAATTTGAGTTACTCCCAATTCTCAATTTCTTTTCTGCAAGTTAGCTCTTCAAGAAAACCAAAATTTTATGAATTTTTTTTTTCTTTTCTTTTTCTGGCCAGCCCTGTGGCTTGAACTCAGGGCTTCAGCTATGTCCTTGGGCTTTTTCAAGGCTAGAGCTCTTCCACTTTAGCCAAAACACCACTTCCAGCTTTTTTATGTATGTGGAACTGAGTAATCAAACCCGGGTCTTCATGCATGCTAGACACTCTAATTTTGTCATGGCAAAATTAAAAATTTTGGTGCTGAAAATTTTAATTTTGTAATAGATCAGTGAATACTCCTGAAAATCTAATTTTACTGAATAAAATGAAAAGAAAATAGTTTCCAAGAAAATGTGTTAGTGTACTAATACTATTTCCATGCCAATTGATGTTAAGTTATCATAAATCAACATCAAAACCAAGTGAACCCATAGCTCTCCTAATGAGAGCTTGTTTTTGTATTTAATGGGTTTTGTATTTAATGGGTTTTGTATTTAATGGGTCATTACCTTATACTTCTATAAGCTGAATATTTCTAGAGAGTTTTAGAGTACTTCCTGTCTGCAGATATGTTTGTTGAGGAAGTTCAGCCTATTTTTGCTATGCATGTGTGTACTTTTCTCTATTTCTAAATGTCTCACCTTAATTTCACACTGAATATCTTCCTTTACTTGAGTCTAAGGTGCTGGGGCATTCAAACCACATGTATAGTTTACCATTGCTTTATTGTTTTTTGCTCTGAACCTTCCAACTGTATATGTGACCTTCGCCCCATCTGAATCCTCATCTGTTTGAGAAAGTAGTAAGCCAACCAGGATTTGCAATGTGAACAGTAAGAACAGTGTCTGGGAGTTTGCTTGGCCAGCCTAGGATTTGTACACATTCCCTATCTACTAGCCTTTGCATTTATGACCCTTAGGACCATAAGCAAGACTGAGCACAAAACAGACCTTTTATTAGATACATTGGTATTCAAAGGAAATTCCAGATTGCTGTGAGGTTATCCTTTTGTTGTTATTCTTAGAGAGGATATATGAGCTTCAAAAATGTGTAAGTGTTCAGAAGGTGCTTTCTGAGGGCTCCAGAGCAACTGGGTGACTGAAGTGTCCTGTGGAGCTGGTTGTAAAGTTTCCTGCAGATTTAGGCTTCCAGATAATTGTTGCCCAATATCAATAGTGATAGTCAATTGGAATGCACTAAAAAAATCTCTTGGGATGTTGAATCTACCACTTCAGATATTGTGGTAATAAGAGGGAGACAATGAAACAAGGTTTCTTAGTTTTCCTTTCTTTTTGCCTAAAGAAATGGAGGTTCCTTTATCCAAATGTCTTTCTGCTCATTCACCATTGTGTAAAAATTGCCCAGAATTGTGCATGATAGATGTGTTACATTTAAAGGGTCGAATAGTTTGTGTTTTAGTTTGAGCAATTTATAGATAAATGTGATTCTGGCTGTATAATCTAAAAACTTTAATTTAGTTCATTACTAGATTAACCTATTGAACGTAAGTGGTATTTGTGCTTTTCCTAATATTAATTTTAAACAACTTATCACATGGTTATTATCCAAATTGTCATTTGGATCAATAATTTCAAGTCCAGAGATAAGGATGTGGCATAAGTGATAGAGTGCTTGCTTAGCATGCGTTAGGTCCTGAGATTGAAATACAGTATGGTGAAACAAAAGTCAAAACTCAATTTACTTGTTTGAGGTATGTCTGTACAGTATACCTTAAGTGCTAGAGCAAACACAAATCTTGAGCCTAAATTCAGATATCACTCAGAAAAAATTGACTGGTTTCTATAAATAATAAATCTACAAAATAAAAAAATACCTATGTTTTCGGACATACCAACAATGAATAAGGGTCTAATACTATCCCTATCTTCAGTGTATTTTAATCTGAATGAATGTTATTGTTGGTGACTTAAAATGTGAGATTTAATTCGTGGATATTCTTAAATAAGAGTAATTGAGTCAGGTACAGTGCACAAGTCTGGAGTCCCAAACACTGATATAGTTGAGGGAGAAAGATCATTTGAGCTCACAAGTTGGGGACCAGCCTGGGAAACATGAGATTCCATGCCAATTATAAAGTAAAAGTTCCAGGGCTCCAGTGGCTCATGCTGCAATCCTAGCTACTCAGGAGGCTAAGATAATGGATTTGGGGTTCCAGAAAATTCCCAGTGAGACTATTATTTCCAGATAACCACTGAAAACCGAAGTGGCACTGTCTCTCAGGTGGTAAAGCACTTGCCTTGAGCACAAAGGCATAAAGACAATTCGTAGACCTAATGTTCAGGTCCTACAACTGACCCTTCCCCCCCCCAAAAAAGCTAAAAAATAAAAAGAAAATGTATTATGTATTTACCATATAAAAGAAATGTGGGTATAATTATATAAACAGAAAATATGTATAAAATAGAAAATTATAAATTAGTAAATTTAAGCATATGGACACAGTATAATGACATGACATAGATATCTTGAATACACAGAATTTGTTGTAATGGGGTTGCTGGAGAATGGCTACTTGAGAATTCATCTCTAAAATAAGACATGATATATAGTACACATACAAGTCCTTAGAGGAACAAATATTTACTAAAAAGAACATGAGACAAGAATTATTCATGGTGTAAGATTTAGAGGAAGAGAATAAAAGTAGTAATGTAGCTTTGCCAGTTAGACTTTTAGCATTAAGCTAGGGATATTAAAAATAATTTTTTAAAATTCTTCCAGTGTTTTTTAAATTACTATTTTTTGTGCCAGTCCTGGGGCTTGTACTCTGGGCCTGGACACTGTCCCTGAGCTTCTTTGTGCTAAAGGTTAGTACTCTATCACTTCAGCCATGGTGCCACTTTTGGCTTTTTCTAAGTAGTTTTTTGGAGAAAAGAACTTCATGAACTTTTCTGCCTAGGCTGGCCTTGAACTGTCATCCTCAGATTTCAGCCTCCTGAGTAACTAGGATTATAGGAGTGGTATAATAATTAAATACTGATTGAAAAATGTGGACATTCCAATTCTAGTCTTGCTTTTACTTTTATCTATATGTGTGATATCAAGTGGTCCACTTGGGCCTCCAACTAGCTAATAATTTGTGGAGTGTGGGACCATGTAAGCTCTCCACTGATTATTAGGTTCTATTCAATAGTACTAGTGCTGAATAGTCTTTGAATGAATGGGATAATTTTTTAGAAAGATCCCAGTTTTTTTCCAAACTACTATATCTCTAATATCTCATCACACTGAAAATTAAGACTTCTTTCAAATTTTTGAGTATTTAAATCTAAACCTACTTTTATATACCTTTTGTTTTTACAACGTTTATCTTTTCCATTCTCTGGTATGTCTTGATCATGGAAATATAATATACATACACACACATCTACTCTAATGAATTTATATTTCCTAACATGAAATTATGGTTTTTCTTAATTGTATGCAGTTTTTAAGTATAAAATATGCGTTAAGGTATTACAATAATTATTAGGCACATATTGAATTCTAGGATTCTTTTCAAAATTTTTTTGTTAGGTAGGACAATGATTAAATTGATGGCAAAAGGAAATGAATCTACCTATTATTTGAGGGTATGTCAAGATTTTATGGAAGTAACTGATTACCAATGTTCCTCAAAAAATTACCTGTGAATTATATTTAGTTATACCTAGAGAAGTTTCCTTGAAAATTGCATGACGATGTACTATTGGATGTACAAACATTTTTACATTATTACATAATACAATTCATGTAATACACACATTATTACATTTGTCATTTTTACAAAGAAGTTGTACAAAGAGGTTATCATTTCATAAGTCAGATTATGAGTACAATGCTTCCTGATCCATGTCAGCCTTTCATTGTTCTTTCTCAGTAGCTACCTTTCCATTCATATCCTCATGTTATTTATGAAGAATACGTTTTTTAAAGTGGTAATTAGCAGAAGTATTTAGTTTGATGTTATTCAGAACTGATTCGGTATTGATTAATCCTAAAGAATTTTGCTTATGTCCTTAATACCTAAGTACTTATCTTTCTAGTTTTTTTTTTTTTTTTTTCCTTGTGGGTCATGGGTCTTGAACTTGGCCTGGGCATTGTCCCTGAGCTTCTTTCTAGGTTTGTAATGAAAATAGTATTGGCTTTTTTCTAAATTTTGGGAACGATAGTGAATGTTTGATACAAGTTAGCTTTATTTAAGTTTGTTTAATTCAGATAAAGAACGAACTTAGTCTTTTAAGTGTTCCATATTGCTCACCAATTTTTTTAATGGTTTGGTGACCTGTTAGGCTATACCTTGTTTTGGAAAATTTCTACTCATTAATATTCAACCTAAAATTGAAAGAACTTGGTAGGACATGAGCTGCTTCCTGTGCACATTCAATTTATTTGCGTTGTATGGAGAGGAAAAGGCTCAGCAGATTTTTGTGACCTTTAAAAGAATAATTGCTATGTGTTAACAAAGATCTTTTACTTACCACCCAGCACTGACTTTTTAAAAAATGATATCTTAACTAGTTGGTCCATCAGTTCATATAAATCAATCAGTAGAGTCTACTTTTGAAGTGGAATTTGGTGAATATTTGAGAATATACAGTTTCCTACATAGAGATAAGTTTACTGTTGAAATTTTGTTTGTATGCTGAATTTAGTTGGGGGATTTTTTTTTTTTCATTATCTTTGCAATGCTGGTGATTGTAACCAGGTCTAGAATCCCAGGCCTTGGTTGAGTTTGATGAGACCTTTTTAGAGACATGTTTATCTTAGCAAATATGGAAGCTTATTCATTAATTTAATGGATGCTACTATGTAAGGTCACATCAAAACAGATTAAAACTCTCTCCTAATTTCTGAGCACATTTCACCAACTTAGTTCATGAACGTAGTAGGTCCTCCCTGTTAAATGCAGATCATAAGAATAGGGAAAATAATGATTCATGTGACTTGCTCCTTCTCTGTAAAGATTAATCTTTTTCCTCTCTCTATGTTTTCCCCATTGTTCTCTCAGTCTTTTGTCTGTTCTCCTTAAAAATCATGTGTTGTCAGCAGTTCTGTGGATGTAAGTTAGGAAAGGGAAAAATGCTACTGATGAAACAAATTAGTATGTGTTCTCAGAGAATGATTAGCTCCTCCCTTAGGGACTGGAAGACATCTTCATGGGGGATGAGGAAGACTTTGAAAGCATCCCTGTGGAAAAGGCCCTTGCAGTCTGAACCATATCACATGCAGAGATGTTGAATTCAGGTGTTGTTAGGTCTCTTATGCCAGAAAGTAACACCTGAGTGTGGGAAGTTGGATCCTGAGCAGAGATATCATGAAAAAAAATATTTTAGATTGTTGGATCAGCTTCAGAGAATGAATGCCATGGTCAGAAATGGAGATATACAAAAATTAGGGACATTTATTTCAACTGATACATGAAGACGTGATCATGGGAGAAGAGGGGAAGACATGTTAGAGGTAGTACATGGAGACTGAGAAATGGATCAGTGGTCCTGACTGTTGGCAGTGAGCCGTGAAACAGAACTCAGTGTGGTGGTGTCTTTGGAGTTGGATGAACACTGGTGAGGAGGAGCTGATGAAGATCATGGTGATTACTTTTTGAGGTAGTTGGTGTGAAATTGTATTAGAGATGGTATGTTTTATCAGTGTATTCAGGGTGAGGAAAAAAGGAAAGACTTATATGGTAGGAAACGATTTTTAAGTCAATTCAGGGTTCCTTAAAGGTAAGTGATTTTATTTTGCTAATAGCTAGTTAGTCATTTTAAATGAAAAACTGTATATTTCATTTTATTCCTTTTCTCTTGAAGTTTAGAGTATATTTGCCCTTACAAAACGTCATAATTTAGATTGATTGTATTTGAAGTGCTGAATTTTACTTTTCCCTACCAACTACTTTCAAGTTTGAAGTGTCATTTTTTTAAAACTCATAAACGGTGCATGTTTGTTTCTGTGTACAAGATACGTAACGTATATTCATATGATTATATTTACACTTAATTTCTTTCTGTACGTTTGTACTCTAGAAGATTAGCATGTAATAAGTCCCATGAGTGAATTGCTGATTTCATGGAGTTAAGGTATAACTTAAGAGGAAAACATAGGTTTTTTGGTAGTATTTTCAGCATTCTTCCAAAATATATCTCTATGGTTGAATGTTTTGCTATTTTCATTAATTGATACTTGCTTTAAATATTTTTAAGCAGGAATACATTCTTAATTTTTTCAGGAATTGAAACATGTATCTTTAAAAAAAATACAGGGGCTAGGAGTGTTGCGTGATGGTAGAATGCTTGCTTAGCATGCACAAAGCCCTGGGTTCCATTCCTTGGAACCATGTGAACAGAAAAGGCCAGAAGTGGTGCTGTGGCTCAAGGATAAAGCCTTGATAAAGCCTAAGTACAGTGTTGAGGCCCTGAGTTCAAGCCCCAGGACTGGAATACAAAATGACAATGAAAAAATTAGTAACCCCTTCAAGGGGTATAGCCTAACAAGCCTAAATTCATTCCAATATCTGAAAGTGTTATCAATTCTGTTATGTTAATCAACCACTGGGTTTTTTTAATTTGATTTTCACTACCCTTTGGAACTAACCTCCCCTGCTATCCTCAGTTGGAATAATAGAACAAGTAATTAAAGCTGCCGCTTCAAAGAATTCTAGGGCACAGAGGAGTGCACAATTGAGGTACATCCCTGTGGCAGCATCAACTTCTGGCTTGGGAAAGGCAGAAGGCAGAAACAGCCGAGTGATCCAGGTGGTCTCTCTTAACTGAGGCTTGAGGATCTTAAGGATCCTGAGGAGGTGGTCCAGTCCAGGAAAATAAACAGTGCCTGGCTTTATGGTACTCTAGACACTTTAAAAGGAGCTGCATTTAATAGCAAGTAATAGTTATAGTGAAGATCTTAGACATCCAAACTGCCTCACAAAGATAAATCAGTGGGAGTTTGAAAAATAAATTCCAGGCTTCATAAATTCACAGCCTCTCTTCTCAAATACTGAGCCTAAAGCAATAAATAGAGGTTCCATAATTATTCTACAAATTGTGTATTCTAAATCTCCAGGGTAATTATCACAACTAAAAATTACACATTACAATAATCACAACTAGCAAATTACCTTGAATTGCATGCTCAGTCAATATCTTTCAGCAACAAAATTTGTACATAAAATGACTGTGCATGAGAGCTATTTATCAAGTACTTGTTAGCAAGGCTCTATGAAGACTGTGCTGATTTCTTTAATTTAGTGTTCATCAACACTACAGGTTTCGATGTTATCTGCCTCAGTGGGGAAGTCAGTGAGTTCTCCTATTCTTAGAATAAGGCAATAAAATTATACTGTCAAAATGGCTACTATATCAAAGCATGTATACTATATGTACAATATGTGTATAGAAATGATATAAATTTTCTTCTCATGTTAATTCCTTTGCTCTTTGATTATTTTCTTCTCATGTTAATCCCTTTGCTCATTTTATTAATTTCTTCTCATAATTAAGTAAAGAATTAAGTGTCTGTAGAATATAATTGTATTCCCAAGTTTTGTTGAGAAAGAACAGTTGCACATCTTTCCACTTCCTTTTTCTAAGTATCTCTCACATGAGTGATTCTTGTGGATAGATACTTAAGGGCTTTGCGCATATTTGTCTTAGTTTGGTCTTGGCAAATTCACCTTGTTACCCTGTGACATTTGAATTGGGAGTGAGCATTTGTTTTTTGAGACTTTTTGTTTGGGGTTTTGATACCCATGCAAGTTTGACTCATGTTTTGAGTCAGCCTCTCTGGAGAATAGTGTTTCCTAACAGTTTTGGCCTAGTTACCTTAAAAAGTCAGTAATGATAGGGGTTCTTTCTGCCTGAAAGGTAAGACATGAAGTGGCAACTGTTCTAACTGGAAAAGACTGGGGGGAAAGGACACTGGTGCCTGTAATGCCACCACCCACCTAGGTAATTATAGATCCTCTGCGCAAAAATTGCAGGAAGGAATGAGATCAGAGGCAAACTGTGAAGAAAGGCAAGAATATGACATCATTATGGTGTGTGGACTTTTGTAAGTGTGCCTCTCCTTGAGACATTTCTGACTTACGTCACAACTGGTAGTTTACTTTATGAGATGGTCTTACAAAATTCATTGTAGTTCAGCTCATTATTTGGATTTTACACTTTTTTGTATAAATTCACACACCACGCTTCTATTTGTATATTTTAAGTCACATCCTTATCTTTTCAGGATTCTTCTGTGGTTAATAGCTCAACGTGTCAGGCTGACACAGGTGGAGTCTTAAAGTTGGCAAAATATATATAGTAGTACATTTTTGAATGAATTCTGCTATCTTTAAATTCTTGTCATATTGTGGTACTGTTTTAGCCACCAAGTAGCTTAGTGATATACTTACCCATGCCAAAAATATGACAACTCATAACTAAGGTGTCTTCAAAAGGGGTAGTGGGTAAGGCCTAGCATGATGCAGGAAAACCATTAGCTATTCTTCCTCTACACAGTAAAGGAAGGCCATCTCAAACAAATGAACGCAATGATGTGGTTAAGTACATCAGACTTCTTTGTAAAATGAAAGTTAAAAATGTTCAGACCTGTCTTGGTGTCTAATGCTTATTTGAAATGCTCTATGACTAATTTGACTAGCCATTTGTTAGAGGATTTTAACCTTTGAATTCATTATTTAAGTAGCTAACACATTTTAAATAATATTTAATACATTAAAATATTAAAAATATCATATGCTTTCTCATTAATTCTGTTTTTTGTCACTTTTATAAGTATGGTATTTAACAGAGCAATTAAGTATTTTACTCTCCTATAACTGTTCTTTGCTACCTATTAAAGTTATGGACCATTTATCTGTTAATAATGGCTGCTGCTTTTTATGCTAATTTTCTAAGTGCTCTGAAGGTTATTTTTATTCATAAATCAATATTTTATTCCCAGAGAGTGGGTAAATCTCTTTAAAATTTGGCTGTCAACCTCCTTTTACTTGTGTAAGTATATGTGTGTTTGTAAAATTATCAAATATTTAAGAAATGCATTTTAAGGCTATTTCCAGGAAAAAAGCTGAGCCAGTGTTTTCTCCCTTTTTTTCACATTTTCAAATAATTGTAATTTGTATTTTGTATTTTATTCTTAGTTTCCTCCTATGCTACTATATAGGTATTATACTTGTATTTTCCCAGTAAGGGATTTTCCTCATTTACTTAGTATAGAATTATTAGTAGATGTTATTCGGATATTACTCTGCTCACAGGATTGGTGTTGATGGTTTTGTATATACTTTTTTGCCTAGAAAGTAAATTTGTTTTTTGGCAGGAAACCTCCTATAGCTGGCAAAAGCTTGCCATTTGAAGAACCATAGTAATATATCAGATTCATGTAAGAGACTTTTGAAGGAATGCGATGTCTGTATGACTAAGTATGTTAGAAAGTGTGTAGTATAGAAACACTACATTCTCTCAGTGAATGACTGCATGTTAAAATTACCTGGAGGTTTACAATGACTGATATTCCAGTCATGGCTGCAAAGGTTTTTTTATTGTAATTAGTAAAAGGGTTACATGATATTTGCCAGATAGAAGGTGCATTAATTCACATACATTGATATCCTTTCACATGTCTTGGTACCCATTCCCTCCCCCCCCCACCCGTCTTGGTTTTCCCCCCTTCCCTATCAAATTTCAAATATCCAAATACAAATAAATTCAATATATCAGATAACAAAGTGAGATACTATAATAATATGAGATAACCAAGGGACAGCAAAGGAGATGAAAGCCAACATAGTACATTAAAGACAACAATCATTCATTATATGGCTTTTGTTTCAATATCCTGGAGGTCCTTTCAGTTAGCTTCACATTATATGGCCTTATGTATCAAGATTTTGCTCTATTGCAGATCTCTGCTAGTAGAACCCAAGGTTTCTACTGATTATGATGAATGAGGGAAACCATTGTGCAAAGGTTTTAATGTCATTATTGTAGTGCCTGTGTGGGAAAGTTTATAAAATGGTGTTGTGATCATAACAAAGAAGCAGGCTAAGGACTACTGACCACTCGTTTTCTTCTTGTCAGATGACAAATCTGAGGTCCAAATCATAGACATGAAGTGACGCGCACAAGATTCATAATTCTCATCTTTAGAACTGATAAGGATTATTTACCAGGATAGTGCATATATATATATATACACACACATATATATATAAAAGTATGGTTTTGTGGTCTGAGGAACTAATAAAATTGTAGTGTTGCTCTCCCTAGACAAGAAAAATGACCTATTTTGCTTTCCTAATTTTGAGAGTGTGGCATATGTTAGTTACTGTTTTAGGTATGATATGAGAGAAATTTGGACATAGATATTTTAAAAACATATCATATCCTGTAACTTGCCCTTGTTTTCTGCAAGTAAATTAGTTCAGGAAATAACCGAACTGGGAGTGAGACTACGTTAATTTTATGTTATTAATTTCAAAGCAGGAACAATATATGCTTGTGTTATTATAGGGCTCATTCTCTGGTAGAAAGTTCCATGATCCTATAACTACAATATGTTTGACGAAATATGCATTGATAGCATTAATAGCAGAGTAGAAATTAAAGTAATAGTTTAGGAATATAATTTCCAGTATGCCAGAAAAGAGGAAATACTGAGAAAACATTGTAGTCTAAACTACATACTTTTCAAATGTTAGGGAAATGTGTATATTTGTATATTCAGGAGAGATGAAACATATAAGGTATTTGTTACCTTTCTCCTCACAGCTGATTACTTCCTAACACATAGTACAATACAGACTCTGGTTTTGGACTGCAGCTGTTAACTGTGCATTAACACAGTAGACTTATCTTCCTGTACTCTCTAACTTGCATCTCCATTGACTCAGGTGTGTATAGGAACCATTTATTGAATATCTGTGATAGACACTATGAATTCTTAGAGCAATGATTTGGAAAGTATGGTATGTACTAGTGGAATCATTAAAGAGGGCAGATATCCTTGGAGAACATAAAGAATGTGAGAATGGCCTTCCTATGATTTCTCTCTGCCTAGTAGTTTTTATTTTGGACTTCTGATCTATGTTTGCTTTCTTTGCAAAAGATGAATTTGAATGAAACATTTTAATGTTTATGGATCTCTTAAATGGATACAAAAGTGTCAAGTTCAGGTTCTGAGAATTTTCTTCATATTATACTTTTTTACTTAAAACACAATTTTATGTGTGTTTACTTTGGAGTGTTCATGGGTATTTCTTTGAAGTATATCAATCAGTTTGTTAACAATAGCTTGACTGTTCTAATTGAAAATGAGTGTAAGGAGGATTGATATAGACACCAACAGAGTAAAATCTTGGTAGTGAGAACAATCTTTCATAGTGTGATTACCTATAACTTCAAGCCTGAAAGCCTAAAAATATTTTTTTCTGAAATGATTTTTGCATTTATTATTATTCTAGTCCTTAGTTGTACATTTATTATATTAATATACTGAAAGAAACTTTATAGCAATTGTTCTTTTCCTCTTTAGCTAATGTATACCATTTACACCTAGTTACAGTTTTCACTTTTGGTTCTGGAAATGAGCCCTGGGGCCTGGCATATGCTAAATAATAAACGTGTGAGTCTATACTTGGCTAGATCCTCAACTTTTATTTATTATTCATAAAAATCGAGGACTCAATAACTGCATACCCAAAGCTATGGACATGGTAATGGAAATATAAACATAACTATATAGACATAAAAACCTATGACTCTATAGGCATGATGTCTTACTTCATAAATTAATATGTTTCTATGACATACAAACCCTTAGCCTAATTTTGATTAAGTTCTAAATACTAAGTCCCAGTGATTGTAAATAGAGATACCCTCCTTGAACACTTGTTTGTTAAATTTGTCATTTAAAATATGATGTAAAAATCAACATTAATAAATTCTTTAATAAAAAATGTACACTTAGCCCCAAAGTCTTTCTTTCCATGTTTAAGTATTGCCTTCTATAACTTCAACGTAAAATCCTATAGGGTTTTCCTGTTCTTTATTCTGTCTTTTTTTTTTTTTTTTTGGTGGGTCTTGGGGCTTGCTTGAACTTGGACTGGGTGCTGTCCCTGAGCTCTTCAGCTCAGGGCTACCACCGTACCAGTGGGCCTAGGTGCTGTCCCTGAACTCTTCAGCTTAAAGCTACTGCCCTATCCTCAAGCCAAGCCCCATTTCCTGTTTTCTAGAAGTTAATTAGAGATAAGAGTATCAGGTTCTTTTGTGCCTGGACTGTCTTCGAACCTTGATCCTCAGATCTCAGCCTCCTGAGTAGCTAGGATTATAGGTGTGAGCAACTGCGCCTGGCTCTATTTTGTCTTTTTATACTTGGCTCTTTTTCTGCAATTATTCACTTACAGGATGTTTTTTGGGTCCTTGTTCCTTTATTTTTTTTTTTCTTATTTGAAAAATCAGTAAACAGTTAACTCCCTGGAGATATCATGTTACCTTTTTTTTTTAAAAAAAACAAACAAACAAACAATATTGACATTTATTTTAAAAAGGAGACTGTCTTCTACTGTTTTAATCAACTTACTAGCTACGACATCAGTGCCTCCCTAATATCTCGTCCTCCCTTATACAAGTCTACCAAGAGGCAGGGGGTTTTGACATGTAAGTTTCAGCTTTTCATTTGAAATCTTGTGTGTATGCATGAACTCTTGTCACTCAAATCATCATCAATGGGGAAGAAACAGGTAGTTCCTGGATTTTAGAAGAGGAAGTCATCACCCTGAGGGAACTCCCCTCACACCCCTAATTTCCATCTTTAACATCTGGTTCTGACTGCAGATGGGGGTTGGGGAGAGAGACCAAAACAGCCTGAAATCTCCATTCAGCCTGCTCTAACACCAAACACTTTGATCTCTGTTAATTTTTCTGTTCTTATTATGGCCTATAGGATCAAGTATTTTATTGATGATTTGTAATTGCAAAACCCAAAGCTTTGACTAATGTGTGTTTTACAGTTGGACGAAGCATTTATAATGTGACATGTCAACATTTCATGTCTCTAGATAGGGTTAGATGTAAGCATTTTTGAGTGAAAGTCTGAAGATATTATTGTCGAATCTTGTGTGTTTATCTAATTTTATAAGCAAAATAAACAAAACCCCCAAACAGTCAAGCCCTAGAAACTGTTCTTTCATCTACTAATATATTCTAAACTTTCATTTTTTACTCAAATAGGTAATTAACCTGAGTGGAATTCAGAGCACAGGGAGATACATCTGCTTTTTTAAACTCCTTTTTTTGAAAGAAAATATATATAGGCTCTATTATATCCTCAGTCAACAGAACAATTTTACAGTTGAATTCTTGAAAGGTAGATGGTTTCCATTTTGCTGAGATTATTCTGTAGATGTGCATGCATAAAGAAAGTGTGTGCTTCCTTCATATAGTTGCCTGTCCATTAAGGAGTTGTAATGATGGAAATGAGTTGTTCTGGGCATCTTCACCACATAGCACTTAAATGCAGTTCAATAACTAGCACTTCCACGTCTTCTGCATTGTACTAGGAGTAGCTAAGGAAATTGGAGGCTGGCTACACTGATGAAACTGGGAGAACTTCCATTTTCCAATATTTTTTCTGGTTAAGAGTGCCGAACAGGGAGATGAGTCTGGAAGGTCAGGTGTCACTCAACCATATTACAAACTTGAATTCCTAGGCTCTTTTACCTACATGGCTTAACCTATTTATAACATAAATCTGGTAGCAGTTTTTTAATGGGAAACTAATTGTTTAATGGCCAAGTTTATTATGTAAAGCTAGTAGTAGAATCTTTCAGTGGGAGGAAAATGAATTGAGCAACAAATTAAAAAAGAATAAACCTACAGTGTTATGAACTCACTATATAAATTGGAAAAAACTCAATAAAATGAGCCAGCCCTCTTTGTTATATTAGCCCCAGTCGTGGACTTTAGTTAACAGTGAAATTGTAAAATTTCCCTACTTTGCTTTAGGAAGTAAGTTGTGTGAGAAAAACAGCTGACTATGAGCACATCTTTTTAAAAAACTTTAATTTTGTATTGTATTTTATTATTGCCATATTGTATAGAAGGGTTACAGTTACATTTGTCAGGTAATAGGTACAGTACCTTTTGAACATTGATGTCACAGGCCAATACATATCTGAAAAAGTTAGCATTGAGAAAACTGTTTAGAATTGTTAAGTGTTAAGAAATTTCCTCTTTACCCAGAGAAGGAAAAAAATAAAAACATTCCACACAGTCACATTCAGTATACCTCAATCCAGCTAGATTCCATCTCATTTATTTCATTATCATGTTCTTTCTGGTAGCTCCTGACATTGTAATTTGCTCATTTTCATTCTGGTGTAATGCTCTACCTGGTCAACATTTCATAATTTATTGATTCTGTAGATGAGACTTGTCTTGAGTGATAGTAAAAAGCATGTTTTTGTACATATGTCTTGGTGAACATATGCATGAATTTCTTATGGATATATATCTTAGTAAAATTTCTTCCTTGTCGGGTGTGCACATACACTTTTTATGGAAAAAATGTATATGTATACACACATAACAAATTCAGGTATTTATATTGTATCTGTTAATGTTTTGAGCATTTAAATATTAAGTATGAGAAGCCAGGCATGGTGGCTCGCATCTGTAATCCTAGCTACTCAGGAGGCTGAGATCTGAGGATCAAGGTTCAAAGCCAGCCCAGGCATAAAAGAGCCTGAGACTCTTATCTCTAGTTAACCTCTAGAAAATGGGAAGTGGGGCTTGGCTCAACGGTAGGGTGGAACCTCGAGCTGAAGAGCTCAGGGACAGCACCCAGGCCCAGAGTTCAAGCCCCACGTTACCCCCCAAAAAATTAAGTATGAGGTATTAATTGATTAGCACACTAGCAAGAATTATATATACATATTGGGGGAAATTATAAGGGGATATATAATTTTAATATGAGCAACTCAGAGACTCAGTTCCAGTCCAATTGATCAGTAATGTAAGCTGTTTGTTTGTTTGGGGCTGCACCTTGATAAATATGAAGATTAAAATTATATCTAAGGTTCCATTCAACCCTGTAATCCTGTGGTTATTTTTAAATATTCTGAAAAATAGTGCTACAGTATTTTTTCATAAATAGCTGCTATTTCTGGTGAAACAAGACTATGCAGTACAATAACTATATGATTTTATTATTTTTACAATAATTAAGTAGTATTTGGATACAGAGCAGTCTAACTGAGGTTTTCAATAAACATGTACGACTTTGTATTAGACTAATTACTTTTCTCTCTTTGCATGGCAACAACTGTCAAGTTAAAAAAATTCTTGTTGAAATGATTTGCTAGATTAAGCTTTTATGTCCATATATAATCTAATTCTTTATAAGCTTCCATTTGAACTCATTGAATTAAATGCAAACCATTCTCTGAGCATATTCTCAGTGTTGTCTGGGTATATTTGTTTTGATAGTTTGTTTTTTTTACTTCAGGTAGCTTTCCGATTTCTGATAAGTCAGTTTCAGAGTTGAAAAAAGAATGGGCTGATGTTTCACAGGTAGATAATAAGTAGTAAGATGTATTCAATTGTCAGCCACAGTGGCTCACACCTATAATCCTAGCTACTCAGGAGGCTGAGATCTGAGGATCAAGATTCAAAGCCAGCCCAGGCATTAAAGACCTTGAGATTCTTACCTCCTGTTAACCACTAGAAAACTGGAAGTGGCACTGTGGCCCAGGGGGTAGAGAGGTAGCCTTGAGCTAAATAAAGAGCTCAGGGACAGCACACAGGCCCAGAGTTCAAGTCCCCTGACTAACTCCCCCCAAAAATATTTAGTTAAGTTTCCTTTTACAAATCTTGTGCTGGTTTCCTCACATGATTGTCTTTGTTGACAGTAAGGACAGAATAGGCACTGCAGATAGTTTAGCTCAAAAGTTAGAGAATCATGGCAGTGTGTACATTTCCCACACCATGATCACATGGTTTTCCTTGTCCTTCCCACAGGAATTCCTCTGTATCCCTGTAGGCCCTGAAACTGGTATAAGGCACAACTATGTGGAAGAGCTTTTTCTGAAACTTTGCCCTTGCTTTTGCACTATCAAAGTGTTATTTAGTGACAAGTACATAATATATTTTGTGGTAGCCTGTCTTTGTTACTCTTCTACTTGCAGTGACAAAATGTCTAACAGAACAATTTATTTGACACAACATTTTGGAGGGTTACCATTGGCCCAATTTTGTGGGCAGAACATGGTGACTGCTACATGGTAGAGAAGCTTCTGTGCTTCCTAGTGAACAGGAAACACCAAGAGAGAGGAAGTGGAGCCAGGTATAAACTTGAGATGCCTGCCTCTAGTGGTCTATATTTCTTCCTAGCTAGATACTACCTCCTAACTTTCCAAAGCAGTGCAGTGCAGTGCTGGGGAAAAGGGGTTGTATAGTGATGAGAAAAAACCTTCCAAACGTGAGCTTGTAGGGAACAGTTCATATTCAAACCTCAGCAGAGGCCTGTGTCAGTTCTTCCTAATTTTGTTATATATTTCAAGAGTCCTTTAAGAGTGTTATGAAAACTTTGGCTTAGAGATTACATTCTTCTCTCAGTTATTTTATACAGAAAGGCTGGCTTCTCAGCATGACATGTTTTCAGACTAATAGTTAATTTTACCATGTTCTTCCTGTCCTTCCTTCTCTCAGGTGCCAGAATGTAGTGGCATTCTGTTGGGATTCTGCATCAGTGCCTTTCAAACTTCATCACTTCTTGGTCTTGCTGCATTCTGTGGGGCTGTGTTCCTCACCCCATCTCAGACTACATGCAATGTCATGTCATTCTCTCTGATAAGTGATTATCCTGACAAAAGGAGATAGCGGAGTCTTATGCTAGTGGGATAAGCCAGGAGGCCCTTGATTACTCTTTAATCACTAAGCAGCCAGAAGAATCAGATCTAGGGAAGAAGGTGTTTCTCCAGTACATTGGCAGATGTGTTTTATTTTCCTGCTGGCAGATCTTACCTTTGTTTCATCATTGCCAACAGGAAGGACAGAAGCAGGCATTCCAGATGGTCTGCTTGCATACAGAAATTTGAGAGGTTAATGGATGAGGGTGTATTGAGGGGCATTCATTTGCTCCTTTCTCAGTTGAAGTATAGGTGAGCCATGTGTACATGGAACCAGGGATGTGCTGGATGGACATCTTGTATTTACTGTGGTTGGAGGAAGAAAGGAAACAGAAGCTCATTCTCTGCCCTCTGGCAAGATATTAGCCCATCCGAGTTTAATTTTTCTCCCAGGAGAGAAATATGGGGATAAACTGGGGTGTGGTGAGGAGGAGATTATCCCCCGATACCCATATTTAGAAAAGGGTAAAGTACAATCTGTTCCAGCCTTCAAGACTAAGGATGTTTTTTTTTTTCAAGGTTATTGAGCAAGAAGGATGACAAATGAAAATCCTGTAAGTGTGCTTGAGACCTATCCTAAAAGAGAAGCACAATCACTGAAAAACAATGATGTTCCTGTCCACTTGTGCCTTCATCAGTCTCCCAGGAAATTAGGGTGTCATAAGAGGCACTAATAGATGTGGAGTGTGGGTCAGTGAATTGGGTGGAGTTTTTTTACAAAGTTCTGAATAGCAGATAAGATCTTGAGGCTACTTTAGATGAAATGTTACTTAGAGGAAAAACAGTAAAAAAAATTAAAGGTTCTGCTAGTTCCTTTTGCATTTATTAAAATGTACATTCTTTAAAGTGTACACTAAGCACAAGGGGATTTTACTAAAGTACATTTCTGACTTAGCAATTCTGAGGTAGATCTGAGGATTTTGTTGTTGTTTTAGGGCTTGAATCTTTGGTCTGGGTGCTGTCCCTAAGTTCTTTAGCTCAAGGCTAGCACTCTATCACTTGAGCTATATCACCATTTCTGGTTTTCGGGTGGCTAAGTGGAGATAAGAGTCTCATGGACCAGGTGCGGTAGCTCACACCTGTAATTCTAGGGTGGCTCACACCTATAATTCTAGCTACTCAGGAGGCTGAGATCTGAGGATCAAGGTTCAAAGCCAGCCCAGGCACATAAGGACCTGAGATTCTTATCTCCAATTAACCTCTGGAAAATGGGAAGTGGGGCTTGGCTTAAGAGTAGGGTGTCAGCCTTGAGCTGAAGAGCTCAGTGACAATGTCCAGGCCCAGGCCCAGGGGTTGGGTGGCCTTGAGCTAAAGAGCTCGGGGGACAGTGCCCAGGCCAAGTTCAAGCCCCATGACTGGCCCCCCCCCCCAAAAAAAAAAAGACTCATGGACTTTCAGGTGAAGTCTGAGGTTTGAGTATAGTAGTTATACATGGATTTCAATACTTAGCATCACACATACTTCCATACGCTTAATTTTTTCTTTTTTATATTTTCAATATAAAAAGATAATATTAATACTATTCATATGAATAGTATCATCCCCTGTGGTAAATACCATACAGTTTTTTTATGAGAACAGTATTTAAAAAAATAGATATTGACAGGATCCAAACTAAGTACAACTACCAACAAACATACTGGAATCATTTCCAGTTAGAAACGAAATGCTGTGCATTGCATTGCCATTTTCATCTTATGAAACTGTTCACCTATGGGTGTCACCAAACAGCTGTCTGAAAGACAGATTTTTTTATTGTCAGGATAATGTCAGGGTTCCAGATACATTGGTCAGGTAGTAGGCACATTACCTCTCGCACATTGACACCCCTTTTCATGTTTTTGTCCCCATTTCCCTCCTCCCAACCCTCCCAATCATCTTGTTTTTCCTCCCTTCCTTTTCCTATGTCAAATAAATGAAGGAATGAATGAATGTATATGCAATATACCAGATAACACATTATATGTAGTAACAACATGAGATTAACCCTAAGGGCAAAAAAAAGAGAAGAAAAATAAAAATAAAGAAAATAGCACATTAAGAACAACAATCACACAAGATAAAGCTATTGTTTCCATATCCTAGAAATCCTTTCATTTAATCTCATTCTATGTGACCTTATGTATGTAGGTTTTGAGCTATTGTAATCCTCTGCTAGGAGAGTCCTAGATGTGAATTAATTAGTACAATGAGGGAAACCATTGAGCCTTTGTTCCTTTGGGTCTGGCTTACTTCACTTAATATGATTTTTTCCAAGTCTTTCCCTTTCCTTACAAATTGGGGGGGATGTCATTCTTTCTGATAGCAGCATAGAATTGAAATACAGATTTTTGTGATAGATTTTGATATAGGAAATGCAGCTTCCATAAAATTCAGTGGATAAATAAATGTATGAGTAATAAGCTACAGCTTATTTTTACAGAATAGACTACAGGATCCCTAGACTCAGATAGGGTAATTTGGAGATTTTGAAGAATTACCTACCTACCAGGTAGAAGCATGGTATTTGATTGAATATTGACAATGTGCCTTTGGGTTTGATCAAACTCAATGTTCTGTTTTCAGTCATGCAAAAGGGATACATTTCATTACCACATTAAATATTTAACTTGTGACTCATATCTAGAACTGAGGGAATTAGTGGTGGTATTTTTAAATGGAGACATAACTTTGCAGAAACACATCAACAATGTGATCTCCAAGTCCTTTTCAAATGGTAATATTCCAGGGGCCAAGAGTCTGCCAAAGCAGAACATCTGTTTCCAAGACCCAGGCTTCTGGTGTATTCTTCTCTATGCACCATTGTTTTCTTTTTCTTTTCTTCTCAATTTGTTAAGCTAGATTTTGTTCTATCAAGGACACAGAGAATATATATGCAAAATTTACTTGTAATCTTGACAATTTGGATAATGGCCTTGGGATTTGTGATAATTAAGTGGTACTTGGTGTAGTATTTGAAAATGTTTTTCTCTTTGTGTCCTGCTCTTGCCCTGCACATCCTTTTTCTTGCCCATGTAGTCTTCCCTTGGGCAATAATTTCCTGTATCCCTTTCTAAATTCTACATCCTTGAGCATTAGAAGCTGATTGTAGGCTTGTGCTGGTGAAATGGGCAGGCTTGGGTGGGAGGACTTTGTTTGTTTGTTTTTTAAAATTTATCCTATAATCTTGCTGCCTTAATCAGCCTCTTGCCTAAATGTCTATCACTCCAACTCTGCAGTTCATAGTACTTTCACAATACTGTCATACTAGTATCCTTTTTTTTTTTCCTACCAGCTTGCTGCTTTTATCATCTGAATTTTCTCAGCTTTCCTTAACTCTGAAAGGCCTGCAAGTTGAACATTTTTTCCTTTTAGCACCTATGTTCTGGAAGCACATTGAATGTACAGTAATTATACTGTATCATGTACAGTCCCACTGGACTGTACAGACATGGATGGATGGACTGCTGGGCATCTTTTGTCCCACATGAGATCTTAGCAGGTCTTCAGAGAATACTCATTAAGTGAATAAATTAATTAGAAGACAGTTGCATTTATATATGTAGATCATAACTCCCATGCATATAATACCATTTTGAAAATAGGGAGAAGTGATGTTTCTGTAAGCAAATCAGGCTTTTGAACAAGATGGAATGAGCTGGATGAATACTGAGCTGAACACTGCAGACCTCTGAGCTGCTGTAGAACCTGATCTTAATGAATTATTTGTAACTTCCTCCTCTTTTTTAATATTTAATTTCTTAAGATATAATTAAGCATGAAACAGTGAACGAAGAAGGAAGAATTTTCTAAATCCTTACATAATCTCTTAAATGTTTTATTGCTTAGCTTTAAGGTTATTAATATTTAAATTATTATGATTTTCCTTATTTCCATTAAACTACAAATGACTGGTGTCTCTAGGTGAGACATAATGTTTTTGTTTTTTTCTGCCTAGGGAATTAATTAAATCTGGTGAGCCTTGGCTATAGCAATGCATCTATTGAATAACCATTTCACATAAAATGTTTACATAGGTGGTCAAGAACATTGGTTCTTTCATCAAGATTTTCAAGTGTCTTTTCAAAATTGTACAGTGATGGTTCAGGTACAGTTGGGAAACTGAAGAAATATGCTAAAATGTGTTCATTTTCACTGATGACATGTCAGAGATTGTTAATAGTGCATGACTTTTAAACACAAACGCTAGTGAATTAATTAGACAAAGCATCATCCAGGTTGATTTTCTTATCTAAACACATGTCAAATCTAGTTTTACTAAATTGTCCACGGAAAACACATGATTTCAATAGCAGCTCAATTAAGACTCCTGTAAAATCTATACATATTTTGTGTCTCTGCTATTAGGGAACTCTGTACCTTTCTCAGTACTTAGGGCTTTCAAATATTAACTCTTGTTATGTCAGTACAAATCAGTAGATTAGCATAATGGTATCTTCACATGTCAATTCTTGTGTGGTTTTCTAACTAAGCATGTTTTGGAAATTAATCATTGTCGAATTCTGATTCACATTTCAGTAGAATCTTGTCCTTTTAGGATACTCTAAATTTCCTTAAAAAAAAAATAGTCCAGCTGTTTGTTTGGTGGGGTTGTGTCAGTTTCTTAAGCCATTTATCTGCTGCTGTATGGCAAACCACTCTAAGACTTAGTGACTTAATTTCAAACGAGTTGTTATGTGCAGAGTTTACTGTGTGGGTTGGATAGTTCTTTTTGTTGATGTGATACTGACTGTGGTGTTGGGTCAGCTAGAAGATCCATTGCCTCATATGCTTAGCATGTGTAGCCAGAGGCTCCTGTGTTAGTTTGTGCCTGCTTCTTGGGCTTCCTCACATCATGGTGTTCAAATCCATGTACACTTCTCAAAAGTCAGAGGAACTACTGTAGACATAGTAGGAAATGTTCTGACTCGGTTCAAGTAATTTAGGCTACTATTTAGTATAATTTCTCCCATTTTCTGTTAACCACAGCAAGCTATATGAAATTCCACAAAGGAGAGGAGAAGTAGATTTTACCATATGATGAAAATGACAAAATTAACTTTTTTAAAATTAATGCTGTATTCTAATTTTATTGTATCAATATTTTTTTTTTTGCCAGTCCGGGGCTTGTGCTCAGGGCCTGAGCACTGTCCTTGGACTTTCTCAAGGCTAGAGCTCTACCAATTGAGCCTCAGCACCACTTTTGGCTTTTTTCTAAGTATGTGGTACCGAGGAATCGAACCCAGGTCTTCGTGCATGCTAGGCAAGCACTCAACCACTAGGCCAAACTCCCGGCCCGACAAAATTAACTTTTTGAAATCTTTAACCTCTCCAAATACTACAGGTTATGTACTGGTACAATTTCCACATAAAAGGTGGAAAAAAAGCAAAAACCAAAACCCTGGGCTATCAGTAAGTTAGAACAAAAAATTATGCTAAAAAGAGAAGTTTCAGAACTCAAAGCTATCCTGTTGCTAAGTCATTTATACTTGAAGTTATTTGTGGCTTTGATTCTCAAGTTAGGGCTTTTAGCCATGGTAATATAAGGACTTCAGTGGAAAAGGTACTGAAACAAATTAGGCATCTTCAAAGCCCATATGTGAAGATGATATTGTTCTGCCAGGTTAACTTTTGTTTCATATTTAAGGAAAGCTTAGACTCTATAGATGTAGATATGAATATAGATAGATCTATTTCTGTATAACAGACAGCTGTGTTTAGAAAGTTTATGACTGACTTTGTGTTGCCAACTTGTTTTTTTTTTTTTTTTTCCAGTCCTGGAGGCTTGAACTCAGTGTTCTGCCACGTGAGCCAGAGCTCCACTTCCAGCCTTTTCTGTATATGTGATACTAGGACTTGATCCCAGGGCTTTGTGCATACTAGGCGAGCACTTTACCACTAGGCCACATGGCGCTCCTGGCCTGTGTTGCCAACTTGTATGTTTAATTATTTGTCTTCGTCAAACTCATATTATGAATAAACCATATTCCTGGTTTAATTGACATAGGGAATTATTCCATTTGTTACAGTCAACTAACTGAAAAGTATTTGAATGATTCAAATATTGGGTGTGATGGCTCATGCCTGTAACCCTAGCTACTCAGGAGGCTGAGATCTGAGGATCAAGGTTCAAAGATAGTCTGAGCACTAAAAAGTCCATGAGACTTGTCTCCAGTTAACCACCAAAAAAACAGAAATGGCACTGTGGCTCAAGGGTAGAGTGGTACCCTTGAGCTGAAGAGCTCAGGGATAGCGCCTAGGCCCAGAGTTCAAGCCCCACACAGGGGGGATAAGTAATTGAATCATATTATTGAATAGCTATTGTTTGATAAAATTGTAGTCTATCCAGATTCAGATACTTTAAAATTATTGTGTGAGTTGAAAGGCAAATTTCATGTATCTGATGTCATCCTCTGCCAGTATATTTATCAACATATTTCCCCACCAGCAACTAAAACAGACTTTTAAAAGAAAAATCATCATTATTGGCATACATGTTCTACTGGAGTTAACAGTTTTCATGTGGTTTCAATATTTTATTGTTTACTGTTCATAAGCATGAAACAGATTTTAGACTGCTTTTTAATTTTTTCTGTTTTGTGGTTTTTTGTTGTTTGGTTTTTTTTTTTTGAGAATCAAGGTTATAGATGTTTCTTCCTTTGTTGAATAAAAGAAGAGAAGAAAAGAAATGTTAGCGTAGCCAAAGATATTCAAGAACAAAGGAAAAATGCAGACTTCAAATATACCTATGAAAGTATTTTGGTTTCATTGTAATTTAAAAATTTCAAAGTAGTTTCTTAGCATCTTGGTCTCTGGATTTTGCAGTTTAAACATTGAGGGAAGTTTGTGAGTTAAAAACAAGATATGGTATTACTAAATTTCGATATTAGCTGTAAATTCTGACATGGATGCACAGTGTTTGCCTGGAAGCTATCTGGTCACTTCCTATGTATAACTAGACTAAAAGTGGTGATTATCCTTCAGAGGCTGAGACTGAGTTTATATCCCACTACTCACATCTTATAGAGGGAGAAAGTCTGGGTTAAGTAAAGTTTCTTAGCAGACTCATAACTACAACTAGCACCATGCTTCTTTCTACTACATCCAAATATTCCAATCAGCCTTGTTTTAGAAATGTACACTACTTAACCAAGCCTTCTTACCAGTACTCACCTGTAGAACAAGTTCTGTTCATGGACTCTTGTATCAGTTTAAGAAGTTTTATACACAACCACACACACACAAACACACGTGTGTGTGTATATATCTATGTGTATATAGATATATATTAATTTGTCTTTATTGCCTTTAGTTCTCCACTTTAATTTTAAATACATAAAAAAGAAACAATGACCTTGGAAGAACAAGAAAATCAACAATGAAGGCATAGAATCAGCCTAGCTCAATGGAAGAATGGATTTAAAAATAATGTAAAATCTCATCCATTGAAAAGAAATAGAAAGACCTGAAAAAACATTATGTTAAGTGAAGTAAGCCAGGCCCAGTCTCAGTTGGTAAAGTTCTAGCCAAGAGTGGAAAAAGTCTGTATAACAGGTTTTGTATTCTTAAAGTTCATGGTTTTATAATCATCCAAAATATTTGTGTTGCCAAGAACAGGTGAACTATATCTGTTGTTTGCTACGATTCTTTCACCATGTTATTGTGCCACAAATATAGCTGTCTAGAATATTCTCATTGCTTTGAAAATAAAATTTCTCCATGAGTCATTTTCTTGTATTATTACAATGTATGATTAATGGGAAAAAATACATACATCTGATTAATGGAAGAAAAACGTGGCCTTTGAATCACATGATCATGTGTGGTTTTCATGTTATTTTCTTGGTGTTTTACTGTTGACATCAAAGCTTGTCCTGCATAATCTTTGTCTTTTATTTTAAAAATGTGATACTATAATTAAGAGCCCTTCCTTGGGGGAAGTTCCTGTGAGACTTCTGTGTTTTAGAAATTTGGAAATCAGAGTGATGTGTGGTGAGCAAAGTGGACATGGCTTTTGGAATTGGAAGCCAAAGCTTTGTTGTTTCTAGGGGGTCATTTGTAGGATGTGGAACACTGTAATGGGTTTGGAAATCTTTTTTTTTTTTTTTTTTTGCCGGTCCTGGGCTTGAGCTCAGGGCCTGAGCACTGTCCTTGGACTTTCTCAAGGCTAGAACTCTACCACTTGAGCCTCAGCACCATTTCCAGCTTTTTTCTATGTATGTGATACCAAGGAATCAAACCCAGATCTTCATGCATACTAGGCAAGCACTTTAACCACTAGGCCAAACTCCCGGCCCCGGGTTTGGAAATCTTATTAGCTCTTCTATAGATTTCTTCAGATTTAGTGGAAAAAAATGAATACCATAGCTCTTTAGAGACAGTTGCATTTCTTATGGGAAATAGGGTAATTCAAACCATAATAAAGAGAAAAAGCATTTACAGTACAGCAGTCTACCAGTTATGTTTCTATTGTTAATGTCATTGTGTGTAGATCTTGTGTATTTTTGACTTTCAAATTCTCTATAATATGATACTTCATTGTTTTAAAGAAACAAAGCTTCTATTAACTTTCTCATAGTGAATATGTTATTTATTTTCCTATTTTTGCCACGTATCTCCTTCCCTGTACAATGTCATGGTGTCATACTCTGATTATGCCTAAAATAATTGGGAGCAGTTGTTGTTTGGTAAACGTATACCTTTTTCTTGTTACACTTGTGCCAGCCATATTTTAGCCACGGAGTTAGAGGCAGACAGATATCATGATTTTAGTTTTCTTTTGTCTGTATTGTACAGCATGAGCATTAGACAGATGAGACATTTTTCTCCTCTGTGGTTCACTTGCCTTTCTATTTGCTCCATTATAATTTTTTTTTTTGCTCCATTATAATTTTGAAGTGAGACAGAGGTAGCCATTAGGAAAATTTCCAGAACTCAAAGGGGAAGAAACTGTTAGGGAAGAATTAGTGTTGTGGGAAACAGTTATTATGGCAAACGTGAGCCACTTACATGGGTATCTGTAAACTTCACCTGCTTGTGGCAGCCTGATTCCTTTGTGTTGCTATATCCTATTTGCTGGCTCTTGAAGAAAGAAAAAGAATGCTAGAGAATTAAAAGAAAAGATCATGGAGATCAGAGAACTTTTTTTTTCTTCTGATTTAGAAACCAATTCTGGATTTTTAATTAAAGCAACTTTTGATTTAAAAAATCTCTGGAGGGCCGGGAGTTTGGCCTAGTAGTAGAGTGCTTGCCTAGCATGCACGAAGACCCGGGTTCAATTCCTCGGTACCATATACATAGAAAAAGCCGGAAGTGGTGTTGAGGGTCAAGTGGTAGAGCTCTAGCCTTGAGAAAGTCCAAGGACAGGGCTCGTGCCCTGAGCTCAAGCCCAGGTCTGGCAATTTCTGGAAATTTGATAGTGTAGTATGCACTCTTTCTACAAATATTATATCCTATTCACACCCATTCATTAGCATTATTTGGGGGTCAAAAAAATCTATTTTTGTTTATTTAGTCAGTCATGGGTCCTGAACTCAGAGCCTGGGTTCTGTACATAAGCTCTTTCACCCAAGGCTAGTGTTCTACCACTTTGATCCACAGCTCTACTTTCAGTTTCCTAGTGGTTAATTGTAGATAAGAGTCTCATGGGTTTTCTTGCCATGGCTGGCTTTGAACCTGAGTCCTCAGATCTCAGCCTTTTGAGAAGCTAGGAGTAGGGGCACTCAACTCATTTATTTTTTGTAAATACTTTTATGGTGTCCATTGATCAAACATTAACATTCTGAATATCTTTTTTGTGTAACGAGCTGTTACAGGTTTGATACTTTTTCAGCAAAAATTTTTGACCATGTAGACATTATATTCAGTGTGTTTATAATATATCCTTCATGGAAAACTGTGTGACAGGTAAAGTGAGGTGGTATATAATGGCCTCATATGTCACATACAGGAATAGGTAGGAAAAAGATATCCTGTGTGAGTGTTTGTACATAAAATTGGTGCAGATTAAATTTTACAGACATTGGCCATTGTACCAGAGATGGGACCAGTGAGAATGGCTCAACCCAGAATATGAAGGAGCAAATGTAGTAGAATATTTCCACAGGTTGGTCAAAATTCACAGAAGTAGTGTGAGAAAATGCACTTGGCCCCATAGAAAATAGACCTTTTATTTTTTCTTCTTTTTTGGCCAGTCCTGGGGCTCAAACTCATGGCCTGGGTACTTTCCTTGGACTTTCTCAAGGCTAGCACTCTATCTACCACTTGAGCTACAACACCATTTCTGGTATTTTCTGTATATGTGGTACCAAGGAATTGAACCCAGGGCTTGTGTGTGCTAGGCAAGCACTTTGCCACTTGGCCATGCTCCCGGCCCAATGGTAGACATTTCAAAATTAAATATTATTTCAAGAGACTCTTCCACTTAGTTCCATTCTCAATATATCCAATGAAGTGAAGTAGGAAATGGTGCAAGTAAAAGTAAACTAAGAATTTTTCTTTTGGGTTGAGGGTAGCACTTAGGGGGGAAAACAGGCTGTAATTTTCTTTTTTATGTATTTAAAATTGAAGTGGAGAACTAAAGGCAGTAAAGGCAAATTAATTGATATTAAGTTGCTACTGCACGTTAGATGTGTTGTTAATGCTTTTGTTTGTTTCAATGGTAGACTAATAATGTTAGACTAGTGAGATCAGTAACTAGCAAAAAAATGTGAATCTAGATTTCATTCTTCAAAGTGATTATCTTTAAGTAGTTGTACAAAGTAGTTGCCATTTAACAATACAATTTTATTTATCAGTGTCACCCTATTCAACACTCTCATCCATTCCACCCTTTCCCTCCTTCCCTTGTTCTTCTTAATTTTATAGGTTGTACAGTGGGTTTTGATTACATTTCCTTCCTCTTCTCTTCATTTCTCTACCCTGTTCCTCTTGACCATACTCCACCCCATTTGATTCTGTTGAGATCGCCCTTGAACATACCTTCAATAAATACATTTGCATACAAAATTACCTACCACCCATGCACTTACTTATGAGTTTATAAGCTAAATTCGATTTTCACATATAAGGGAAAACATGCATTCTTTGTCTGTCTGAGCCTGGCTTACTTCACTTAACATAATTTTTTTCCAGATCTTTCCATTTCTTTTCAATGGATGAGTAAAATTCCATTCTGCATATATACTACATTTTTTTCTATATCCATTCATCCATTGAGGTTCATTTGAGCTGATTCTATACTTTCATTGTTGATTTTCTTGTTCTACCAAGGTTAGATTTGACATGTAAATTTACACGTGAGGCTTTCTCACTTTACCCCATCTCTTGAAAGAACAGTTTAAATTTTTTTGGGGGGTGGGGGAGGGAGAGAACCAAAGACAATTGTTCTGTTTATTTCTGTATGAGTCTGATAGCTATTATGACTTTCCACTTAGTTTGCAGAATTTTCGTTGAAATTTTTCAATGAGTGAAAATTAAAAAAAAAAGGCTTCTCTCTCTTTTTTTTCTCTGTCAAGTCTCTATTTTAAAGATTTATTTCAGAAGGATATTTGTGACAGGTTAGGTTTAATCAAAAGATGTTCTATACTAAAGACAAAAGAATTTCCTTCATTGAAATAGGTATTTGTTAAGCTTCTAAAGAGGATAAAAGTATGAGTGATCATATCATACTTTTGTAAATTTCACAATAAATTTTCTCAATAAAGTCATTTGTTGAAACCATCAAAGAGATGCTGTTAAGCCTCTCTGGCATGACTACAAAGTTAAACTAACTGGTGTTATAAAGTGACTGAGGAAGCTTTACGGAAGCTTTATATCAGGATAAGATTTATAACATATAAAGTGACTGAGGAAGCTTTACGGAAGCTTTATATCAGGATAAGATTTATAACAGGCCTTTACTTCATGTATACTGCTTTCAAAATCCTTAGGGGGAAAAATGTAGTCTTTAGATTAGATACTTTATGGATCTCTTATATTTAATGGGAACTGACAAATATTTTTATCAATTTTATTTTTGAGTCACAATTGCTACAATTAGTCAATGTCATCCCTCATTATATTATAATTTGTCTTCATGTCTGTGTGCTATGCTGTATGGTAATTTTTTTCACTTTATTTACTCATTTTTGTTTATGTGGACCAAGGAATGGAATCCAGGGCATCAGGCATGCTAGGCAAACACTTGATACCAGGCCACAGTCCTAGCCCTATGTGGTAATTTTATTAAGGTTAAGATTGTGTTTTTCTTAGTTACTTATTTACTTCCAATATCTTACACAGTGTTAGCTATAGACACCTTAAACTATTTAAACTTACTCAGAAAGTGTTAAGGGTCTATCAAATCTCAAAATAACTATATAGTTATACTCTAGTTACCAATGTTTTATTATTACCCTTGGAGGTAATTTTAAAGTAACATGATATATGAGACTGAATCCAGGAACAAAAGAGGTATATGAAAATTTATTCTCTCCTTTTTATTTTTTTTGGTTTTGTTTGTACTTCTACCTTAACTTCCCTTACTTATTCCACTAATATTCACATCTACAATAGTTTGCCAGACATTAACATCTGCTCTTTGATAGGCTAGTGTCTCAAAATAGATTTTTTTGAGATACCTTTTTTTAGCGAGTCATGAACTTGGCCTGGGTGCTGTCTCTGAGCTCTTCAGTTCAAGGCTACCATACCCTTGAGCCAAGCCCCACTTCCTGTTTTCTAGAGGTTAATTGGAGATAAGAGTCTCAGGTCCTTTTGTGCCTGGGCTGGCTTTAAACCTTGATCCTCAGATCTCAGCCTCCTGAGCTAGGATTACTGGTATGAACCACTGCCCAGTGAGATATCATTTATTATACACAAATTCTCACAAATTAAGTAGCGCAACTTATGATGGCTTGTGGAAGATGTGTAGCAAAAAAATTGCCTTAGAATGTGACTCACGAAATTCTTGGTAGAATAGTTGCAATAAGTTTTGTAAGATTATTATTTTTTTTCTGACATTTTAATTTCTCAGTTTAATATCTCAGTGTTAGTAACAGGGACATACTCTAAAATAGTAACCACCAAAAAGAAGTGAAATAGTGGCTCAACTGGTAGAGTCCTAGCCTTGAACAAAAATGCTCAAAGATAGTGCCCAGGCTCTGAGACAGGCACATACACACAAAAGATCATTTATATATATGTGAGATATATGTACATGTTTATATGTATGTACACATGCAGATATAATTAGAAAAAAACTATAAGTAGATCCTGATATATAATGTGATACAAATCTCTGTTGTGTTTCAATATATTTAACTATGAATTTGATTTTTTATACTGAAGGAAAAGGGGAACTGTGTACACATTTGAAAACGAACTAGTGGTTCATACATAGGTAGTAGTGATTATAAATGATACATTATTACTATTTCTGTTTTAAACTCCAATGTGTTTTTAGCTGGTGGATCAAATAACCAAGATGTGACACAGGCCTTGTATGTCAAACTTTAGATCTAATAAGTAGAAATGAAAAACATTTGGATTTGATTAAAGAACAAAGAAACGAGGAGGTGGAAAGCAACCATTTCAGAAAATAGAGAACAGTTGGTGCTCCCTAATTATAACCATACTGAGTTATAAAAATTATATTTTAATTGAGGATTCTGTAGAAAATTAACCCTCTAGCCTAATTATAGAAATAATATATTACAGATTTGTCCAGGGAGATTGATGCTTTCCTTAGGATCAAATATAAAAATGTCATTTTCAGTTTTTATGGGACATGTCTTTTCTTTGATGTAACATAACAGTTCATTTTTTACTTCTTAATATCTATTATCTTTTATCTGCCATATCTAAATGAGGAAATCTGGTCTATATGTGAGACTCATCTAATTCAAAGAAGATTTGCACTTGAATAGGTTGAGGTGTGGTGAAGTGTGACTGGATGTTAGAAAACCAGGAGGACTTTTTGTATTATCGAATAGAGCCCTATGGCTGACTCCCTGCCAAAAACTGACAAGGTATTGTATGCATAAGATGGAAGTAGCTGGCAGTTTCATTTTTACAGTGATGGTACCTTAATACTTTCTTTCATTTCATTTATAATTGCTTTTCATAGTACCTTCGGTTTACCTGGTCAGTTATATGCTTCTTTTGTTAATGTTAAGAAGGAGTGACAACCACTGTACACAGGGGTTCATATGTATAATCCACGCCACTCAGAGGCAGAAATATGGAGGATCACACTTTGAAATCAGCCCAGCCAAAAAGTCCTTGAGGCTTCATCCCTAACTAGCAGAAGGACTGGAAGAATGGCTCAAATGGTAAAGTGCCAGCTGAACAAACAAGCCAAGCAGGTGTGAAGCCCTGATTTCAGAGTACAATACCATCAGAAATTCTCCCCTCCAACCAAGAAGTAAACACACATGCGTTCACACGTGTGCACACACACACACACACACACACACACACACACACACACACACACAACACAAAGAAACCAGCAACTAAGTTTAGTTAAAACCAGAAATATTGTTTAGGGTTTTCTGTTTGGTTTATTTATTATCTTAACATTAGGAATTTGCAATTGACCAAAATCATGTTCCAATCTTAGGAAATGATTAAATGATAGTATTAGTTTACAATATGAGCCCTCTTTTAAGTTATATTTGAATTCTTACATATTTGGAAAGACAATGGAAATTGCCTATTTCTACCTTCTTCCTAAAAAATCATTTAATACTACTGTGTTTTTCTAAGACAATTTCAATATGATTTTAGACTTTCAAATCAATTTTGGATTCCCATTCCTTTTTTTCCTTTTTTTTTTTCTGGGCCATGGGGCTTGAACTCTGGGCCTGCACACTGTCCCTGAGCTCTTCAGCTCAAGGCTACCACCTTATCCTTGAGACAAGTCTCACTTCCTATTTTCTAGAGATTAATTGGAGATAAGATTCTCAGGTCCTTTTGTGCCTAGGCTGGCTTTGAATCTTGATCCTCAGATCTCAGCCTCCTGAGTAGCTAGGATTACAAGCATGAGCCACCATGCCTGGCTTCCCATTCCTTTTTAATAGCACCTCTTTTTTTTTTTACACCATTCCTGGGCCTTGAACTCAGAGCCTTGGGCTTTCTCAAGGCTAATGTTCTACCACTTGAGCTACACCCTTCCAGCTTTTTTCTTTCTATGTGGTACCAAGGAATCAACCCGGGTCTTCATGTATCCTAGTCAAGAACTCTACCACTAGGCCAAACTCACAGCCCTCTAATAGCACCTCTTAATAAGAAGCACTTACTAGAATTTCCCAGGGAAATTGCACACATGTGAAACTCAACATTAGAATATCTGACTGCTAGGCAGATATGGCAGAGTATTGGCAGAAATGCCACTTTGCTGAATTCCAGGCCTCTGTATGTGTTACTACTCTGTATGTGTGAGCTACTTCACTGCCCCTGTTTTTTGTTTTTTTTTTTCTTTTCCTTCTTCTTGCCACCTATTGCTCGGCTTCAGTGTTGTCAAATAGAGATGATATATACTTATTTTAATTTCCTGACTGTATACTTTTGTTCAAAAGGATACGTATAACCTATCTATGATTTACATTGATCATATTCACACTTCCTGTGTTGTTCTTTTTGACCCTCCCACTATAATATTTGCTGCTTGCATTGTGTTTTCCTGTCTCCATCCTGTCCCCCATCCATTTGCTTTCCCCTCCCCAAAGTCCTTCTTTCAGGATCATTTAAGGACTGAATTCTATATATGAGTGAAAGCGTGTGAAGTTTTTCTGGGCTTGGCTTATATCAGCATTAGAATCTTCATTTTCATCCATTTTTCTCTAAAAATTTAATTTTCTTTTTGTGAATAATGTTTCATTATACATGTATATGGAAACATACACACATACACACACACAGACACACACATACACATATGCAGCACTGTTTTGTATCTAGTAATCGTTTGTTTTCTTAACATCTAAGCTAGTTTCATATTTTGGCTACAGTAAACATTAGTGTCTAAGTATCTGTCTTGTTTGTTGATTTAAATTCGTTTGACTATATGCCTAAAGTAATATAGCAGGAACATATGGTGGTTCTATTTTTTGTTTCTTCAGAAACCATATGATAGTTGTATTTTTTTTGTAGTTTTATATTGGGGAATTTCCATTACTAATTTCCAAAATAGCTGTACTAATTGCTATTCCCACCAATAATGTAAGTATGAATGTTTCCCCACATTCTTGAGAGCATTCTTGCTATTGGTTTTTTGCTGACAGCCATTCATGACTAGGATATGGAAACATCTTCATTGTTGTTCTAGTTTGCATTTGAGTTTTTTCTAAAGGTTTATTGGATTCTTCCTGTATTTATTAGCCACTTGTACTCCTTTTTTTAAAAAAAAATGAAGTCTTTCATTTGATTGTTATTGTATTCTTGGATTATTTGTGGGGGATTTTGGGGTGCACTAAAATCAATTCAAAGTAGATAACAAGACACAAAACAGTAGGAAAACATTGGACAATACAAACATAGGCAATAATGTTCAGAGTAGGGCTCTGCTAGCTCTACAGATAAAGGAAAGAATTGACAAATGTGATTTCATTGAACTAAAAACTTCTCATCAAAGAAGTTTTCAAAATCAAGAGACAATCCACTAATGAGAGAAAAAAAGTCTGTACAAGCCATTTTTCATATACTATGGAAAACCTGGCTTTATTCTCCACTCTCCCCACCTTGGTTGTGAGGCTGGAACTCAAGGCCTGGACACTGTCCTTGAAGAATTTTTCTCAAGGCTAGTGTTCTACAACTTTGAACCATAGCACCACTTCTGATTTTTGAGTGGTGAATTGGAGATGAGTCTCAGTGGGGACTTTTCTGCCCAGGCTGACATTGAACCATGATCCTCAGCCTCTTGAGTAGTTAAGATTACAGGCATAAGCCACTAGCACCTGGCTTGTTTGTGTACTTTTGATATTCTCTCCTGTTGCCTGGATTTCGTTTCCTCCCTTCTCTTCATAACCATCTGTATACTCCAGGTTTCTCATATTTCAAGCACTTTCTAGATTCTCCGGATTTCTTCTGCTAACCCAGGTAGAAATAGTCACACTAGATTTTTTGTGTATCTTTTTTATTTGATCATATTTTAATGACATGCTTATATCTTCCATTAAACTCTGAGTTTTGTGAAATCATATACCTTATATTATTCATGATCCTGTTAATAGATGAAAAATGATTACATGAAAACCTATTAAAACTTAAATGTATTTTAGGGGCATGATTAAAAATAATGATCAACCTCCAAAACTTAAGTAGATTTATAAACTGTTATTTTTCTTAATGTAATTTGTGTTGACATTTATATGCATATAGAGATTTATTTTTCTGTTTGCTTTTCCCATATCCATAGACGAAATCTCACAAAACTGTCCCTAATCTTCAGTCACATGCTGGCAGAAATTAAAGCAATCTTTCCCAACGGTCAGTTCCAGGGAGACAACTTCCGCATTACTAAAGCAGATGCTGCTGAATTCTGGAGAAAGTTTTTTGGAGACAAGTAAGTAGAAATCATTTTTATAATTTCAATTCATATCATATGTTTTTGCTTGCTTTACAATTTGCAGGGTTTTTTTTTGAGAAAACTATTTTTGAGAGGTATTTTGATTGGTTTTTTATCTGATGCAGCCACTAAAATGTGCCTTAATGCAGCATTTCTTTGTTTTACAAAGTAAGAGTCAGATAATATAGGTTTATATATTTTGTGAGAATTGAGTCAATGAGAATCAATTTTTTCAAAACATAAGAAGCTCCTGATTTCTGTAATATATATATATATATGTAAGTACACATACACAATATATATATGTATATATATATATATGTAAGTACACATACACAATAAACAACAGGAGGAGCTATATATGTTTAAAAACCACATTAATATATTGTTGACATTCAGAGAGAGAAACAGTAGCTTAGAAATCAGAGGCTGCTTCCTGGTTAAGATCTGACATCCTGGCATCCTGACCTAGGCTTTCTTTTCATTACTACAGAAAATATAGTATGAGTGAACAGGACAGGTAGATCATGTTATCACAGAGCTGCACAAAACAGTGAGGTAGAGATGTTTTCCAATAGCTATTTCCCACTCAGACAGAAACTCGCTTTAGAAAGCTAAGTATTAGTATAACTTCAATGGAATAGACACAAAACAAAACCCTCTGTAAGATGATCAAGAAGGGAGCAAATGGTGGTTTATGGTTTCCTTGGTAACCTTTAAGAAGGTGAACAACACCTTCAGAAAGTCCTTGAAGGCAGTACCTTGAGAGTTAGGAAGAAGAACAATGGATTTTACATAATTATTATTTTAGTACTGTGCCGTTCTTTTTGTTTTTTCTTTTAACACTGTAATCCATAACTAATGAAATCAGGGATCTTAATTTTTGTTGATTTAGTGCTTTGACACTAATGGAAGTGTTGCCTTAGTTTCCCTTTTTAAACATTTATTAACAAATTACTAGACTTATAGCTACCACATGATTAGTTGATAAGGAGAATACGAAACATTTTAATAAAGAAATATTTTATTTAAGAAAACCTTTTCATTTCATTGTTCTTTGAGAAGAAACTTTCTGTCCTCACATGAGCTCAGGGGTGGTGGGGGGTGAGGGGTGTTGAATTTGTGATTTTTCTTTCTCAACTGCTAGTGTTGCAGATATGGACCAACATGCCCAATTTGACTTAAAAATATTCACATCGGCAACTACTTAGGAGGCAAGATCTAGACATTTCAAGTCCAGCCAGAACAACATCAACAACAAAAATAGCAAGACTACACCTAGCAAATGAACCAAGTGTAGGGGTTTCCATCTTTGATCCCAGGTAAACAGGAGGCTTTGGGTAGAAGACTCATGATCTGAAAATGAACTTAGGCAAAAATGTGAGGAAGAAATTTGAAAAGCTGAGGATGTGGTTCAAGTGGTAGGGTACTAGTAAAACCCCTGAGTTCATATTCTAGTACCACCAAAACAAAAGCCTATTGTTCACTTTTTGTTGTTGTTGCTGGTGGTGATGTTGGGGTTGGTTGTGAGGCTTGAACTCAGGGCTTTGAGGCATTGTCTTTGAGCCTTTTTCACTCAAGGCTAACATTCTAACACTTTGAGCCACAGTGCACTTTCTGTTTTTTGAGTCATTAATTGGGGATAAGAGTCTCATAGACTTTGCCGCCTAGCCTGAATTTGAACTGCAATCCTCAGATCTCAGCCTCCTGAGTAGCTAAGAGTCCCTGTATGAGCCACTGTCACCCAGCTTAATTTTTACTTCTTGTACTGAAACATGTTCTATTAGAGTACCAGTTTTGCAAGTAACATAGATATCCTTTCATTCTAAAAATCTAAGTATTTATAACATACAAATGGGGAATTAAAAATATTCTTATCTTTGAATTACATAACTTGCACTAAATAATATTCATGAATGGTAGATGGTTAGTGAACTCTGCATCAAAGGGGAGAGATTTGCAGTTTGTGTATTAATGGTACAGACAGTGCAAACATTTAATAACTTGCAAGATAAATTTTTCTCTTAAAGAAAATTTTCTTTTAAAGTAAATATATGGGATAGATTCTTTATGTTAACTTTGAGAAGTAGAATTTCTTGGTGACTGAGAAAACTGTTTACTTGTCATAAGGTCAGTAAGAAATGGAAAATATCTCACATGTTTTCTAAGACAGGGGTTTACTTTGCTGATACCTCAAGCCACAGAAAATGATGAAGTTGAGATACCTTTATTTTTCTTTATTTTTAACCTGCAATTTCTGTTTTACTGCCATGTTTGTGCAATAACTACCACCTTAAATGGGGGAACCCTTGAAATACTGATTGTTAATCTTCTAACCTTCCCAAATGCTTTTCTTTTATTTCCTGTTTTCACTGACTCCAAGACAGTCTGAAATTTATCCTTAACACTTTTTTTTTAGTTTTTAGAGCAAAATTTCAAGGTGTTTCTATGACTTAACACATATTTGTAGGTGTATTAGAGAAACCGTAATTTTTTAAACCGCATAATTCCATGTTATATTGAGCTAATGAACACAACTGAGTGAATAGTGTAAACTTTTCACAGCTTGAATTTTTTGTTTGGTTGAGTACTTGCTTGTATTTCCTTAACATGATTGTCTTCAAACATTCCTGTCATTTAGCTTGCTATACATTGATACTTTTCCAAGTGTCTTGAAAGTGTTGTTAACAAAAAGTGGGTTTTTGTTTTTTGAACGGATTTTAATTTTTATAATGTCGCCTTTTTTTTTTCTGCTAGACTGAGGCTTGACCTCAAGGTTCTTGGGCCTTCTCAAGGCTAGCACTCTACCACATGAGCCACAGCACCATATCTGTCCTTTTCTATGTATGTGGTACCAAGGAATCGAACCCTGGCCTTCTTTCATGCTAGGCAAGCACTCTACCACTAGGCCAAACTCCTAACCCTTATATTGTAGAATTTTAAGGGCTGTTATTGGCTTACTTCCCAAAAGAGCAGAGTCAGTAGTAACAAGACATTATCACTGAATTGAGATTGGGAGCCAGCTGTTTTTCATAGGTCTATATAAAACTGATAAAGACAGTTTCCAGATTTAAACCTTATGAAAATAGGGAGTCATAGAACACTAAAAGCAACTAACCATCTGGCTAGTACTTCATTTTGTGCTTCTTAACCTTTTCAAGTCATGGTAGGACTTGCTGAGGTACCAAGTTCCTGGCCTAGAGGTTTTGCCTACTTAGAGGAGCAGGGGATCAGCAACACAAAATGCATCATGGCAGAATGACTGGAAATTGTGTCTTTGTTAAATTTTGTATGTGCATGTGTGCATCCCTCCCCCACACACTTGGGGAGTAATTTTTGCTTTGAACTTACGATCTTCTGCTGGCTAGGCAGGCACAGTACCCTTGAGCCACACTTCTAACCCAGTATGCTGACTGTTCAATCACTCTTTTGTTCTCTTACTCTTTGCAGGAGGAAATATTAGAAATATGTAGAGAAAGAAGAGGGACAAGTTATATAAAAAATATACAAAATACACAAAAGCTGAATATACTCAGGAACAGCAGTTTTTAATGTAGGATCTTTTAAGCAAAAGAATTAATTATAAAGGTGTGTGTCCTTCTATTTTAAGGAAGAAAAAGACAAAGGGTGAGAGGGAAGAAGACATTACACATGCCTAGACTGTGTGGCCCTTATTTTTCTGAACAAGGCAGATAGTAGTAGGCAGTTCGAGACTTAGTCATATGTTTCCAAAGTATAATTCCAAAAGAACCAATTCATTACAATTCTATAATCTTAAATGTATTCTCCTTTGAACTTAGTTTTGTTTTTATAGTTCTAGTCCAGATTCTTCCCTGAGTTAATACACCAGCATTCTGATAAGTATCCTTATCTTAAATAGAGGCTATCCAGGTGTTCTGAAAGTAGTAATTGTTCTAGGAAACAGAATTAATCATTCCAGTCATTTACCATGACCGTTGATTCTGGAAAAGTCTAAAACCCCACCTACCTGTCCACCTTTAGGAACTGTTTGTTTAGTCTGTTATTTTTGTCTTTTTCTAGCTTCATCTCTTTTTACTCAGCTCATCAGTTAAACAACAGAATATGCAGCATTCTATTCATATTTCTTCTCCTGTATTTCTCCTTTTTTTCACATTATTGTTGTTGTCTGTTATGAATTGAGTAGCCAGTCTCCCATGCCAAACCAGGTTAGCATTGGCACTGTGAAAACTTTCTATGACTACCTGAAGTGTATATCTTTATTCCATGTTGCTGGATACCTAAGCTCACACCCCTGCTACTGGATTGCAGTGAACTGCTGACACCTTTATATTTCATTTCTGCTAGATTTGTGACTTACTTTGAAGGCAGAAACTCTCTTACTCCCCAGTGCTTTTCAGAGCCTGACACATTTCCTGGAAGGAGTAGGCAATAATAATTACAGACTAGCTGCATATTTGGATGGATAGATGAGTTTGTACAAATGTACTATAAACTACTCTGTCCTCAATTTCCCTAGCTCATAATCCCCAGGAGTCTGTTCTCCAGGAGTCTGTTCTTTCTCCTCAATTTCTATGCTAGAATTTTGTCCCTTTCTTCAAACCCAATTAAGAAGTTTCTTTTTCTCTGGGTATTTTCTTAGTCATAGACAGCCTTAAATACAGTTAACCACCTTGATCCTTGTATTTTTTTTCTTTTTGCATTTTAAACATATTTGAATTGTAGAGTATGTGTTTACTAGATAGCTTCTTTTCTCTGCTTGATTGTGAATCTCTTCTATGACTTCTTTTACAATGTCTAGTAAAAACAAGACATTTTTAGAGTAACCATATGCCACAGTTTGTATTCAACATTCCTACATATGTTAGCTGCATTTTCAATACATTTAAAAATGTTTTTAAGGATTATTGAATGAATCCGTTGAGTATCATATTAATTTTAGATTATTCGAGGTAATTGTTGATTGTATGCATACAGATAGATAGATAGATAGATAGATAGATAGATAGATAGATAGATAGATATACCTTTTCTCCCTTTTTGGACTCTGAGTTCTTTTACTTATGCTGTGTGCATCAGTTACTTTGGGACTTATTTGACTTCTCTGATACATCAGTACTTGAGTTTTGTTTGTCTTTATCCATATTATTTCTTCCATTTGATTTTTTTTGTAATCCCTGGAATAAACAATTCATACTATGTCTTATAATTCATCTCATTCACTGTTTTCCACTTATTATTATTATTATTGTATCACCTGATTCCTTAAATTCATTTATTCTACATTTTATGTTTTCATTGTTTCAGTAAAATCATTCCTTTAGATAGAGTCTTTTCTGTTAATCAGTGAGTTTCATGAATAGGTTTATTTAATTTTTACTTTTTGCCAGTCCTAGGACTCGAACTCAGATCCTAAGCATTGTCCTTGGGCTTTTTCTAGGCAAGAGCTCTGTCTCTTGAACCAGAGCACCCCTTCCAGCTTTTTTTATGTATGTGGTACTGAGAAATCGAACCTGGTCTTTGTCTATGCTAGGCAAGCCCTCTACCACTAGGCCAAACGCCCGGCCCCAATTTTATTCAATTTTTGTGTTTCAGAAGTAATTCAGCACAGTGTCAACGTGTAGATTTTCAGGAATTATGGCTCATTTAAATCAAGTGAATTGGGCACTGCAGCGTGTGCATGTGTGAGACGAAATGAGAGTCAGAGATCACTTGCTTGTTAATGGCAACATGCTTAGGAGTTGGCTCGTAAGCCAGAGCTAAAACCAAGTGTCTTAAACTACTGTGCTTTTTTTTTTTATAGCACATTCTACTATTGTCTGTATTTAATCCCTTTTTGAGTTAATGATCCTTAAGGAATAAAACTTATAGAATAGTAATCAAACTAATTCAACAGCCATCATTCTTCCACCCAATATTGTAACATAAGTTTATAAAAGCAGGGACTGTACTAAAGTGTGCACGTGATACCTTCTAATTATAATACTCTCCTGAAGTAGGGTTTTAAAGAAACATCCTGCTTGCTTTGGGAAACCAAAGGAAAGGATGATTTAAGTAAGTCACCTCACATATCAGAAGTACTGTGCTTCTTGAAGTGTTAGATCCAGCGCTCATACCTGTATGTCAACTAAAGAAACATGGCAAAGGACAGAGAACGGAGATTAGGCAATACAGGCAGCCATGCTTCCCTGGCTCTTCAGCTCATCTTCCATTCATCCAGAGAACAGACAGACTGGAGGAGCTATGTATTTCAGTAGACTGGGGGAAGGGAGAGAGAACTATAGGTATACAATTGCAGGCACAGGTTTGTTCAGGAGGTGGTCAGGTGGTCATTATCCTAGTCTTTGTGTTGGGAAGTGTTCTGTATAAGTTGTTTCCTCTTCTTCACTTGGGGATTGTAACCTAGTCAACATAAACAAGATTATGAGTGCCTGGCAAGTGACATGTTCCTTTCTGGGTCCCCAGATGGCTATAAGGTGATTGCAGGAAAGAATGGCTCAGGATAAAGGACATACATACAAATGGAAGGAGGCTAGGTACCTTGCTTTTATTTTATCCTGCTTTTAGTTAATTTGCAGGTCTAAATAAATGCTTTTCAGTAAAAGCAGATTAAGTACATGTTACAGAGTCAGCATTCACTCCTGATTCTGTTTGCAACACTCTCTAGTTGTATCACTTTGGGATTTCATGACTTTTCCATACATCTTTTTCCTCATTTGTAGATTTTTGAATGTAGTAATAACAATTATTAGCATTGCCATGGAAGCTGAAAAGGCTAAAGCCTACATTGAAATTACATAAGATTGCCTAATGTGATAGCCAATATATATTGCAAATTAATTTGAACCTTTAATATAACCTCAAAAGCCATATATATTGTTAATTCTAAAATTAACAGTTCATATTTGTTTTTATACACTAGTTCCATTCTCTCTAGCAATATAAAAGCAAGCCAAAGGAGAGTTAAAAATAAAACAATAGAAATGTTCCAATACTGTATGTGTACCCCTATAAAAAAGTAGATGAAGATAAGAAATGATCTTGTTTACCAGGGTTGAAAAACCATCTATTTATAGCCCTGGTTATGACTCTCCATTTGATTTCCCGAGGAAGTGCTGTGGCCCTTCTTTGATAACTGCATTTTCTCTTTGCCTTTAATAAAGAGGGAAAATGATTTATTTCCTCTTCAGTGAATAAACTGTGTTCTACCAGCATATTAATGGCATTAGTTTTACTAGCATATTAATTGCACCAGATTTCTCTCCATTACGGAAACAGTAACCTAATTAGCACTCAGTCAAAATTTAGGACTTTTGTAGTAAGAACTACAAACAGATACTGAAAGAGAGAATAAGTGAATTGAACCTTTTTTGGTTGCTAGTTCATATTTTCACTTAGCCAACTCTTATTATTGTTCTTGTAAAAATAAAAATATCATTATATAAATAGAAAAAATTATTATTTCAGGTTTATTTTGTTCAGTTTCTTGTAAGATGTTTCTAACACAAAAGAGGAAAAAGATGGCAAGTTGTAATTTTCTAAATATAAGCAGAATATATTCATGTGAGATAAGATATACAAATATGAGAGTAAAAATCAACTATTTTTGAAAAGTGCAAAAAATACTACAGAGAGCAAGTTAGTTTACTGTCATTTATGACAGATGGTCAGGAGGAGGATTTGTCTTTGTGGGTAGCTGATGTTTTGTATAGGTTGAAGCATGTATTAATAGGGAGCTTCTCTTCAGGTAATGTCTTTGGTAGGATTAAATTGCTCTGGTGTCTGCTGTAGGTCAATATTCTGAAGAAGCACATGGATAAATTATGGATAACACTAAGTGCTTCACATTTATCCCTGTAAAGTCACAATAACTTAGGTTCTGGTTTTCATCTTTCAAATCTACTTTTATTAGAATCAACATGTTTAGAGGGTAGACACAAATTAATTAAATTCATAAGTAATTCTAAGACCCAGAATAATAGTATTATTAATTTACAGTGATTAATGCCAATGGCAGGCAAAGGAAAATGCTTGAACCACTGTAGATCAGTTTTATGTAGTATCATATTAAACTCAGAATATTTTTAATGAGCATATAATTCAACTGAGGGCAGTTTCTGATCTCCCACAGTGTACCCCCTATCTCAAGGGCCAATATATACCCCACTTTGAAGATCCTGTTCACTGTGTCCTGGAAACTTTGTTACTCATATTTATGGCTATATTTTTTTTTGCCAGTCCTGGGCCTTGAACTCAGGGCCTGGGCACTATCCTTAGGCTTTCTCAAGGCTAGAGCTCTACCACTTGAGCCTCAGCACCATTCCTGGCTTTTTTTCTATGTCTGTGGTACTGAGGAATCAAGCCCGGTTCTTTGTGCATGCTAGGCAATCACTGTACCACCAGGCCAAACTCCCTGCCCTAAAGCTACATTTTTAAAGTCAGTTCCTTGAGGCTATAAGAATACGTGAGACCCTTTGATATGAAGTATAGAGACATTTTGATATAGAGTATAAAGACTCTTTGATAGAGAGTATAGAAGTGGGTCATGCTTGCAGATTCTATAGAGATGTAATAGCAAAGGAATTACAATTTGTGTGTGTGTGTGTGTGTGTGTGTGTGTGTGTGTGAATTTTCCTACTGTATGTGGAAATCTATTTTTCCTTAATGGACTGCTAATGATTCTCCTTCTGTTCTTCCGTATGTCCAGTGTTGATGATTACTATGACATGGTTTTCCCTTTACAGTTTCTAGGATTGCATCTTATTCTTTTATAACAATGTTTTCCAAACTGTCATAGTCATTTCTCTTGTTCAAAGGAATTTTTGTTGGATCCAAGTCTTCACAGTAGGTGTATAGTTTCTGCTATCATAGTTTTAGGATATTGTTGAAAGATAGGTAAATAAATTATTTTGCCTCAACTTACTTTATACTTCCAGCAGGCTTCACTTATTCCTTGTTAACTGGCTTATGTTAAAAATCACATGTCATAATTGACTTGAAAAATAAGACTAACCTCTTCTTGTTAAAGGAAAGATCATCTCAAAACATTAGTTAAACCCTGCTCTGGTAAGACTTTCTAGTTTCCATGAATTTAATTCCCTAGTTTCATTTTATTTGACCCCAGTAGATCAAAGGCATGTTGCTATTGTATCTCATGAACAAAACAAATGTTACTTAACTTTGTGGAAAAATATAATGAAGACCAGTTGTGTGCTTTAGAAAAAAAAAGAATAAATGTGCATTGTTTTACAACCAACTTTCTATGGTCTTTGTTCTGTGGCTACTAAGTGGAAAAATTAAAACTGAAATTTTATATATTTTTATGATTGTAATATTTGCAGCTTTCCTTTTTATCCTTTTCTACTAATAAACTCTGTCTTCAAAATTAGAAAATAAATAGAACAATTCAAAAGAGAATTATATGGCTATAATAAATTTATTCATTTTTTAAAAAATTTTCAAAGATGAGGATATGAGACAAAAAAGTTAGGGAAAAAAAAATCTTACCAGAGCAAAACTATTACATCAATTCCTTTAGATTCAAACTGTGAAAGTGAGATTGATAGTGGACCTGTATCTGCCTACACTAATAAAGGTTCAGGAGTTTATTGACAAGGAAAGAAATATGCAATGGATATTGAGAATTTTTCTTTTTGAGGTGGAATGATTAGATGTAATTATGAATATCCTCAGGCCCTACTTATAATTCTAGCAGAGACGAGCAGTTTGTAAGGTAGCTGTTTGACTGGAGTGGTTATGTTTGGCTATAGCTTTCTGTAGGCTGTCGGAAAGTAATTGTCTGTTCCTACTAATGAAACAGTGAGAGTAGTGAGAGCCTAATAGAATCTATTTTCATATTCTTCAAGAAATATAGTCATAACAAAAATGATTGTATTTCAATAATAACTATATTCAAAATGTCAATAGATTTCAGGATCTCAGTTCTTTTGTGTTTATAATAAAAAATAAAAACATATCAAGTATTTTATGAATGTCTTCTTGATCATTGGTAGCTTTCAGTTTAAATTAACTAAATATACCTTTGTTGATCAAGGTATGTTTTCTGAATAGAATTTAAAATAGGATATGGGTTAATATAGATATAACAGGTTTGCCTTTTGCTTTAATGTCAAGATGATGTCATACATGTGTGTTCTAGGATAGATTTTCAGAAGCTGTCACCACCACTTCAGAAACAACACTGAGAAACAACTAATAAATATATTGATTTTCTTGGCTGTATTATGGATTGCATGATCCATTGCCATATCTTTTCCTAATTTTAAATTTAAACATTTAATATAATATCTAAAAATATAAGTAACATGCAAAATATTATATGCAATTAGTGTGTATAGAGGAAAGGGCGCAAATAATAAATGGAGGACAGAAAGTGTTCATAGTGAACACTGGTGTAAGTGCTATGTGCGGTTGCATTATATCACTTGCAGCTCAAAAGCCTCATCTCAGCCCTTCAGGATGGGCTACATAGCTTCCCATCAACTCCTCCCCTTGCCACGTGCCTCACCTGTAGCACAGTTAAAAATTCTACATATTGAACCCATCAATAAGTTTGGAGACTCATTTTATTTATAGAATTCCACTTTGTTCATGCTTTAGCAGTAATTGATTCGTTCTTGTTGTGATTCCATGACAATTCATGGCTTTTCTTTCTTTTGGTGGTGGACAGATTCTTTTATGGATTACCAGTAGTGAACTTTTCTTTTGTACTTTTTTTTTTTTTTTTTTTTTTTTTTACCAGATCTGGGCTTAAGCTCAGTGCCAGAGGACTGTCCTTGGATTTTTCTCAAGGCTAGAACTCTACTACTTGAGCCTCAGCACCACTTCTGGCTTTTTCTAAGTATGTGGTACCAAAAGGAATCGAACCTGGGTCTTTGTGCATGCTAGGCAAACACTCTACCACTAGGCCAAACTCCTGGCCTCTCCTTTTGTACTTTTTAAGCATAATTCATGTCTGTCTGATTGTGCATAGATGGTTGCAGTTTTTGGCCCCTAGTTCATGAATACATGTTCAGACTTCACAACAATTTTCTGCAGCTATTTCTCTGCCTTGCCTAGTATTTCCTGGTGTTTTATGTTCTTATCAACACATTGTCATCTTTTTTGTTGTAGTTGTAGTAGGATTGAAAGTCAAGATCCTTTATAGACAGATGCTTTATTTTCTAAGGTATACCATTAGCTCTTTTTGCTTTATTTTTCACATCTACCCTTGTACTTTTTACTCAGAACCATCTTCAAATTGCCATTATCTTATCCTATCTCTACCGACTTATAGGTAGAATTATACATCACAGCCAACATACTTTTCTGTTGAGATGGGGTCTGATTAATTTTTTACATGGGCTGGTCTCAGATTATGATTTTTTATCATTTCTGCTTTAATTTTTTTCTATTTCTTTTTAAAAATTTTATTATCAGTGTGATTCATAGAGGTGTTACAGTTACATATGTCTGCTAGTGAGTGCATTACTTTTTGAATATTGCTACTCCTTCCCATGTTTTTCTTCCACTTCCCCCCTCCCCCAAGTTTTAAGGATTCATTTCCAATATGTTGTCAATATTGCTGTTACAGTGGTTCATCCTTTGGCCTTTGTCTCATTACCTTGTTTTTCCCCTTCCTTTCCCTGATTCAAATCAATAAATAAAAGTATATACGATACACTAAGTACCAAAGTCAGATACAGCACCAACAGTGGATAAGCCATAAGGGGGAAAAAAAGAAAACAGTGTAAAGAAATAACATCACATAATGCATTAGAAACAACCACCACAAAGTAAGCTAGGATTAAAGTAGTAGACTATACTGCTTTTTGCCTTATCTTGTGTATGTGTGTGTATACGTGTGTGTTTGTGTATATGTATGTCTGGTACTAAGATTTGAACTTAGGGACTCACATTTGCTATGCTGATGCTGCTCTGCTAAGATGTACCCCCCAGCCTCTGTCTGCTGTTTGTTTTTCAGATACTAGTTTTATTCCCTGTCTGGTCATGTGCTACAGCCTTCATCTTGTCTAATTTTGGCTTCACATAAGTAGTTGTTAGGACTATAAGGGCACATGGCACCAACTCTGGCTTCCTTTTTGGTACCTGGCTATTCTATTCTTAATCTACCACATAACTGGGGATGACAGGTTATGTGCCACTGTAACCTAGGTTGTGATCTAATCGTGAGCATTTTGCTGCCTAGAAGCACCTTCACCTATAATCTTCCCATTCCCCGCCTCCCAAATAGATGGATTGTAGGCTTGAGCCACTGGCACCTGACTCACCCTTTTAGTAATTTCATTCTCCTGGGATAGAGTCGAATTTCATTACATTTTTTGTTTACTTCCATGCATGCCTACATTTCACCTACCAACAGTTATCCAAAAACATTTTTAAGCCAGTATTGTTCATAAGCAATGATGTTCTGTGTATTAACTTCACATGTATGGAAGTATTTGCTCCTATACTTCTAGTTTTCCTTCATTTTTCTGTCCCTTCAAGTGTCAGTGCCACCGCCTAAATTGATGTGAACAATACAAGCTCTTCAATATTGTTGTTACTGCAGATTGTCTTGTTTAATCTTGGCTCCTGGCATGTCCCTGTGAAGTTTAGAATCACCTTATTTCTTCTCTTGTCTCCTGTGATTTTTCAGTAAGGTTGTATTAAATCAGTTGATCAATTTCAGGGTAATTGATATAACACTGAAACTGTGAATCTATTAAAGTGTTCAATATGTTTATATTCTTTACATTTTTGACTGTGTGTGTGTGTGTGTGCATGTGTGTGTGTGTTGGCATTGCTCACCTTTTGCTAGCTTCATTTGTATTTGAAGTTCTCTGGTAGTACTGTAAATAAAAAGCTTTATTTTCTGTTTTTATGGAGCTGATACATAGAAATATGATTTTTGATATTGGTCTTATATTCAGGAAATATATTGTTTCATCCTGATTTTTCATAGTTTAATCAGTAAATTTTTATATTTTCTAGATAGAAGACCATATCATAGACATATAGTATTTTGCTTCTATTTGATTCTTATAGATTCTAGAATCTCTTATGTGATTATAATTTGTAAGAGCATACTAGAAAATAGGAATATTAAAAACTGAACAAAAGCTGAAAAATATTTCTTTTTCTTAAATTAGTTTTTATTTTTATTGCTATTGTAGAGTTGATGTATAGAGGGATTACAGGTAAATGAATCAGGTAATACATACGATCCTATAAAATAATGCTTTATGAGATGCACTCTAAGAGAAGGAAATGTGATATTTTTTAGTTGCTGTTTCACTGTTTTTATTTTCTTTACCTTTTGTCTTGTTAGAAAAAAAGTTTTTAATATTGAAGTTTTTCCACAGTCTAGTTGTCATCAATTTATATCGTCAATTCAAATTTGTGATTATCTTTTCAGGCATTCAGTTTTGAAAAAATATAATCATAATCCCATAATTTTGAAAATAATAATAATCTGCCATATGTACTTAAAATGACTAATACTCTTATGAGCAATTTTAGTTGTTATAAAATACTTTTATGTTCTATTGTTACTCTTGAACTTACTTGTGTTAGCTTTTTAGCTATTCTAAGTGGCATTACGTCGAAGAAACTTGTGGGTGAGTCTGCATTGCTTTGGTGTTTAGACACAATTTTGTTCAAAACTTCTAGAGCTAGACTTTCTGGGTCAGAATGAACTGAACACTTTCTAACTTTGTTACTAGTTTGCCTTTTTTAAAGTGGTGTATAAATTTGCATTCACGTCCTTGTTTCTAAACACTACACATGTTGATATTCAAACCTCTTTTATGTGAAATATTTCTAATTTTTTCCCAAGTGTCTATCATGGTCATTGTTTTTGAAAATGGCTTGTTTTGATTTTGTACAATTTTTATTTCTTTTGCTTTTTGTTTTAAAATTGTACTATTTTCAAATTAATATACTATATATGTCCCTTTTTATATAGGGAGATGAAGTGATCTGTCAATCGCTGACCACTGACACATTTTGGTTTTGTTTTCCTGAGTTATGAGTCTTAATTTCTCTGAAGAATACTCTGGTTTTCATAGCTTACTAGAAGCCAATTTCTCTTGATTTCATGCTTTCATTCAATCATCCATTTTTGGCATAATAAAATCCATTGTGAAATAACAGAATTATATTAGATCATATTCATGCTAATCCTATTTCTCATGACTTTTGGTGAATAAACTATAGCTTTTTAAAACTTATTCAAAAATTTCTGGTGATAAATTTCAGCTCTTACTAATATTTTAACAGGAGCCTGTCTATGCATTGTTCTTAAATTCTGTTTCTTGTGGACTTCCAGCTATATGTGGATTTTGGTTTCTTGTAAAGGCGGTTCAATATACAGTTATAATTATAGGTAGCTAGTATAACAAATTAAAATTTTTTCTTGAGATCTTGAAATTGAAGTTCGCCTGCTTTTCACTTTTTCCCCCCTCTTTCTTCCTTCTTTTCCTTAGGTCTTTTTTTTACCACACCTCACTTTTTAGTTTTTAAAACAACCTGTCATTAACATCTCTCCTGGTTTTACCTCCAGGGGAAGAGGGAGTGGAAACACTTTTGTGGCTTTTTTGTAGGCTCCTCCCACCTTCCTCTTACTCCTTCAGAAAGAATTCTGTAACCACTTGGAGTCTTGGGGAAATTTGCACTCCAAATACAGGTTTGGATGACTGTGTTGTTCATTTTTTGCTTTTATGTCTTTGTATTCCTTTTCTAATTCCTCTCCCATGAACCTTTTCACTCCCACTCATCCTTTCACCTTCTGCACATGGATGCTTTGCTAAGTCCTTCAAAGCAGGGCTTTTGTTACTTCTCTTCCCCTTATTCTTCCTCATCCTCTTCTTCCTCTTCCTCCTTCTCTTCTTCTTCCTCTTCCTCCTCTTCTTCCTCTTCCTCTGTCCTTCCTCTTCCTCTGTCCTCCTTCCTCCCTCCTCCTCCTCTTCCTCCTCTCCCCTCCCTCCTTCCCTCTCCCCATCTCCCCCTCCCCCTCCCCTCCTCCTCCTCCCCCTCCTCCCTCTTTGGCTTAAGACTAGCACTCTACCACTTGAGTTACAGCACACCCCTCTGGCTTTTTCTGTTATTAAATTGGAGATTTAAGAGTCTCACAGACTTTCCTGCCCTAGTTTGCTTCAAACTGAGTAGCTAGGATTTACAGGTGTGATCCACCAGCATCCAGCACCACATAGTTTCTATCACAAATTTTTCATGGGAAAAATTAACCAAGCAATGACATCGCTTCCTAATTCTTAACAATCCATAAAGAATATTACAATGAATGAATGCCTGTTTGACCACTATTTATCACAAAAGAATTGTGATACAGTCTCATTATACAAAAACTGTGGAGATGCAGCTCTTTGATTTAGAAATTGTTTTGGTGTGGCATGTTAGAGGAAAATTTTAGAAGTTAGTAAATTTCATATAGTTTTCTTAGGAAAATAACGAGTATTCAGCTGAGCATATCCTGTAAAATATTGAATGATAATAACTTTATATGGAAATATATTAAAATAATCTTTAACCCATCATTTCATATTTTTTATTATGTGCAAAAAGCAAACATTGAAGCTTTTTATTTGGACACTGCATTTTTATCCCAAGTGCACGATGCAAAACAAAACTATATTTTTCCAGAAAAGATACCATGTGTGCTATTGAGTGGTTCCTTTGTCCTTTAAAAATACTGTGGTTTATTTTCTTTGCGTGTGTTATGTGTTAGGACATTTAATTTAGAAAAGAAATGTGCCCCTTGGATGTTACCACATGGTCATAGTTGAAGCTAAGCGTAGTTGTTTATGCTGTAATATGAAGAGATTTCATGGCTTTTTTTTAAGAGTATCATTTTGATAACATGTGTTCTGACATGTGTTTCTCTTAAATGGCATCTGATGTGGTATCTCTCTATACTTCTCTGTGGTTTCCCGTTGGTTTTTTTCATAAAAGCTTTATGAAGTATTAAACCTTATAGTTTTATTTTTAATGGTGTACCAGACCTCAGATTTCTGGGAAATTCAACATACTATTGTAAGTTTGTCTCATCATTTGTTCATGACTCACATCATTTATTTATACCACTGAATGAATTCATGCACACTTTTTTTGGAATTGTTCCACACTACTGGATATACATCAACTAACTCATATATATGATTTCTAGAACTTGTAACATCACACATCTTATCCCAGAGGGGATTTTTTGTTGTTGTTGTTGTTGTTAGTTGTGGGGCTTGAACTCAGCACCTGACTGTCTCTAGCTCTTTTGGTCCAGGCTAACACTGTACCACTTTGAGCTGTTTTACCTTCATGTTTTAAAAATTATTATTATTGCTTTTAGTGGTTAATTGGAGATAAAGTATCATAGGGATTTTTTTTTCCCTTGGCTAGCTTCGAGTCCTCAGACTTCAGCTTCCTGAGTAGCTAGGATTATAGTTGTGAGCCACCAGTACCTGACTAAAGTGGATGCTTTTAAAGCACAGAGATGATGGTCTTTAGAATTTCCAAACAATAGTGCCTTGCAGCCTTATTAGCAGCTAATAAGGAAGCAGATCAGTGGCTTTTGTAGTGTTTCCCATATTACCATCGTCAGATGACTCAGTGCCTGCTAAATTTGGCAACCGCTAGTAATCACTCATGAAGAACAAGATTTGTTTAGAATGGTGGTCAGGCAATATTTACTCCATTTCTATTTAGTATTTTGTGTTTCAAGAGACAATGGTAAAGGAACATATAGGATACAAGCCTTGTGTTATACTACTGTGGAGACTGAATATCATATTTTCCAAATATGAGTTATTTCTTCAGTGTAGACAAGGATAGATTTATTGGTCTAGAAGGAAGAGCCTGACTAAAGAAGATATGATTGGTGTCAGTGCTTTTCATGTCATGAGAAAGATGGATGTTGGAAATTGGTCAGGCAGAGGATTGGGAAAACATGTCTTCTGTGGCATTTCATTCAGTTTCCTGTTTTGTTTCTTCCCTGCACAGAACCATCGTCCCTTGGAAAGTATTCAGACAGTGCCTTCACGAGGTCCATCAAATTAGCTCTGGCCTGGAAGCCATGGCCCTGAAGTCAACCATTGATTTAACTTGCAATGATTACATTTCAGTTTTTGAATTTGATATTTTTACCAGGTTATTTCAGGTAAGATTTACACTTATTCAATCTATGTCTCTTTCTTTTTTTACTCAGTGTGTAGATGTGTGTCTATGTATGTCTCAAACACACACTCACATAATCATAGAAATGATATGTATTCCTGGTTGTAATTATAATCATGGAAGTGTTTGATTATTCCTCTGTGTTTACAGGGAGTGGTGGCAGAAGTTTGGAGCATCTGGTCTGATCAGTGTGATGGTTGCTTGTCAGATTTGGGAGAATTTATACAAAACACCTTTTGGGTTAAATGCTCTTTGCAGTTCTTTTTGCCTTCATCTTTTAGGCAAATGACTGATAGAATGCAGCATTCACAGATGGATGCTTGCCAGAGTTGTTGACATCTTTTTGGCGGAGGTATTCATTAGGTCACACATGTAAAGTAGAATAGCCAACCTCATATAGAATTTTTCTGTTTCCTCAGTTTGAAAAATTGCTGTTTAATTAATCATGTCCAAGTGCAATTATTTTTGTTTTATAATCCACTGGATTAACTTAGAAAATTTTAAATAGATTTCTAGTTACTAACAATGAGGAAAACCATGTAGTCTATGTTTCTTTAGGTTTGGCTTATTTCACTTAAAACAATTTTTTTCCAAGTCATTTTTTTTTTTCAGTCTTGTACCTTGAACTCAGGGCCTTGGGTTTTCTCAAGGCTAGAGCTCTACCACTTGAGCTACAGCACCACTTCCTGCTTTTTTCTGTGTGTGTGGTACTGAGGAATCGAGTCCCGGTCTTCATGCATGCAAGGCAAGCACTATACCACTAAGCCAAACTCCCCGGTCCCAAGTCTTTCATTTTCTTATGAATGGGGCAATGCCATTCTTTCTGATGGAAGCATAGAATTTCATTGTGCATATATAGTACATCTTCTTGATGCAGTCTTCCACTGAAGGGGGTGTCTGGGTTGGTTTCACAGTACTCTTAAGCATTCACATACTGTGAACCAAGGATGATATTCTGTGGAAAGGATCACAATGGCTCAGTAGCTATATGCATTTTTTTTTTGCCAGCCCTGGGGCTTGAACTCAGGGTCCTTGAGCTGCTTTCGCTCAAGGCTACTACTCTACCACATGAACCACAACACCACTTCTGGCTTTTTGTGGTATTGAGGAATCTAACCCAGGGCTTCATACAAGGTAGACAAGTGCAATATCCCAGTCTTCATGCATGCATTTTTTATTGCACTGTTTGCAGTTACTTCTTTTTGGTTTTTTGGCTTATTCCCTGTTGTCAATGTTTTGTATTTTTTTAATCTTTTGCCTGTGTATAGGCTATCTCATTTGAGGGAAAGAAAGGGAATCACAAAAATGATGGGGGAAAAAAGGTGAATCAATTCAACTGCAATACTCATTAGACACCATGTTGGAAACAAACTTGACAACTTTGAGAAGAGGAGGATGGGGGAGGGGAAGAGGGACAAAATAAGGAAGGCGATAACATTGTTCAAAAAGAAATATACTCATTAATTTACGTCACTGTAACCCCTTTGTACAGAACCTTTTCAATAAAATTTGACTTAAAAAAATCAAACCTAAAAAAATTAAAAAATTCAATACTGAAACATTTTTCTATGTAAACAAATATTCTTCATGTATTCATGAATTCATGTATTCATGTGTTCATGGGTTACACTTCCTCTATCATATTCTATCAAAATTATATGTCAATGTAAACTTAAAAGAGCCTGTTTGGAAACTATATTTTGTTTTTCTTCTTTCATCTGAGATTTACTTTTTATTCTGTTGATTTAAAAAAATTATTGTTAAACACGGCATTTGAAATATGATATAAAATCAATGTTAATAATTTATTTAATAAAAATATTGTTATTGTGAAAATAATATACAAAGAGGTTATAGTTTATAAGTAAGGTGAAAAATAGATTTCTTTTTCTGACAATATCATCCCTTCCCTCTTGTACTCCATTTTTGTCTTCTCTTTTTCATTTTTAATCAGTCTCCATAATTATGTTTACATAAATATTTACCTGGGGCTGATAATATCATTTTTGTTGTTTTGCATATATTTGAATATACATGTCTTATTGTATGTTTGAAGACTTGAAATTTGTATTTAGAGTTTCTTTTTGCCTCTTAAGTAGATAGAATATGAGTTACAATTCAAGAATCCCTGTTAAATGTCTTATAATTCCAATGCCAAATAATATGTAAGTAAATGAATTAGGAATCAGGTTTATTTTATTTTATTCTGTAGTATTTTTTTTTCCAGAATCCATTATGATTTCAAAGATGTTAGAGTATAACATTAGTTTTACTTTTCCAAGTTACATGACTATAATGTTTTATGTCTGAGGAGATGACTCTGCAAAGATTAAGTGTCTGATTAAGGTAAATTGAGGTTTAATTTAATTTATTAAAACACTCATCAATAAAAGATTAACTTCTGGGGCTGGGAGTTTGGCCTAGTGGTAGAGTGCTTGCCTAGCATGCCCGAAGGCCTGGGTTTGATTCCTTGGTACCACATATATAGAAAAAAACCGGAAGTGGTTTTAAGGCTCCAGTGGTAGAGCTCTAGCCTTGAGAAAGTCCAAGGACAGTGCTCAGGCCCTGAGCTCAAGCCTAGGAGTGGCAAAAAAAAAAAAAAAAAATCTGCTAATAATATGAATAGGGGTAGATTTTATTTCATTAGGTTTTTAACTTGATTCTAGCTTTAATGTAGGATAAGAAATTAGGGAAAATACTACAGAAAAGCACGTTTTGCTTATTTGAAGTTTGTTGTAATTTCATGATTATTTCCTTGTTTTATATGAGCTGTCACCTTATGTTTTCTCAGATGAAGTTTTGAAAGATATTGTGCCACCCAATACGAATCATTTTTAGAATGTTAAATCATCCTTTTAAAAACATTCCTGGGGGGCCAGGAGTTTGGCCTAGTGGTAGAGTGCTTGTCTAGCATGCACGAAGACCCGGGTTTGATTCCTCGGTACCCCACATACATAGCAAAAAGCCGGAAGTAGTGCTAAGGCTCAAGTGGTAGAGCTCTAGCCTTGAGAAAGTCCAAGGACAGTGCTCAGGCCTTGAGCTCAAGCCTAGGACTGGCAAAAAAAAAACAAAAACAAAACATTCCTGGGCCAGGAGTTTGGCCTAGTGGCAGAGTGCTTGCCTAGCATGCACAAAGACTGGGGTTCAATTCCTCGGTACCACATACATAGAAAAAAGCCGGAAGTGGTGCTGAGCCTCAAGTGATAGAGCTCCAGCCTTGAGAAAGTCCAAGGACAGTGCTCAGGCCCTGAGCTCAAACGCAGGACTGGCAAAAAAAAAAAAAAAATCTGCTAATAATATGAATGGGGTAGATTTTATTTCATTAGGTTTTTAACTTAATTCTAGCTTTAATGTAGGATAAGAAATTAGGGAAAATGTTACAGAAAAGCACGTTTTGCTTATTTGAAGTTTGTTGTAATTTCATGATTATTTCCTTGTTTTATATGAGCTGTCACCTTATGTTTTCTCAGATGAAGTTTTGAAAGATATTGTGCAAAAAACATAATAATAATAAAAACATTTGTGATAAATGAACATTTATTTAATAAAGTACATAGCTTTCTAAATCATGTTTTTGCTTCTTTGTTAGGTAGAAGAAGTAATTTAATATCTTAAATCTAACAGCTTATTTTAAGAAGATTGGATGACTTTTAAGTATGGGTCTTAAATGTTAGAAGTCTCAGAGACATATATTAAATAAATGCATTATGGAAACTTAATTTTGGTTAAATGCTAACCCAAACTGCTGCCTAGTATTTGCATGTGTTTTCTTATCAGTTGTTTCACTTTAAAGTAACTGTACTACACTAAGGTTTGTGACTCTTACATTATGCTCACTGGGCTGAAAGAGAAAATGTAATCTTTATAAACAAGCTACTGTGAAAAGGTTTGGACAATAAAACCAAAATCTCACCTGATTAAAAGATGTTTCTTACAATATACACAAGTTGCAAAGAAAAGAAAAACCTAACAAACAAAACTATGGTTAGTTCATTCTATTTCTTTTTTATTTCCTGGTTGTTGGGCTTGAACTCTGAATCTGGGTGCTCACTGTCCCTGAGCTCTTCAGCTCAAGGCTACTGCCTCCCTACCCCTTGAGCCACAGTGCCACTTCCAGTTTTCTGGTGGTTAATTGGAGATAAGAATCTCACAGACTTTAGTTCCTGGACTGGCTTTGACCCACTATCCTCAAATCTCAGCCTCCTGAGTAGCTTGGATTACAGATGTGAGCCAAAGTACCTGGCAGTTCATTCTACTTCTGAGACTTTACGTTTGTTTTGTTTTCTAAACTTATTTTGCAGCTACCTTGAATGTGATTGTACACATGATGACATGGATTTCATAATTTTTATCAGTCTTTTATTTTTAATGCATTTAAACATTAAATGTTCATTTTCTTAATTTATGTACTTATATGCCTTTTGTTTCTGTAGACTAAACGAAAACTTAATTTAAGTTAAAAACTGTAAATATATAGACATTTTACTGTATTGAGATACTGGTGGTATTTAATTCTTCCAGTTTTTCTTCAAATGTATTAGTAGTATAGTATTTTTATACTGTACATAAAGACTCTACTGCATAAATATTTTTGCAATTAACTGTTGACCCTCTAAACTATGTACTAAGGAATGGTTGCTAAATACTGAATCAGTTTGCAGAGAGCTCCAATTTCATTTTATTTTTCATTTTCATTATTTATTGGTGAATTGCTTTATAAAAATTAGAATTTTTAGAACAAATATTTTCTTAATGTATGTGGATTTTAATGGGAGTAACCTCAATATTTCACATTTTCTGTTCTTGTCCTTTGAAGGTATGGTATCAAAAAAAAAAAAAAAGAATATAGTGGCCAGACAGCAGTTCTTGGTGACTTTTCAAAATGCACTGATACTTCTCTAAGTATCATTTTACGGTATTTTTTTTAGTGAAGCATTATGGTAAAATTAAAAAAGGAAACTCTTCTCCCTCCTCATTACTCCCTCTCCCCCTCCCCCAGGTACAAAGACGGAACATTTCATGTTTGTATTCTCCAGAGTTCCATTTTAACCCAATTAGATATTTTAGTGTGATAATGAAATACCCTAAAGGTTTTTCTTGCTATATATGTATTTTTTTCTTTTAAAGGCTAAAAGTCCTTTTATTACAAAATCATTCTTTCCTTATTCTTTTCATCTCAGGGGACACAATCCTTGAAGCATTCCTCCTTGTAGATTTGAGACTTGTTTTACAATAATGAATAAAAAGTCTAACAGCAAACAAAAACAGGAACTGTCTACCAACAATCAATCATGTTTAGGACAGTCTTTCCAGTAGCTTTAACTTGCTAACCAAGCTATATCTTTTTCTTTTCTTTTCTGGAAACTATCTGGGTAAAATATCTGCACAACAAGATGTAGTGTGGTGGCAATTTCTTGGAATGAATGTAGCATCAGCCTTAAAAATGTTATAGAGAAAAAAAATATGTTGTAGAGATGATTCGCCATGCCCTGAAGAGAAGTCTTCTCTCATTTAATTTTTTTCCTCTTGTCATGACCACTGAAGAGTCACTTGATTGAGTTAAGGAAAGACTGATACATTGATGCAAAAGGTGCACTGAAGCCATGTAAATTCATGTTCACTTTTAACATTATGCAGAAGTTTTTCTAATTATATGAAATAATGGTTTGACATGAAATTAGTAGTTGATATTCTCTACCTAATTTGGATTTCAATTTCTTTATATCTTTAGCCTTGGGGTTCTATTTTGCGAAATTGGAATTTCTTAGCTGTAACACATCCAGGTTACATGGCGTTTCTCACATATGATGAAGTAAAAGCCCGGCTACAGAAGTACAGCACCAAACCTGGAAGGTAAGAAGAGTTTGAACATTGGTGATTCATTTCCAAGTGCATTGGGAACACTGATCAGGACTGCAATGGAGCGGGTGGGAAGGAAAGCCTTGTAGACCAAAGGGGTGGTGGGTATTGAAGTCATTTAAATGAATATGTTGTGCTTGTTCTAAAATTGAACTGAGAGAAAAGAGATGTACTCCCACGTAAATTCATAAGCTTAAGTATTTATTAATGCTCTAGATTATGTTCACTAGACAATTTTTGAGAACAAAGTAGCTAGGATTTGTGATAAACAAATGTGAGTATGCATAAATGCAGATAAACATACATAGATGGCCCATATAGTAAGTACACAAACATGTGTAAGTCTGTAATTAAAATGTGTAAATCCATTTCATGTCCTTGGAAACTTCATCAACACCTGTTCCTTTATACCCTCAGAATTTGTTTTTTTATTTCTTAGAGATAAACTTAAGGGAGACCCATAGGTTGAGTACTATTTACTGAGTCCTTTACTTGGGCCAAGAATTCATAGCTTATTATTGGGAAATACAAGAGGAGAAAATTGATCCCTTCCAATCTATCTAAACTGTGTTAGGTGCCTACTAAACCTTTATACAAGGCTGTCCCTGCTACAGTGGGCAAGTGCAGTGGTGAAATAGAAACAGCATAGTAACCCATTAACTGTTTTTCAAATGAAAATAAAATTAATTTTAAGAATGAATGTTTTTTTCCCTCAAATCTTTCTTTAGTAACCCATTAACTGTTTTTCAAATGAAAACAAAATTAATTTTAATAATGAAAGTTTTTTTTCCCCTCAAGTCTTTCTTTTAGTACCATTTTTATTTGATTTGTAATGAACGTGGTATTTGACCTTTAACAGTCTTCTTAGTTGTAAGTCAGGAGTTTTAATTCTTCTCTAACAAAATGAAAAATCTCCATTAAAAATTAATCAGTATAGTATACATAAGGGTACAATAGATAATTCCAGTCTTATAAAAGTCTTCTTTTTTAGATTAAGTCAACGGTTATTTTTATGGCCCAGGTCACAAAATAGAATACTTTCACTTTGACAAGGACTGAGAAAGTGCTTTTGTTTCATTCAAGGCTCTCTCCTTACTGGATTTTTGCATGGCAAAAGATGAAATGGATAGTCTGTACAGAATTACAATATGTAAAATGAGGCATCAGCATTTAAAGTATGTTTAGAAAAAACTTGAACAGTTGAAATGACTTTTAATAATTATTTGCTTTACAGAATGTCTGTGTTTGACTGGCCCTTTCTCTTGGAAAGTATTTAATTTCTCTGATTTAACAGTAAATGAAATTATTGTTTCTTTTACAAGAACATATGATTTCCTTAAGTTTTGTTTCATTTGGGATCCAGCAAACAGAATATTTGTGATCTGGTTAAAAAAATGTTTTGAGGCTAGGAGGGTAACTCAAAGACAGAAAGCTTGATTAACATGTGTGAGGCCTCAAGTTTGATTTCCCAGTGCCAAGAAAAAAATATGTATGTACATATATATTCACAAACATATACATATATAATACGTTATATATGTATATATATGTTATATATGTAAGTTTGTAAATCTAAGGAAACATCCCTTGACATTTTTAATATTAAAGATGGCTATGAGTCCCAAACCATCCTATCAGCATGAAGCAATTTATTACATTTTTGTTAAGTGTTTTATTGAGGAGTAAGGTCTTAAAAAATAAAGCAGAAATGCACTTCATGATGGGAGGCAGAGCTACTACACATATAAAAATGTGCAAATGAAATTGAAGGTGCATACAAACAAGAAGTTGTTCTACGGATCTATATTATGACTTATAAAATTGTTAATAATAATGGATATTTGCATGAATTACTTGAATTTCCTCTATAATAGCCAGTTTTAGAAACACCATCCAAAAAAAGTGCTTAAGAAAACAGAAAAGTATATTGGTTTCAACCTGAGCACTGTTGCAAGAATCTTTTATAGTTTATTTACCAAAATAGCATCATTTCCTAGACTCAGTATATGAAATAAATGTGGAATTACTTTCAAAATGCTCTTTTTGTTTCATCATTTCAGAATTATACTATATAAATTTTGTGAAAATTAACAGTTCACAGAGATCTTTACAATCTCTACATTTTATGTGTGATTTGAATGTATTGTATACATGTCTTAGTGTAACAAGTTACTAACATTCTTTAAATTATAATTTATAATGACTTCCACTTTTCATTACATTGTAACTGGCTGGCTGGGTGGGACTATTGTATCTGAATCTGATGAAGGATAGCAAATAATTGACAAGTTGATAACTTGTTTTCAGGATTTCTTTGGAAAATCTGTTTCCAAAGGGGTTTTGGTTTTTTTTTTGACAGTTTTGTCACCAATATGAAGTTGCTCATAGGGAAAAAAAAACCCACAAATTCTTTCTTTCTTTGAAAATTTATTTTTTTTTTGGTCAGGTCCTGGGGTTGACCTCAGGGCCTGAGGACTGTCCTTGAGCTTTCTGAAGGCTAGCAATCTACCACATGTGCCATATAGCACCACTTCCAGCATTTTTTTTAATGTATGTGGTACCAAGGAATGAAACCCAGAGTTTCAAACCCAGTTGGCAAGCACTCTACCACTAGACCAAACTTATGATCCCTGAAAACGCAATTTTTTATGAATGAAATGGTATTGTACTACTAAATACACAAAGCAATTAAACCTATAAGCATTCTATCATTGAAGTTTACCCACAGCCCTCAAAGCATAGTTTGATGAGGTAGCTAATGTTTTGTTAACTTAAACTCAAAATGGAGAACATATTAAGGAACTCACATCCTTGAAATATGTTGAATATATTGGTTTTTATATGGCACTTGGTTCGTCACTAAGAGAATTTTAAAAAGACATTTTTATTTGATATTTACTTGTTTCTTACACTTATGTAGCAGTTTTAATGCAGCCAACATATTTCTGTTTACTTCCTTTGACCTGTACTAAATAGTATTCAATGTATTCTCTAGTTGAAGTAACAAAATGAATAAGTACGTGATGATGATGATGATGATTATTTGAAGCCAAGTCAATGTCTTCTTCAATTGGAAATTCATTGTTAAAGAATTTGTAATTTACATATTCAAACTGTTTTAGCTTTTTATTGAAAGATATTTCAAATTTAGGGTGGCAGCTATGAACTTTTATCTGATTTACTTTTTAACATTAGTATCGTTCAACTCTTGAGATGTATTTAGAGGATGAAATGTTCAAATGCTTAAGAGAAAATATGTCATTTAAAGCAAATTATTATATTAATTAAAAAGTTAAAAAATAAATTAAGAAAGTAATTTCACCTGTACAGCAAAATAAAATTTAAAAAATGTTGAGTTGCACAATAAAAACTGCCTCTATCTGAGGTGGGAAAACTAGATTTTTTGCTTTCTTATATTACTTTTGTTTTCCCCAAATACTTTATGTTTTAGTAGTTTGTAGTAGATCAGTCTACTCTACATCCATAACAATGAGAGTACTAAGTCACTTGATAGTTTACAAGCCAATTTTCCCCATAACAGTGTATACATACAATTGAAAAGAAATTTTTAGATGGATAAACAGTGAACTGCTATAGTGTTGAAAATACGGTGAATGATAGAAATTTGTTTCAGGAATTCTGATTCTCTTATTATTTTGCCTTAAAAGAAAAAAATAGTTTACCATGTGTTCATTTGACCATCAATTTTCTCCTGTTTCTTAGCTATATTTTCCGGCTGAGCTGCACTCGTCTAGGACAGTGGGCCATTGGCTATGTGACAGGGGATGGCAACATCTTACAGACCATACCTCATAACAAGCCCTTATTTCAGGCCTTGATTGATGGCAGCAGGGAAGGCTTGTAAGTACAGGAAATGGGTGCCATAATGCTTATGGACACAAGTTTGACAAACACAGACTTTCCAGCAATGAGACAGTAGATGGGGATGATGACTTTTTTTTGATATTATTTTATTGTAATTAATAAAAGGGTTACATGACATTTGCCAGATAGAAGGTACATTAATTCACATACATTGATACTCTTTCACATGTCTTGGTCCCCATTACCATCCCCCCCACTCCCCCATCTTGTTTTCCCCCCTTCCCTATCCAATTTCAAATAACCAAATACAAATATATCCAATATATCAGATAACAAAGTAACAATATGAGATAACCAAGGGACAGCAAAAGAGATGAGAGATAACATAGTACCTTAAGGACAACATTCATTAATTATATGGCTTTTGTTTCAATATCCTAGAGGTCCTTTCGATTAGCTTCATACTACATGGCCTTATGTATCAAGGGTTTGCTCTATTGCAAATCTCTGCTAGGAGAGCCCAAGGTTTCTACTGATTATGACAAATGAGGGAAACCATTGAGCTTAAGTTCCTTTGAGTCTGGCTTACTTCACTTAATATGAACTTTTCTAAGTCTTTCCATTTCCTAACAAATGGGGCGATGTCATTCTTTCTGACAGCAGCATAGAATTCCATTGTGTACAAATACCACATCTTGTTGATCCACTCATCAACTGAGGAACATCTAGGTTGGTTCCATATCTTTGCTATGGTAAATAGTGCTGCAATGAACATTGTTGTGCTGGTGGATTTAGTATGTCCTTGTTTCTGGATGAACATAGAGCTCCCCTATGACCCAGCAATTCCACTACTTGGCATTTACCCAACCATCCAGAAACAAGGGATGATGACTTTCTAATGGCTAATCTTAACTTCAAAACCAAGAGTGTCTTTGATCTTGCTGTTCATCTCTTTGGTCGTTTTAAGAGAGCCTGATTAATAAACTTCATGAAATATTAGAGCAAACTTATTCTAGAATCAAATTATATCATGAGTTCTTATTTTTACAAAAGAGAAGCAAATCAAAAAAGTTTGAGATTACACCTCCACATAGAATGGCCATTCTCAATAAGTCTAAAAACAACAGATGTTGGCAGGGATATGTCCAGAAAGGAACCTTACTACACTGTTGTTTGGGTGTAAAAGTTGAGGTTTAAAATCATTTAAAAAATGAATTTATGAAGTAAATTCTTTAAAATTATTGACTTCTCTTACCTCAGGTCAAGTTAACATTTTTAGTTCTATTTTTTTTCCCTGTTATGTGTTAGTGTTAAAGCTGTCTCTCCTTCCTATCCTTCCCTTCTTCCCTTCACTCTTTTCCCTTCCCTTTGGTCTTCTTTTACACAGTGATGATGAAACCATATGCAGAAGCATATGTTAGTAGTTGAATTCTGTTTATCATATACTGTTCTTGTTTAAAAGTTTTAAAAAAAGTTTAAAAACACACATTTATTTATCTATTTATTTAGCCAATGCTGGGCTTGAACTCAGGGCCTGACCACTGTCTTTGGACTTTCTCAAGGCTAGAGCTCTACTACCTGAGCCTTAGCACCACTTCCGGCTTTTTTTTATGTATGTGGCACCTGAGGAATTGAATCCAAGTCTTTGTTCATGCTAGGCAAGCACTCTACCACTAAGTCAAACTCCCAGCCACTACCTCCTACTTTTTAAAGATCAGCAATTTGAAAGAAATGTGTAGATAGTCTGTTTGGCTTGTTTGTTTGGCATCTCACAGGAAATGTATGCAAATATTCTTAGTAATTTTAATCATATGTCATTCCTTGTATCCTTTCCTAGTATTCACAGTGCCACTTTTATCTTCTGATTTCTAATATCTGTTTAATGCAACCTTATATCTACAGACCATGTTTGTATTGAAACCAATGAAATATAAAATTTGAAATTACCTGATTTGTAAAAATATTTGTATATGAATATATATGGCAACACCAACTTTTGTATATATTATGGTGAGTGGAAGATTTGTCTGAAGAAAGCGATTAAGGAGCTAGAAAGAGTATAACTAGAAACAGAATATACCGATTTGAATAGGCCAGTCTAGTAGAATATTATAATTTGAAATAGAAGAATATTGGTGAGGAAAGGAAGGGAAAGTTGGGACAGAACAAAGGAAGGGGTGACATTGACTATAACCTGAGTCATGAGTCATAACCTGACTCATGAAATTGCAAACCCTTTTGTACAACTACTTAATAACAACAGTACTACTAATAATTTAAAAACTAAGTGTATTGCAACAGTTTGGGGATAGAGACTAATCATCAGTATGTTAAAATATTAACATCTGTAAAGATTATATTGTAAAGATATTTATATGAAAGTGCTTACTGAAGTAGTTTGAGTCTATATTATGTATTTATAAAGTGGTAACATTGAAAGTAGTCATTTATTACATGCAAGAATATTGCTTTAAGGAGCTGGGCATGGTGGCTCATGCTTGTAATCCTAGCTATGCAGGAGGCTGAGATTGAGGATCGAAGTTCAAAGCCAGCCTGGTCATTAAAGATAATGAGACTCTTATTCTAATTAATTACTAGAAAATGGGAAGTGGGTGCTGGGACTCAAGGGGTAGCCTTGAGCTGAAGAACTCAGGGATAATGCCCAGACCCAGGGGGTAGGGCATTAAGCCCCATGACCCACCCCCCCCCCAAAAAAAGAAAAAAAATATATAGTTTTAGATACGGAAGTATCTATCAATAAACCTATATGCTACTAAAACTTGTATGCTTAAAGTAATCAACTTTATGTTTAAATTCAGTTATCTTTATCCTGATGGACGAAGTTACAATCCTGATTTAACTGGATTATGTGAACCCACACCCCATGATCATATAAAAGTCACACAGGTAAGGATACTACCTGGAAAAATTTTTAATTGTTAATAATACCTTTGGAAATTAGCTCAAATCTGTTTTTATCCTATATCTAAAGTCATCTACAAATATTTCATAGAAACTATACTTCTAAGACAAAGAAATTGCATAATATATTTGGGAACAATACACTAATGTTCTTGCTTATAGGATTGGTTTTGATATGGAGGTAACTAAATCCATCATGGCCTGATAGATGTGAAGAGAAAGTTTGATAACGAAAACTAAAGTAGGGGCCGGGAGTTTGGCCTAGTGGTAGAGTGCTTGCCTAGCATGCATGAAGACCTGGGTTCAATTCCTTGGTGCTAGATACATAGAAAAAAGCCAGAATTGGTGCTAAGGCTCAAGTGATAGAGCTCTAGTCTTGAGAAAGTCCAAGGACAGTGCTCAAGCCCTGAGCTCAAGCCCAGGACTGGCACAAAAAAAAAAGAAAAGAAAAGAAAACTAAAGTATTACAGTCAACCTTTCTTTAGGTATTATTCTGCAAGAAATATTTCAGTAATATTCAGTAATTTGTATAATTATAGTATTATTCGGTACGACAAGACATAGGTCTTTCTATATTTGAGCACTGAATTTATCATGCCAAATGTTCTAATCTTCAAAACATATTAAATTCAATGTCTAGAAGTTTTAATATACTATTTTTTAGTTGTTGATATGATGAATTTTCTTCAAAACAGTAGGGAAAAAGACTGCATTTTAGAGTCAATAGACTGAAAGAATTTGAGGGAAATACTTAAATCACTATGACTTGTGTATTTTTTTCCTTAAAAATCTGTATGCTTTGGGATAAAGTAAAATACTAATTGTGACAAGTGTGTAGCAGGCTAGAAGAGCAAATGTTGTTTGTGTCTCAATTTTCTAAAGATAGTTAAGAAACAAAATAGTTTTCAGACAGAATTTTTTTTATTTTGACGGTGAACTTAGATGAGTACATGACATTTACAGAGAAAAATGTAAGTAATTTCTAGTGCCATTCTAAATTCATAGCCTTTGTCTTTTGAGTCAACCATAGAAGCAACTTCTTCCTTAAAGAACTGTATGAAAACATTAAATAGTTGTTGGTAAGAGCTCAGATGTTTCAAAAATTGATTTTGCAGACTAGATTTTGCTTATCCATTATAATATGTCTAAAATTGTAATATAATTCTAAAGGAATCAAGTAGGAGATGTAATATTAATTTCATGTGAGGAATACATTAACATTAGCCAACACCCCCGTCTGTATTTCAGGAACAATATGAACTGTATTGTGAAATGGGATCTACCTTCCAGCTCTGTAAGATCTGTGCAGAGAATGACAAAGATGTCAAGATCGAGCCCTGCGGGCATTTGATGTGCACTTCTTGTCTAACTGCATGGCAGGTACAACCTGGGTTTCACCCGCAGCATGTCTGGTTTATGTCCCTGCCTTTTTTCAATTTGCTTCATCCTTAATGATTAAGGGCATACTAGTGCTAAGCATTTTATTTAAAATGTTTGCTTATAGAAAGCTTATGTTTGATCTTACGTGATTTGAAATTTTGTTTCTTTTTCATTCATTTTATGTTAGCACTAAGTACTTCTATTTGAGTGGTACCATTAATTTCAGGATGACACGTGTAAATGTTATCACTTACCCATATGTATAAAGCACAATGCAAGTCATATCCGATCATAGTCAGGCAGATTCTGAAACAAACAAAATTAAATTCTGAGAGTAATGTTTACAACCTCTCTTCTTATTCAAAAGTGAGGCCCCTGTTTCTTGTATGTCTTTGTAGGACTGAAATAGAAAAATGAGAGGCAAAATTTCTTCCAAATTAGATAATAAAAGTTGCAATTTATAGAAACTGAATGCATGGCAAACTACTTTCCTGTGTGTAGTCAGACATTCAATTATTATAGATAAATTTGATGTTCTATAGTAAGATCTGAAATAACTGGATTGCCCAAAGATTTGTTAATATTTCTTCATTTGTAATTACAGTTGGAGAAGGTCAGAATTCTAGTTTGGCTAATTAGAATATGAACAGAACATATCAATTACACATATGTTATATATCTGCATCTCTGTATATACATATATATCTATATATGAGACACCTCAGAACCCTCCTGAACCCTCCCCATTCCTTGATCTTCATTCTCCAATCTAAACTCTTATGTGAGGAAGAATGAGCAACGCACTTCATATAAAGAGTCAGTCCAGAGTACTAATTATTGAGCTCATTACTAGAGCATGTAATACTTAGTAATAATAGAATAATTGGTAATGAGTACAATAATGATCACATTTACATAGGCTTTTAAAAGGTCTTTTTGTATGGAAAGATTTTTTAAAAATAAAAAAAATGGGAAATTGAAGCTGAACTGTAATTGATTCAGATTTTCACTCCTTTCTGAGCCCGGCTAAAAAAATCAATTCCACATACATACACTTTCTTCCTTCAGTATGCTTTCGGTTACATTTTGTTTTTGAATTTCTTGATGTGCTGCTCATATTTCTTGTTTTGCCTTCATTGTGTTGACAAATTTTACATGGTATGGCAAGGTTGGTGTTTGCCTAGAGGGGCTCTTTATGGCATCAACAAAAATCATTTCAGCTTATTGCACCTGGCTTCTGTTTATATTAATGGTAATAATAAATCTGTAAACTTAGACGTGCCATTTAAGAACCATTTACAGTAAATGTGAATATATTTCTCTGCAAGTATACTTGAAGTATAGGTTAGCGGGTATTGCTGCGGTTTTGTGGATTCAGTAGTTGTGATTACTTAGAATTGGTTAACTGAAACCCTCTCAGTTTTTTTGTTAGATATTGAATTGATAAAGAGGCCAAATTATATTAATTATCCTGTGAATTGACAAAGGCATTTGTTGTATTAGTATGGTTCTCACAAGTACACAAAGAAGCAAAAAGTTTCTCATGTCTCTTTAAAGTAAAGCATAATTGTAGGGTGGAACAAGCTTCTACTTCTGATCTCTGTGTCTGTATAGGCTACACCTTTTAACTGGTTTTCACAGAGGTCAGGTTCTTAGCAAACACATCTGTGTTCTATGCTGTTAGAACATACATCTTTTTACCTGATACTATATTTAGGTCACAGGTATTAAGAGTCAGAAGATTTTTTTAGTTTGGCAAAAGCTTTGCTCTAATAGAAAAATTACATAAAGCCGTTGTTTATCCTATAGCTTGTGGTGAGTTACAGAGTATGCTTGAATATGAGAGACAATGAAAATTGTACTTTTTCATTCTGTATACTTCCTGCAAGACAGTCAGTGAGTTTGTCCTGTCTGTCTGTCTCTGTCTCTCTCTCTGTCTCCCTCCCTTCCTCCCTCCCTTCTTCCCTCCCTTCTTTCCTCCCTCTTCCGTCTCTTTCTTCCATTGTTTCCCTTTCAATTTCAGAAGCAGTATTATCTATTTTACTGTCTTTGTAGATAATTTGCAAAAGTATACTTTGTGCAAAAGGCATAAGGCTGTTTCATACTTGTCATGCATATTACTTAGCCCCCTGTATTCGTGCAGCTTTCCTATATGTTACTGCACATTCTGCAAATGAAACTATCCCTCTTACTGGTTACATATTAGTTACTTGACCTATTTCATGATTGTTTCATATGATGCACTTACTTTAGATTTGATTCTGGCCAATAATACTTCTAAATTATTATCATTTACTGTTTCTGTCTATTACACTGTCTATTACACTCAATTATCCTTCTACAAGTCAAGGAAGTAACCCCTCCTCTTTTAACCATGCTTTGATTCTGAAAGTGAGTCTTCAAATATCTAAGCCATGGATCGATTTGACCATTGTAGTAGCTATTGTGTGTTTTCCCTCAGTTTTTCATGTTTTGTTTTTTCCCCCCTTACATCTGAAACCCATTATTTACTTTTATTTTTCCCACCGATATAGAGGACATGAGACTGAGTTTCTCTGTATTCTTTTTGATGCCACAAAGCACTCACAATGATCCTTTGTTCAAGTTTCCTTCTCCCAAAATAGACAATAGTTACGACAAGTCCTAAGGTCCCGAGTCCCTGTATATAATGTCCTAAGGTCCCAAGTCCCTGTATGTAAAGTAGGATCTTACTGGTCAAGCAAGCTTGAACTTTGAACTTTCCTACTTTTGGCTAACCTGATATTTTAATATCAGGTTTGCATACAGATTTTGTAATAATAGTGAGGTGCCTGTCAACCAACAGGTCTATTTTTCACAGTTTGCATGGTATTGCATGGTGAAGCACTTTAAACTCTTAGTAAAAACTGCCCCATTATTCAAGAATAAAAAAAATCTTACAAAAAGATAACCCAGTTAAAACAAGATGGAAAACATTTGGTGTTGATCAGTCTTGTTATCTGTAGCCTTTGTGTTGAACTTACTGTACTTAAGCAAAATAAATGTTGTTGATATGTTTTCAGAATTCATATTTAAACTCATCAGTATACTGAGGAAATGTTTGGAGTTTGGGGGTACTGGCCTTTGGAACAGGCAGTAGTGTATCTCTTGGCTTTTTCTGTATTTAAAAATGAAGTAGGCATGTACTATAGTGTATGCTATTTAAATTCAGGGGTTGGTTTCTTTGTACTGGTTTCCTCTAACTTATGCATGGGGAAATGTTCTTGTTTTGCTTAACTTAACTTATTTGTAGAAGCAGACTTGGATTATTTGAATCATCATCCCCAAAGATCTAAATCTATTGATTTATTCATTTAATATTCATTACGCGGCTGTTGTGTCCTAGGGTCTGTGTTCATCTTGGAACAAAGAAGAAAACTCAGACTCCTAGGGTCTGTGTTCATCTTGGAACAAAGAAGAAAACTCAGACATATTCTTACCCTCAAGAAGTTAAAATTGTATCTGAACATTTTATAGAGGAGGAAGATATTAATATTTACCTATAATGAATACCCTGTTAATGTTTCACATATAATTATGGATGCTAGACATTTTTTTATTATTGTTGTTACTTTCCACTTCTTGGTATGGCTTTCTGATGTGAAATGATCAGTCATAGTCCAATTGGAAATATTAAGCCTTACCTGTAAAATATAATGTCTTCAACCATTGAGCATTTTAGCAAGTCATTCTTCACCATTTCCTCCCATTTTATGCCCTACTTTCGTTTAATTGAAATTCATTAGAGACTTAAATTTCATGTAATTAACAGAAAAACCTAAGAAAATGCAGGGCAGCAGTGTCATTTAATTGTTATGGGCTGCGAATATTTACTCTGTAATTGCTCTCATCATGATGCATTAGTTATGCTCCTCTTCCCCCCAAAAAAGAGCTCAGATGCTTTTTTTCTCTTTCTGAAACATATATGTTATTCAATAAGTAAGCATGTAGAATATTCCCAGAATACTTAAACAAGTCAAATAATCATATTTCTAGGGTTAGAAACAGCTTAACTGTGGGTGTGGAACTTCTTTCTTTTACTCTTGGCTAGTCAAGCTTGGTGAGAGTTCTTTCACTTCCACAAAGTAATCAGATACTAAGAAAATGTTTATCTCCATTGCCTTGATCTTCCCCACAGCTTTCTTGCCTAGCCATATAGTCTTCAGTGTTTGCTGGAAACAAATGACCTGAGCTCCTGAATGGCATAAACTCCAAGATGAGTTGTTTAAAACTCCTATGCAAAATAAAAATGAATTGTTGGAGCCATGTTTTGAATTCCTGCCAGGGAGTTTGAGTCAATTAAAAAATGAAATTGATTTTTTTCCTTCTGATTATTATTCTTTCTTCATATTTCTCCAAAATAAATTTCCAAAGTACTACTTCTCAAAAAAGTCAGTAGAAGAAAACACTTAGCTCTGATTTTAATATTATATATTATTAGAGAAATTTATAGATGTTGTCTCTTTAGCAATGCTATTAAGAAAAAAATATTGGGAAGTTGGCTAAAAGATGTAAGATGTAAGCACAAGTCATCCCATTTAAGACAAATTGTTTTATAGTAACTTCCCTCAAAAGCAGCTATCCTTCCACATTGTTTTCCTTTAGGATTGCTGGGAGTTGATCTATTCTGAAATCAGGTTGTATTTTTGTCTACATCTGATCAAAACAGTAGAACTTCCTTTCCATTTTAAGAGTGATAAAGAAAGAAATAGTTTTCCAAAACTTAATGGAACTAAGAGAAATCTGAGAAAATGATTGAATCTGAGTCTTATAACTAAAACTGATGGACTCCCCACTGCAAGGCATACTTGTAAAGACAAATATTATTTTCTTATTTGTGGTACTAAAGACTAAGTTTACATTTACATATACCTCCTAGCCTTACTTTCCTTATATGTGAGATAAAGTCTCACTAACTTTATCTAGGCTGTCCTCAAACTCTTTTTTTCTTTTGGCTCTAGCTTCTTGGTACCCAGAATTATAGGCTGTACTACCTAGCCTGAATTATTTCACTTAATCTTTAATCATTATAACTGACAAAATAGTCCTTAAATTCTGCATGATGTCATTATCCATTGCAGTTAAGATTGCAATGTATGGCGTATTGTTACCTAGTATGATTGGTGGAGGTAGAAATCTAGTCCCAGTGCCATCATTAAGAATGTTGTGGGCCAGGAGGATGGCGTAGTGGTAGAGTGCTTGCCTAGCACAAATCCCTGGGTTTCATTCTTCAGTACCACATCCATTGAAAAAGTGGTGTTTTGACCCAAGGAGAGTGTTCAGGCTGAGTTCAAACTCCAGGACTGACTGACAAAAAAAGAAAAAAATATATTGTATTCTTTTTTTTGTTTTGGTTCACAGTACATGTTTTAATAGATCTCCGAAGTTAAAGCTAGAAATGAATCTAGACTCACAGCAGTTTTGCTCTTATACCCATTATGGGATAGCAGCAATTCAGCTGCTGTTAACTACTTTCATTGACTCTTTCATTCATACTCCCAAACAAGAAGCTATTGAATACCTATGGGCGCATTGCTCTGCTCTGAAAACACCTAGTATAGACTTGGTCTATTCTTAGTCTAACTGTTTATGTGATTCTATGAAACATAATTGCTGTGTTAGTAAAGAGATTTATAGTAATTTCTGTTAATCCAATGAAATACAGAAAGGTAATAGAGAAGTAACCGATAAGGAAAAATACACACATGCTCACATACCACAGTAAGGTTAGAAAATATGTTCTAAACAAGTGAGATGCATGAGGCTGTGCATATGCCTTCCACTTCCCCATATATACTGTTTATGTAAGAAGGCACTCCTTGCCTCTAACAATCATGTTTCAGACAAATCTGTTTATATATATATATATATAATGTTTTTCAGTTAAATAGCACTTTTACCTATATTAATCTTTATTTTCAACAATTAACTGGGAAAAACAGTGGCTGCATTTGATATTTACAATGTATATAATGTATTTTGGTCAGATTCATCTATCTGATATAGGATGGTGGTGAATGGTGGTGATGATAACTTGGCATTGGGATAGTTAATTAGTTTTCCTTATAATACTATTTTGGGGGGATAGGAGAACTCATCTTTTGAAGGTTTGTTTCTTTCTACTTTCTGCCATTGCTAATATAGTTTCAGATGACCTAAAATTACATTTCCATGTAGTTTTAATAACTTACACTGTTAATATTTGGAATGTGAGTCTGGATTGCATTATCATGAATGTATCAGGTAAGTTTCCAGATGTGCACAATATTCTCTGATAACTTTGAGGTCCTTTAATTTGATAATACCTTTTATTTGAGGAAGTGAAAGCTACTGAGTCAATTAAATAGATGAAGTTTTAAGTAGTTCCTCTTAGTATTCACAAGATGTAAATATGTTGGAGACCAAAAACAGGATTTATTCACTGGTCTTTCCTCATTAACGCCGGCTCTTTGGTCTTGATGAAATATATGTAGACAAAAACATTAATTTAATTACTAAGGCACAATCCAGGTTAGTTGTATGTTTATCATAGACATTCCTCATATATATTCAGTGAACCCTATAACAGAAACTAGGACAGAGTAACCAAGGCAGCATTTGAGAATTTGTGGGATTGCTACTTTGCATACGACTGTAGTCAGTTTAGAAAGAAAGAGTGAGGGGTAAAGAGTAAGTGCCACTAAGAAGACAGCAGTATGACCCTGTAAATTCAAAGAAGTATTCATTGAACTTGTTTAATTGACCAGAGTGAATTGTAAATTCTCAACAACAGCTATAATTTTGCAGAAAATACCTTTTGTGATATTTACTCTTATAATAGCTGCTATAACACATCCTAGATCTTTATATAACATTAAACTTTGGGGGTAATAATTTAGTTTTAGTCTTTTGGTAATTTGTTCTTAGTCTTTTCCTTAGGTGTCAAGATACTATTAGTATATTTTACTTCTTCCTTCTTTAAAACCAGTCTTTCATTTACTTTCATGAGGAAATACATGGAATAAAGTAGAAGTCTTCCTTAACCAACAACATGTAATTGGCTTTGGTAGTTCCAAGAGAGACCTCTGAATTCTAATAAGCAGATAGTACATTATAGGCATTGCAGTAGACAATGTTCAGATCTCCTGATGGAGACAGAGTAGAATAATTTGTTGTTATGATAGTTGTAGGTTAGTGAGGTTTTAGAAAATGTGTCATGGTTAGCTACACACACTAAACTATTTATGGGTAAATTTACAAAAAAAATGTAGGCTTTGCTTCAAAATAACATAAAAGTGAAGGGAGTAGTGAGGGCATAAAAGAACCTGTACTAGGCATGGATTGGTTATTGATTATTGGTGGTGAGTATGTAGAAATTCATTAAACACTTCTCCTTAATGTATATGTTTTAAATTTTCTCAAGTAATTTAAATATATTTAAGGGGACTGCTTTCCATTGTTTTCATTTTTAAAACACAGTGAACATAAAAAATAAGCTTTCTCACAGCTTATACATATAGAAAGATTTTTGTAGTGCCTCATAGAATGTAAATGTAACATTTCATACTGCACACAATTTTGATCATTTTTATTTACTATAAGGACATTTTGCCTAGTTGATAACATATATTAAGTACTTTAAAAAATTTTAAAATTGTTTTAAGTAGTTGTACAAAGGAGTTGCCATTTATTGAAATGTAAAATGAAGGCTTAGATTTCTTTAAATATTTACCACTATTTTTTAAAATAATACCACCATATTGAAAATTGCCAGTATGAGGAAGTTACCTAAAATAGAAAAATTAGGTCTTAGGAAATATGGGTCAAATAATATTCCAGGTGCTATGAACTCACCAAACTTAAACATGTCTGTTGGTAACATCAAAGCAGGTTCATATTCTTCATTGTACCTTAGTTGGGCAACTATATCTTTCCAAATTTTTCCTCAACACATGAGAATATAAGAATGCTGTCATTGATCTTCGAAAGTAGTCCAAAAGTTATAATTTTTGATGATTTACATAACAATGAAGATATTTAATTTTCTTAATACAGGAGAAATTAACAGAAACCACTACCTGTCAAACATAAAAAAGATATGACATAATTTTTCAATCAGAGAAGAGTAAAAAGAATAATTTTACTTTTGACTCATGCGTTATCTAAGGCAGGAAGTTCACAAATTTCCCATTAATCCAAGTGGAGAGTCCATTTCAGAGTGAAATGATACTGTTTCTTCTGTTCCTTCCCCTACTTCCCCTCTTTTTCCCTCTTTTCCCCTTTCTTCACCTACCCTCCCCACTTCCTTTCTCTTTTCTTCTTGCTTCTCTTTTATTTTCACATGTGGTATTGGAATTTGAATACTTGGCAAGCTTTCTAGGCAAGTACTTTATCACTTGAGCTCCAGTTCCAGCCCATTATTTTTTAGATGTTTTTCATCTAGGTTCATATTGGTTTGTTTTGTTTGTTTGAGATTGGCTTGCACGTGCATCACAATCCACCACTTATTGAGATAGTTTTAATAATATTTTGTAGTGGCCTCAAACTGCTATGCTGCTAGTTTCCCTTTCCTTACTGGTTAAAATTATAGAAATGAGTTATCAGCCCAGAGATGACTTTTTCTTAGCATAATATCTCTTTTTGATCCTTTTACAATATAATTTATTCCATTTCACCCTTAAAATAAATGTGTAGATTTGAATTTTTTAATTCAATTAATTTCAGACTATAATACAGAAACAACAGGGTAGTAAATGGGAGTTAGACTCTGACAAATCAACACATTGTTCATAAGAACCCTTTTGGTAAACTTGAAATTACCAGTTTATTTATTTATTTATTTATTTATTTTATTGTAATTAGTAAAAGGGTTACATGATATATGCCAGATAGAAGGTGCATTAATTCACATACATTGATACCCTTTCACATGTCTTGGTACCCATTTCCCTCCTCCCCACACCCCCCACCCGTCTTGGTTTTCCCCCCTTCCCTATCAAATTTCAAATAACCGAATACAAATAAATTCAGTATATCAGATAACAAAGTGAGATACTATAACAATATGAGATAACCAAGGGACAGCAAAGGAGATGAGAGACAACATAGTACATTATATTTTTGAGCATCTTTTTGCCCCTCTCCTCTGCCTTCATACCATCTCATGTCCCACTTCCTCTCCAGCCTCCAGTGTGTCACGGCTTTGTACTCATGTTGAACACCTATATGTCTCTGTTGGGGACGCACACGGATCACTCTGTGTTTTCTGTTTGTTTAGGAGTCTGATGGCCAGGGCTGCCCTTTCTGTCGGTGTGAAATTAAAGGAACCGAGCCCATCATCGTGGACCCCTTCGACCCTCGAGATGAAGGCTCTCGGTGCTGCAGCATCATCGACCCCTTCGGCATGCCCATGCTTGACCTGGATGATGATGATGATAACAGAGAGGAGTCACTAGTGATGAACCGACTGGCAAATGTGCGGAAGGTAAAACTGGAAATCTCCCCATTAGAGAGGATGGTATGAAGACCTGACAATGCACTGTCACAGATGGAGTAGGACTGAGTGCAAATGGCAGATTTCTTAAGCTTATGAAATCAGACGGAAGACCAGTCTAGATAGACTGCAGGAACATCTAAGATGGGATAACTCATCTGTAAAGAAAAATTTAGGCAAGGATTTTTTTATCATATTTAGAAATGGTGATACTGAATTTGACATATTTTTATTAAGGCGAGAATTGTGTGTTAGGATTGTTTTCTTAATAGGCTATATTAATTTTTTGTTTCTAAGAGAGCACAAAAGACATATCTTTGTAAATTTATCCTAGCCTGAAGTTTTCTCTTCAGCCTAGCTAGTATTAGTTGATCAGGAACTTTGCCTAACAAAGTTCACAAGACTATGAAAACTATTATGGGAGCCAGAATGCCAGTTACAAATTGGAAATGCAGCCATATCTAGACCCTTTTGAGCCAGATGCGACCAACCCAAAATGCCTTCCAACACAAAAGCAGAGATTGTTTACTGAAATAAATTAGGGTTTAGGAGGTAATTATTTGCCATAGAGATAGCAATGTGTAATGATACCAACATAGTTCCTGCAGGCATCTTATCTCTGTAGTAGGAAAATACTTCATTCAGTGGCTAAATGAAGTAACATTTGACCTCATAGAATTCTTTGCTCAGGGTTCCATGCTGACCTAAGACATTTCTTTAGCGTTTATTTATGCAAGAATTTCATTATTAGGGGCATAAAAACTAGGGTATGCTTTCTTTTTTCATGTATGAATCTATATTAAGGTTTTAAATTGAAGTTATGTTGTTATTCCTCAGGGACCCTGAAAAATTAACAAAGAAAATAATCTCTAATTGAAACAGAAAGTCCTCAAAGCAACTGAGGTCAGTTCTGACTTTAGGAAGACCTAGAATAAAATACCAGTTCTGGTATACAGCAATACTGAAATCTCAGGCAAATTCCTAATGTTTCCATTTCTGTTTCCTCTTCTGTAAAACAAAACAGAGAAATGTTGATGAATGAAATGAAATCAAAGATTTAATAATCAAAGGTAGTGTTGGGTCATTGAAACTTAATGTTTATTATCTTATTACCAGTATTAATGAGAATTAATGTATGGTATCCTGGACTATACTGTATAATCTGTGACTAGTAATAATTTTGAAGTAGTAGAGACACTACCTTTTGTCATCTGTCATCTGGTCAATTCCTACTTCACAACCTAGTAATGCATACCAGTCACGTGTCTACTGTGAATCAATTTCCTCATCTGAAAGATGTGAACCATATTTCCCTACCCAATCATTGCGAGAGTAAGGCAGTATATTCATAATGCTGATTTTTATGATTCATGGCCCTTCTTCCCTGTAAAATAAAAATTGTATGTATAAAACCGTCTACATTTAAGCCAGGCATTGTTGGCTCACACCTGTAATTCCAGCTACTCAGGAGGCTGAGATCTAAGTATCGCGGTTCAAAGCCACCCCAGGCACAAAAAGTCTCTGAGAGTGTTATCTCCAATTAGCTACCAGAAAAGCAGGAGTGGCACTATAGCTCAAGTGGTAGAGCATTAATCTTGAGCGGAATTGCTCAGGGACAACACCCAGGCCCAGAGTTTAAGCCCCATGACTGACCAAAAACAAACAAACAAAAAAACCTTTACATTTAGTTATCATGTGAGTACCTTATACCTTCTTTATCTAAAACTCCCTCCCCCCCGAAATGGACCATCTAAACAGTGAATTAGGGGAAGCTTGGACCTCTTTTAGTATTAGTGACTCTTAGAGTAGAAAGGAAGCACTGAGAATCCCTTTTCCTAGGTGACTGAGGTGAGTGGGCTTGATCCTTCACCTTGTCCTCAGTTCTTGCTTGCTTTCTTCTTCCTGGCAGCCGGGGAACTTCCTCTCAAGGGGACATTTCCACATTAAATCTTCTCTTTTACTTGACCAAGAGTAAAAGGATCCTCTGAGGCATTCTTGACCCAACAGTCACACTTCAGTGGCTTAATAAAGTTTTTATGAAAATGTTATACTAGGGCAGTTAGATATTGCAGAAATTTAAAGAACTTAAAGGGACTTGCAAATGGAGGAATAGTTTTTTATCATCATTATGTCCATTCATTTGCCTCTGGTTGCTTAGATTGTGACTTTTGTAGTATCTTATTAATGTCTGACACTTAATTTTTAATAAAACAATTTTGTATTGTTATACATGTAAATTCACTGAATAGTTGGGAATATGTTACTGTGATATTATGTTCCTGTTGTTATATTCATAGATAATATTTAGAGGACTGTTTTCTCTATTAGCTATTCATTCTTAAGAGCATGAACAATATCTGATTTAATATCATGTTCTTTGGCACCTAAGTTAATATTTACTCATGGAGCAAAAGAATGTTTATGCATGTACCATTCCTTGACGATAGTGATTTAAGCTAGTTATCTTTTTCTTTCTGTTCCAGTCTGAAACTCTGTGTGTGTATTTACATCAAACTGTCATTTTTTAAAATATATTTTTTATTGTAATTAATAGAAGGGTTACATGATATTTGCCAGATAAATGGTGCCTTAATTCCCACACATTGATACCCTTTCACATGTCATGGTCCCCATTTCCCTTCCCCACTCCCCCACCCCTCATCTTGTTTTCCCCCATCAAACTGTCATTTTTATGCAATATTGTTTTATAGGTTAAATTTGTATCCTGTGGTAATTTCAGCACAGAGACTCTTCTATATGAATTTATTCTGTTTTATAATCATTTTATTGGCTCATTCATTCACCTTAGACCACTCATTTACTTGTATTTATTTTTTTTAATAACTAGTCAAATAGAGAGCAAAGATCTTACTTCCATTTTGTGGAATGTTTGTGCAGTGACTCTTTTTATTTTCTTTTTTTCATATATTTTTTTATTGTAATTAATAGAAGGGTTACATGATATTTGCCAGATAAATGGTGCCTTAATTCCCACACATTGATACCCTTTCACATGTCTTGGTCCCCATTTCCCTCCCCCCCACCCCTCATATTGTTTCCCCCCTTCCCTATCCAATTTTAAATAACCAAATACAAATATATCCAATATATCACGTAACAAAGTGAGATACTGAAACAATATGAGATAACCAAGGGACAGCAAAAGAGATGAGAGATAACATAGTACTTTAAGAACAACAATCATTCATTATATGGCTTATGTTTCTATATCCTACAGATCCTTTCATTCAGCGTCCTACTATATGGCCTTTCGTATCAAGGTTTTGCTCTATTGCAAATCTCTGTTAGAAAAGCCCAAGGTTTCTACTGATTGACAAATGAAGAAAACCATTGAGCCTAAGTTCCTTTGAGTCTGGCTTACTTCACTTAATATGATCTTTTCTAAGTCTTTCCATTTCCTAACAAATGGGGTGATGTCATTCTTTCTGACAGCAGCATAGAATTCCATTGTGTACAAATACCACATCTTGTTGATCCACTCTTCAACTGAGGGACATCTAGCTTGGTTCCATATCTTTGCTATGGTAAATAGTGCTGCAATGAACATTGTTGTGCTGGTGGATTTAGTATGTCCTTGTTTCTGGATGATTGGGTAAATGCCAAGTAGTGGAATTGCTGGGTTCTAGGGGAGCTCTATGTTTAGTCTTTTGAGGAACTGCATACTGCTTTTCATAGTGGTTGAATGAGTTTGCATTCCCACCAACAGTGTAGTAGTGATCCCTCCTGGCCACATCCCCTCCAGCATCTGTTGTTATTAGTTTTCTTGATCCTGGCCATTCTAATTGGAGTGAGGTGGAATCTTAGAGTTGTTTTGATTTGCATTTCTTTTATAACCAGAGATGTTGAACATTTCTTCATGTGTCTATAGGCCATTTTTGTTTCTTCTTCAGAGAAGACTCTCTTTAAGTTTTTGGCCCATCTTTTAATGGGATGGTTGTTACTTTGGAGATTAGTTTTGGAGTGATTCAATTTTTTAAGCTGTTGATATATTTTAGATATGAGACCTTTGTCTGCTGTATGGTTGGTGAAGATCTTCTCCCACTCTGTAGGCTTCCTAATTAGTTTACTAGCTATGTCCTTTGCTATACAAAAGCTCTGCAGTTTAATGCAGTTCCACTTATCCAGCCTTTCTCTGATTTGTTGTGATTCTTGGTCCTTATTAAGAAAGTTTCGACCTGTGCCAAGGAGGTCTAGTGTGTCTCCTGTTCCTTCTTGTAAAGTTTTCAGAGTGTCAGCTTTTACCTCCAGGTCTTTGATCCATTTGGAGTTAATTCTAGTGCAGGGTGACAAAGAAGGATCCAACTTTAGTTTTCTTCATGTGCTTAACCAGTTCTGCCAGCACCACTTGTTGAAGAGGCTATCTTTCTTCCATTAAAAGTATTTCATTTTCTCAACTCCAAGAGTGACTGTCAGTCATTGTCCAGGATCATAACTCAATTTTTTAAAATATATTTTTATTGTAATTAATAGAAGGGTTACATTATATTCGCCAGATAGAAGGTGCATTAATTCACATACATTGATACCCTTTCTCTTGTCTTGGTTCCCATTTCTCTCCCCCCCACGCCCACCCCTCATCTTGTTTTCCCCTTTTCCCTATCCAATTTCAAATAACCAAATACAAATATATCCAATATATCAGATAACAAAGTAAGATGCTGTAACAATATAAGATAACCATAACTCAATTTTTTATCCGCTTTTCAAAATACTTATTTTCTTATCATTTCTGAGCTGGTTGATGACTAAATTGTGAAAATATTTCTCCCTGTCTTAATCTTATTGCATTTTATAAATTAATAATTCATCTATCACACTATAGAGCTCTGATTGTATTTTCTTGTTACCATGGTGACATCCTGTTCTTGAAGTTTATTAATGGAATACTGAACATATAAATGCATTTCATTATTTATTTTATTAATTAGGCATATTAATGTTAATCTTCACAGGAACAAATACAAAGCTATAAAACTCTGAATTGTGTGCCTTATGAGATACAAGGAAATTAATGGCTTTAAGTATATATTTTAGATTTGGTTTGAGTCTATGCCATTATATGAATTCCTACCTTATGAGATTTGGGATAAGGGGACCTGATGTGAGATGTCAAAGGAAATTCAAGTATGATTGCTGAGAATACCTATTGGCTTCCCTTAGCTGAGTCAGACCAGAACTAAGGAAAAGTATCTATTGTCAAATGGAGATTTGCGTTCTTTTGCCACACTATATGGTGATTCTTTATAGTTTATTGGCAGTTATGTTATCAGGGCATATAAATCACAAATAAAATAAACAAGAATTAACATATAAAAGCATGGATAGGTTGAACTATAAACTAAAATAATTCCTATTGTCTTAAACATTATACTTTTCTAAAACAGCTTTTCAAATTTTGATGTATGACTGAGTATATTATACTAAAAATAATATAACCAGAGTTAGAAGAGATTATTCTTTTTTATCTTTATATTTTTAGATTCTTTTTTTAAATGTTTATTATTATTATTTTTGGGGGGGACATGGGGCTCTGTCTAGGCCTGGGCACCGTCCCTGAGCTCTTCAGCTCAAGGCTACCACCCTACCCCTGAGCCTGGGTACTGTCCTTGAGCTCTTCAGCTCAAGGCTACCACTCTATCCCTGGAGTCAGCCACCCTTCACCATTTTCTAGTGATTAATTGGAGATAAGAGTCTCAAGGTTTTTGGTGCCCTGGGCTGGCTTTGAACCTAGATCCTCAGATCTCAGACTCCTGAGTATCTAGGATTATAGGCATGAGCCACTGTGCCTGGCTATTTTTAGATTATCTTACTGTTTCCTTCATCAAATGAAATACTTTGTTCATTAATAATCATATCATCTAATAGTTACTTTTTCTAACATAAAGAAAGACTGGGGAGAGGGTTTTTACATTCGGCAACAGAGTTTTTGTAGTATTTGTAAGAAAGTATTGCCTTTCATGCATTGTATTTAGGTCCTAACCATATAACCAGAGTCGGTGTTAGAGTTCTGTAGACAAAAATTGTGACAGAGAGAAATGGCTCTCTATTTCAATGATTGACCCATATACATAGATACTTCTGGGTTTCTATGATAGAAGCATAAAGAATAAAGTTGGCACTGAAAAAAACTTCAGGAAGAAATGTTAACTTTTTTGCAACCATGGGAAGAATTATTATGACAACATTGTTTATAGCCCTCACCTCTCCAGCTTCAAAGGTTATAGGTGCCAGTAAATAATTCAAAGGCATGGGTCCATTGTTTGGCATTTAATTGTATTCTGTGTATTGATTTTCTTTGTGCAAACTTACAGCATTTTCCATATTTATGAACAAAGAAATCTACTGTTTCATTCAAACGCTGTGCAATGTTATTGATTACCGTAGCACTTCCATAATGAATTGTTTGAGTATACAGCATTATTAGATACAGCGGGCAGTTGAACTCTTGTAGTTAGTTTGGGATCTAACTTTTCTACCAGTCAGCTTCTTGGGGGACAAGAGCGGGGCCTACTTCATTCCCAGAGAGTCACTTAGTGGTGTGTGGGCCCTGGAGAAGGACACTGTTTTTAACTGTACTCTTCTGAAGTAATACTGACTCATTCTGCTTCAGTTCCTATCTAGGTTTGATATTATACTGTATGTACCATTTGGTACTAAGGTTAAATACATGACTTAATTCATGCAAAGCCATTAGAACAATCTTGATATGTGGCAAAAGATAAGTATGTATTGATATTATATTAATTGTGTATAGTATGACTAAAAATGTCTAAAATGTTATTGCATGAAATAGCCATTATTTTTGAGTTAGCACAAAAAGGGTTTTCGTTTAGATATTGTAACTTTTAAATCTATTTTAAAAGAATTATACTACAAAACTATATGTTTGGTAAGAAATTGGTTATTTTTTTTAATATCTTACCTACATAGCTATGCTTTTATGTGATTGTATCAAAGCAACTTACTGCAAAGCCAGGTCCATATTTGAAACGCAGAAGATTTCAGCTAAGGCACTCCTTAAGGATTATATAGTTTACATAACTTACATTGTACTTTCCTGTGCTATAAGTAAATGTAAATGATTAAAAATTCTCTAAAGTTTGAAGAACCTTAAGAACTAAAGTTGCCACATAGTAATTGCTTTTTGTTCAGACCAGCTTTACCTGGTATTTGGGGAGCAATAAAATGTTTCACATGAAGGCACTTCTTCGGTGACTGAGATTTATTCCTTTAATTCACAGAAAGTTCTTGTTTCTCAGCCATTTTTATGGAAATACTTTTGAATTATATGTCACCCTTCCCTGACTTTTCAAAATTATATATGCAGCTGAGTGAAACCAAAGGGCATAAGAAGCTATTCCAGACAATACAACATATTTTTGAAAGCTTAGATTTTGCTACAAAACTTAGGGATGAATTCCATGAACAAAGAGGAACAAATTGAAATTAAAATCACCTATGTATTTGGATCAGGAAAAAAATGTTTACAATTAAATATGAAACTTCAAAGAAATTTCAAGGTTTTAGTGTCTAGTCACAGGCCAGGAAATCTAGCCCCGCCCCTTTGTAGTAGTTCAAGGAGAAACAATACCTCTGTGTGATTAGGAATGATTGTTACTTCAAAAGAGAACTGCCTTTGGGGTTGTTACTATGGGTGACATTGTATTTCTCCAGAGCAGACCCTATTGACAATATTGTCAATCAAAATCAAATTTAAATTACCTTTGGTACCTTTCAGTAGTTGTCCATTCCAGCATTGTAACCCTTCACTTTCCTTTATTATTTTTAAGTTGCAATATTTGAAAATTTCTGTAACTTAATGAGACAAAGATATTCATTTTACGAACATCACATCAAATGATTTGTGTTCTTAGAAAGTACTAAATTACCTGTAATCTCTAATAAGAAAAAAAATTGCAGTAGAATTTTTTTCCTATGAGAAGAGATTTCAGTCTTTCTCTTTTGCTCACAATTTCTTTGTATTTATAGATTGAAGCTTTGGGGAACAGCATATAGATAAACAGGAAGTGATTCATTCCATCTATACCGCATGTATTATACTATGTTTTGTTTATGCGCTGAAAGAAACCAGTGGTAACCATATTCCAAAATAGATAATATAAGAGATTCCCTTTTATAAAGCTGTAAATATATGTGAATGTTTGGTTGGTATATAAGCATTAGTGTGGTATATACCTTCTGAATACCCTTCTGGATGTGGTATTTTAAGTGCTTTTGATTCTTTTGAGTTTACAGATTAATAACAAATAAAAATAAATGATAGTAAGGAAAAATATACTTAGGATATTTTGTTTTATTTCATAAAAGACATTTTATCAGTCATATTCATTAATGTCCATGAAGTTTGGGAAAACATTAACTAGTTATTTTCATCCTCCTCATTACAGTACATGTGTCTGCCTCATTCAGAAATGAAAATTCATTAAGGAAAAATCCCTCCAGAAGTATTATAAAGCTGACTTTGATTATCTCTGAGATTGTCAGAACTCTCCTCTTACTGGTAATTTCAGAGATTTCTCTCTTGTCCAGTTTTTGTAATAGCCTAACCACTTTCTTACCAAATGTTTTGCCATTTCCATGATAATAGATCTTATTAAACTTACATCAAGGCATTATTAGAGGTGTGAATAAAATGAAGCGTGATTAAAAGAGAATAAATCCTTGCTTATTAGTAGTAATTGTTAAATATGTGGTGATAGGCTTTTAACAACTTTACTCCTTGGGCCTTTGTCTCTGCTTATTCTGGTCAGGCTATTTGATTAACTGGCTTTCATGCTAAATAGCACTATACGCATTATAAACACTATACACATTAATACACACAACTCAAAACAGAATTAATATGGTGGAAATTTACAGTTAAAACAAACTTGTTGGCACTGGGAATGTGACTTAGCAGTAGAGTGCTTGCCTAGTATGCACAAAGCCCTGGGTTTGCGTCCTCAGCATGTCAGTCTTGAGGCCCAGATGTCAGTCTTCCCCAATCGTAGCCCTACTAGTAGGTAGGATTATAGGCATGATGTACCTTACCCCAATAAATCATTTTCTTCAAAAACGCCTACATTGTAAGTTGTTAACACTGAACCTTCACTGTTGTTGTTTTTCGTGTAGCAGAAACCTCTCTCTTTATTTTGTAATACTATCCCTTCCAGGGTCAATATGTACTCTCTTATCTGTTATTCAGAGTTTACATCTAAAAGTTATACAGTATCACAGTCCTTAAGCAAACAATCCCATAAGAAATGAGAGGCATGAACTGAAAGCCATGGGCCTCTAACTTGCATCTTTGTGGTTTTCTGTTCTAGTGCGCTGACAGGCAGAACTCACCAGTTACCTCACCAGGGTCTTCCCCTCTCTCCCAGAGAAGAAAACCCCAGACAGATCCTCTCCAGGTTCCCCATCTCAGCCTGCCTCCAGTGCCTCCTCGCCTGGATCTAATTCAGAAAGGCATCGTCCGTTCTCCCTGTAGCAGCCCAACTGGTTCACCCAAGGTATGTCTGTCCTAGTAGAAACATAGCATTTCTAAACAACAACAGTTGATCTATCAGATCCTTTTAAAAATCCCTATTTCTTGTAGTTTTAATTATTTATGAACCACTGTGATGAGTTTCTCATTCTGTAGACAATAAGGACACTACCCAACTCCTTGTTTTATTACTATAACTGTGGTATAACTATTCAGAGAGAGCATGTCTATAGGTCCTGATTTGCTAAAATAAATAGTAGCATAAGTGACTAATTCTAAAAATGGATTTAAAAGGTCATTATATGTATTAATGGAATTTGCATGCTATTATCAAATGGTATTTTATACTCATTTTCATAATGTCATGACAAGAAAAATGCAAAGGGAATATATTTGCATAAGGGCTTAAGGTATGATAAATTATCACCCATGTTTCAAGGTGACTGAGAGAGAGAATTATATGTACTTTTGATACCTGTAGGAATTAATTACAGTGAATTACAAGATTTGCAGTGTAATTATATTACTGTTTAATATTAAAGATATAACTAACTGTAAATTTAAACCTACAGTTTATTTTCATTTTGTTTTCCTCTAAATTTATTAGGCCCTATTGTACTTTACATAACATCATATTTTAAAAATTAATTCCACTTGATAATATACTTTACAATCGAAAATCAGCAATATATTTTAGAAGTGCCAGCCTTTTCCCTTAACTTGGTTTAAGCTCATGAAAAACTTACTCGGATATGACTTAGAATACATTAAATACACAAGCAATTCTTCTATTTCTCTAATTTCTCATATAAATAAAAATGAAGAGCTATGATGACTGCACATTCAATTCAAGAAAGTATTCCTACATATTTCTCATAAAAACTATACTGATTGTTTTTAGAAAAATCCATTAAACTCAAGTTCAGCAAATAATTTGGTACTATTACCTGGTAGATATTTTTTACTGTTTAATAATAACTAATAAATAACCAAAGCAAATTTGCCTTGTAGTTTCACTATATTTAAGTGGCAAAGATGACAGTTTATAAAAAACAAAGATTTTTGTCTTCCATAAATATTAACAATGTACTTTTTGTAGAAAAACTGTAAAACACTGCTAACCTTAATGGATTTCTTCTTTCCTAAACATAGAAATATGTGAATGCACTCCTTTTTTATATTGTAATATCATCAATATTTTGTAACTTTGGTCTTCAATTTCTTGCTGTATAATTTCTATAGCAAATATTTTTTACTGGGGGGAGGGTCCTGGGGTTTGGACTCTGGCCTGGGCACTCAGCCTGCCCTTGAGCCACAGCCCCACTTCCCCTTTCCTAGTGATTAATTGGAGATAAGAGTCTTTTGGGTTTGTATTGCACAGGCTGGCTTTGAGCCTTGATCCTCATAACTCAGCCTCCTGAGTACCTAGAATTACAGTCTTGAGCCACTGGGGCCGGTTGCATATTTGTTTTTGTTTACTCATGTTTTCAAAGAAATCTTAATGAAAGGAATGATATGGTCAGGGTGCATTGTATTCATAAATTGTTTTGTTAATTGGCAACTCCTTTGTACAACTATTTAACATTTTTTTAAAAATCCTAATGAAATATATTTTTGTAAGCTGTTCATTAAATATTTCTTTGGTGATAAGAATAAATTTATTAAAATCCCACATGGAAATCTAATAATACACCACTATGACTTAGAAAATAATATAGATGTCTGGAAAATCATTTCAGTATATGGTACAGCTTTCAGTTGTGTCTTTTTCCCGTCCACTTTTGTGTCTCTCTAGTCTTCGCCCTGCATGGTGAGGAAGCAAGACAAGCCACTCCCTGCACCTCCTCCTCCCTTAAGAGATCCTCCTCCCCCTCCACCTGAACGACCTCCCCCCATTCCACCAGACAATAGACTGAGTCGACACTTCCATCATGTGGAAAGTGTACCTTCCAGGGACCAGCCAATGCCTCTTGAAGCCTGGTGCCCTCGGGATGTGTTTGGGACTAATCCATTGGTAAGCTGTAGAATCCTGGGGGATGGTTCTCCTAAGCCTGGAATCACAGCGAGTTCAAACACAAATGGAAGGCACAGTAGAGTGGGCTCTGACCCAGTACTTATGCGGAAACACAGACGCCATGATTTGCCTTCGGAAGGAGCCAAGGTAAGACCTATGCAAAGAGAAACTGAATGAGCTGCTCTTTAATGTTATAACGGTTCTACTAGGCGGTGTATTCAGCATAAAACAATGAGCAGTGTTTCTATTTTTACATTTTTTTTAACTGCCTAATGTGCCATTTTTCTGAAGGTCTTTAATTATCTTCAGGTTATATATAAGCAGAAGCTCAATAAAATCTAACAAAATCAGTACGGACATTCTAGTAATGATTTAATTTTTAATATTTGACACCACATGTTGCTAGGGATTTACTGCACCCATCTTCATTTACCTTTCAATTTTTCCCCACTAATAACTTGCTGGCATTAGAATCCTCACCTTTTCTTTCCTTTTCTTCTCCTTTCTTTTCTTTTCTTTCTTTTATTTGTTTGTTGGTCATGGTACTTGAATTCTGGCCTGAGCACTGTCCCTGAGTTCTTCAGCTCAAGGCTTGTGCTCTGCCACTATGATCCACAGCACCACTTCCAATTTTCTGGTGGTTAACTGGAGATAAGCGTCTTGTGGACTTTCTTGCCAGACTGGCTTTGAACGGCAATCCTCAGATCTCAGCCTTCAGAGTAGCTAGGATTACAGGTATGAGCCACCAGCACTTGGCAACACTTTTTCTTAATGCTCCTAGTTCTAACAAAGATAAAAAAAAAAGTTGCATAATTAAATATGCCATGAATAAGTCATTGGAATTGTTACTATGTAGGACAAGTCCACTGAAACTAGTCAGAGAAAGTGAAATTCTCATCTGCTTAAAATCATGAAACCTAGTTCACTCTTACATAGAAATATTTTGCTGCATAAAACACAGAGAATCTCCCTTGCCTGTAATCGCTGCTGCCATTCGTATGCACAGGAAAGAATTTAAATGTACAGTAAATGGAGCAGCAAGTCTTTGTCTTTAGAAACCTTGGTATTCCCTTGGCAAAGCCTTACTGCAATAGGTTTCATATTTGCTTCCATAATGATTTTGACCCTGAGGCCATTTTATCATCATCTCCCTCTGTAGAACCAGGCCACAACTCTATCTCTGTTAGATTTAAACAATTATTTTAGAGTATCTACTTATTCATTTAAAAAAATGTTTTGGAGTTAGGGAGTTCATCTCATAAAATATACAAGGACAGTGAATACACATGTACTCAATGTGTGTGTGTGATCAGGCATGATGATAATTAAACTCTGTGTAACAGTACAATCAGCCTGAACAATATTAGAAAAAAAAAACAAACCAGTGATATCTTAGAATAGCCAGAATAGAAGAAAAAATTTATGCTCAAGTGAAGCAATCCAAGCAAAGGAAAGGAGTCTTAGCAGTTTCCTGTAAACTCTTTCTCAGTGAGTCATTTTGGTGCTGAAACTCTTATCAGCATTTCTAAGGTTTCCTTTGAAGTCATTGAAAACTATAAATGTAGTACCATGCATGTCAAAAATTAAATTTTATAATGTTTCTGAAAATGGAGAGGTGATTCTCAGGGCAGCCTGTCTGTCCCCTACAATGTGCCTACATGATCATACTATACCTGTCTTGTGGACAGTGTTGGAACAAGCTCTGATGTGAGCAAACTGGTTATATTACAGGACTGCACTGCAGGCTGTTCTCTGAGTAAACTTCAGAAATGCTTAAAAGTAGAATAATCAGCAAATTCCTTAACCTCTTTCAGAATTGTTTTATGGTTTAATGTGTTTCAGTAAGAACATAAGGCAGATTTTCAGCCTTGAAAGCACTGACTGTTAATCGTTTTATGGAATGATAAAGTTTCAAAAATTGGAGTGACCATGTTTGAAAGATCTGAAGGGCTATTTGTATGTTGTTAATTATTTGTGTGAAATGTTATGGTGAATTAAGTTATGGTTATGAAAGTTTCTTCATACATATTTCCCTGTTCTCATCATGAGTACCAGAGACTGGTACCAGAGACTGTTTAATGAAAGAAACTGCATTTCTTACCAAATAGTGAATTTTAGTCTTAATTTTTTTTCTTTTTTTTATTAAATATTTTTTATTGTGATTAATAAAGATTTTCCTAGGGTCAAATCTCATAAGGTGTGTCTATTAGTATTATAATACTTATATCCTGAAAGCTCATTTCATGTTACAACTAGAAATGGTATTTCACCTAAATCAGCCTGCTTATTTGACTTCAGGTTGCTTGTAAAGAAAGATTTATGTGGAGTTAATGCATTAACTACTATAAAACAGATCCTGTCTCCTCTTTGATTATTTTTTATATATATTTTTATTGTAATTAATAGAAGGGTTACATGATATTTGCCAGATAGAAGGTGCATACTTCGATACCCTTTCACATGTCTTGGTCCCCATTTCCCTCCTCCCCACCCCCACCCCTCATATTGTTTCCCCCCTTCCCTATCCAATTTCAAATAACCAAATACAAATATATCCGATATATCAGGTAGCAAAGTGAGATACTGTAACAATATGAGATAACCAAGGGACAGCAAAAGAGATGAGAGATAACATAGTACCGTAAGGGCAACAATCATTCATTATATGGCTTATGTTTCTATATCCTAGAGATCCTTTCATTTAGTGTCCTACTATATGGCCTTTTGTATCAAGGTTTTGCTCTATTTTGCTCTTTGATTATTTTTATGAGTGAAAAATGGTTCCGCTTTTATTAGGCCACAGAGCCTCTGATTTTATTGTTGTGAGACTTTGGAAGATGACTTGAAGTATCAAACACAACTGGGTTTATTTAGGAGCCTGTAGTTCTGTGATTCTGGTTCATGTTCGTTTACCAGACTTTGCAATCAGACCCATTTTTCATTTCCTGCTCTCACTCATTAGTCTTGTGGATATGAGCAACTTTTCATCTTCACCAGCCTTCAACTCCAGTATTCTCCCTACTCTACAAAATGTAATGCAAATATTACCTTGTATCTGGAGACATAGTTAACTTCTAACTACCTGTATTCACAAATGTCTGGAATTCAAGAATAAGACAAAATATAACTGATAGACATAGAATAGTAGACACATACTTTTAAAATGCTCTTTTTTTAAACCCAACTCTTATCTACCCTGGCTCCTCATGTGTGCTTACCAAGTATTCAGTAACTTGGTTGCTGTTATTAAGTACTTACACCAATGATAGGATAAAGTGTGGAGGCCTGCGGGGGTTATTGAATAGTGGTAAGAAACAGGCAGGTGGAAGAAGAAAAAGTACATGGAACACAAGTACATAAACAGATTTGTAAGCATCTTGCCAGTGTCAGATTTAGCCTTCACTTAAAGGAATAACATCATTTTTTTCCTTTAAAATGGAACTCTTTTTCTCTTGTGAAATGAGTTAAGGTTAACCACATCATTTGTGTAAGGAAATCTAAAAAAGAAGATTACAAGGATATATTGGTTGTTTTTTTGTTTTTCAGAAAACTTTTAATGAAATGATAGCAGTGGAATTTTCCATTGCATCCCTATGGTATAATGTGTGTGTGTGTGTGTGTGTGTGTGTGTGTGTGTGTGTGTGTGTGTGTGTGTGTTTTCATAGGAACAAAGCTTGTAGAGATTTAGATATCTGGAAGCTGATACATTAATTTCATATAGCTCATTCATTTCTACAAATATAAGCAAATACAATGTCTTGGGCAAGTACTAAACTAACATTATTCATATTTGCGATTCAGTTGTTTTCATAAAAATAGTAGTTCATTATAGATAGCTTTCCATTTTAAAGAAAATAAAATTTAGGTCAGTTCTAAAACTTTAGAGAAAAGCTGAAATACACATTTGAAATGCCACTCTGGAAATCGGGTGAGGCTGCCATTCTGTGTCTGCATGCTGTGACTGGGCCAGTTCTCAGTGTCTGAGAGACCCATTAGCCTACCTACTATGTAAAAGGTGTGAAAAGCAAGAATGATTTAAATCAGAATTTCTCCATTTGTTAATTGTAGAGATCTGAAGAAGAAAAAAAATAGTCATTTGGTATAAGAATTATCCATGACATGCACTTGGTCTCATTTAAATTCCCTGTCACTCAGCATAAACAAAAACTAGCTTAAGACGTAGATGTGCTAGTGTATGCCTGTTATCCCAGTTACATGGGAGATAGAGGTTGTAAAGACCATGGTTCAATGCTAGCCTTGGTGAAATGTTACAAAGACCCTATCTTGACCAACAAGCCTGCTTTGTAGTGTATGCCTGTAAATCTGAGCTATATGGTATAATGGTTTGAGTCAGACCCTGAGGAAAAAAATGTAACACTCTATCCAAAAAAATAACTAAAAGAGGCCAGGAGTTTGGCCTAGTGGTAGAGTCCTTGCCTAGCATGCACAAAGACCCGTGTTCAATTCCTTGGTACCACATACATAGCAAAAAATGGAAGTGGTGTTGTGGCTCAAGTGGTAGATCGCTAGCCTTGAGAAACGTCCAAGGGCAGTGCTTAGGCCCTGAGTTCAAGCCCCATGACTGGCCAAAAAAAAAGAAAAAAAGGACTAAAAGAAAAGGGCAGATGGTGTGGTAGCTCAAATGGTAGAACTATCTAGCAAGAAAGGACTGTAGTTCAGATCTTAAAGCCACACACACATACACCCCCCCCCACATACACACACACACACACACACACACACACACACACACACACACACACACAGGAAAAAGGTAAGGAGAGTACTTTAACACTAATAAGGTTCACAACAAGAGTTCTAGGTATCTTTATTTGAAAATAATATTTTTGTCTGAAATACTCAATTTTAGCCACACAAACCTTATTACTAACAAAATGCTTTGGTTATTCTTGTGATTGGTTTGTTTTACTTATATGAAATGAAACTCACCAAAATGTTTCAAAATATTGATAAAAACTTGCAGTGTATCAGCTTACTTCTAGATATTAACGTTGAGATCAACTATGGATCTTTTGTGATAAAAAAATATCTTTAGTCATGTTACTTATGGTTACATTGTCTAAAAGAAAACCCTGTGTACAACAATCTTCCGAAAATAGCCGTTAGATAACTGTGTCACATGACCCTGACTTTTGAGATTGTGGCTTTTTGTATTTTGATAAAGAGGCACACGTTTATATGAGTGACCTTAAACTTATCTATAAATTTCTAGGACTGTCTTTCAAAACTCAACTCCTCTGTATACTCGTTTTGCTTAAGATCTTAGGCTGAAGCATAAAATATAGCGCCGGTTTGGGGTGGTATAGAAAAAGAATTATAATTACCAGATGGGCAACTTATTTGTATTTGGAGTTTCATTAAAGTTTTAAAAAAATTGACTGTGATGAAATTCTCACAGAGATAGTTTTCTCCCTAATTAAGAGCCCCAGATGTTTTATTATTGTTTTTAATATGGGGAAACTCAGGGCCAATTTAGTGTCATTTAGAGTATCATGTCCTTTTTCTGCACTGATTATTTTGCTATGAGGTTTCACTTTTTACTTAGGCTCATCCTTGGACAGTGATTCTCCTATTTTATATGTGCCACTGTTGATGAGATGACAGGTGTTTACTTTTATTCATATATTTTTATTGTAATTAATAGAAGGGTTACATGATATTTGCCAGATAGAAGGTGCATTAATTCACATACATTGATACCCTTTCATATGTCTTGGTCCCCATTCCCCCCCACCCTTCATATTGTTTCCCCCCTTTCCCTATTCAATTTCAAATAACCAAATACAAATATATCCGATATATCAGGTAACAAAGTGAGATACTGTAACAATATGAGATAACCAAGGGACAGCAAAAGAGATGAGAGATAACATAGTACCTTAAGAACAACAATCATTCATTATATGGCTTATGTTTCTATATCCTAGAGATCCTTTCATTTAGCGTCATACTATATGGCCTTATTTATCAAGGTTTGGCTCTATTGCAAATGACAGGTGTTTACTTTTACATACAGATTCTTCTGTTGAGATTGAGTTTTGAGAAAAAAAGCCTTGCCAGTGCCTTGTCTGGCACTGGGGTCCTTTCATTCTACACATAACTAGGATGGCAGGCATATGTGCCACTGAATCCAAATGTTTTATCTTTTTTTAACCCTTTTGTCTTTAGAAATAAGGGTCATAAGAAAAAGATTCCCTATGCTAAATTAGAATAATAGGGTGTGTAAAGGCATATACAAATTATAGCTCTAAGATATTTTATAGTAAATTATGCAACCCAGATTGTACTACTTCCCTAAATGTGACTTCCAGTATTGCTTTCTCATCCCTTCCAGCGAATTCAGCTATGTAAGTATTTAGAAGATGAATGGGGCAGGGTCTAGTGAGGATGATAGATCTGGGACGAAGAGGTAAGGCAATGAAAAGCATATGTGTAGAATACTCAGAAAGAAGAATGAAATTTGAACGGCAAGGTAGGGATGAATGTCACTGCAAGAGGGTCACTGGCCATATGTCATTTAAATGGGTTTCTATGATTTATTGTGTTTGGAAATATGTCATTAAGAAATAGCAAACAGGTGCCAAGATATGTATAGTGTTGCAAAGTCAAGTCTGGACACAGGCAGACAGACAGACAGACAGAGACAGACAGAGACAGACACAAAAAAGCTGTGGCAATGTTGAAACAAATTATGACATACCTTGAGTTCTATAGGATGTTAACTCAATTTTATAGCCAAGAAAAGAGCTTTTATGAGAGAAGTGATAAGATCCATTATTTAGAGACATGCAAATTGCTCGTATTTGCTTCCATTGCAATTATAATATGTCTGGAGACAGGGTGCTCCAGGCAGAGGAGGATTCCTCTATTGAATTTGGTGTGACTTGAGGGAGAACTGCTTCATTTTATTCTAGCAGTCCATACATTTGAGGAATTCTTGTTTTCTAACATTTGTAGGCATGGTATTAGATTTTCTAAGAAACACAAAGTATTTTAAACTCAGAATTGCACGTCCTCCATTAGTGGCAGACAAAGTAGTTGTTAATCTGGTAAAAAATGTAAGATGAAAATGTTGAATTTATAATGAAATAATGTTAAACTTCCTCTTCCAACAACCAACCACCATCCAGAAATATAACCAGAGTCTAGAGGAACAGAAATATGGATTATTGCATGCCCATGTAGATAGATACTTTATTGTTTATATATGTTTTATATCTTTTATGATATGTTACATATGTTATATTGTCAACAGTCTATTAATTAGAAAACCTATAAAGAATATTGTAAGGAGTTCTAGATATTCTGTATATATTCTATATATATTTCAAAGAGCTTGCACTAATAATTGGGCATATTTACTAATCTATTTCAGTAAACTAATGTTTCTTTCTTTTTTTTTTTTTTTTTTTGCTAGTTGTGGGTCTTGAACTGAGGGCCTGAGCACTATCCTTGTGCTTTCCTCAAGGCTCTACTACTTGAGCCACAGCACCACTTCCAGCTTTTTCTATGTATGTGGTACCGAGGAATCGAACCCAGGTCTTCGTGCATGCTAGGCAAGCACTCTACCATTAGGCCAAACTCCCAGCCTTAATAAGTTCCTTTTAACTTTACCAAAGGAAGGTCATTTCATTGGCTCTGCTTCCATCAGTGGAGGTCATTTAAATCAGTGTTCAGTCAGTATTCATGAACCTCTATGGTAGGTAATTCCTAGAAATGCGCCAAATAATGATTTTTTAAGAGATTATGTTCTGAAAGACGCTCAGTGTTGTGAATTCAACTCCACAAAACGTAATTACATAGAACATAAGCAAAATATCTTCAGATGGCAGTTCGCTAAGACTATTCAGGGACAGGATTATTTATGTAGTATACATCAATATTAGTATGTCTAAAGCCATTAGAGAAGTGTTGTTTGCACTGTAATGCATATTAATTGACAGCTTCATAAAATTAGTAAGAAATGATGTAATTTCCTTAGGTTATTGCACTCCAGAGCATGAGTAACCTTATCTATACTTTGTGGTTCTATCAATGATAGCCTTGATTGGTATTTAACTTATTTTTATGAAGCTTAATAGTAACACATAAAATTGTAGTTCAAACAATGAAGACATATATTCTCTCATTTTTCTAATTGCTACCTAAAGTTATTTTCAATATAAATAGATACTTTAATGCACTGATATTTCTATTCATGAATATATATATATATTTGAGGATAGAGATTGGATTCATTTAGTGGATTTGATTCTCAGCTCTATTGTTCAGTAGCCCTATAATTTTATACAAATAATCAGGTGTGTTCTTAATATTTTGCTTATAAATATGGCTGGTTTAATGTTAAATTAGAGCCAGTGCAACAAAGTACATTCCATATTTGCCTTTTATCCGATTGCTACTGAAATTTTAAGTGCCTACATACTGTAGATATTCCGTCCTCAAAGAACAAATTACTGCAAATAAACATTTTTTGCCATTAAAATATGTGTGTATAAGTCAGGTGGTTGGTGTCTATAATACTAGCTACTCAGGAGGATGAGATCTGAGGATCATGGTTTGAAGTCAGCCTGGGCAGAAAAGTCTGTGAGACTTTGTTTTATTTTCTATAATGAATTTTAAATGTCTTTCTGACAATTGTTAAAGGAATTTTGATTTTGGAAACCTTAGAATTGTATTTGCTCTAGAAGCTGCAAATTTTATAAAGAACTTCAACATTAAATGACTTCCACTGTTCATTTCTATAATGAGCATCTGTGGTTTGATGTATGCACTTGTGAGTTAAAAGGCATTTTTTTCATTTCAGAGGAGTTCATTGAACTTTAAATAATTTCTGTCTCTTAAGAAATATCTACTCTAGCAAAGTTCAAAAACCGCCATATTCTGTTAAATGCCTATGGTTAAAAGCCTATGATAAAATCCTCTCATTTAAAGATACATTTTATCATGATGTAGCCAAAGTATACTGAATCTGATAAGGGGAAACTTGAGAAGCGGAGAAATTGGAGCTGAAAACTGGGGCCTAGTTTTTATAGTAAATCTTCTTAGCTTGGAAAGGTAAACACTGGTACATTGGTATATTTCAGATGTGTTCTTTAAGCTTGTTTCTTTTATAATTTTAGTTAGGAGGTAATGATATCACTGTTTTAGGTTTGCATTCTAAAGCTTCAGAAATAGATGTGAGAAATAAATGTTAATGTTAGGTGTGTGATGTAATTACCCAGGACTATTCAAATTGTAAGTTAAATTACATCATTTTGGCTTATGAATTAAGAGTTTATTAATGAGATCCATGGTAAAAACATCTATGGATTTTACTCTCAACTTAAAATATGCTTTGTGACTCTATCTTTACAAAGTTTACCTTTTTATATTGCTCTCCACGTTTGTAGATGAAATGAAATACTGGTTTTCCAACAGTTTCTGTAGTGTGGTTGAAAAATCAGGATTGTCTCATTCTCAGGAATTAAATTCTGGCTCTCTGCAATACCTTTAGTAGCAAGTTCACAGAGGTGACTTGTGATACTTGGAAACTGAAAATATTAATGCTTACATTTTCCCACACTTTAAAATCCAGAACAAGAGTTTATTTATCTTTGGCACTAAAGTATTGACCTCGAAAAAAGAAAGGCTTTTCTCATTGTTTTATCTCAGATTTTTTTAAAGATTCTTTTCACCCTAAAGAGATATTCTTTAGAACAATTTTATTTGAGTAGAAGATGAAATAAGAATTGTACCAGTATCATATTTTTCTTTATACAGTTCCTGTTATTTAAAAAAAAAGGATAAAAAGAAAACAATTGCATTTGGGACATTGTACTGCTAGTTTATTTGTCTTCCTTTATCTGATTTCTTTAAATAATAACATTACCTCTCAATGATATGTAGGAATTTCATTGCATCATTTTGGGGGACAATGATTAAACACCATTAAGTGCCCCTGACTTCTAATTGGATTTTGTCATATTGAGCTAATTTGAATAAACAGAAATGATACCATCTCTCCTAAATTTCAATGCAACTATTGTTTTAAGGTGTTTCAAGAGTTAAGTCCCAGAAACTAACCATTTTGTTTACTTTCAGGTCTTTTCCAATGGTCACCTTGGAAGTGAAGAGTATGACATTCCTCCTCGGCTCTCTCCTCCTCCTCCACTTACTGCCCTTCTCCCTAGCATAAAGTGAGTCTTCCACATTTCTGTCTAACAGAATCATTCCTTCATGCGCAGTGATATGAGAGAGAATGGTTTTGTGTTTCTCCATACCGAAACTAAAGTGTGGACATAGAGGAATAAAGACAAACACAGCTCAACAAATCTGGTACTCAAGTACCAGGGTTCTTTTCTGATTCTTGGTTAGTAATAACAGATTTGAGACTTATTGAACTTGAGATTTCTTCTAGAGTGATAGACGATAAAGCTTCATGTTTTGTGCTTCTGAGAAAGGGGCACTATGAGAACATTACAATGAATGTTCTCTCCTCTCCAACTTAACCTCTCCTGCTCATTTCATCTCCACTCCTAGTTTGAATCTGAATTAGTCACTCGTTCCTACAATATCTCTGTTTCTCAGATCCATTTCTCAATTTATCATTGTTCTTTCCGAGTTTGTTTGTTTTGTTTTGTTTTCCAATTCACCTAATCTTTCCATTGCGTAGAAGCCTTTGCTCTGGTTATCTTAAATGATCTCAGATTTTGTACCAGGGGATTTTGTGGGGTACTTGGGCACTCTAGACAGTTAAGTAGTGTGTATCCACATTTAATCAAGTTAATTCCCAATAACTGTGTTTCACTTTCTTGCTCTTCCCATGAACCAGGCTGCACACGACAAATTCTTCACAATAATTTTATTCAATGCATCTGATTTAATTCAGTTTTCATTCTGATTTCTTCAGGTCTCCTTTGTACTCCAAAGCCATCATTGCTTCCTCTCTTTCCATTAATTAGCCCGCACCCCCCCCCCCCAGTTTTCGGGCTTGAACTCAAGGCATGGGCACTGTCCCCATGCTGATTTTGCTTGAGACTAGCACTCTACCACTTGAGCCATAGTATCACTTCCAGGGTTTTCTGTTTATGTGGTACTGAGGAATCAAATCCAAGGCTTCATGCATACTAGGCAAGCATACTACCATTAAGCCACAATTCCAGCCCTAATTAGCTATTTTCAATCAACCATCTTGCCTAGCAGTAAGATTCTACAGAATTTTACCCAACTGCATATTTTGCAACACTTGCCCTATATTTGTGGCTATAATCCTCTCTTACTTGGTGAGTTTTATTATGGTTCCCTTCTGTGCTTTGCCTTTTCAGAAATGTCATCCTAACGGTCCATGACTCTGGGTCTATGTATTGTAGAAACTGCTATGACTTCTGTTTAATAGTTAAAGCTGATGTTTATTCTTCCTACAGTTTATTTTCTGCACAGTTTATTTTCTGTATGTATTATAATCTTAGCTGGCTTTAAGAAAAAATTACACAGTTTGAGGATATATCTGTATTGTCTAATTCTTTCATGGGGAATTCTTGATTGCTTGCTTGATTTGACTTTAATTTGCTAGAGCTCTTATCATCATCATCATTAATCATTATCTCCTGGGAGCACAATATAAGGCCTTTTATAAACTAAGCAAGCATTCTACTACCAAATACACGTCAACCAGAGAAAGGTTTTCATTTATTTTTGAAAATCTTAGCCCTTCTTCATTCCTCCTTCTACAGGACACTGAATTCATACCATTTATCTGAAAAGAAGAGGAAGATCAATCTCAGTCCCCAAGGAATGAATCTAAAAAGTGTAATTTAGAAAATAATATAAGCAAACATGCAATCATTAGAGAATGTTTCTTAAGAAACTGTGAAATGCACACTCACACTCTCTCTCTCTATATATATACACACATATATATGCATATATATATATATGTGGATCATGTAAGTCAAGAATGTTCATACAGGGGTGGCAGCATCCGGAGTTTCTAGGATGGACATGAGTAGATAAGATAGTGTCTAAGAAAAAGCATGAGTGTGAAATTTCACAGCACTCGGGAGACAGTGGGGAACCCAGAATAGACAATTCTCCAGAGGTAACTTTTCTTGGAAAAATCCGGTAATTAGCAGACATCAGAATTAGAAGCAAATGCACCTCTTCTGTATGGCGGGCTGTAAATCAGTTGAAAACTAGCTACAGATAAACTCTAAATGTATGAGTATGTAATAAAAAGCATAGTTACCTCTGTTACTTCAGAGAATGAAGTAAATGAATTCATGATCATTAGATATTAATCTTCAGATTTTGTTCATTAAATTCACATTATTGCTAACTGTGAATAAGGATTGCAGGTTGCTTTGTTAGTACTTGATATTGACCCGCTACTTCTGCGAGTCAGGTAAATAAGAGCTAAATTGTGGTAAAGTGTATTTTATAGACATTCTCCTACTGCTTCAGTTTGTAAGAGCACCTAAGATCAGCCATACAGTTTTACTTTATCTCTCAAGTCTTTGCAGTTACTTGCTACACAAATATTTTGACAAGGAATGCTAAAAAACAGATTCATTTTCGAGTGTAAATGCTGTAAAGTTATTATCTTTAAGTAGTGTACAAAGGAGTCGCCATTTAAGAAAGCAGTTTCTGAATACAGTGCAACTTGATCAGACACTCCTTTCAACATAGATTTTAATGGTATATTTATCTTTTTATCTTATTTGTTATCTACGGTACTGTACATTATTTCTTTAGGCTCTTTTTCTTGTGCATGGCATCTGGAAATGGGCCTTTTGTACTTTCACAATAGTAGCCGTATGTGTTCAAGTACCTATGAACCAATCAGCATTGCCTAGCTCATAATGATGAAGGTGGAGTTGTGGATTATTTTGCAGTTTTCAGTACCTAGGTACAGGTAATTAAGGTTTGTTGAATAGAGAACCCAAATTTTGCCTAACAATCACATTTTCTTTTCATTGCCGTACTGATTAGAATTCACAAGAACAAGGTAAAATTCTTTGTGCTCTAGTTATGGAGAACAGAATGCACACAAGTAATTATAATACACCTTATCAGCCATGGGTGATTGTTAAGATGGAAAGTAAGCAATAAGCAGTGGCTTTTACTTTAGATGAACAGAAGTCTAAGTCTTAAGGTACATGACTTCAAATCCTTTCTCTAGTTTGAAAGCTACTGAGTAAAATTTCTCCCTACTAAAGCATATTTTAATACATAATGTTATAATGTACTGTCTTTTCTTAGTACCATGAAAGAACCTTTAAAATTAATGCAAATATTATCAAATTTATTGTATTTGAGGAAATTCAAGTGTGTAATAATCATTTCAAATATAGTTACATTTTGCTTTATTTTCTACCCTGTGATTTCTGTTGTTATGATTGTTTCTTTCTAGGGTTAGAATTGCAGAGCTTAAATGTATCACATTTAAAATGTTTCTCTGAATTAGTGCAGATTTCTACCAATGATTCACATTTTTCCCTTTTAGTGTAGTTGATTTCTCTAATAAACACTCATTACTTTTGCTTAAAAACTTATAAGTATTCAATAACTTGGATTCATACTGTGTGAAGCCTTAGTGGACTAGAGGTCTTACCCCTTAAACATTTTGCAGCTCAAGACAGAAATAGAGTAAAATACAGTTTAGAGAAATGTATCAATGAATAAACAAAAGCTAATACCTATAGTAGAAAATATTAAGCGCAAAGAGTTTTCATAGTTTTTTATATTCAGAGTAAAGGTAGATTTTTTTTTGAGAAATTTGTTGGATCACAAGTACTACATTTGTGCAGATCAAGAAAGAAAACAACTTGATAGTGGTAGTGTATGTTTGACATGTACACAGTAAGGGTTAAAGCTAATGGAGTATAAAGAAAATCCACCCGCTGCAGTTGTGCTTTACACCAGGAATACAAATACCCTGGAACAATGTGTGTGTCATCCTTTAGCTGGAAATGTAAGTTACTAAGGAAAGTAAACCATTTGAGATATACCCCTTAGTGCTGCACAGAAAATTCATCTGTTTTTTGGTGCTTCATCTCTTCAGTCATTTGAATTCTAAGATAGATCTGGTAAACAATAATACAGAAACTAGTATTGGAAATTGCTTCAAAGAGAGACAAAAATAAACTTGGAAAATTCTAGGAGAGAATTTTCTTTGATTTGTGTACTTCCTACAAACGTGTATATGTGGCTGAAACATGGAGACCTTTAGTGTTTCCATGTAATGGGTATAAAGAACAATTCCTGAAGTTGGTTTCTTTCCAACTACTGTTTGAACATCACCGATCTGAAAGTCCAAAATGCTCCAAAATCATAAGCTATCTTCTTGTTACATTAGGGATACTCAACTGGTAAAATCTGTGCAAGTATTCCATCTTAAAAAAAATTAAAATCAGTAACACATCTAGTTCCAAATATTTCACGTGATACTGAACTTGTAATAAGAAGAAAAAGTTACTTTCGGCATCAGGGCTTTTTTATACCAAAGGTTACTTGCTCCCTCTACAGTGGGTGTTATGAATTGCAGCCTCTTTGTTTTTTGTTTTTTGGTTTTTTCTTGTATATTCAACAGATAGTAGGTGCAGTACTTCTCAAAAATCGATACCCCTTCTTGTATTTTTGTCCCCATTTCCCTCCCCCACCTTTTCCCAATCATCTTGTTCCCCCCCTTCCCTTTTCTATTTCAAATAAACAAATAAAGGTATATACAATATGCTAGGAAACAAAGTCAGATACTGTAACAATATGAGATTAACCAAAGGGCAACAAAGAGAAGAGAAATAGCATAGTACATTAAGAACAACAATCACACAAGATTTTTGTTGTTTGTATGTTCTTTAGTAGATTTGTGTTAACAAAATTATTTGATCCGTACGTATTTCTCTTGGCCTACCAGACTCTTTTGTTATACCTTCAGGTGGGATTTGTGCATGTCTCCTTCAGCATTTCTCGTTGGCACCAACAAGGATTAGATTAATTCACAGCAAGAGCTGTGAAATCCAATCATTTTTTGTTTGCTTGTTTCAGTTTATTTTGTAAAATGTTTCTAAGCTTCTTTTGATGTAGGTAATTGTTGTAATCATTTTCATTCTCTTTTATTTAGACAGGCATATTGGCCATGTAATAATGTACTCAAAAGACTTGACAAATTCACTTCCCTTTAATTATTCAATTCATTTTTAGTTGTTAATTGTTCAGGGGAAGAAAAGAACAACTTATGAATTGTTATTTCATAGGAGAGCTGTTTTATTGATTTTAAACTAGATTTTTATCCATTACTGCAATTTAAAATTATAAATATTTAAAAATCTTTGTCTCATCAAGAAAATCTTAACAAAAGATTACAAAGTATTTCCATTTGTATTTAGTATATGAACATATCAGTTACCCTGTAAGTGAAAAATGAATCTGATCAAATAGCTTTTTTTATTTGAATGTGTCACATCAGACTTTCTGTCTGAATATTTATCATGCTTAAACTAGGTCATATTTTTTTTCTCTTTGGTAGGTGTACTGGTCCATTAGCAAACTCCCTTTCAGAGAAAACAAGAGACCCATTAGAGGAAGATGATGATGAATACAAGATTCCTTCATCTCATCCTGTTTCCCTGAATTCACAACCATCCCATTGTCATAACATAAAACCTCCAGTTCGGTAAGAATATGAGTAGCCTGTTCCACCTTGATGTCTGCATAAGCATTGTCATTTCTGTGTTTGTCTTTATACAGTTCAGTCACTTGTACTGGAATAAATCCTTGGTTTCCTACTTGAAGCCTCTTCCTATATTCTTGTTTCCTACTTTCCCAGAAAACACTTAGGCTAATAAGAATAATGCAAGAATAGTTTCATGCATTGTCTATAGCTGTTTTAATTAATTTTATCCATTTCAAGCACATATGACCTAAATAAAACAAGTGCTGAGAATCTAATGCAAAGGTTACATCAACCCTCTCTAAAACTTATTTTCATGATGTAAAGATTAGTGTAATTTATACTGATTTCCCTCCCGGGCTATTGCTACAACTGCTCATATCTAAATATTAAAAAATGAAAAAGAAGAAAGGAAGGAAGGTAGACACCTGTAGCACAAGAAGGCTGAGACCTGAGGGTTGTGGTGTATAACCAGCTCCTGCAGGAAAGTCCATGAGATGTTTATGTATAACTAACCACTGGATTCCTGGCTTACGTGGTAGAGTGGTAGCCACAAGCAAAAAAAAAAAAAAAAAGAAAAAAATCCACAGTGCCCACTCCTTGAGTTCAAGCTGTAGGACCTGCACAAACCTTCCCACAAAAAAAAAAAGAAAGGAATTTACAAAGTATTTTTTTTTTAACTTTTGAAAGATGAGGTTCTGGCTGGGTTGCAGGTAGCTCATGCCTCAGGAGGCTGAGATTCCAGTTCAAAAATCTGCTTGGGCAGAGAGTCTATGATACTATATACCCACTAAACTACCATAAAAGGCCAGACATGGTACTGTAACTCAGTCCCTCGGCCCTGAGTTCAAGCCCCATCATCAGCACTAAAAAGAGAAGTTCTGTTTTACCTTCTATTGGATCAAATAAAAATATGAAGAATATTTTTCTGTTGTTTTTTAAATCACTGTTTTGGAAATATTATTGGAGTTCGAAGTATCAGCCAAGTTTAGGTAGAGTAAGAATTTTAATATGGGTTTTGTGTATCGAAACATCACTTTATCTTTAAAAGCATGATTTGTTGTATTAGTAAGCTATAGTAATATTTATATTCTTTTATCTGACTGACATATGAGATACTGAGTAAAGAAATCTTAGTTTTGAGTCTTACTCTCTGAGCTCTAATTGCCCTTGTATAGCAAGCCTGAAGCTGGGCATGGCTCATAGTAAACAGCTCAGAGACCCTGCTAAGCAAGGTCCCTTGGTTGACCCGGGAGGGAGATACATTCTTCTGTGCCACTTTAATGTGCCCTTTCCTTTTAGGTTAAGTCAGTGGACTGAAAGCATTTTATGAGAATTTCCCTTCTTTCTAAATGGAAAGACTAACAAGTGTTTTAATCTCATATTTCAAGTATCTTATTGAAACAGAAAGTGAAATACCTGCAAAAGAGAAGGAAATCATTATTTTCACTAGAGGTCTGTCTTACTAATTGACTCTGGTTAGAATTATCAGTGCTCGGCAGAAATACTAACCAGGATTAGCTACAGTCTGTCTGTCAGGGCTTCGTTTTCCAAAGCGAGAGCCAATGTTCTTCTAATTTCTGCTGTTTAAGACATTTGTTGATAAATAGCACTGAAAGACAAAAGGAATAGCTGCAGGACCATTTGCTGTATGAGAAGAATCCAATGTCTACTTTCTCATTGGTCTAACATTCATTGGAGTGGAGAAAGCATTCCTTTTCATCAAGTCATCAAGGATAAATGTTTACAAGTTTCAGATCCTTTAGCACACATGGGGGGGCGGTCATGGGGCATGAACTTGGCCTGAGCACTGTCCCTGAGCACTTCAGCACAAGGCTACCGCCCTATCCTTGAGCCTGGGCGTTGTCCCTGAGCTCTTTAGCTCAAGACTAATGCCCTACCCTTGGCTAATGCCCCACTTCTTTTCAAGCCCATTTGTGCCCAGACTGGCTTTGAACCTTGATTCTCAGATCTCAGCCTCCTGAGCAGCTAGGATTACAGGAGTGAGCCACCACGCCCAGCTAACAATTTTTAAAAACTGAAATTGGGTGAGCTTTTTTGATGTCCTTGGGAATCTCATTTGTTCATGCCTGGGCGAGTGAAGAGTACAATTTTAACATGCTAAATTTTAATTGTCACATTACAGTGGCTGAGTTTTTGGTGTCAGTCCTCCTGGATCCTAAAAGTACATTTAAATTACAGCCATCATTACCATCTTTTTACTGTGATGAAGAAGTAATAAACGTTGATAATCCCTAGGCTTAATTGTACTGAATTTTTCATCTAATTTGTTCTTGAAAGCTGATGAAGTATCTTCTGTCCTCTCCAGAGCACTCCTTCAGGTTAACCCTTCCTTCCCCTGTATGTGTTCCCTGCCATGATATATCAAGGCAAGTCAATTGTCAATATATGGGCAAATGAAATAGTCAATGAATAATTCAATTTCATTTCAGTAAAAAAAGCCATCATTATTATGAAGATTTAATACATGATAACTATTTTTAAATGAACCATATCTTGCCTCTTAAAGAGAAGTGGCCACCAGAGAGAATAGAAATGAATTGCAGATGAAGCACTCTTGCAGTTGCTCTTCAAATATCCACCATCTCTTTTATTATGTATATAATTTTACTTCATCATGTATATACTTTTACTTCAAGAATTCAGAATGCTTAGAAGAATGAAGGGGAAACTGCTTTCTTTAATTTACAGTTTGATGATGGTTGATTATTCTGTAGCAAGATGCCGACCTGCTAATGGCCGTCTGCTCCTCCATAGGTGTCCATGCCTTCCACTGTCTTCCCCTGTTGCATGTTATCCCTTTGTTCATAGTGTAAGTGTATAGGATCAGTACCAACAGCAAACAGGCTTTGTTTTCCATGAATATTACTTTGTACAGACACCCACATTAAAATATTTATTATGTTCCTAAAGCTACTAGTAAAGTTGTATCAGAGAACCAGTCTTTTGCTCACCTCAGTAGTAACTTTCTCTAGTTAATGCTTATTTAGTAGAAGCACAAGTTATATAAAATATAAGTATTCTGTATCATCAACAAATAATGAAGTCATTAGAACTGTCAAGTATTTTTTGTCTTGGCACATACTTGTAATTTTTTTAAACTCGACAAGATATTATTGAATTTCTCTCATAGAGATGTTAATATCATGTAGTTAGAGCATTCGCAGTGTATCTAGCCCTTGTATGGTAGTATAGTACTGTACTTAATTTCAAATTTTAGATGGTAGTGGGGAAGGAAACTGACTTTTTAGTCTTTTATAAGGTATTTACTTCTGAGTTTCAACTAGAACTAAGAATATAACAATTACTGATAGTTTCCAGAAAAGGGGTGTATATTTATTTTTAAACTTTCTTATAGGAACAAGGATGCTAGTTCCCTCCACCAACCAGATAGAAGGTGCATAACTTCACAAACATTGATACCCTTTCTTATGACATGGTCCCCATTTCCTTCCCACCCTGCCCTGGCTTATCTTAATTTCCCCCTTTCCCTATTCAATTTCAAATAATCAATTAAGCACATATAAAATATATCAGATAACAAGGTGAAATATTGTAACAATATGAGATAATCAAGGGATGGCAAAAGAGATGAGAGATAACAGTACATTAAGAACAACAGTCATTCATTATATGGCTTATGTTTCTATATCCTAGAGATCCTTTCATTTAGCGTCATACTATATGGCCTTTTGTATCAAGGTTTTGCTCTATTGCAAATCTCTGCTAGGAGAGCCCAAGGTTTCTACTGATTATGACAAATGAGGGAAACCATTGAACTATGTTCCTTTGAGTCTGGCTTACTTCACTTAATATGATTTTTTCTCTTTCCATTTCCTTACAAATGGGGCAATGTCGTCCTTTCTAACAGCAGCACAGAATTCCATTGTGTATAAATACCACATCTTGTTGATCCACTCATCAACTGAGAGAAATCTGGGTTGGTTCCATATCTTTGCTATGCATAACCAGTAACTTTTAAATGGACTTTCAGATCCTGAAGTGACTCATGCTCTCTGATCTCTTCTCTAGGTCTTGTGATAATGGTCATTGTCTGTTGAATGGAACACAGTGTATGTCTTCAGAGATGAAGAAATCAAACATCCCAGAGTTAGGCATCTATCTAAAGGGTATGGATGGCATAGATTTTTCTTTGTGATCCCCATCTCATTGGTCAGAATTTAGAGGGGAAATTCCACACCATTGTTATACTGAAAATACATGAAGATTTTGTGTTATCCTCTAGGAGATGTTTTTGATTCAGCTTCTGATCCAGTGCCATTACCAGCTGCCAGGCCTCCAACTTGGGACAGCCCAAAGCATGGTTCTTCACTCAACAAGACGCCCTCTGATTATGATCTTCTCATCCCTCCATTAGGTTGAAATTTTAAAGACATTTTGAACAACCCTCTCCCCCATCTCTTCTCTCCATATTTGCATTATTGCAACTAAGAATTCACTGTGATTACAGATGCACTGGGCTATGAATTTGTTTAAAATGAGAGTGGGTTCTCTGGAGCATGCTGACTTCCATGTTTACATGACCATTGCTTTATTTACATGTTTAAAACAAAAGAGATGTGTGGCTTGTGATAGAGTTCTGACCGAATATACTTAAGGCCTAGTACCACAAGAAAAGAAAATGTGACTGAAAACATGGCATATTAGATGATTTTAAGCTGTGAAATTAGAGATAACTCTTACAGTATTTTTCTTGTGTTGTGTGTATCTCTATTTTGATTTTTTTCTCATTTATCAAAAATTAAGAGCACCTGCTGTTGTGGGATAATTATTACAACTACAGCACATTCATAGGTTCTCAGTTTCTTTCAAACCTTGTTTGCGAACTCAAGTGAAGGTACACTTAGTTATAGCCCTATGTTAAAGTTTGCTGACTCCATTGTGACTGTTAATTTTATTTTGGGTTCTCATGCTCATTTTAGAGGAAGAAAAGTAAAGTCTCCACCCCTTCAATGAGTTCACAGTAATAAATTTCCATAACATAAAATAATGTTTAGGTGGGATGCGGTAGCTCATGCCTGTAATCCTAGCTACTCATGAGGCTGAGAACTTGTGCCAGTTCAGGCACAAGAAAGACCTGAGATTTTTTTTGTTGTTGCCAGCCCTGGGTCTTGAACTCAGGGCCTGAGCATTGTCCTTGGGCTTCCTTGAAGCTAGCGCTCTATCACTTGAGCCACAGCACCACGTCCAGCTTTTTTCTATGTATGTGGTACCAAGGAATCGAACCTGGATCTTTGTACATGCTAGGCAAGCACTGTACTGCTAGGCTAAACTCCTGGCCACATACCTGATACTCTTTTTTTCATATATTTTTATTATAATTAATTGAAGGGTTACATTATATTCACCAGATAAAAGGTGTATTACTTCACATACATTGATACCCTTTCTCATGTCTTGATCTCCATTTCCCTCCCCCACCCCTGCCCCTCATCTTGTTTTCCTCCCTTCCCTATCTGACTTCAAATAACCAAATACGCGTATATACAGTATATCAGATAACCAGGTGAAATACTGTAACAATATGAGATAAGTGGGGCCTGGCTCAAGACTAAGGAGGTAGTCTTGAACTGAAGAGCTCAGGTCCAACTTCAAGCCCCATGACTCACAAAAGTAATAATAATAGTAATGATGATAATAATGTTTGGGGCTGATAATGTGGCTTAGTGGTGAAGTGCTTGCCTAGCATGCATGAAGCCCTGGGCTCAATTTCTCAGTACCATATAACCCAAGCAAGTAGAGCACTTGTCTAGTGTTCTTAAAGCCAAGAGTTTAACCCTCAGTACCATCAAAGCAAACAAATGTAATAGCCATCAGCAGGTAATGAGTGAGCATGGTCTAATGGTGGCGCTCACTCCAGCTTATCTCCTCAACCTTCCTCTAGCTACCTTATGTCCTTCATTTTTTATACATACTGTTCCTTGAGCAAGGAAGCCCCATCCTTTAATTTCATGAATAAATGTTTTTGGACACTCTGACATTATGGGCTTTCCTGTTCATTATAAGTTCACAAAAATGCTCTTTGTTTGTATATATTTTCTCTTTCAAAGAACATACACACATATACACACACATATCATGGAACCAACCAAACATCTTTACCCACAGGTGAAGTGAATCACACTATTTATGAATATTTTGTGTCACCTTTCATGGAATCTAAGCTCCTTTGTCACAACTTTTAGTTTTTGATCCTCATGATACTCAGTTGCCTAGTATGGTTTCTTGATGTTTAAGTGCTAGAAAAAGTTTTGAATGTGATAGTGTGACACATGTCTAAAGACTAGAATAAAATATTTAGATATTTTAAATTACAAAAATATTTATGATAACTAGAAAGCCTCTGAATATTTTTGTTAGAAATGCTCAGTGGATGGTGAAATCATTTTTTTAAAGAAGTCTTTATGTTTACATCATTTAACTTTAATGCATATAAATTTTTATTATTGGAATATGGGTGCATATCAAATACTTTGGAAAGCTATATTAAGCACTTCATTTTATTTTATTTTTTTAAATAAGTGTCTGAATACTGCAGATAGAATAGTAAGAGATGCAGGGAAAAAGTTGGTAGACACAAATCCATATTACTCTATTTTATATTTGTTTGAAAGCAAAGAGAAGTATTAAGTTTTACAGATTACAGTAGGAAAGTATATATGTAATGATGCTTTAAGAAAAGACAGTTAAGTAAAAAAATATAATCCCCTGGTCTAGGTACATTTTCTGTTTTTTTGATAGTGAATCAGAGACATTTGCAATGTTACCTTAAATGAATTAAAATCCAGTGGAACAGAGTTTCTGAGGGAATCAAAACTATAAGTACACGGTGTGATTTTATAGTTAGAGGCTATGAACTCTTTTTGTTAACAGAGATTTCTGTTTGGCTGGTTATGACTGATTAAAACAAAATTTAGTCCAAAGTTTCAGTGTCCTCCCAGTATTATTTATAATTATTACAAAGAAGCCTGAGCTCTTTCATAACCCTCAAGGATGTTTTTGTAGATGGACCTAACAGGTAGAGTTTGTATGGGTGTATTTGAATGTATCTATGTGTTTGTGTGTGTTGTCTCCAAACATTAGCACAAAATAACGATATTTTCATCAAAGTCAGCAAACTGCAGCATAAATCCTGCAAGTGAATTGCATCCTAAACAGAACTGTTTTTGCTTGCTGCAGTGTGTTTTGAGCAGTGCAGTTCTATTGACATGGACCTTTGTTTTCACACAGGTGAAGATGCTTTTGGTGCCCTTCCTCCCTCCCTCCCACCTCCTCCACCTCCGGCCAGGCATAGTCTCAGTGAACACACAAAACCTCCTGGCTCCAGTAGCCGACCCTCCTCAGGACAAGAGCTTTTCCTCCTTCCTTCAGGTAGGAAGTTAATAAACCAAAGAAAACATTTTTTTTTTAATTACAGTGAGAGTAGTTCTTAAAATTCTTAAGGTGATGAGATTAGCAATTTACGCTATCTGAAGGATATGACATCTCAGCAGATAAAATTTCAGTATTGCAATTTCTTTGAAAATAAAGATTTTCAAGGGTCAGAGGTGAATATTTCACATATTATTTGGCCAAGTATTTAATACCTTACACTATTTGAAGAGATTTAGTGGATGAGTTGGGTTAACAATCCTTTGTGGTAATTATAGGATTTCAAGGGGAAATGGAATTGACAAAATTTAACACAGTTTTAAAACAAAGATTAGCCAAACTCTGCATTTACTACTATTTATTAACTACTGTTCAGTCAGTGATACCTTAGTGCAGAATAATGATAAATATACTCCAAGTGATATTTGAGATTTGCTTTGAGGAAATAGTTTAACTTAATTAAAAGAATACGATAATTATCACAGAAAAAAGAGGTTGAATTTTCTTATAATATTATATCAAAAGCCTAACTAAACCTAGGTCTTTAGTGGGTCCAGCCTGCCAGCCTTTTCTATGGAAGTAAATTTCAATTTTCAGGGCAGTTTCTGCACAGGAGCCTTGTGGCTCCCACAGGCTTAAGGGGAAGCCAAGCAGAGACATAGCTCCATTCTTCTTTTAGGTTTCCATTTTTAGACTTTCATGTAATATTTCTTTTGGCAAAACAGTAATACCTAGTGCTGTACATGAGCCATCTTTTCTGGAAAAGCCAGTCATATCTTAACAAAAGCTGGAGTTCCTAGCAAAAAGCTTCATGATTCCTTGTCTCCCAACCCAAGGCAACCACTAGTACATTCAGGCTTTTTTTGCCCTGCTACACAAAGGCATCTTTTGTGCTAGTGGGTGAGTTGAAAGAGGTGCGCCTCTTGTGACTCAGAGCCAGGACTAAACTTGAGGAATGAATCAAGGGCAGCATTACATCTTGCTCATAATCTTTACTGGATGTCTTTGTGCAGTGAGCAGATTATACATCACTGGCAGCCGTTACTCCACTTCCTGTTTACTGATATGTTCACCTCGCATCTCTTTTGAGGTTCTCATACAATCTTTTTTTTTTTTTTTGTCAATTGTGGGGCTTGAACTGAGGCCCTGTGCACTATCCCTGAACTTCTTTTGCTCAAGGCTAGTGCTCTGCCACTTGAATCATAATGTCACTTTTATGTGGTACAGTGAGCTATAATATTTAGAGAGAAATCTCTAGAATTGTTTTTCCTTAAACCAATAAATTGAGATCATCCCTTTAATTTTAAAAATGTTTTTATTTTAAAGATCCCTTTTTTGATATAGCAAGTGGCCAAGTTCCTTTGCCTCCTGCTAGGAGATTGCCTGGAGAAAATGCCAAATCCAACAGAGTATCACAGGAATATGACCAGCTTCCGTCATCTTCAGGTGAGCTGGCTAATAATAGTAAGAATAACATTTTAGGTTTGCATGGTTGGCTTTGTGCTGTTCAGAACACTTTTCTTCATCTAATGTATAATTTTGCCACCTTTGCATTTTAATTATATACCCACAAAGCTGCCTTAGGGAAAAGAAAAAAATCAGGCTTAATATTGTCTTTTATTAGTCAGTGAGCCTTGTCAAGATTTATTCATTCTCTAACTTTTGTTTCATCATATCAGATTTAGCAAAAGGGAAGAACATGCCTTTGTATATTAAAATGCCATATTCTTATTTCTCCATTAAGAAAAAAATCGCTTTAGAATTAATTCTAGCACCACACCAGTATTACTATTAAGTAAGCTATTAATTCCCATGGCTTATTTAAAGCCACTGTGCATTGCTGTACTGCCAGTTATCCAGAAGGCTATTGAAACCATTAAATATGAGTTCTGGGTATATTGTTAGCAAATAAAGACTTTGTTTCCTTAGGAGTCCTTCTCTGATTCTTTTTTTAAAGCAGCTCCCTAATGTCCTGCAGTTACTTTACACGTTCTTTTGCTTCATTTTTTCAGTACTTGTTACTACCTGATATCTCATTATTCATTCATTTGCTTGACTATTGTTTGTCTTCCTTGCTAGAGTATTAATACTTTGCAGGTAGGAGTATCACTAAATACCTTAGTCAGCTCAGAGTGATATAATAAAATACCATAGTCTATATGGCTTGGCCAAACAAGCATTTATTTCTCTCATTTCTGGAAGCTGGCATGTTCAAGATCATGGTGACAGCACGTAATGTCTGAATAAGGACCTGAATCTTCTTTGCACGGTTGTAGGGACTCATTGTGTCCTCACAAGTTTGAGGCAAGACTGTGGGTTTTGTTTTGTTTTTTCTTTTAAGAAAATAACTGACTTGTAAAGACTCCACCTTGCTCACTCCCAAATTCTTTCACATGGGGGATTGGGTTTCAATTAAGAATGATCCAGTGAGGAGACTCAAACATTTGATCCCGTATCATAGTCCTGGATTGTTCATAATGCCTTCTTATGGTTCTTGGATGGATAGATAGATGATGGGTAAATAGTAATGGATAGAAGTGGATAGGCAAGTAACAGGAAGAAAGGAAGAGTAGCTCATATCTATGTGAAGCTTAATGAAGTGTTATAAACGCTAGTTTTGTCTCATAATAAAGTGTGTTATGAGCACTACGTTTGTCTCATATTTGTAAAAATGAGAAGTATTTCAGAGATTTTGTTTTGTGATTTCGGAGATTTTGTTTTTAAGCTTAAGCTTCAATTCATAGCAGTAGTCAGATATTTTGTAGTAACCTTTGAACCCAGATAATTTAAGGAGGTTCTTTTAGAAAAAGTAGCATACTAGGTAGTTCCAACTTTAGCTCTACATGAGAGAGGCAGAACTCCCTTTTCAGGTTTTCAAAGTTTTAACATGTGTATAAGTCAGAAAAAACAGAAGGTCTTACCAATTTTCAAGTTCTGGTCCGTGTTCTCTTTTTTATTTTACTTGTAGTTGCTCAGAGGTTTCAGATGTATGTAGGTAGACTGGAGTTCTAGTAAAAAGAATAGATTTGATGGCAACACATGAAACTCAAGAAGAAAAATTATAGCCTTCATAGAAAAATCGAATCCTTTCAGAAAATAATGTTAAATACAGCTTTGAAAGTTACTCATTTAGAATACTATATTCAAATACAAGCTATGGATTAAAACAAATGTGTTGGTTATGGAAAACCTTGACTGTTTGCTGTGTAATATGAGCATGTCTTGAAGCCTGAAGAACATTGCTCACTCACATACATGAGGTCAAATAGCATGCAATTCATTTTTAAAAAATTTTTTTGGTCAGTGGTATGACTAGGACTCTGGGCCTGGGTGCTGTCCCTGAGCTCTTCAGCTCAAGGCTACTGCCCTGCCTCTTGAGGTGCAGCTCCATTTCTGGTTGTCCGATGGTTAATTGGAAATAAGAGTCTCACAGACTTCAGTGCCTAGGCTGGCTTTGTACTGTGATCCTCATATCTCCGTCTCCTGCTTAACTGGGATTACAAGCTTAAGCCACCATGTCCCGCTGCAATTAATATCAACTCTGGAAATTTCAGGAAGCACTGAGCTACGCAGGCCTTGCTGAAATGTCCCAAATTACCAGTTACCAGGAGCTTGAACAATTATCTAAGTAATGAGTACCAATTACGGCTCTGAGGGCTTTGGCTAGTTGAGGGTTTTGGCTAGTTGTAACATCAAGTGCTTCAAAGCTACTCCCTAAACTCTGTGAACACAAACCATAGAGATAAAACAGGATACACACACACACACACACACACACACACACACACACACACACACACCTACCTTTCCAGCATATTTGGCTAGTTGTAACATCAAGTGCTTCAAAGCTACTCCCTAAACTCTGAACACAAACCATAGAGATAAAACAGGATACACACACACACACACACACACACACACACACACACACACACACACACACACCCCACACCTTTTCAGCAGAAGCTGGCCTTACTCTGTGAGGCAAATCGTCCTGTTCAAACCTTGAAATGGACAAATCTGTGAGACTCTTAACTACTCTCCAAAGTGAAATGATGTTGTGGCTGAAGTGGTAAAGTGCTAGACTTTAGCAAAAATCCCACTCAGGGATAGGGCCCAGGTCCTCAGTTTAAACCTCAGGAACACCAGTCCCCTCTCAAAAAAAAAAAAATTAAATTAAAAAAATAACAAAACATTGAAACTGGGTACCAGGTACTTTCAGGATTTTGGTAGCCTTATTTTTCATTAAGTAATTTGTTTTCATTAAAGCTTTTCAAAATGATTTAATAAAAATTCTGATTTGATTGCTGAAGCTTGAAGGTTAAATTTTTATCATATAAATAATTGCTAATAATTTGTGTACACTTTCTCTGAGAAATATTTCTAAAGAATTTGGAAAAAGCTATTTCATTGAATTTCGAAATAGTTATTATCCTCTTATCTAAAAAAGACAAATGAAAATGTTCTTTCAAATACTTCACAGTTTTGGGTTTTTAATGTAATAATTGGTAGTTAATTATGTCATATAACTAATTCATGAAAAGTAGGGTTTTCTGGCTTGTATTAAATTTGCATAGGTCTGTATTGGGGAAGATTTTTTTTTGAAAATTTCTTTCAATTTGTTTTTTCCTTCTAAGATATATTTTATCAATTCATGCTCAGCCTTAGCCTTGGAGAAGACTTTAATTTTGTTAGAATTTAAATTACAGTTTAAATTCACACTTAAAAACAGTGGTACAGTTTTTGTATGACTTCTATTGAATAATTTTATTGCTAAATATACCAACAAAATTAAGGAGATCTCATTATAAAAGGAAATAAATAGCAATGTGCTTTCATTTAGACTAAAGGAAAAGTGATGAAATGCTGAGTGAATTTTAAGACCAGTAGTTAGCAGCTAACCTTGTGAAGATCTCAATTGGAAATTATGGATTAACTGTACAAAAGAATTAGAATTGTGCAGTGTGTAAATCATTAGTGATAAGAAAAATTAAGGTAAATTGTTTTTTAGATTATGTTCCATTTCATTTCAACAAAGGAAATCACAGTGTTGAATTTTACCACAGTTCCAAGTCAGGAAACACTTCTGACACCACCAGTTTTAAATGGTTTTCCTTACAAACCTAATAATAATACAGTCTTTCATGACTCCTTTCTAGATATAATCAAAGCACAAAATATGTAAAGGTACCTTATTCATACTTTTGTGAAACTATGTTAAATCAAGTATCTTTGTTTTAGAAATTCTTACCATGTTTTTCTGTTGTTAAAAGATATCAATAGATGACAGACTGTTATTTCAATTTTTTTAATGTTAAATCCTTAATTAGTATATTTTCAACTCTGCTGAAACAGTGTCACTTTTACCTTTTCACTATTAGAAAAGTGTAGACTCAATGCTTCTTTTTTTACATTTGATTTTTTTAAACTTTTTTTTACAGGTAAGTTAATAGTAGTAGCTAATAAGTAGCTTCATGGACTTAAAGTGTTTCTGGTGCATGCGAGTTTTCGGTAGACACAAGTTTAAGAAAACCCTGTTTTCAGGGTGCTTTGGTAATTTTGTTTATTGGAGCTTTATTTCAAGTTGTGTTTTTTGAGAGAGTAGTTTTCTAAATAACCAAGTTTAGTCCATCTGCCTTCATGCAAGAAACACACACACACACACACACACACACACACACACACAAAACAGAAAAAATAAAGAACTGTGATCAGAAAAATCAGTTTAGGAATAATTGCAGATCTAAGTCCTCTTTATTGAACTAACATGGATTTCTCTTTTAATGTGATCTCTTTGGCTTTTTAAAGGAAAATGTTTTTATTTCTTTAACTGCTCCTATTATATAAGTGGGTAAACATGTGGGGGACTTGTAAAAATTTGAGTGAATTCACAGGAAAATTATTGAGTGAAATTACCATGTGTAGTTTTTAACAATGGCTTGTTTACAATTGTTGCATTACAAGTTAGTCATCAAAGTCAATGAATTTTAAATAAATTTGCCTCATTATACAGTGAATGGATGAAGTTGAATGCATCAGTTATGCCAGACAGATAAAAACATAGTTTATCTAGGGTGGTAGAAATTCAGATTTCTCAAAAGTGGACCATGCGATTAGTTGATTCATTTTATAGTAGATTAACAAGGATACGATCCCAAGTAGCTGTGATTACTATGATATTCAGAAGGCATTTTCAACTTTGCTTTTCATGGGAGTTCTTCATTTCCAAGTTTCTGTTTAGTTCTGTTTCAAATTCTTTATTTCTTTGCTCAGTTGCTCGTTCATATGCCTACATTTTCATCCTAATTTTGCTAAGATGTTTATCTGTATTTATTTGAATGTTATTGGGATTTTTAATAAGTCTTTTATTTATCAGCCATTATCTAACCATTTCAATTTCATTGGAATTTATTGCTATAGTTACTGTGTGCTTTTAAAAGTGTCTGTATTACTTTGGTTTCAAATTTCTGGAATACTCCATTGAAATTTGCACATCTGCTGGATCAGATACCTCCTGTCACTTTTGTAAGATGGCTTCCTTATTAAGGGGCTCTTACAGGCCGATTGTGTGTGTGCGTGTGTGTGTGTGTGTGTGTGTGTCTTAGTTTAGCTAGTAGTGTAGTGATTCTTGCTGGGCTTCATGGTATAGTACCTCTGCTAAGAGACGGATTGTGTCTGTGGGTCACTTGAGTGGGGACATGAAGCAAATGAGGGGTGGTGTAGACAGGAGTGAGTACAAGTAATCACTGTGTATAGACTTACAGTAGAAGTGGTGGCTCCTGTGGGGTAACAGGATGTCTTCAGGCAGTTCTAGCTCTACTATTGGCAAAGGCCCTGACCATACCAGCAATGCTGAGGGCCAGATACAGCTCAGGGAGAGACAAAGGCAAAACCACAGTACCCCTCTGTAGCTTTTCCATGCCATCACTGAGGAAAGGAATCTATGTGGCCAAGCCGAGGGACAATAATTTTGATAGTTTAGACAACAGTTTTGAGGATTCTTATTCCTCCTCCTCCTCCTCCTCCTCCCCTTCCTCCTCCCTTCACCTACCTTGAAGGAGGAAGTCAGGAATGAAAAGTGGGAGTTCTTCAGTAAAACTATTACCTCAACTTTCTAATTTTTCCAAATAGGTATAGCTACCTCAACTTCCTAATTTTCAACTTGGGGTAATCTGTACTTACTACCATTTAAAAGTTTATTTGAAACAGTAGTAAAAATAACTTTGGAGGCCAGGGGTTTGGCCTAGTGGTAGAGTGCTTGCCTAGCATGCAAGAAAGGCCCAGGTTCAATTCCTCCGTACCACATACATAGAAAAAAAAGCCGGAAATGGTGCTGAGGCTCAAGTGGTAGAGCTCTAGCCTTGAGAAAGTCCAAGGACAGTGCTCAGGCCCCGAGCTCAAGCCCAGGACTGGCAATAAATAAATAAATAACTTTGGACCTGAAATAATGCATAAGTACTGAAACATAAAACAGTGAATTGTTACTGTTATGTTCCAGTGTCTTCCTTTTAACTCACTGTTTCATTGATATCTTTGTTCACAATCCCCGCAGATGCCTCCCAAGCACCAGCCCGACCCCCCAAACCACGACCCCGCAGGACGGCACCAGAAATCCACCACAGAAAACCCCATGGGCCTGAGGCAGCATCGGAAAACGTGGATGCAAAAATTGCCAAACTCATGGGAGAGGGTTATGCCTTTGAAGAGGTGAAGAGAGCCTTAGAGATAGCCCAGAATAATGTGGAAGTGGCCAGGAGCATCCTCCGAGAATTTGCTTTTCCTCCTCCAGTCTCCCCACGTGTAAACCTATAGCAGCCAGAACTTTGACACACCAAAATGCAAAGCAGTTGGCAGATACTCCAGGAGCATGAGAGGAGAGGCTTGAGGTGAATTCACAAGCAAAGGAGCTTCCTCCTCGTGCTACATCTTGGGAAGGGAGCCCTAGAGCAGCTTCTCTGAAGACTGTGCTTGCTCAGGATGTCCAGGATGTGGCTTCCTTGTTTTTTGCTAGCCATACTTTGAAATCAGGGTTAAACTGACAAAATAATTTAAAGACATTTACTGCTCTCAAACTTTTGAATCTGTGAAATGCTTTTCCTTGTTTACACGTTGGCGAAGTTGCAGTTGGTTTTGGTATTTTGTTTGATTCTGTACTGTGCTCCTGACACCCTGGGTGGAGCTGTCAGGTCTGCTGTAATGTCTCCCATCACCTCGCTTAACTGTCCCCGTCAGTAGCGAGAGAGACTCTTCTTCATCCTTCTGCACCCGATCCCCAGCCCAGGTCCAATTTCATTTCTCCCATTTCCAGATGTGTTGAAGGTTCTGATTTTCAATGTATCAAACTAACGCAAAAAGAAAAAAAAAGTGTGTGTGTGTAGTCTTCACTACTGAGTCTTTTCTTTGGAAATGATCACTATTGAGAAATGGGAAAAACCTGATTGTAAAGCATTTATTTGTCAATAAACTGCCTTTTACAAGGCCTTTTTAAAAAAACAACAACAAAAAAAATGTTCAGGAAGTTCCCATGGTAGTTTTTTTTCTTATACTCATCTCTGTCACGATGCTATGAAAATCTGAAAGACAGAAAGCAGCCGCTGTACCCTACAGTGCTATACTGAAGGATGTAATGAGGACTCCAGATATGTAGACTTCTTTTGCTTTCAGGCTTGCAGAAGGAGACAGCCATCTTCCTCAAATATGCCAATAGGCTTCAGACAAATGGCATGAGCCTTTCCTTCCCAAAATGGAACCATTTCCGTGTGTGTGTGGTGTGTGTGTGTGTGTGTGTGTGTGTGTGTGTGTGTATATGTATTCACACCCTGGTTCCTAAGAGCTATGGGCTCTCCTTCACATTGCACTGTTTTGTGCCAGGGCTACTGTCAAAATACATATGTACATATTTTTGGCAAAGTTCTTAGAAATCTTTTTCTCTCTCATCAAATCAGGATCCATATTTCATTTTTACATTTTTCTCATTCATGGCTCCATTCGACATCCAATCCAATAAAAAAAAATGAACATAGGTTTACTATTTGTGTGTGTGGGCACAGTGGCTGTTGGTCCTTCAGAAACCTGTGTCATTAGTTTAAATAAATCTAGAAATATGTATTGTGCATCTACAATGTGCTTGCACACTTACGCACTGTGTTTATAAAGCACAACCCCTTACAAGCAGATTGTGACACATATTGCTCCATTTTGATAGGTATTATTTTTTATGCCAAAAGTGTCTGATGGATGAAATCGGGAAAGTTTCATTCAAGCTTCAGAATTTTACAACAATTTGATTTATTTTGTTCTTAATAACTCAATGGAGAAATTAACGAAATTATGTCTGTATAGAATTATTGAACCCCACAACAGTTTTCTAAATATGGACTTATGGAGACAGCCATGTTGATCAGGTGAGAGAAACTAATGTATTCTTTGCAAAGTGATACTTGACTTGCCCTTAGAAGTGTGGCTTTGATGGGATAAGATACTTGAAGACTCACAGGACTTGCATAGTTTGTGCTCTTGGATGAGTTTTTTCAGGTAACTCAGAGCTAGTTATGCCTCTAGGGGTAACTTTTAATTTGCCTTAGATGCTCTTCTTGTGAGTATGAATGAGTACAGTTTTTTACACTTTTTAGAATGTTATCAGCCAATTGTGTGTTGCTTTGTGAACTCCATGTAATGTCATGATTTTTCACTTGATTATCAATTTCTGATATCACATTGAAATAGCATTATCTGTTTTAACTTTTTATATGACTTGCTGGTGACAGATACAATCAGAAAGCCACAAGTGGCTACTTTGTTGTTAGAACATTCTTAATAGAGAATGATATAAAATATGAATAGCGAGGAAACAGCACATTCTTGTCCAGTTTTCAAATAATATATGAAAGCTTTCAATGAGAATTTGTACCTGAGGTTGGAAAAAACTCTGCAGACTTTTGCAAAAGTTGTTCTAGCCTCTTAACCAAAATCTCTGTGTCTAGCTCTCAATAGCAGCCATCACTTTAATCATAGGTAGCAGAATTCAAAAAAGTTGTCAATCATGAAACATAAAGGGGAAAACTTTTTATCAGCCACCAGTAGACTAATAACTTATCCACGGCCTGTGATACCATGTTCAACAACTTGTTGAGGAAATAAACCTCATAAAAATGATGACCTGTTACATGCTTAGAAATGGTCCACACTTTGTGGATTCACTTTCCTCCCATTTTTTCAAGATTCTATTTCTAAGCCAGGATTTATCATCAATATTTTTAAACCATAACAAATATTAATTCTCTGCCCCCAAATATGTCTAAGTGTAGAAAGATTCAATGTGTCCTCAACATTATTAAAAATAAATGTGTTTCCAAGATCTGGTTTGCTTTCTATGTCCCTTGTTATATTGCAGCTAGATCTTCTAGAATTGAATCTGACCACGGTATGAGCATCTTGAAATGATTCCACAAATGCAACCCTTGGCCTTTCCCTTGCCATGTTGCGAGCCTTTAATGGTAGAGACCCTAATCACAGCTGAAAGGCATCATTTGTTAACTCAGTATTTCACACACCAAGAACATGTGCAAAGATTTCTTCATAATGTGAACATTTAAATTTTTCAGTTCCAGAAACATTTCCTTTCATTTGGATATTACTTTTCCTCTCCAAGTTTCATCTTGAAGCTTTCATTTGCACTGAATTATGTAACCTGATTTTAAAAAGCCTATCTGAAATTGACAGATTTGGGATTAAAATACAGTATATTTTAAATAATAACACAGGAACTGCCTGTTAACCTGGAATTTTAGTGCTACTAGGAAGACTTCCCAGGGGAGGATAAAGATGACAATGGAGTGAAGAGTTTTCTTCCCACTTAGTAGTTCATTGTTTTAAAAATGCCTTTTGAAACTTGTCCAATGTGACAAAATAGTTATGTGTTCAATTAATTTATATTTTCTTCATTCTTTTTCAATTGTTATTACTATGTAATCTTAAGTACTATATATCTTCTTTTAATGTATTTTATAAAATGAATATTAACAAAATGCAGAGTACTAGTTATTTGTTCAAATGAATAGAAGTATTTATTTCAGAGCATTTCTATATATTTTCTTCCTATTAAGAAAAAAAACAAGGGGCCGGGAGTTTGGCCTAGTGGTAGAGTGCTTGCCTAGCACGCACGAATATCCGGGTTCGATTCCTCCGTACCACATACATAGAAAAAAGCCGGAAGTGGTGCTGAGGCTCAAGTGGTAGAGCTCTAGCCTTGAGAAAGTCTAAGAACAGTGCTCAGGCCCTGAGTCCAAGCCCAAGACTGGCAAAAAAAAAAAAAACAAAACAAAACAAAAACCCAGTCACAGTGGCTCACACCTATAGTCCTAGTTACTCAGGAGTGAGATCTGAAGATCTCAGTTCAAAGCTAGCCAAGGCAGACACATAGATAAGACTCTGATCTTTAATCAGCAAAAAGCTGGAAGTGGAGATGTGGCTCAAATGGTAAAGCCCTGACCATGAAAGAAATAAGTGAGGGCTTTGAGGTTATGATTTCAAGGCCCAGTTCTGCTACCAATAAATAGGCAAAAGAGAAATTTGCTGTGATAGTTATAGTGTAATAAGCGATCTAATATTTCTGTGCTTTAATAGTTTCATCTCTAAAATGGAAATAATAGCCATGCCTATAGAAAATGTTTTATGAGAAGATTTGATGAGTGAACATAGCAGTTTTTAAAGCATACTCTGGTACTTAATGACATGACAGCTAACATTAAAATGTACCCTACCCAGGAAAATTGTCACTCAGTGTCATAGAATCATCAGAAAAGGCAGCAATGATACTTATATAGCACAAAGTTGTTCTGGCAGTTTTAAGATGACTGGAAAATGATTATTCTACTTAAACAGAAGACATTTAAATCCTCAAAAAGTATTAATCCATAAATTGTACCAAGCAAGAGCAGGGCTGAGTTTTTCACTTTGAGCCTCTATTAGCATTATGCCCTCAATATGTGTTTGTCATTCAAGCCCTATGCCATAGAAAGCACAAATCAGAGATGGTTGAGCTAGCCTGTATGGATCCTGGGTCCCTCAGGAGTGGCTTTCAATATCAAAATCTAGTTGATGTAAAAAGTTATTACTCTATTATTCTTGGGGTACAGCATAATGGGTTGATCTCTTTAGACCAAGGGTGGCAGAATGGTAAAGACGTTTCCTTTATAGATGGAAAACTGAAACACAAAACTGAAAAACACAAAACTGAAAACTGCACATGGAAACTCAATGCTTCCACATTCTAGGAAACCACTGTTCCACTGTAATAAAGACCTGCAGGGCCTCTTGAGAGTCTAGAGGCAGAGCTCCTCTCAAAGATACCCCCAAAATACAAGCAGAAGATAATGGGTTCAGAGCTTGACAAGGGAGAGTGAATCAGAATGTTGCAGATTGAGTTCTTCACCAGTGCAAGTAACAATACCTCCAAAAGAAAGGTTATTATAGGTAGCAACAAATTGGCTTTGTATTCCATTATGTATACACAATAGGTTTATGGATATTTCATCTGAGAGTATCACAGCAGAGTAGAGGTATATGGAGAGAGACATTTGTGGTGAATTAATTGACTGGTGTTACCACTATTGAAAAGACCAGATAGGCTTTTTAGGGAACACACAGACTTCTATCAAAACAAACAAGCAAGTTTTGAACTATTGTAATGGAACTCAAGAAGGCTGTCTACCAGGTATATGGACCCAAGAAGATATGTAGCTTAAACTACTGCTACTACTGAATAGAGTAGGACGGAGTAGATACTTGGCATGCCAGACAAATAAATAGCCCAGTAAATGGTCTGACACTTAGAGAGCTAAGTGCTGAGCCAGTGTCTGCATTTGGAAACCCAACACATAGGCAAAAGAAAATCAGTTACACTATATACAGTAGCACCTACAAAAGTGAAAAGAATATTGCTCCCTATTAAAACAAGAAACTCTTCTTTCCCATCCCAAGCCCACAGAATCAGTGACAGAGTGAGAATGCGTGGAAGGAGTGAATTTTGCTCCTTCTCTCCTGTCAACTCCTGAATCTGAAGGCTGGCTTTAGTGTGGACATGGTGGACTGTAAGTGACTCATAAGGAAAGTGAGGAATGTCAAAAATAGTTGTTAGCAAAACAAGCAGCCCATCCATTTCAGAGTGGTCTGTGCATTGGTTACTAGAAAAAGAATATGTTCCTAGAGACTGATTTAATGTTTTGTTTAATTTTTGTATTGGTACTTGGCATTGAAATCAGGGAATTTTGCTGTCTGTTGTTGCTTAGATATAGTTTTCAGAATCAGCCATCACTGGTAGAGTTTCTCTAGGAAGAGACTATGACCTTGGCAGTCCAAGAAATCCACTTATCTCTCTTGTATTCATCCCCGAAGAGGCAAATTCTGGCTGAAATCCACCCATTGAGTTGAACACAGTCTCTCCCTATTATGTAGCCAAAGTGCAGGTCCAACAACTTTCCACTAATTCCTTCAACTGGTATTTCTTCTTCCTTCAATCAACTACTCAAACCTGTTCATTAGCTTCTTTATGGAGCAAATGTGTAGGCATGAACTAAAACAGGTGGCAGCAAATCACCTAGACTCCAAAAGGAAATATATTTTGCTAAAGAACTGTCCCAATATAAGTTGTAAGCTATTCATACAGAAAGTTATACTTAGATAAAAATGCCTGGACTTCAGGCTATTAAAACACAAATCAAGAAGAGTAGTACCAAGGCATTTATTTGTATAAATGTTTAATTAAGAGCAACAAGCAATGTCTATTTATCTGGAATAACTTGTAAAACAAGAGAGAATAGATTGCTCACAGCAATACTAATATATCTCTATTGGGAATTTTAGTCACTGCTACATAATTAAACATTTATATTGGGCTTTTGAGAAAGTTTTATTTTCTATTTTGAAAGTTATATATCTCAAAATTCTTGGGAAGCAAGAATATTATATTTAACATCTTATCTGTGCACCTAAACCATGTATATTTTCCTCAGGCCATTCAGTATTTGAAGAGATAGATTTATACTCTATCAAATAGCAGTACTTCACACATTAAATATGAAAGGTGACCTAAAAGCAATCAAGAAACAACTAAGTAATCTTTTCATGGGAAAGGAAAAAAAATAAAATGAATGACCTTAACATGTGACCAATATTTCATATTGAAGCAGTCCTGATTTAGACACATAAATAAATGCATTTGCTTACTGATCACTTTGTGTGTGTTATATGCTGCAACTGGAGTTTGAACTTGGTGACTTGAGCTCTTACTCAGCCTTTTCACTCAAGCTGCTATTCTACCACTTTAGTCACAGCTTTTGGTTGGTTAATTGGAAATTAAGAGTTGCTCAATTTTGCCAGTCTGGCTTGAAAACATCTCAAATTGGACTATCAATGCTCAATTTAAGGAATGCTTTGTTAATTGGTTTAACACTACCTTTGATATAATCAGAATCATACAGCTTCAGCCAATCTATATACTGGAGATTTTTTTTCAAAACGATCAACAACTTGGAAGTATAGATGAGTTAAACAATCTACCTTTCAAAGCAACTTTGTAGCATGGGTCTTTTTAGCTAGCTAGTTGCCATGTGTGCAAATGTTTATATTTTTAAATTAATTTACTGTGTTTACTTAGAAGTGGGAAAGGAAAATCATACATTATGCCCTGTCATTTCTCAGCAGAAGGAAAGTGGTCTAATTGCTTGATTCAGAGGAGAGCTAATAAATAGAGACAAGGAACCAACAAGTAATCTCACAGGTTAAATAAAAAAACATCTGTTTCATTTGAGAAGCACCAATGTGAAGTGAAAAATCATTTTTGGCAGCCGTGGTATTAATTTCTAAGAGGCTATAAACTTGTCATGGTAAGGACACTGCAAATTCTGTTTGAATATCCTTTGCTTTTCACATTAATGACATATAAGGATACTTAGGCCTCTCGTCATTCCTCCAAGTGCTCTGAGATGACCAGTGTTCCTGTTCTCCTCTCAAAGGACCACTGCCACTTCAGAGCGTGGCTCATCAGTCTTTTGTGTTATTAACCCCTTAAATTAAATTCACTTGGAGTTGAAGAGCACAACAAGGGCTCTTACTTTCAAGATCACACACTTCTATTCCTTCTGGAAAGTTCATAAGTAATCAAATCCTCCACTGTTGATTAATACTAGTTCAGAGAGCGATAAAGTGATTCAAGCTTTATTTTCATTCACTCTAATATATGATTTGATTTTTCCTAACTTGCTCTCCTCAAAATAGTTTTTCCTCTGCTGCCTTGTTTTCTATGTGTTAGAATCAAATGTAGAAGACCTCTGTCCAGTCATCTTGGCTCCCATAGATATTACATATAATATACATACATAATATACACATTTTACACATGTTAATGCAGACAGCGATAAGTGAAGCCATTTTCTAACTTCTGAAATCACTTGTTGAGTTTCACAAGACCTTGAGAAAGACCTTGTATGTGGAGCAGTTTGTGCATCCATATGAAATCTGAGAAGTCTGGCATTTAGAAGCTAATAAAAACAAAATTGAAAATAATATTAATCACTGATAAATCTATTTCATTGCTTAGCACTTTAGTTGAAAACCAGATGGTCAACAGAGTCAGTGAGACATCATCTCCAATTACTAGCAGAAAGCCAGACTGGAGTCATGGTTCATGTGATAAAGTGCCAACCATGAGCAAACTAGCTAAGTGAGGAAGAGAAACCCTGAGTTCAAGTTCAATCCCTGACACACACACACACTCTCTCTCTCTCTCTCTCTCTA